>NW_022681455.1:71462753-72662753 GCF_009764315.1 Trachypithecus francoisi
AACTTTCTGTTCTTAGCCTATTTCACTTAACATAATGTCCTCCAGTTCCAACCATGTTGCTGCAAATGACAGAATTTCATTCCTTTTTATGGCTGAATAGTATTCCATGGTGTACATATACCACATTGTCCTTTTCCATTCATCTGTAGTTGGACAACTAGGTTGATTACATATCTTGGCTATTGTGAATGGTGCTGCCATAAACATGTGGGTACCAATGTGTTTGATTTACAGATCCTCTTTCCTTTGGAAAAAAGCCCAGTAGTGGAATTGCTGGATCATATGGTAGTTCTAAGTGTAGTTTGCTAAGAAACCACAATAGTGTTCTCCATAGTGGTTATACTATTCCCACCAACAGTGTATAAGAGCTCTGTTTTCTCCACATTCTCACCATCATGTGTTATATTTTATCTTTCTGATAATCTTTATCCTAACTGAAGAGAAATGATAGCTCCCTGTGGTTATAATTTGCATTTCCTTGATGATTCATGATGTTGAGCATTTTTAAAAATGTATTTTTTGACTATTTAAATGTCTTATTTTGATAAACATCTGTTTATATTATTTGTCCATTTTATAATTGATTTTTTTTTGCTATTGAAAAGTTTCAATTCCTTGTATATGTGAATATTAATCCTCTGTCAGATGAACAGTTTGCATATATTTTCTCCCATTCTGTAGGCATAAGAAACTGTCCTAATTTCCTGCATATACAATTTCTACATCAACCTTATAAGGATATAATTCTGTAATGTGTTTAATTTGTACTGCCTATGATTATCCTTAAGAATCACACACAGTTTCAGGTTTTATATTTACATTTTAATTGATTTGGATTTGACCTTTATGTTTGGTATAAAATAAGAGTCCAGGCCAGGTATGGTGGCTCACGCCCATAATCCCAGCATTTTGGGAGGCTGAGGCAGGCAGATCACCTGAGGTTGGGAGTTCGAGACCAGTCTGACCAACATGGAGAACCACTATCTCTACTAAAAATACAAAATTAGCCAGGTGTGGTGGCACATGCCTATAATTCCAGCTATTCGGGAGGCTGAGGCAGGAGAATTGCTTGAGCCCAGGAGGCGGAGGTTGCAGTGAGCTGAGATCTCGCCATTGCAGTCCAACCTGGGCAACAAGAGCAAAACTCCATCTCAAAGAAAAAAAAAGTGTCCAATTTTGTTCTTTTACATGTGAATATCAAATTTTCCCAGCACTATTTGTTGAAAAGATTATCCTTGCCCATTATCCATTCTTGGCATCCTTACTGAATATCAATTGATTGTATATGTGTGAATTTATTTCTGGGCTCCCTATTCTGTCTCATTGGTCAATATGTCTGTCTGTATGCCAGCAACACAACTATTTTGATAGCTAAGCTTCGTAATATATTTTGAAATCTGAAAGTGTGATGCCTGCAACTTTGTTCTCCTTTTTCATGATCGATTTAGCTATTTGTGGTCCTTTGTATTTCCGTAAGAATTGTAGGATTGTTTTTTCTGTTTATTTAAAAATGTCTTTAACAACTATAAAATTGCAAAAAAAAATATGTTTTTTGCAGTTCCATTAAAATAAGCTCAAATGAGTTTGATTGTCCTCCACTTGATAGTTCTAATTTGTGCCAAGGTCTCTCTTGTCTAATTGTGTGTGAGAAACCCATGAAATATGCAGAGTTCTTAAAGCCTACCTATGTCTACCATATTTCATTTCTCCGAAACAAAGAAAAAATATTTTCTCTGTAGGTTCTAAGTTACCTGGAAAGTTCTGAGCAAATTCTTATTAAATAGAGAATATACTCATTTCAAAGGTTTTTTTTTTTTTTTTTTTGAGACGGAGTCTTGCTCTGTTGCCCAGGCCGGAGTGCTTTGGCACAATCTCGGCTCACTGCAACCTCTGGTTCCCGGGTTTATGCCATTCTCCTGCCTCAGCCTCCCAAGAAGCTGGGACTACAGGCACCCGCCATCATGCCCGGCTAATTTTTTGTATTTTTTAGTATAGACAGGGTTTCACCGCGTTAGCCAGGATGGTCTCGATCTCCTGACCTCGTGATCCACCCGCCTCAGACTCCCAAAGTGCTGGGATTATAGGCGTGAGCCACTGTGCCCGGCCTCAAAGGTTTTTAAATTGAAATTTTTAACTATTTTAGTCTAAACATTTTAACAGATACTGCTTTTAATTATTCAACAAATATTTTCAACAAAACATAGTTAAATTAGTTGGTTATATTTATGTCCCTTTTAACTTTTGTCAAATTTAGATGCTGAAAAATTATGAGTATACATTTATCCAGTTGAATATAGAAACTGTATTAAAAAGATTCTTCTCTTATGCCAATATGCTACAAGGAGAAATAGTAAAATTTCAAAATTAAATTTCAGGCACTTTTGAGTTGATGTCATTTAATTGATACAATTTCTCCTGTGTTTTTATTGGATTCAATTTTGATGTCTTTGCTATTGCAAGCTTGATTTTCGATAAATACAATTCACTAAATGTTTAAATGATATTTTTTGGTAGTCCATTTTTGGCATCTTGTATACCAGCTCAGCCTCAGCAGGATAAGGCACCAGGCAGAGTTGTGAGGCCCCCATGCTAGGCCCTAGCTTCTGGATGACATTTCTAGATATACCAAGGGCCAAAAGGGAACCTAGTGCCTTCACGGACCCAGTCCCTGCAGAATTTATCACCTGTTGACTAAAAAGCCCTTTGGCCCTGATTAACCAGAAGTGATGCCCAGATAGGATGCCATGGGCCTTGGGCTCTGAGACATGCCAACTATAGGTGTGACCCAGCACATTCCCTGCTGTTGTGTCTATGGTGAAAGACTCCTTCTGTTTGACAAAAGTGGAAGGAAATGTAAAGGGTACCTCAGGTAACAGTTCAGCCACAGTGGGGTAGGGCAACAAGCAGGCTCTTGGGGTTCCTAAGTCCAGGCCTAGTCTCTTGGAAACCATTTTGTAACTTTCCCTGGGCCAAAGCAGAGCCTACTTCCCTGAAGGGTGAGTACCAGTCCTGGCAGCATTCAGGATAAGCTGACTGAAGAGCCTTTTGGCTTTAAGTGAATCTTGGTTGTGGACTGGCAGAAACCCCACCATGGGTGGTGGTGGTGGGCACAAGGAGAGGCTCTTCTGCCTATGGAAAGATTAGGGAAGAGTAGGAAGGACTTTGTCTTGTAGTTTGAGTGCCTATTAACTGCAGTAGAATACAATATCAGGCACATTTCTAGGATTTTTGACTCTGATTCCCAGCTCCCTGACATCTCTGGACCCATCTGTGGCCTGTGGGAATTTCCTGTCCTAAAGGGAAGGACACAAATCTGTCTAGTTTCAGCACCTGCTGATTGTAGAGCACTAGGGCCTTTGGTGATGATAGGAGGTAGCCAGCTAGTGTTTACAGTGAGCTATAGATGAGACCCAGTGTTCTGCTGCCTTCAGGTCTGACCCAGCACAGTTGCAGTGGTAGAGGCCACAGGGTTGCCTGCATTAGTACAAACCCAGACTCTCTCTGTGTCGCTCAGCACAGACAGAGAGACTTTGTTTGGTGGAAAGTAAGGGAAAAGAACAAGAGTTTCTGCCTGGTAATCCAGAGAATTCTTCTGGATCTTATCCAAGATCACGAAGGTGGTACCTCTAGAGTCTGAAAAAACAAAAAACAAACAAAAAAAAACAATATTGTGTTTCCAGTCAAAGTCCCTTAAAAAACCTGGAAAGTCTTCCAGGTTGTTTGTGATGGGCACAAACAAGCCAAGGCTGTGAAGAATACAATAAATACCTAACTTTTCAATGCCCAGACACTGAAAAATAACTACAGGCATCAAGATCAATCAGGAAAACGTGACTGCACCAAACAAATTAAATAAGGACCAAGGACCAATCCAGGAGAAACAAAGACATGTCATTTTTCACAAAGAGAATTCAAAATAGCTGTTTTGAGGAAACTCAAAGACATTTAAAATAACATGGAGAAAAAAATCAGAATTAGATAATAAAGAGATTGAAATAAAAAAGAAGCAGACATTCTAATGTTGAAAAATGCAATTAATATACTAAAGGATGCATCAAAGTAATATAATAGCAGAACTGATCAAGCAGAGGAAAGAATTAGTGAGCTTGAAGACAAGCCATTTGAAAATATACAGTCAGAGGAGACAAAAGAGAAAAGAATAAAAAAAAGAAACATACCTATGAGATCAAGAAAATAGCCTCAAAAGGGCAAATTGAATAGTTATTTGCCTTGCAGAGTAAGTAGAGAAAGTTCTCTATTATTAGGAGACAGCAAGTTTATTCAAAGGGATAATAATAGAGAACTTCCCAAACCTAGAGAAAGATATCACCATTCAAATACAAAAAGGTTGTGGAACATGAAACAGATATAATCCAAAGAAGACTACCTTAAGGCATCTAATAATTGAACTCCCAAAGGACAAGGATAAATTAAAAATCCTAAAAGCAGAAAGAGAAAACAATAAACAAATAAATTAACATTACAGGCCAGGAGAGAATGGTATGACATATTTAAAGTGCTGAAAGTCGGGGGAAAAGACCTTTTACCTTAGAATAGTGTATCCGTTGAAAATATCCTTCAAGCATGAAGGAGAAATAAAGACCTTCCCAGACAAACAAAAGATGAAGAAATTCATCAAGACCATTTGTATCTGATCTAACAAAAAATGCTAAAGAGAGTTCTTCAATCTGAAAGAAAAGGATGTTAATGGGCAATAAGAAATCATATAAAGGTGCAAAACTCACTGGTAACAGTAAGCACACAGAAAAAACACAGGGCGTTATAACACTGTAATTGTATTGTGTAAACTACATATTTGTAACTAAATGATAAACCAATCAATAACTACAACAGCTTTTCAAGACATAGACAGTACAGTAAGATATAAAGATAACAAAAATTTTCAAAGTGGGAGAATGAAGTACAAAAGTTAATTCAAAATGGATTAAAGACTTAAATGTTACACCTAAAACCATAAAAACCCCAGAAGAAAACCTAGGCAATACCATTCAGGACATAGGCATGGACAAGAACTTCATGACTAAAACACCAAAAGCAATGGCAACAAAAGCCAAAATTGACAAATGGGATCTAATTAGAGAGCTGCTGCACAGCAAAAGAAACTACTGTCAGAGTGAACAGGCAACCTACAGAATGGGAGAAAATTTTTACAATCTACCCATCTGACAAAGGGCTAATATCCAGAATCTACAAAGAACTTAAACAAATTTACAAGAAAAAATCAACCCCATCAAAAAGTGGGCAAAGGATATGAACAGACATTTCTCAAAAGAAGACATTTATGCAGCCAACAGACACATGAAAAAAATGCTCATCATCACTGGTCATCAGAGAAATGCAAATCAAAACCACAATGAGATACCATCTCACACTAGTTAGAATGGCAATGATTAAAAAGTCAGTAAACAATAGGTGCTGGAGAGGATGTGAAGAAATAGGAACATTTTTACTCTGTTGGTGGGACTGTAAACTAGTTCAACCATTGTGGAAGATAGTTTGATGATTCCTCAAGGATCTAGAATTAGAAATACCATTTAACCCAGCCATCCCATTACTGGGTATATACATAAAAGATTATAAATCATGCTACTGTAAAGACACATGCACTTCTCAATTATTTTAAAGTTTCAACACTATCCATCATTTTCCTGGCTTTATTATTATAGATTTCTACTCATATTACATTTATTCATATTTTGTTATTAACTCTATTGAATATTAATTCGTGTTCAAATAAATTAAAATTGTGTCCAAATAACAATTTAAAGCCATAAACTTCTAAGTTCTGCTTTTGCTATGCCCTACAAATTTTAACATGCATTGCTTTGTTACTTAGATTTATTTTATGAATTCTTCTTCTTTTTTTTTTTGTTTTGTTTAAGTTCTAGGGTACATGTGCATAACGTGCAGGTTTGTTACATATGTATACTTGTGCCATGTTGGTGTGCTGCACCCATCAACTCGTCAGCACCCATCAATTCGTCATTTATATCAGGTATAACTCCCAATACAATCCCTCCCCCCTACCCCCTCCCCATGATAGGCCCCGATGTGTGATGTTCCCCTTCCCCAGTCCAAGTGATGTCATTGTTCAGTTCCCTCCTATGAGTGAGAACATGCGGTGTTTGGTTTTCTGTTCTTGTGATAGTTTGCTAAGAATGATGGTTTCCAGCTGCATCCATGTCCCGACAAAGGATGCAAACTCATCCTTTTTTATGGCTGCATAATATTCCATGGTGTATATGTGCCATATTTTCTTAATCCAGTCTGTCACAGATGGACATTTGGGTTGATTCCAGGTCTTTGCTATTGTGAATAGTGCTGCAATAAACATACGTGTGCATGTGTCTTTATAGCAGCATGATTTATAATCCTTTGGGTATATACCCAGTAGTGGGATGGCTGGGTCATATGGTACATCTAGTTCTAGATCCTTGAGGAATCGCCATACTGTTTTCCATAATGGTTAAACTAGTTTACAATCCCACCAACAGTGGAAAAGTGTTCCTATTTCTCCACATCCTCTCCAACACCTGTTGTTTCCTGACTTTTTAATGATTGCCATTCTAACTGGTGTGAGATGGTATCTCATTGTGGTTTTGATTTGCATTTCTCTGATGGCCAGTGATGATGAGCATTTTTTCATGTGTCTGTTGGCTGTATGAATGTCTTCTTTTGAGAAATGTCTGTTCATATCCTTTGCCCACTTTTTGATGGGGTTGTTTGTTTTTTTCTTGTAAATTTGTTTGAGTTCTTTGTAGATTCTGGATATTAGCCCTTTGTCAGATGATGAGAATGAGAAAGTCAACGTAAGACAGAAAAGGCAAAATTGAACAAAAAATAAAAAGGAATATATATTCAAGCACAAAATATTTTGTAAAATAATTTGAATATCTTGATGAACCATACATTTTGGGAAAAAAAATAAAGCACTGAAATCAGTATGAGGAAATATAAATTGATGACAGAAAAACCTATAATTTAGAAAACTATTGATGATTGATTAAATAGCTCAAAAAAAAAACCCAGATCTTGAATAATTTTAAGTGAATTTTGCCAAGTTACTCAATTTTGTGCATTTTTATACATAATTGGGAAACAGAAGAATAACTCCAAATGGATTTAATAGAAGTTATAGCTTGTTACTAAACTTAGTAAGAATAGTGCATAAAGGAAGTACAAATATAGTGTCCTGTGTACTGAGAAGTAAGAATAACTCGATCTTCTGAACATGAGACTATAACATAAAATAAATGGCATTTAATCAAATAAAAATAAATTACATTTCATGGTATACTAAAAAAAAAAAAAAGACATATGCACATGTATGTTTATTGCGGCACTATTCACAATAGCAAAGACTTGGAATAACCCAAATGTCCATCAATGATGGACTGGATTAAGAAAATGTGGCACATACACACCATGGAATACTATGCAGCCGTAAAAAAGGATGAGTTCATGTCCTTTGTAGGGACATGGATGAAGCTGGAAACCATCATTCTGAGCAAACTATCACAAGGACAGAAAATCAAACACCGCATGTTCTCATTCATAGGTGGGAACTGAACAATGAGAACACTTGGACACAGGATGGGGAACATCACACACTGGGGCCTGTCGTGGAGTGGGGAAGGAGTGGTGGCGGGGAGGGATAGCATTATGAGATATACCTAATGTAAATGATGAGTTAATGGGTGCAGCACACCAATATGGCACATGTATACATATGTAAGAAACCTTCACATTGTGCACATGTACCCTAGAACTTAAAGTATAATAATAATAATAAAATAGAACCTTTCTAAGTGGTGCAGGTTGAGAATAGTGCCTGCCTCCTGTTTGAACACTTGTCACTTGATCTTCTCAACTATACACGTTGAATAGAGTATAATAAACTCAAAAAAAAAAAAAAGTTAAAGTGTAGGGTTTTCATTTATTTTCTTTTTCCTGTTTATGGAATCAGTGTTAACTTATCAGTTTAAAACACATAGAAGGAAAACACAAACAATAAAAATTAAGAAATTAAGGTATATCACCAGAGAAAATCACCTTCACTAAGAGGAAGGCAGGAAGGAAGGAAAGAAGAAAGAGAAGACCACAAAACAACCAGAAAAAAACAATTGCAAAATGGCAGGAGTAAATCTCTGCTTATCAATAATAACATTGAATACAAATGGACCGAACTCTCTAATCAAAAGACATGGAGTGGCTGAATGAATGAAAAAACAAGGCCCATTGATCTGTTGCCTACCAGAAACACATTCCACCTATAAAGATACACATATACCATGCCTGTAATCCCAGCACTTTGGAAGGCCAAGGCAGGCAGATCACGAGGTCAGGAGATCGAGACCATGCTGGCTAACATGGTGAAACCCTGTCTCTACTAAAAATACAAAAAATTAGCTGGGTGTGATGGCGGACACCTGTAGTCCCAGCTACTAGGGAGGCTGAGGCAGGAGAATGGCGTGAACTCAGGAGGTGAAGGTGGCAGTGAGCCAATACCGTGCCACTGCACTCTAGTCTGGGTGACAGAGTGAGACTCTATCTCAGAAAAAAAAAAAAAAAGGATACACATATACATATACTGAAAGTAAGTAAAGGCATGGAAGAAGATATTACCTGCGAAAGGAAACCAAAAAAAGAGCAGGAGTAGCTATGTTTAGACAAAATAGATTTCAAGACAAAAACTATAAAAGAGACAAAGAAGGACATTATATGATGATAAAGGGGTCAGTTCAGCAAGAGGATATAACAATTGTAAATACACATGCACGCAATACAGGAGCACACAATACATAAAGCAAATATTATTAGAGCTAATGAGAGAGATAGATCTCAATATGATAGCAGCTGGAGGCTTTCACACCTCACTTTTAGCATTGGAAAGATCTCCAAGACAGAAAATTAATGCAGAAACATCAGACTTAATCTTCACTGTAGACCAACTAGAGATACTTACACAACATTTCATCCAAAGTCTGCAGAATACACAAACTTCTTCTCAAGCACATGGATCATTTTAAGGATAGACCACATGTTAGGTTACAGAACAAGTCTTAAAACATTAAAAAAACTGAAATTTACATCAAGAATCTTCTTTGATAACAATGAAATAAAACTAGAAATCAATAATAAAAGGAATTTTGGAAACTATACAAACACATGAAAATTAAACAACATGCTCCTGAATGACCAGTGAGTCAATGAAGAAATTAGGAAGTAGAAAAATGTCTTGAAACTAATGATAATGAAAACATGCATACCAAAACCTATGGGATACAGGAGAAATAGCACTAAGAGAGACATGTATAGCTCTAAGTGTCTACATCAAAAAAAGAAGAAAACCATCAAATAAATAACCTAATGATGCATCTTAAGGAACTAGAAAAGCGGGAGCAAACTAAATCCAAAATTAGCAAAAGGAAAAAAAATGAATATTAGAGCAGAAGTAAATGAATTTGAAATGAAGAAAACAATACAAAAGATCAACAAAACACAAAGTTGATTTTTTGAAGCAATAAAAAATGAAAAACTTTTGCCAGACTAATGAAGAAAAAAAGGGGAAGACCCACATAAAAAATTCAGAGGTGAAAAGCAGAACATTACAACCGATACTTCAGAAATTCAAAGGATCATTAGTGAACAGAAAAAAAATTACATGAGCAACTACATACCAATAAATAGGAAACTAGAGAAAATGGATAAATTTCTAGATACATGCAACCTACTAAGATTGAATCATGAAGAAATCCAGACATGAGCAGACCAATAACGAGGGACTAAATTTATAATAAAAAAGTCTCCTAACAAAGAAAAGCCTGTGATCAGATAGCTTCTATGCTGAATTTTATCAATGGTTTCAATAATATCAGTTTTACTCAAAGTATTCCCAAGAAACAGAGGAGGAGGGAATAATTCCAAATGTTGTGATAGGCTAGTATTACCCTGATAACAAAATCAGACATAGACACATTAAAAAAAGAAAAAGAAAACTACAGGCCTATGTCTCTGATGAAATCGTTGCAAAAAATCCTTAACAAAACACTAGCAAATTGAATTCAACAATATGTTAGTAAGATCATTCATCAAGACCAAGTGAGATTTATCCCAGGGACACAAGGATGGTTCAACATATGCAGATCAATCAGAATAATACATCATGTCCACCAAATGAAGAACGAAAACCATATGATCATTTCAGTTGATGGTGAAAAAACATTTGATAGAATTAAACATCCCTTCATGACAAAAATCTTCAAAAAGCTGGATTTAGAAAGAACATACCTCAACAAAATAAACACCATATATAACATACACACAGCTAGCATCATACTGAATAGGGAAAAAGTGAAAGCCTTTCCTGTAAGATTTGGAACATGACAAGAATGTCCACTTTCACAACTGATGGCCAATATTTTTTGAGTCCTAGCTAGAGCAATCAGAGAAAAGAAAGAAATAAAGAGCATGAAAGTTAGAAAGGAAGATATTAAATTATCCCTGTTTGCAGACATGCTCTTACATTTGGAAAAACCTAAAGACTGCACCAAAAAAACATAAGTGATAAATAAATTCAGTAAAGTCATATATACAAAATCAACATATAAAAATCAGCAGCATTTTTATATGCCAACAGTGAACAATCTGAAAAAGATATCGAGAAAGTAATCCCATTTACAATAGCCACAGATGAAGTGAAATACCTAGGAATTCACTTAACCAAAGAAGTGAATGATTTCTACATTAAAAACAATAAAACTTTGACAAAAGAAATTGAAGAATAAATAAAAAATGGAAAGATATTCCATGTTCATAGATTGAAAGAATAAAAATTGTTAAAATGTCTATACTACCAAAGCAATCTAAAGATTCAATGCAATCCCTGTCAAAATATAAATGACATTCTTAACAGAAATAGAAAAAAAATCCTAAAATTTATATGGAGTCACGAAAGACCCAGAATAACTAATGCTATCCTGAGCAAAGAGAATGAAACTGGAGGAATCCCATTACCTGACTTCAAATTATACCACAGAGCTTTAATAACCAAAACAGCATGGTACTGGCATAAAAACAGACACATAGACAAAAGGAACAGAATAGAGAACCCAGAAACAAACCCACACACCTACAGTGAATTCATTTTTGACAAACTTACCAAGAACATACATTGGGGAAAAAACATTCTCTTCATTAAACCATGCTTGGAAAACTGGATATCCATATGCAGAATAATGATATAATACCCTTGTCCTCCTCATATACAAAAATAAAATCCAAATTGATTATTGAAATTACTACAAGAAAACATTGGAGAAATTCTCCAGGACATTCACTGGTGCAAAAATTCCCTGAGCAATATCCTACAAGTGCAGGCAATGGAAACAAAAATGGACTAATGGAATCATATCATCTTAAAAATATTTTGCACAGTGATGGAAACAGTTAACAAAGTGAAGAGACAACTCACAGGATGGGAGAAATTATTTGCAAACTACCCATCTGTCAAGGGATTAATAACAAGAATATATAAGGAGCTCAAACAGCTCTATAGGAAAAAAATTGATAATTCAGTAATAATAATGGGCAGAAAATTTGAAGACATGTCTCCAAAGAAGACATACAAATGGCAAACAGGCATATGAAAAGGATCTCATCATTATCTATCATCAGAGGAATGCAATGATATATCATTTCACCTCAGTTACAATGGCTTTTATCCAAAGACAGACAATAACAAATGCTGGTGAGGACGTGGAGAAAAGGGGACCCTCATACACTGTTGGTGAGAATGTAAATTAGTACAGCTACAATGGAGAACAGTTTTGAGGTTCCTCAAAAAAGTGAAAATAGAACTACCACGTGATCCGGCAATTTCACTGCTGGGTGTATACCACAAAGAAGAGAAATCGGTATGTTGAAGAGATATCTGCACTCTCATGTTTGTTGCACCACTGTTCACAACAGTCAAGATATGGAAGCAACCTAAGTGTCCATCAACAGATGAATAAATAAAGAAAATGTTGTACTTATACACAATAATGTACTATTTAGCCATAAAAAAGAATGAGATCCTGTTAGTTGCAGCAATGTGGATGGAACTGGAAGTAATTATATTCAGTGAAATAAACCAGGCACAGAAAGAGAGACATCACATATTCTCACTTATTTGTGGGATGCAAAAATCAAAACACTTGAACTCATGGAGATAGAGAGTAGAAGAATGATTTCCAGAGGTTAAGAAGGGTAGTAGGAGGTGGTGGGGAAGTGGGGATAGCTAATGGGTACAAAAAATATAGTTAGAAAGATGAATAAGATCTAGTATTTTATAGTACAGCAGAGTGACTATAATCAAAATAATTTACATGAACATTTTAAAATATGAGTATAATTGAGTTACTTGTAACATAAAGAATAAATGCTTGAGGGGATGGATAGCCTGTTTTCCATGATGCAATTATTATGCATTGCATGCCTGCATCAGAATATCTCATGTATTCCATTAATATATACACCTACTGTGCACATACAAAAAGCACAGACAAATTTTAAAAAGAAAAGGAAACTTAAAGTTAATAAATTGAATTAAATTTCTACAAAACATAAAATTATCAAAAAATACCATATAGTTAACACACTGGACAAGGCCAAAATTAATCAGACCTGGATCTTATCTTCAAGAATCTTATAACCTGGAAGGAAAGATTAAACGTGTTTTATATTTACATACAAGCATGCACACAATTCTGGGCTGGTTCATTGATTTTCTTTTTATCACTGCTCCTGACATCGTTCTTTGTGATAACTACCTTGTTTGTTATATACCTAATATCTTGGTTTCTCCATACTTGACGACTTCTGCAATATTTTTTCCCAACTCCCTTAGCCTCCCACTCTCATGGTTTATATATAACTCTAAATTATATTTTATATAACTTATATACTTTATATAACTCTAAATTAATAATGACGATCTAAACTCCACAATCTCAATTTTAGGAATCCAAGTGTCCAGCCACCACCTCCTATTCACTTGGCTTACTTATTCTAGTACTTATGCAGCCATAATTCTTCAACCTCTTTGGTAACCCCACCCCTTTTGACTCTCATTTTCACTACTCAGAATTCTCTTTATAGTTCAATTTCCTCCTTACAGGCATTAAAATCTATGATTCCATGATGCGTCACTATAATCACTTTCCTTTACAAACTCCTTTTCCTTTCTTACTTTAATACAATTAATTCCAAAAAGTCCCAGCCTTAGACTCACCTCATTGGAAAAAATAAGTCTTCTTAATAGTCACACAATAAATAATGACCATACATTTCAGATGGTATCCAAACAGTGGCTAAAAATTCTCCTGCATTTTTCTATGAACTTTCCTCTACATCCCAAGAAATGTATTCTGTACCTTCAATTCATATCACCCCCAGCTCTGACATATGACCTCAGACAGTAGAAGTTGTAAACACACAGACCCATGTCATCATCTTATTAGACTGACCTTCATCTATGCTAAGATACTTTGCTTCACCTCGTTTTCAGATAAAAAGAGTCAATGACCCTATCTGTAGTCAAATAAACTCCCTACTTTTGTGTACTCAGAAACTTCACTTATGTAAATTTCTTCTCACTCCCTCTCCCTCTGTTGTCTCTCTGTCTCTCTGTCTCTCTGTGTGTTTCTCTCCCTTTCTCCCTCACTTCCCAACTTCAATTTCTCCCTATACTGAAGTTCCTAATGGCACATACAAATTCACTAATATCTTTTGTCTGAGACAAAAAACACACCTAATTTTAAATCCTTCTACCATCTTTCTACACTTAATAGAAAGAAAAGACTTATCAAAAAGATAGCCTATGCATTTGCTTCCCTTGCTTCTCTCTATTCTTTCTTTATTTTTCTATAATCAGAGTTTCTTCACCAAAGGATCTACAAATTTACCCATTTTCAATAACTAATAGCTTCTTTCTAAGTTCACTGGTTGTGCTCTGCCCTCTTCTTACTTGATTGTTCAACAACAGTTGACACAACTAAGCAACCTCTCCACTTTCACATTTCACTCCCTACACAACCCTGGGTAAATTATTTAACTTTCGTGTTCCTCAGCATATTCACTTACAAAATAAAAGAAAGACTGCTTGCTTACTCAAGTGTTATGAGAATTAAATGCGATGATATCACTACAATGTTCTTTTGAAAACTGCTCTCCCTTCTTATATTCTTACCTCTCTAAAATCTATTTTCTAAAAAGTAGCAGAGATAAGAGATGAATGACAAAAGGTGATTCTGACTTGAGATATAGGTATCTTTTGTAGACATGCCTAATATATGTCTACATGCCTAATATGTCTACATGCCTAATATATGTCTACATGCCTAATATGTCTACATGCCTAATATATGTCTACATGCCTAATATATGTCTACATGCCTAATAAATGTCTACATGCCTAATATGTCTATATGCCTAATATATGTCTACAAAAGATACCTATATATCAGATCAGAATCACATTTTGTCATTAATGTGTACACATTCTGGGGCAGAATAAAATATCTGGCCCTATTCCAGACTGGTGTCCTTTGTTCATCCTGGTTCTACCATAATGGTATTTTTCTGTTGGACAATGTTCCCGTTACCTTTTGCTGCATAATAAGCTTCTCCAAAACTTAGTGGTTTAAAACAACAATTTATCTCAAGTTTGTGAGTTAAGAGAATTCTGGTAGAGCTTGGCTGGGTGACTGTCCTGCTGTTCGTGGCATATTCAACCAGCTGCCAGACTGGAGGTTCCAAAATAGCTTCACTCATGTGTCTGGAGCCCTAGATGGGCTAACAGAAAAGCTGTACTCAGTGTGGCCTCTCTCTGTTTCCTCCTCCTCATAGTCTCAGGCTTTCTCCATGTGGTCTTTCTAGGAAAGTTAAGGAATGTTCTGTGTCCTCTAAGGGATCTAAAACATCCAGCAAAATCTGCCAGTCCTTTAAGGAATTAGCCCAGAACTGTCACAGCCTCACTTCTAACACATTGTATTGGTCAAAGAAGTTGCAAGTCAGCCCAAATTCAAGGTGAGGGCAAATAGACACTATCTCATGATAACTGTCAAGAATTTGCCACCTTCTTTGATGCACCATAAGAGTACTCCAATATCATTTTTGCTATGTACCTGACACCCTTGTTTCTACCTTTAGGAATTCTGCCCGCAAATCTTTCCATGGCTGACTCCTTCAACTCTCAACTCAGTTATCACTTCCTCATTAGATAAAAGCTTTTGTTACTGCCTTATCTAAATATATTTCCTACTACCATCACTATGTACTCCATCAGCTCTTTTATTTTATTCTGTCATTACCTTACTTATGATCTACTGCCGTCCACTGCAATGTCAACTTCATAAGCACAGAAACTGTCTTTCTTGTCAACTATGGTTGTAGAACCCAGAATGATGCTTGACACATAAAATTTGTTCAATAAATGTTTTCTGAAAGACTAAGTCAATTATATATAGTTCATTCACAAATGTATAAAGAAAAATTATAACTACTATAACGTAAGTTTTGATATTATCTGCACTTACATTTCTCTAAATCTATACCGTTTTGATTAGAGATAAAAGTGACCTATCAGGTGAAAAGGTGGGGTTTTTACAGTTACATAATGGTACATTTTTCTTTATCACAATTTTGAGATTAATCTATTTGAATGGCACTTTTACCTAGAATTACTTCTTATTTGGGGGAAGAGGGACATCCCTGAAAAAAATTATACAGATTTTTACTCTCTTTCTAGAAATAACATTATAGATTTCAAACTAACTTAACATTAATGTTAAAAATAACCTATACGTAATGTTTTCCAAATTTCTTCTTGTTGTGTTAAAGAAAACTTAGATTCAGTAAAGAAACCATGACTTTTAGTACAATAAGTAGTTCTTTAAATACAGTATGAATTAAATGAAAGAGATTGGAAACATGGTTTCATGTGTTTTTCAATATAAACAAGCATGTGATGTTTTCTGAAAAAATAAGCTTAGAGTTTATCGAACCCAAAATGTGTGGAACATTTAGTCCAACATGCATCTGATTTCACCTTTCCCATACTACATCCAAGATATTCAAGATTTTCTAAACTACCAAGTAACAATTTTGAGAATAAAAGAGGAATATGTTCTTAAGTTCAAGACCAAACACTGGTAAACACAGAGATAAATTGTTTTTTACTTTGTGACATAGCCAAAGTCATGGCAAAACACTAACCTTTAAAAGTTTGTTAAATAAATGGATTCAGGATATTTTTTCTTCTTTTTATGGTCCTCTGGTGATTCTTTTGTGCCCTTTTACTCCATTTTAAGTGCTCATAATACTCTGCCTTTCAAATGGGACTCTGACTTGCACACGGTTGAGATTCACTTCATATCAATTCAACTGAATAACTATAAAAGCACCAGACCTTTCTTAATCACATTGTTTTCTCTCATAGGTTTATGTTGGGTTATTCAAATGAGATACTGAATCAGCTTGGAGCCATGGACACATTCACATTAATATACTTCAAATTTTGTGAATTTCCTCTGATTCACTTTTCTCTTGTCTTCATTCTACTCTTCCCTCCCTCCCCGTGTGTTTTCTCTTTTCAATTCCCTTATAACTTGTCTTTCTTCATTAATTTATCTTGATGTTTAACTTTAGATTTAATGTTAAATTATCCTTTTTGGTGAGTCTGTAAGATAGATTTGAAATATGACATAAAACATTCCAAAAAAGAGATGAGCTCATGAATGTTCATTCAAGAACATGTTAGACATATAATCAGGCAACAGCTTATTTTTGGTTTAATGAGAAAAACAACTTGGCGCTTGATTTTAAGTAAAATAAAATTTGCAGGATGACATCCCCATAAATGCTGTACTAGTTGGCTGAGGAAAATATAGCATGTGTTAAAACATTTCCCTTTTAAATTTCAATTGGCAACATGTTTTTGCTATTAGAAGTAAATGCACTCTATTCTTCCCTCATTAATGTGCCTAATTTTTATGTAATTATTGAAACGAAGAATGGTCACTTCAAGTGAAATCATAAGGTCTAAAGGATCATTAAAATGGTGTAATATTCTTACATTGTGGGAAAGGGAAAAGAGAGCTAATATTTTTGAGTGCATACTATAAGGCATCCCTGAACTAGACACTTTCTAATACTGTAATAATATTGTTTGTTTTTTTACAATACCATTGTAATTGGTAGTCCATATTTCATATAAAGCGATACCAAGTAACTTGCCTAAACCCTAGAAGTAACAAATGGCCAAGGGAAGATTTAAGCTTCAGTCTCCCTAGTTCCGAAACCAGACATTTTCCTATGAAAAAAGTTATCTCCTATATTTTGTAAACAATGAAGTCTTTTATTAGTATGTGCTTGGTAACATACACAATGATTTGTCAGAACAAGTAATGGCAAAAATGCAGATGAATTCTTTTAAAAAATGAATGACAGAGATTATTATAATGCAGATAAAACAATATTCTTGAAAGTTAATTCTCTAATGTTCAGAAATTAATGCAAAATTTATTATGGTATTGAAAAAACTGTCAGAAATGCTAGTAAATTGCAGTGGAAAATCAGTTTATATGTAATAGCATTTATCAACAAACACATTCTTTTCTAAACTGAATGAAATTATTTCCCTTAGTACAGAAAACTGACATATCTTATGCCTCAGTAGCATTTGCTAAATGAAGAATTTAAGCAAGATGATTAAGCAAGGGGTAGGATTCTGCAGTGGCTACTGATGTGAGATCATTTACACAAAAGGGTTCTCAAGGCAGAGCCAGTTCCAAGTGATGGGTCAGCTGGGTATTGGACAGGCTTTTCTGTTCTTGAGTTAATTTATATAATATAATTGATGTCTTAGAAGCCTAGATTATTGCCAAGATAGAACAAAGAATCTTGGTCTCTTCCAAACTAATTTTAAAACTGGATTGTAACTTTTTCAGTGGATTAAGGATTGGGAACTTTGTTTCTATGCTAGCTTTGTAACTACCTTTACATATAAACCTAAATACTCACATCTTCCTTGTATCTCAGTGTCTTCATCTCTAAAATGAGCGTATTTCTCTAAGGAATGTCTTTTTAATATTTAAAACTGCTGAATTAGAATTTCCGAGGGGATAATTTGAGATAAGTGCTTGATGATTAAAAAAAGGGAATTATGAGAGAAAGGGAAAAGAGGAATAAGAAGAGTGATAGGAAGAGGGAGGGAGAGCTAACGCATGAGTTACAGGAGAGAGTTATCTATGGAAATAGAGATCTCTCTATCCAAACAAGGATTTACACATTGCACTGAAATGCCATCTTTCTATGAATTTAGGATATTTTGCTGTTTTTAGCAGCTACCATCAGAATAGAAAACAATTGGATAAGATGGCTTAAAATGTATGAAAAACATAGCAGAGCAAGAGGTAGGTAATGCAGAGATCAATTTTAGAAATAATATATAGGATTAATTAATACTCCGTCACTCTTCAACTCAGTTTCACAGACAAGTGTAGGAGGACCCTCATTCTTCTTGTTCTCCATCACAATCAGGCTGAACCTTGACAGAGAGAGCTACCTAAAGCTAGTTTCAATAAAATGAGTGCAACCTGGACCTTAAAGGGTACTCTAAAAGAACAATGGCATGAAGTGCTTGGGGCATCAGAACCAGAAATTACTGGAACCTAATTTTCAGGTGTCCAAGAGGCCAATGTATTATAACATGAGGATTACAAGAAATGGAAAAAGTGAAATGTACTGCATAATTTTGGATGGACTTCAAGCATGTGATGGATGAATGGAGAAGGGCAGCCAAGGAGTTGTTAAGTGATGACTGGAGCTAGAGCCAGAGTCTTAGAAGGCCACAAGTAAAAACATTAGCAGATTTTGGAAGGATTAAATAAGTTACAATGAAAGGATAACTCCGGTGGTAAGATTTCACTGGTAAATAATGATAAACTGGCTACTCAATTTCCAAATGTCTCAATGAAGAGTGAAGAGAATACAGTATCTGGACACTTTTTGTTGTTATTATTATTAATTTGTTTTTAGTGTTGTAATTTTGTAGTTCAGAGACCTGATGAGTTATATTATAAGGATCATTTTTCTTGGCTCTCCTTTGTCTACTAAGTTAAAATGAACTTCTTAGCATGCAAATATCAGCATCAATATCCATGATCTGGCTGACTCTGACCTCTCTTCTTGATGCTCTGCCTAACTACCACCTCATCCATTCTCCATTGTCTTCTGCAATACTTACCTAGTCGCTGTTCACTGGAAAAGTTCAGCTTTGCCCACCTCTGTGCCCTTCCTTGCTCATAGAATTTCCTTCATTTTCCATATCTTCCTGTTTCTTTCTATCTAAATCCTACTCAGAGTGTGAAATCTCTTGCATGAACTTTTCCTTGATTCTTTCAAAAGAAATTGTTTTACCCCCTTTGATGGATTGCCAGAGTTTGCCTTCTGATTACAGCATTTCTCATTATAGAAATGATCCAAGCATATTTCCTACTAGCTGACTTGTTCAGCTGTCAGTTTCTCCCAGTGGGCTGTGCTTTACTTAAGGCATGAATTGTCTTGTTTATCTCCATCCTCAAACGCGTAACGTGTATGTCTAAGTTTTACTTTAATTGATGTGGAAGACTTTTGGTTTAGGAGATGACAGTTTAAATTGGATGATCAAGAAGCAATGGTTACATTATGGCTTTGATTTGCCATGCTGTAATCTCAGCATGTGGGAAAATATTGAGCATTCATAGTGATATCAATGTTTCCAAAGCCTTAGAAGACAGAATGAGGCATATGTATGTGTATAATTTTAAAATTTTATCTTAGCCATTTTCTTTTTTTTTTTTTTGGCTATAAAAATGCTTGTTTAAAGCATGAAATGAGCTGAACAATAGAGATTGACAGGGTATTATTTCTGTGCCCATTTCCACCCTGACTTTGTGAATTTAGATAAGTTATTAATACTTTTGTGATTCAGTTTCCTCAATTATCTAATAAAGGTGGTGTTGCCGTGTTGATTTCCAAGTTGCAGCTCAGCTTTGTAACTTCATGATTGGATTATATTCCATACTAATGTAAGTAACAATTTAAGATTTATTTTCATCATTTTGGTTTGCATATCAGATGTGTATTCATGTCTAACAGGCATCTCTGATTAGAAGGGTTTGGTAAGGAAGAGTAATGACCTGGATACTTGGAGGCTGACAACCAGTTCTCCCCAACCCTCCACGGTCATTGAAAGAACAGAAGTGATTCAGTAGCCCTCAAGGCACTGATCAAAAGAAACCTTGAGAGTGCCAAACTGGGTAAGGAAAAATACTCTTGGCTGGAATTGAGGGAAGTCGAATCGCTCCATATCTTATTCAGCTGAGGCTGCTATAACAAAATACCTTTGGCTAAGTGGCTTGAAAAACAAACATTTTTTTCCCTTGTAATTCTGGCAACCAGAGGTCCAAGGTACTGGCAGATTTGATTCCTAAGGAAGGCTTTCCTCTTGACTTGGCTGCCTTCTTGCTGTGTCCTTCATAAGGTGGAGAGAAAGAGAGAGGGAGAGGGAGAAAAAAGAAAAGAGAGGGAAAGTATGCTCTGGTCTTTCTTTTCTTTCTTTCTTTTTTTTTTAAATTATACTTTAAGTTCTAGGGTACGTGTGCACAACGTGCAGGTTTGTTACATAGGTATACATGTGCCATGTTTGTTTGCTGCACCCATCAACTCGTCATTTACATTAGGTATTTCTCCTAATGTTATCCCTCCACCAGTCCCCCACTCCCTAACTGGTCCCAGTGTGTGATGTTCCCTGCCCTGTGTCCATGTGTTCTCATTGTTCAACTCCCACTTATAAGTGAGAAGATGTGGTGTTTGGTTTTCTGTTCTTGTGTTAGTTTGCTCAGAATGATGGCTTACAGCTTCATCCATGTCCCTACAAAGGACATGAACTCATCTTTTTTATGGCTGCATAGTATTCCATGGTGTATATGTGCCACATTTTCTTTATCCAGTCTATCATTGATGAATATTTGGGTTGGTTTCAAGTCTTTGCTATTGTGAAAAGTGCTGCAATAAACATACGTGTGCATGTATCTTTACAGTAGGATGATTTATAATCCTTTAGGTAGTTACCCAGTAATGGGATGGCTGGGTCAAATGATATTTCTAGTTCTAGATCCTTGAGGAATCGCCACACTATCTTCCACAATGGTTGAACTAATTTACGCTCCCACTAACCATGTAAAAGCATTCCCATCTTTCCACATCCTCGCCAGCATGTGTTGTTTCCTGACCTTATAATGATCGCCATTCTAACTGGGGTGAGATGGTATCTCCTTGTGGTTTTGATTTGCATTTCTCTGATGATCAGTGATGTTGAGCATTTTTTACATATGTCTATTGGCTGCATAAATGTCTTCTTTTGAGAAGTGTCTGTTCATATCCTTTGACCACTTTTGGATGGGGTTGTTTGTTTCTTGTAAATTTGTTTAAATTCTTTGTAGATTCTGGATAATGGACCTTTGTCAGGTGGGTAGATTGTAAAAATTTTCTCCCATTCTGTAGGTGCCTATTCACTCTGATGATAATTTCTTTTGCTGTGCAGAAGCTCTTTAGTTCAACTAGATCCCATTTGTCAATTTTGGTTTTTGCTGCCATTGCTTTTGGTGTTTTAGTCATGAAGTCTTTGCCCATGCCTATGTCCTGAATGGTATTGCCTAGGTTTTCTTCTAGGGTTTTTATGGCATTAGATCTTATATTTAAGTCTTTAATCCATGTTGAATTAATTTTTGTGTATGGTGTAAGGAAGGGATCCAGTTTTAGCTTTCTACAAATGGCTAGATAGTTTTCCCAGCACCATTTGTTAAATGGTCTTTCTCTTCTTATAAGGACATTAATCCCATCTGGGGAAGCCCACCCTCAAGACCTCATCTAAACCTAATAACTTCTGAAAGTCCCATCTTCAAATATCATCACAATTAGTGTTAGGGCTTCAACATGTGAATTTTGAGGAGACATATACATTCAGTTCACAACATCTATAATTACTTACTTTGGATGAGTGTGATAGTCCCAGGGATAGGGGCTGTAATTAAGATAAATGAAAATCAGACCAGTAAAGAAGTTTCCTGGGAGGCCAAGAGCCCAGGGTAGAGGGCTGTGTCTTTCACACAGACTGCAGTAGTGATGGTTGTAGCAGGTAGATTGTCTAACAGGGCCAGTCCTTGATCATATTGTGGTTGGTTTTCTGAGGACAGTGACCAGCTAATCAACAGGCCAAACTGCAATTCCTAGACTTCTCATTTACCTTTTCCCATTTTGAGCCAGAAAGAGACAAGAAAGAGGCTCAAATCCCCAAAATGGTTGCAGCATCAGCTTGCCTCCTACAACAAGAGGAAAATCAAATTGTTTTTGATCAATATTTTAATCATCTTATTTGATTTTCCCTGGCACATCTTTTCTGGTAGCATTTAGAGAAAATTAATAATAAAATGTCATAGAGATGATTTTAAGGATGCCTCTGGCTCTAATTCCCTGTATCTTTAAGTAGAAATTTAATTTAAGAGGAGTGAAAAGTGCATAGGTGAACTTCTGTTAGCATAATACATATACTACAGCTATGAAATTTTGTCTTTAAAATTTTGGCAGGGTAATGAAGGTGAATTGAAGTTAAGGCTGTATGCAAGAGAGGAACTTTGTATACACTACACTCTGAGAGCTGATAGTATTTTACTTTTATATTTAGAAAAATATACTTATGTGAAAATTACATTTTTTTTTTTTTTTTTTTTTTGATGCAGTCTTACTCTGTTGCCCTGGCTGGAGTGCAGTGGCATGATCTTAACTCACTGTAACATCTGCCTTCCAAGTTCAAGTGATTCTCCTGTCTCAGCCTCCCCAGTAGCTAGGATTACAGGCGTGTGCCACCACACCAGGCTAATTTTTGTATTTTCAGTAGAGACAGAGTTTCACCGTATTGGCCAGGCTTGGTCTCAAACTCCTGACCTCAAGTGATACACCCACCTCGGCCTCCCAAAGTGCTGGGATTACAGGTGTGAGCCACTGTGCTGGCCTGACTTTTAAAAGCCTTTTTTAAAAAAGGGAAATCTCTGATTTTTGTCTTGGGAATATAAAAGACTTCACTTTGGAGGACAAAATCTTGAATAATGTGCTTTGTCTATGGTGTGTATGCTTCTTAACAACAACAGAAAAACAGATTTCTAGGAGATTAAAGACTAAAGAAAAACTTACTTTTCCCCATAACAATACAGTGTCATTGTATTTTTATTCTTGATCCCATGTTTGACTTGATTTGTGATTTACCGTTTGCTAAAGACTTTAGACGTCCTGCCTGGACACCCAGAAGTTATTTCTGTTTTCTAGAGTCAGCATATGAAATGTTATTTAAAGCCCACATTTTGCTTTTTAAATACTACCCAGTGGTTTTAGTTATACAAAGGTCAAGTTTCAGCCCAACTCCTCGGACTTCCAGGCATGGAAACAACCTAGCAAGCTCTGTTTCTGTTTCTTTCTCCTGAAACAGTTGTCTCTGCAGACAGAGGTTTGGCATCTGTCTACCCCCTCACATATAATATATTACTATGGAGTCCCTGGAAACCTGAAATGCCTCCTTGATGGAAAACATGAGACAGATGAGAATCTCTGGATGTCTACATTTGGATGTTTAATATTTCTGTATTCATAAAGTTAAAATTTAGAAGTGAAAACTTAAAGTCAGATAGTTTAGAAAGAACACAATGTACTTAAGTGGCTAGTGAATTCATTTTGAAATTTCAGCTAATATAGAAACCTGTTCTATGGTGTATTTTAAAATGTTTTTGAATGATCAGATTTTTTTTCTGATCCTCCAAAGTCTCTTCTAGATGTGACAGTCTTATATTTTTGCCACATTAGGTCAAAACCCAATTTATTATTGCTATTTCAGCTTTCTAGTAGCAAAATACTAGTTATAAAACTCCCCGAGTCCAGATCTACTTGTGATTGAATACTCACTTCAATGTGCAGTATATTCAGTATATTGTATAGCATGGTTTGGTGACCTGAGAGTAAAGCTCTGACAAAGTCAATCACATCTATGATTGAAAATAGTATTAAAAAGTATTTCTAAGGTTATATTCCGTTTTTAAAAAGATAATACTATTTTGATTTTATTATGTTTTGCTAGTTTCAATTTTATTTATATTCACAATTCTTGAGGAAAGAATTCAAAATTCCTATAAGTCTTATTTTAGGGAAAAGAAAAAAATGCACAGATACATAATTTTATGTTTTCTGTTTCCTCCGTCTCCAGTAAAATTTTTATTCAAGGTTACTTGAAATATTAAAATATCTATCTTTCTGATTTATTTTTTATTATTACTTACATTGTCACAATAAGAGTTAGGGTGGCTATTAAAATGACAGGAAGAAAAAAATCTAGTTTTAATTCTAATTTTTATGAATAAGATTTTAAATAATGCATATAACTGGGCATAGTTGTGTGTGTCTGTAGTCCCAACTACTCAAAAGACTCAGTCAAGAAGATATCTGGACCCCACAAGTTCGAGGCCACACTGGGCAATATAGCAAGACTCTCTTTCTTAAAAAAAAAAGCATATTTACAATGCAATATATATGTGTATATATGTTTATAATGTGATCTATATACACATGTATATATGTATTCAGAGTTCTTGAGAAATGAATTCAAAATTCCTGTGAGTCTTATTTCAGAGAAAATAATGCACAGATATATAATTTCATGTTTTTCTGCTTTCTTCCTCTCCAGTAAAATTTTTATTTATTTACTCTATATATACATTAAATAAATAACATACTTTTATTTATATTATACATACATACTATTTTGCAACAATTTGAACTCTTATTATCTGTGTTTCATGCCCTTAATTTTATTATCTTATTTTTCTCTTGTCAAGTATACTACTTTAAGCTTGTGTGTATAATTGTAAAGTATTTTTACTCAGTCTGTGTTCTCAAATTTATTTATGTATATTCAACTATTTTGTTATTTATTTACTTATTCAGTTATTTTTATTTACTCATTACATTCCTTATATTTTGTTCTCTATTTTATTATCTAGGTTCTTTCATTTATTTTAATAAGTAACTTTTATGGCTATGGATTTGATTCTGAGAAATACTTTGCGCATTATTCTTATTTTATGTAAAGTTTTTAAAAAACTTGGCTCATACCTGTGATCCCAGCACTTTGGGAGGCCGAGGCGGGCGGATCACCTGAGGTCAGGAGTTCGAGACCAGCCTGTCCAACATGGTGAAACCCCATCTCTACTAAAAATACAAAAAAATTAGCCAGGCATGGTGGCGGATGCTTGTAATCTCAGCTACTCTGGAGGCTGAGGCAGAATAATCGCTTGAACCGAGAAGCGGAGGTTGCAGTGAGCTGAGAACACACCATTGCACTCCAGCCTGGGCCACAAGAGTGAAACTCCATCTCGATAGCAACAACAACAACAAAATTTCTAAGTATCTTATGATTGCAGCATAATTTCCTATTTCCTCCAAAAGCTTTTAGGTAAAATATTCTTATTTTAAAAATTTAATTTCCATATAGTCCTTTATATTGGAATTTACTTTTTACATACTTGTTCTGTGTACTACAGCATTATTTCTACAGATATTTCTTGTATCTAACTATTTTTATTCAATTTTATTGCTATGTTATTTATAAAGGTTAATCACTGTTGTAGGCAAATTTATAAATTTTATTTAAAAAATCTCTTCCTTGTTTATTTCCCCAGAATCCTACATTACTATCTATTCCTCTTAAAATTCCTATTTTATTGTATTGTGAATTTTCTTCTTACATATTTTCACAACCTGTTCGTGTGTGTGTGTATCTGTGTGTGCGTGTGTACCCAAGCTAAGAGTCCTTGTCTTTTTTTTCCTTCTAAACAAAACAAACAAACAAACAAAAAACAGGATACACATGCAGAATGTGTAGGCTTGTTACATAGGTATACGTGTGCCATGGTAGTTTGCTGCACCTACTGACCCATTCTCTATGTTCCCTACCCTTACCCACCTACCCCTCAACAGGTCCTGGTATGTGGTGTTCCCCTGTGTTCTCATTGTTCAACTCCCACTTATGAGTGAGAACATGCGGTGTTTGGTTTTCTATCCTGTGTTAGTTTGCTGAGGATGATGCTTCCAGTTTCATCCATGTCCCTGAAAAGGACATGATCTCATTCCTTTTTATGGCAGCATAGTATTCCATGGTGTATATGTACCATGTTCTCTTTATTGAGTCCATTATTGATGAGCATTTGGGTTGGTTCTATGGCTTTGCTATTGTAAATAGTGCTGCTATAAACATACATGTGCATGTGTCTTTACAGTAGAATGATTTATATTCCTTTGGGTATATACCCAGTAATGGGATTGCTCAGTCAAATGGTATTTCTGTATTCTTGAGGAATCTCCACACTGTCTTCCACAGTGGTTGAACTAATTTACATTCCCACCAACAGTGTAAAAGCATTCCTATTTCTCCACAGCCTCACCAGCATCTATTGTTTCCTGACTTTTTAAAAATCATAATTCTGACTGACATAAAATAGTATCTCATTGTGGTTTTAATTTGCATTTCTCTGATGATCAGTGATGTTGAGCTTTTCTTCATGTGTTTGTTGGTTGCATAAATGTCGTCTTTTGAGAAGTGTCTGTTCATATCCTTTGACCACTTTTTGATGGAGTTGTCTTTTTTCTTGTGAATTTGTTTAAGTACCTTGTAAATTCTAGATATTAGACCTTTGTCAGATGGGTAGATTGCAAAAATTCCTCCTGTTCTGTGGGTTGTCTGTTCTCTCTGATGATCGTTTGCTTTGCTGTGCAGAAGCTCTTTAGATTAATTAGATCCCATTTGTCAATTTTGTCTTTTGCTGCATTTGCTTTTGGTGTTTTAGTCATGAAACCTTTGTCCATGCTTATGTCCTGAATGGTACTGCCTAGGTTTTCTTCTAGGGTTTTTGCTGTTTGGGGTTTGACATTTAAATCTTTAATCCACCTTGAGTTAATTTTCGAATAAGGTGTAAGGAAGTGGTCCAGTTTCGGTTTTCTGCATATAGCTAGCCAGTTTTCCCAGTGCCATTTATTGAATAGGTGATCCTTTCTCTGTTGCTATTTTTGTCAGGTTTGTTGACAGGGGTGTGCATGTGTGCATGTTTGTATGTGGACCCAAGCTAAGAGTCCTTGTCTTTTGGTAAGTTTTTTTTTTTTTTTTTTTTTTTTTTTTTGAGATGGGCTATCAACAGGCTAGAGTGCACTGGCACTATCTTGGCTTACTGCAATCTCTGCCACCCAGGTTCAAGCCATTCTCCTGCCTCAGCCTCCTGAGGTAAGTGGGATTACAGGTGCCTGCCACCACACCCAGCTCATTTTTGTATTTTTAGAAGAGACAAGATTCCACCATGTTGACAAGGCGGGTCTAGAACTCCTGACCTCAAGTGATCTGCCTGCCTGCCTTGGCTACCCCAAGTGCTGGGATTACAGGTAAAGGCCATTGCACCTGGCCTTGGTAAGAAAATTAAATCATATGTACATATTGTAGTGACAGATTTAGCAATTTTTACTTAGATCAACTCATTCACTATTTTTGTACTCCCATTTTGTTTTCTGTATTTTGGATTTTTTGTCTCATGAACTAAGTTTTTTCTTTCTCTTTTAAAATTTTCCAGTAGTAATGCAGGATAAATTAATGTTTTGTTTACATTCTTTGTTAATCACACAGTTTTGAAAAATAAATTGAACTAATCTTTTACTTATTATCTAATTCTTATTTCACTTATTATCTGAGGATGTTACTTCCTTGTATCGATCATTTGTGTTTCCTGTTCTTGTTAGTATAGTCTTGTGTTTAAAATAGTTTTTAATCAAATTATTAAGTGTTGCAACTTATGCATTTCTTTACAAATTTTTTAGCATTTATATAATTCTGATATTATATATATATTGTATAAATCTGATATATAAACAGTTGCTGTGGCAACTATTTAGTTTTAATTCCATATTTAAGTGATTTTAATGGTCAATACAAGTTTTTAAAAGTTTGATTTTTAATTGACATATAGTTGTACATATTTATGGAGGTACAAAGGGATGTTTTGACACATATAGAGAGGGTTTTAAATTGTCAATACATGTTTGAGAAATATTTTCAGCTTGGGCCCAAAGGTAGAATATTTCTTGAGTCCTTACAGATCTGATAATGATTCTCTATTTCTTCATAAGTCAAACAAACAAGATTTCAGGGTAAAATAAAAACATTCTGGGGTCATAACATTTCCACTCAAAATTCTGTAGTCATTAATATATCAATTTCATTTTTAATGTAATAATAAGTATGAAGCAGTCAGTTTTTTAATATCATTTTCCATTTTTCTGGTCAATATTTCTTATTTACCTTGAAATAAAAATTTTAAAAATCATTGGGTTAAAAATGAAACACTGCAAAACCTGTAAACCCTAATACTATGGTAAGGAATCAAATTATTCTCATACAATGTGGTGGAATTTTATATGAAAAAATTAAGACAGATCAAAGAGGAAAAATATATAAAATATATAAAGTAGAATTATATGCTATGTGAATACATATAAAATATGTATATACTACCAATAATATAGTTAGATGACCTTTACTAAAAAAAATGAAAATCTATTAATTTAGATCGAGAAGAGGGATGCATGGGGAGAAGAAAGAAGCATATAACCAGAATTTTATGTATTTATTTGTGCAATTTTGAGTACAATAGATATTGAATCCTATATGCTAGGGTGTGTGCCATGTGCTGAGTATATGTGCTTTTCCTTGGGAAGTTAATAGAGGGAGAAACACCTGAAAGACCTCAAATAAGTGTAAAAAAAAATCAAGTCATGTCAGCAGGATAATAAAAGCCTATCAAGGTTGTTATTAGATCAAAGAGGAAAGAATATGGTCAGTTTTGATCCAGCAGGTCATAAGCCTCAGGGAAACTAGGAAACGTGTCGGATTTTTACATAGTAGTTTTATTCCTTAAGAGAAATGTTGGTCCCAATGAAGCCTAACACTTAAAAATGAAACTGGGAATTTTAAAAACTGACTTAATTCATGCAATTCCCTGGTCAAGAGACTGGGTGACACAAGTATGGAGAACACGTTTTCTTTTTTTATTGCAAACAAATTGTACCCAAATTTCAAAACAGAGGCACAGAGGGCAGAGGTAGGACTAGTGTTTGCCATATGAAACTACAAATAAAATATTTGAAATTTCAAAAGTTTGTTTTGCAATATCTTTTCTATATTTATTTTTTATTGTAAAATTTGCCACTTATAAAACAAGATTTATTGGAACTATTGGTGAGAAGAGAAAATGTTTTAGTTAAATGTTCATCAGTGAAAAATAGCTCAACTGACTGTGAATTAGATAAGCTCACATAAATCAAAAAGTGGGGTATTGATTGACATAGTCTGTCCTCTTAAAATCATAAACAAAATGATATAAATTATGCTATAATAATTTAAAATTTGAATTATTCTTTTTGTTTTCATAAACATGCCCAGTTACCTAGCTCTAAATTAAACCATATGCTGGTATCTATTCCTTCACTTCATCTTCCCCACCCCAACCCTTCTATAAATGCAGGGCAGTGATTCAGTGCTTCCATGTATCACATCTTCAGTCCTGGCTGTGCATTCCCGGTACATGGGAAGCTTTGAAAACATTGGAAGCTGGCTTCCCTACCTACTTTCATTAAAAAAAAAAATATATATATATATATATATATATCACACACACACACACACACATATATAAATCACTATATATAGTGATTTAGCAGAGCTGTTCCTGGAGCCCACAATGGTATTTAAAAACAAACAAACAAACAAGAAAAACTTTCCTATGAGGCTGTAATGAAGAGGCACTGACTACTGAGAATCACTAACATTTAGGAAATCAGGAAATCAAATTTCTCCTAGAAAAAGGAAAAGGAATGATTATGTTATGTAATTTTATAATTATTCTTTTTAGCACCTGGATATTGCTACTACTATTATACTATCAATATTAAGATATTAAAACTTATTTTATACTTAAAGTTAGAGACTATGAGAGAATAGTAAGTTAGAGGACATTGTTTTCTGTTTGTTTTTTTCCTCAAGAAGCTTATATTAGGAGATAAATGTAATAAAATCCTTTTATATTGTATATATTATATATGTACTAAGAAAGTGGTATGCATAAAATGGGATTGTAATACAGCCATTAAACCAGTTTAAAGTGGTAAAAGTGAGGTTGAATGAATGCTACAGAAATAAAAGGGGGTATTTGAGTTAAACTTCATATATAATTTTCTAAGCATACAAAGGAGAAGTTGGGAAGAGGGCGAGGACCAGTATTCCAGATGGGAGAGAGCAACACAAGTGTTTTACCCATTTTACTGAGGAGGAAATGGAGGCTTAGACTAATTTCATGGCTTACTAAATACTGTTATTTGGCATCAGAGTTAAGACAACAACTCCCTTATTTTTAAAACATGTTTGATTAGTGGACTTTTTAATAAATTGTGCCACTGAAGGACTGGAAACCTTCCAGGTATCAAAACTGTTTTCCCATCTTACCAACTTTTCTAGCCTTCTAAAAAATATATTTTTAGAAAATACAGTAAAAATAGATAGCATTTCACTGGGATATATTGATCTTGTTAAGATGACCAATTTAAAAAGTGAATTAACAACACTATTACTATTTCTAGAAAATAGAAGCTTATGTAGGAAAGTAACTTGCAATTGGGAAGCTGCAGTTTACTTTATGTTGCTTCAAATCACACTTACACTGTACCTATACTTAAAATTTTCATACAGACAAACAGCTTTTTAAATTATCTTTGCTGCATAAACATGTCTTCTATTTATAAATAAATGTTTGAAATATTATTTGATCACCTGTACAAACTTTAGGAGAAATTGGCCAACAACTGATATTAGTGCCAGATTCTACAACACATTTATTTATAACTAATATTTTGAATTTTTTTGATTTTTAGAAATGTGTTCTATGTTTTTTTATTCTTTGAAGAAATAAAAGTATTCATTTACTTTAAAACATAAAGAGAATTATAAAATTATCACTATTACATAACTAATTGTAGAATATTTAAGATGAAATCTACATTCTCTGGATTGATGGATACATTGTGAAGAATGAATTTTGAAGCTATATTTTGATGACATTTGGGTTTAAAGCTCAGATTCATCACTCTCTAATTTTGTGAACCTGGATGAACATTTAAAACTTCCATGACTGCTTCTTCACCCTTAAATAAGAATTATATATGGTTGTTTTGAGGATTTAAATCTATGTCCAGCACACAGTAAACATTTAAGAAATGTTGTGGGAAGTTAGGTACCCCGAATGGAGGGACCAGCTGGAGCCACGGCAGAGGAACATAAATTGTGAAGATTTCATGGACGTTTATCAGTTCCCAAAATTAATAATTTTATAATTTCTTATAATAATTTTATAATTCCTGTCTTTACAGCAGTCTCTGAACATAAATTGTGAAGATTTCATGGACATTTATCACTTCCCTAATAATACTCTTATAATTTCTTATGTCTGTCTTTAATCTCTTAATCCCGTTATCTTCGTAAACTGAGAATGTACGTCGTAAGGTCTGACTGCCTGCTGGGTTGGGCAGAATAGAGCCATATTTTTCTTTTTGCAGAGAGCTTATAAATGGACGTAAAAGTAGGAGAGATATCACTAAATTCTTCTCCTAGCAAGGAATATTAAATATTAAGACACTGGGAAAAGAATTGCATTCCTAGTGGGAGGTCTCTAAACGGCCACTCTGGGAGTGTCTATCTTACGCCGCTGAGATAAGGACTGAAATACACCCTGGTCTCCTGCAGTACCCTCAGGCTTACTAGGATTGGGAAACTGCAGCCTGGTAAATCTTAGTCAGACCAGTTCTCTGCTCTCGAACCCTGTTTTCTGTTAAGATGTTTATCAAGACAATATGTGCATAGCGGGACACAGACCCTCATCAGTAATAATAATTTTGCCCTCGCCTTGTGATCTTTGCTTTGCCCTTTGTCTTGTGATCTTTATTGCCCTTTGATGTGACCAGCATGTGATCTTTGTGGCCTACTCCCTGTTCGTACACCTCCTCCCCTTTTAAAATCCCTAATAAAAACTTGCTGGTTTTGCGGCTCAGGGGACATCATGGACCTACCGATATGTGATGTTACCTCCAGAGGCCCAGCTGTAAAATTCCTGTCTTTGTACTCTTTCTCTTTATTTCTCAGGCCGGCTGACTCTTAGGGAAAATAGAAAGAACCTACATTGAAATGCTAGGGGCTGGTTCCCCTGATAAAGAAAGATCAGCCATAGAAAGCCATATTTCTCTTTTGTTTTATCTTCTGAGTCTCCAGTAAAACGTCCTGGCATCAGTTTCTGTGACAACTTGTGGCTTATGAGAGGAAGAGACACAGCGACAGCTTTCTCTGTGACTCACCAAATTGGTATTAATAATCAACTGGCAACTATTTCTGGTTTGTATTATGGAAATACTGCTAATGCACCATAGTTTGAAGGTCTGCCTGCTCTGGGCATAATGTTTTGGCTAAAGTTGTAAGTTATGGTCAAGTTCAAAGATGTATTTAAAGCGATGCCTAAAAAATAATTTAAAACATGATTTCACAAATACAATAGAAAACATTAAAAATTATTGATCCATTTTATAGGATAACTATATATCAATTACTAGAGATTTTAAGCATAATTACAAATATCAAAACATTTTAAAAACTACATAGTGGGGTTCTAATATAAATTTATAACTCTTTCTCTGTTGAAATTGATAAAACTTGTTTCAATATAATGGTGAGTTTTGTTTTGCTTTTTAAATAACAGCACCTTCTTTTTTTAGTTTGGATGGTTCTCTGTTATGTGTCTCACTGTATTTCCTCTTCCCTGGGCTGTGCTGAGGTATCTTTTTTTTTTCCATATTTTTCCCCAGTTTTATTGAGGTATGATTGGCCAGTAGAAGTTGTATATATTTAAGGTGTACAATTTGATGTTTTGATATATGTAAACACTGTGAAATAATCACCACAGGCTGGGCACAGTGACACATGCCTGTAATCCCAACACTTTGGGAGACTGAGGTGGATGGATCACGAGATCAGGAGTTTGAGACCGGCCTAGCCAACATAGTGAAACCCCGTCTCTACTAAAAATACAAAAAATTAGCTGGGCGTGGCAGTGGGCACCTATAATCCCAGCTACTTGGGAGGTTGAGGTAGGAGACACTTGAACCCAGGAGGCAGAGGTTGCAGTGAGCCAAGATCACACCCACTGTGCTCCAGTCTGGGCAACAGTATGAGACTCTGTCTCAAAAAATTAAATTAAAAATAAATACTAGTAATAACAATCATCACAATCAAGCTAATTAACATATCCATCATCCCACATAGTATCTGTTTTATTTTCTTCTTTTAGGTTTATTTTTAGTTTTTGGGGTGAGAACACTTAAGATCCACCCTCTTAACAAATTTCAAGTATACAACATTGTTAACTATAGTCACAGTGTTGTACATCAGCTCTCCAGAACTTATTTGTACTGGATATCTGAAAGTCTGTAACATTTGACCAGTATCTCTCCATTTCCCCCTCCCTCCAGCCCCTGGCAAAACCCAGCAGAACTCTGATCCTATGAATTTGATTATTTTAGATTTCATATATAACTGAGATCATTTAGTACAGGTATTTGCCTTTCTGTCTGGCTTATTTCACTTAGCATAATACCTGCAAAGTTCATCCTCATGTTAACTAAGTGGCAGGACTTTCTTCTTCCTTAAGGTTTAATGATAAAAAAACACATTCCCTCTATAAAAAGCAAGCAGGGATGGTGTTCATTGTGGAGGTAGGAGGTGAAGTGAAAGACTGAATTGACTATCTGCTGTTTTTCCTAGAGTTTATCCCAGATATAAAGATTCAAAATTTTTCATCGATATAAGATTTTACATTTTTATTGTAAAAGTTTATGCAAAATCAAATCAGTTACATTGATTCCCATTTTCTACAAATTAAGATAAGCATATTTCTGGTTTTCTTTATTCTATTTATGATCTATTAAAGACATTAAGAACACAATCTTGGATTTTACTTGTGGACTATATCATTTGCACAGTGACATCAATTCTTTATTTTTCTTTTATCCTTCACCTCCTCCCAACCTTCCCCTCGAGACCTCAAAATCCATTATATCATTCTTACACCTTTGCATCCTCATAGCTTAGCTCCTACTTGTAAGTGGGTACATACGATGTTTGGTTGTCCATTCATGAGTTACTTAAGTTAGAATAATGGTCTCCAACTCCATCCAAGTTGCTGTGAATACCATTATTTTGTTTCTGATTATAGTTGAGTAATATTCCATAGGATATGTATACTATATTTTCTTTATCCACTCATTGGTTGATGGGCATTTAGGCTGGTTCCATATGTTTGCAATTGCAAATTGTGCTGCTACAAACATGTGTGCCCAAGTGTCTTTTTCATATAGTGTCTTTTTTTTTTTTTTCCTGTGGGTAGATAGCCAGTAGTGGAATTGGTGGATCAAACAGCAATTCTACTTTTAGTTCTTTAAGGAATCTCCATACCATTTTCCATAGTGGTTGTACTAGTTTACATTCTCACCAGCAGCGTCAAAGTGTTCCCTTTTCAGCACATTCCTGACAACATCTGTTAATTTTTGATTTTTTAATTATGGCCATTCTTGCAGGAGTAAGGCAGTATCTCATTGTGATTTTAATTTGCATTCCCTGATAATTAGTGATGTTGCACATTTTTTGATATGTTTTTTGGCCATTTGTATATCTTTTTTTGAGAACTGTCTGTGTTCCTTGCCCACTTTTGATGGGATTACGTTTTTTTCTTGCCTATTTGTTTGAGTTCCTTGTAGATTCTGGGTATTAGTCCTTTGCTGGATGCATAGTTTGTAAATACTTCCTCCCACTCTGTGAATTATCTGTTTAATCTGCTGGTTATTTATTTCACTGTGCAGAAGCTTTTTAGTTGAATTAGGTACCATCTATTTATTATTGTTTTTGTTGCATGAACTCTTTGCTTAAACCAACGTCTAGAAGGGTTTTTCTGATGTTATCTTACAGAATTTTTATGGTTTCCAGGGCTTAGATTTAAGTCTTTGATCCATTTTGAATTGATTTTATATAGGGTGAGAAATGAAAATCCAGCTTCATTCTTCTACATGTGGCTTGTCAATTATGCCAGTACTATTTGTTGAATAGGGTATCCTTTCTCCACTTTATGTTTTTGTCTGCTCTGTTGAATATCAGTTGGTTGTAAATATTTGGCTTTGTTTCTGGGTTCTCTATTCTGTTTCATTGTTCTACATGCCTACTTTTATATTGGTACCATGCTGTTTTTGTAACTACAGCCTTACAGTATAGTTTGAAGTCAGGTCATGTGATGCCTCCAGATTTGTTCTTTTTGCTTAGTCTTGTTTGACTGTACAGGCTCTTTTTTAGTGCCATATGAATTTTATGATTTTTTTTTCCTGGTTCTGTGAAGAATTATGATGGTTATGTTGATGGGGATTGCACTGAATTTACAGATTGTTTTTGGCAGTATGGTCATTTTCACAATATTGATTCTCCCCATCCATAAGCATAGAATGTGTTTCCATTTGCTTGTGTTATCAATAATTTCTTTCAGATGTGTTCTGTAGTTTTCCTTGTAAATATCTTTTATCTCCTTGGTTGGGTATATTCCTGTTTTTCATTTGTCTTTTTTTGTTTTGCAACTGTTATAAAAAGGGGTTGAGTTCTTGATGTGATTCTCAGTTTGGTCGCTGTTGGTGAACAGCAATGCTAGTAATTGGTATAGATTGATGTTGTATCCTGAAACTTTACTGAATTCACTTATTGAATCTATAAGATTTTTGGATGAGTGTTTAAGCTTTCTAGTTATACTATCATATCATTGGAGGACAGTGACACTAATTCTTTAGTCTAATATTTAAATGCCAGTTAAGTCCCTGATAATGGAATCCTTGGCTGATGTGAGAAATTGCTTAGTTTTATACAAATTACTTTTATTTTTCATAGCAATGTTACTTAATAAAAAATGGATAATTTAATTTTCTGGCAAAACTCACTGTTCATTATGCAGATATGCATGTGTTATAATCTTATTTTCATACTCATTAAGGATTTAAAATTTTAGAACACTTGCTTCATTATTTTTCTGGCCATATAGTTTTATTCTTATGTCATCACTTAAAAATAAGCAGCTATGTGTTTTCATTAATAATCACTGTCTTAAAAGAATTATTTGGTTTTTATTCAGTCATGTGTCATAATTTTTTATATTCCGGGCAACAATTAGGTATAAGATGTCCCAATGAAATGAGAATAGATTAAGTAGGCAGATCTTTTTAAGGTAAATTCCAACATCAGTTATGCCAAAATGGGGAAAAGAAAGATCAGACTGTGACTGTGTCTCTATAGAAAGAAGTAGACATAAGAGACTCCATTTTGTTCTGCATTTGAGATGCTGTTAATCTGTGACCCTACCCCCAACCTTGTCCTTGCAAGAGACATGTGCTGTGGTGACTCAAGGTTTAATGGATTTTGGACTGTGCAGGGTGTGCTTTGTTAAACAAGTGCCTGAAGGCAGTACGCTTGTGAAAAGTCATTACCATTCTCTTAATCTCAAGTACCCAGGGACACGTACACGGCCAAAGGTCGCAGGGACCTCTGCCTAGGAAAGCTGGGTATTGTCCAAGGTTTCTCCCCATGTGATAGTCTGAAATATGGCCTCGTGGGAAGGGAAAGACCTGATCGTCCTCCAGCCTGACACCCGTGAAGGGTCTGTGCTGAGGAGACTAGTATAAAAGGAAAGAAGGCTTCTTGGCAGTTGAAATAGAGAAAAGCATCTGTCTCCTGCCCGTCCCTGGGCAATGGAACATCTCAACATCTCGATGTAAAACCCGATTGTATGTTCTGTTTACTGAGAAAGGAGAAAACCAAACTGCCTTAGGGTGAAAGGTGGGACATACTAGCGGGAATGCTGCTCTTTATGCACTAAAAAGTTTTATAGAGATGTTTGCATATGCATATCAAGGCACAGCACTTTTCCTTAAACTTATTCATGTCACAGAGATCTTTATTCATATGTCTTACTGCTGACCTTCTCCCTATGATGATCCTATTATCCTGCCACTTCCGTTTTTCTAAGATGTTAAAGATAATGATCAATAAATACTAAGGGAACTCAGAGACCAGTGCCTGCGCAGGTCCTCTGTATGCTGAGCGCCAGTCCCCTGGGCTCACTTTTTCTTTCTCTATACTTTGTCTCTGTGTCTCATTTCTTTTCTCAAGTCTCTCATTCCACCTAACGAGAAACGCCCACAGGTGTGGAGGGGCAGGCCACCCCTTCAATACATATTTTTAAAATGTAGGAAATATGGTATGTTTTTGTTTGAAAATTTTAATTACTGGGTTGTACTGAGTTGGAAAAACCTTTGGAGACTGATTCTTATTTTTAGGTATGTTGAGTCTGCAATTCCAGTGGCAATCACCAAGTATCTTTAAACTTAGCTAAATAGTTTAACTTAGGTACTTTTTTTGTGAATAAAAAAGATCATTACATAATCCAAACTATTGCTTTTACTTTTCTAACAGAACAAACTTTTTATGTAAATGCCTAGTTAACATTGTAGAAAACATTTGGGCTGCTAAGAAAAAGAAATTCCCTTAAGAGTTTGGGGAGAAAAGAAAAGGTACGCCAAGTTGAGTGCTCTGCTGAGCAGGGGGCAGTTCCCTGGCAAAGGCCCTCATCCTCAAGCCAGGACACCCATGGCCTTCACTGGGAACAGGCATTCTTGGTTTTGCACCCTAAAGTTGCCTTTTGGCCTACCACACCACCCCTGCAATATAAATATACCCATATAAACCCCAAGCCCCTGGCTCTAGAGACAGATAAGAAGATAAGCAGAAGAGCAGAAGGACAGTAGAATGGCACAGCAGAGAGAAGAGAAAGAGCATCTGAATGCTGAGGGGAATTTGGCTGGGGATGATCAAAGAGGAAATCAGCTGCTAAGTGGCCAAACTCCAGGGGAAGATCATCTTCCCACTCCATTTCCCTTCCAAATCCCCATCCATCCTGCTGAGAGCCACTTCTACCACTCAATAAAACCCCACATTCATTCTTCAAGTCCATGTGTGACCTGATTCCTCCTGGACATCGGACAAGTACCTGGGTACCAAGAGGGCACAGAGCTAGTTAACACTTAAGCCATCAGCAGATGGTAAAACTGAAAGAACGCATTGTAATACATGCCCATTTGGGCTTTTTGAATCACAGGCTCCCGCCTCTGGATGCTGCCATGGGGCCAGAGCCCAGAGGCTCTTGCTCCAGCTCCTGCACCTGCCTGTCTGCATGCTCCCCTCCTGTAAGGGGTTTGAGCGTGGTGGAGACTTAACAGATGAACCCTTGTTGCATGTCCTCTGAGGGGGATCAAGGAACTCTCCTGTTTCAACTCTTCCAAGTCTGGTAATGCAAGTCATTGATGTAAAAATGCCTCAAGATTTTCACTAATTCTCAAAATCTCTACTATGTGTTAAAAAATGTCCTCTGTTTCTATCTCAGTCAACCAAGTGAGAAACATCAAAACCTTTTCTACAACCCTTTTAAAACCCTGTCTCCTTATTGATAAATAATACACATATTATCTGATGCTCACTCTTCTGCTCCCAACTCCAAAGATTTGGTACACCCTCAGAGAAGCATATCTTTAATGTTTTTTATAACTTTAATTTTTGCACATTTATAATGAATGCTATATTATTCTGATTATTGTGCTAACTTGAATATTACCTCAGAATCAAAGTTTTGTGAAGGTACAAACTCTGTGTTAACAACTCTCTTTGCAATGCCTAATCATGTTCTGACAACTAGTAAGTGCTTAATAAGTATTTATTGAATGAGTGAATGAAAAAGATGTAGTTCTCTTTTATGATGACTCGTATAAATATTAATTTTTAAAATATAAGCATAAAAGGAGTGTTAGAGCAGAAACAAATACAAATACATGTAGTAATTTATAACTTATAAAATCCAGTGATTCATTTTGTGACATTATGATACTACCATTGTTATATTTTTTCTCTTCCAAATGCTGATGTTGTTTAATGTTTGATAGCATTTATGTTCTCCACATGCATTGTAAATATTTTCTACTAATCTTTTCCCTTCGGTTTTTGTATTATAGGGAATTTCATCAGTAAATATAATGTTCTGAGTGTTCATGGTGTTTATGCCTGATTCCAGTAAAAAATGCAAATTAGAATGGGGTTTCTACAAGTTTCTCTCTCTCCAAACAAAATATGAAGTGGTTCCACAGGGTGAATTAGGAGCAAATTTATTTTCCTCTAAAAGGATAACAGTATACAAATTATAACAGTGCTTCTCTGTGGGAAAGAAAGGAGAGTGAATGTCCTTCCTCTCCAGGCAGGGTTTTGATGCTGAGGGTTAAAAAGAGGGTCTGAGTCACTCCAAATCCCTGTAAATCTACAGTAATCTGGGTCCTTGGACATGGGAGAATCCGTTCTTCTGTCAACACCTACTGCTTTCAAACACTATACTAAGCAGAAGAATTAGCCACAGACCCTTCCTATAAGGACTTCTAAAAATGTTTCTAAACAACCATAATACATAATGGAAAGTGATATCACAAAAGACATAGAAACAAAATGTTATAGGAGGTCCCTGAAGGCAGAAAAGGCTTTTTGTTGGGTGATTATGGAGGTTGGTGTCATGATGCTGGATTAGATTTATGGGAAAGATGCACAGGTAAAAACAAGGAGGAAGAGAATTGCAGGAGGAATAGTACAGCATGAGCAAAACAAGTCTTCCATTTGGTTGGAATCTAAAAAGTGTAAATATTTTAAATATTGTTAATAATAGGTGCTTTTGATTGAATTCAGTGCCACGTATTTAATTATAGTCTCAATTTCAAACTTACCGTCTCTACCATGCTGTGCCATGCTGGAGCTAGCTCCTTTTTAAATTCTGCCAAAAGGAATGTGAGATTGGGACTCCAAGCCTAGAGGAGGAGGAAGGGACTTGCTGCTCCCTGTTTGCTTTCTGGCTACTTGCCATTTGTGTGAGCAGCATCTCTGTACTTGTCTGCATGTGTCAATTCCTTCTGAGGCAATATCAGAATGCTGTTTGCTGTTTGTTCAACACCTGTAGAATTGGTCTTATCCTTCCTCCTTAGGGACACCAACTAGCCAGTGTCTAGTCCTCATGGATCTGGATAACAGGCACATGGGGTTCTCCTCTGAGCTCACACAATCATCAACTGGGCAGATCTTCCTCTTCATGCCAGCTCTCAGGTCCTGGAGCCACATGTCCAGCTTCTTCCTTTTATTCCTCCAGCCCAGGGTACTACCTGCTTCCTAGAGTTGCTGCCTTCATGATCTTTTAGTGCTCTTTTCTTTTATCCTCTTAGTTAATAACTTAGTTACTTAGTTAATAACTTCATACTCAGTTAACAAATCTTTATTTAAATTCTCTCTGCTCAATAACTGATGTGATTTCTGTCTCCTGCCTAAATCCTAATAATGAACAAATTGTATAGAAACTGCAATATTGGTGTCAATTTCCACATCACAAAATGCTATTGGAATTATTATCACTAGGAAGTTCTTAATTATTTATTTCTATATTTATGGAAAAAAGGCTTTAAAACCCTATATCAAGGAAATGATAACAGAGGTTCTTATAATGGCCTACTACTTATTAAAATGTATATGGTACATATGATTACTTTTTGTTATCTCTGTTCTGGGGTTGAAAAGTTATTAGACTTCCAAAGAAGAATGTTAAATAACAGCACAATCCACTCAAGATTATCTTTTGAAAGAGTTTAAAAATTTTTCATACATGATTTCTCTTTCCTCCTGCAATTTTACCAACTTACATTTTGTATTAATAAAAGGGCTGCTTGAACCTTGGTGTTTGTGTATGTAAATGTTCATTCAATTGGCAACCAGGCAAAGGGAGGAAGCAGTGAATCACTCTTACTTCACGGTCTCCAATCCCATCAACTGTCCCTGGATGGTGAGCAAATCTAACCACAGAAACTGTACAGAACAGAAACTGTACATTTTCTTTGGGGAGAGCTTTCTATAGAGTATATTTCTCAAGTAATAGACATATGTATTTTCAATATTTAGGTATATTCTCATTTTAGTCATGGTTCATAAATAAATTTCTTATATTTGGAAATCATAAATTAAACAATATCTCCAAGTATGTTTTAAAATATAAACTGGGCATACATAATTTGACCATTACATTTAAGATTCTGGAGACCCATACTGTGAAAAATTAGTAAACAGATGTGACTAAAAATTTTATTTTATCCATTGTTTAGGTATACTATATTACATGTAATTTTGGGAAGTTTTGGAAAAAATACTTATTCAATTGTGCTTATCTTGCTTTGGAAACAAACATTGAGACTATGCTAATTTTTTGCAGGTGGCTAAATGATTGTTCCTGTTTTATTAGGGAAATTTTGAATAAACTTAAAGTTGGTAACTGAGCACTAGGAAAATGTTCAAACCACAGAATTGTTAAAGAATGGGTGTTATTTGCTTACAAATAAGTTTGAGTGTAAGTTTGTAATATACTGAAATTCAAGTTGAGTAAATAAAAGGGGATTAGCAGCTGTCTGACACATCTTAAGCAAGAATAAAGTAAAATCTCATTACCATCTACATAAGTTTTCCACTGGAGCTATAACAGATTACCATAAACTTAGTGGCTGAAAACAACATGAACTTATCATCTTACGATTTCGTTATTAGAAGTATGACACAGGTCTCACTGGGCTAAAATCTAGGTATCTTTAGGTATTGGTAGGACTGTGTTCCTTTCTGTAGACTCCAGGCAAGAATCTAATTCCTGGGCTTTTCAAGCTTCAAGAAGATCCCTCATTCCTTGGCACATGCATCCATTCCTCCATCTTCAAAGAGAGCAACATTGCATGTCTCTGCCTCTCCTTTTATTGTCACATCTCTTTCTCACCACAGCTGGGAATGATTCTCTGCTTTTAAAAACTGTAATTAGATTGGACTCCTTGGATAATCCTGGATAATCTCCCCATTGCAATGTCATTAGCCTTAATCAAACCTGCAATGTCCCTTTTGCCATGTAAAGTAATGTGTTCACATTTCTGAAGATTGAAATATGGACATCTTTGGACGTCACTATTCTGCCTACCATACCACCTACTTGATTTTTGGACTTAGGTACTATGTGGGCATCTCATTTCAAAAAGAACAAATGATACCTGTTCGAACACAGAGAATCGTTTCCTGTTCAACCTTTTTAAGAGCTAGTAAGGGGCCAGGTGCAGTGGCTCACGCCTGTAATCCCAGCACTTTGGTAGGCTAAGGCGGGCAGATCACGAGGTCAAGAGATCGAGACCATCCTGGCCAACATGGTGAAACCCCATCTTCACTAAAAATACAAAAATTAGCTGGGCATGATGGTGCATGTCTGTAGTCCAAGCTACTAGGGAGGCTTAGGCAGGAGAATTGTTTGAATCCGGGAAGTGGAGGTTGCAGTGAGCCAAGATCGCGCTACTGCACTCCAGTCTCATGACAGAGCGAGACTCTGTCTCAAAAAATTAAATAAAATTTTTAAAAGTGCTGGTAAGGATATGTATGTGGACAGGAAAGTGGTTCAGATTTACCTGAAAGGCTCAAACTACAGACATGTTTCTGATAAAAGCAAGAATTTGTATGATAGCCTAACTGGATTATCTCTTCCCCCGTTTTCCCACTGAACAGAGCTTTCATGAACCTCTTGTACTAATGAAATTTTGTTATGATCATGTGTTTGGGGGATAGAAGAAAAGGGTGAAAACTAATGTTTGACTTTCTGTATACTATTAACTCTGGCTTGATTTAGCCAGAATAAAAGAAATCTGAACTCAACTAAGAACGTGTTTGCTATGTTTCAATCTTTCAAAACAATCTAAGTAAATATTTCTGAAGCTTGAAAGTCTTATGACTATTTCCTAACATGTACTTTATTTTGTTTAGTCTCCTTAGACAAGCCAAAATTACTGACATTTGTATTATTAAAAGCCCTTTCTTGAAGTTTAACAAGTTGCTTTTCATTGTTTCTCTGATCCAAAGTATGGCAAGGCAGGTCTCACAGACAATTATGCTAGTGAAATAATGGTAACATTTTCTGAAAATGCCTTGTAATTAAACACAGTAGAAATTACAGAAGCACTTGGATTAGACAACTCAATGGCTGAGAGGTAAAGCTTTGGGAAAAACTGATTTTATGTTTGAAACTATTAACAGTATATCTTATTAAACAAATTTCTTTTATAAATCTGGAAATGTTTATATCTTCTAATACTTTTGTGCTTCTAATAAAAGCTATTCATGTCTCAAATAAGAATTCTAATTTTGAGATAACTTAAACCAGATACATTGGGGAGAAAAATATTTGCAAAATAAGTTTCTTTATAGAATTTCAGAGAAAAAAAATGAAGCCATTTTGACAGACTTAGAAAGTATCTTAACAATTACTAAATAAGCACATCCTGCTCCAAAACTCTATCTCTTAACTGAAATTTATTGGGATAACACTTCTAAGTCAACACTGTCTATTAAGGAATACATTTTTAAATACTGATGCTAGATGTCATGAAGCTGTAGGAAGCCTTCACTATATGTTTGGGAAATTAATTAACGAGTGCATGGATATAATATCCATTTAATCTGAGGCAATAATAACGGTCCAGGAATTTTATTTTCTTATTGGCATCTCTCCTGATATAACTTGTCTTTGCCACTTGGTGAAATTATTTATATTCATTATAAATTAGTCACCCTATTTTCAAATAAAGTTGATACTCTTAATCATTTGAGTCAGAGTTTAACCTAGGAAAGATTTAACATAAAAAGATAAACAAAAAGATTTTTTTTTTTGAGATAGGGTCTCTGTCGCCCACGCTGGAGTGTGGTAGTGCTATGTAGGCTCACTGCGACCTTCAGCTCCCGGGTTCAAGCAATTCTCTGCCTCAGCCTCCTGAGTAGCTGGGATTACAGGCACCCACCACCACGCCCAGCTAATTTTTTTTGTATTTTTAGTAGAGACAAGGTTTCAACATCTTGGCCAAGCTTGTCTTGAACTCCTGACTTTGTGATCCACCCACCTTGGACTCCCAAAGTGCTGGGATTACAGGCGTGAGCCACTGAGCCCAGCAACAAAAAGATTTAAAATAGAAGTAATTATGTAAAATCTAAAACACTGAAGATATCTTACATTCAGAATCAGAAGTATTTAAAATTATTGGCATATTCATGATGAATTCAAATTATATTTTACTTGTAAATATTTTCAAGAGATTTTTCAGAAAAGATAACTGAAATATGGTAATATTTCAGAGCATTTTCTAATATTTAGAAATAACATAAAAATGCTGTTATTTGCCACAGTTTTTTGAAATCCAATAAACATACTAGTTATTGATGATATTAATCTGTGCTATACAGTTTTCTACTGTTGTTAGTAAATAGGAATCCAAGGACCAGACACTGTTTTACTTTCAGAAGTTACACAATGCAGAAAATCAAATAACTGAAAGAAAACATTATCTTAGAGGTTTTCCTTGAGATGTTTTTCTTAAAGGAAGCTAATAGACATTATGAACTATGATTTCTGGTATATTAAGGATAACAAAAGACATGTAAGATTCTGGATGTGGTGATAATTGCTAAGCTTCTTACAACAACTTTTTAGATAAACTAGAACCAGACAAAATATTCTTGTCATTTGTGGTAAAATGATGCCTGGCACTGCCATCTGTTAATAGTACTACAATAAACAAAGATGGTTGCCTGAGTACAAAAAAGAGGAGCCATGATTTAGTTACAAAGATAGCACCACCACTCATGGAAAGCATATGGTAACTGTGAAGAAATATTTATCTCCAAAATAAATAGATTGGAACAAGAGAACAAAAGAATGCTTTTAGAAAAAGGCCAGTAACCTGGTAGCAAGGAGGATAATGCTTTATGAAGCACAAGAAGATTGAAGCGTTAATCTAAAACATTAATTAGTGTTGTGTGGACAGAAATGAATTTTGTGAAAAAGTTAACTACCATTTATATATATTTACTCTGTTCCAAATACTGTTTGAAGTGCTTTACATTTAAGCCTTACCCTAGTAATATGATACCTCCCCCATGCTTCTTTGCCTGCACGAAGTTAGTTGTCCATGACCACAACCCACATTGCTTTGCTGGCACATGTGTGCAGAGGCTGACCTTGCCTTCCCTTTGCCACCAATGCATATGTGCACCTGCACCACCATTGTGTCAGAGCCTTGGCAGGCATAAGCCCACTGACCCCCATCCCCATGAGCCCCATCCCCATTTAATTATCCCCACTTTATAGGGGAGGAAATTGAGGTACAAACAAGATTTGTATCTTGCTCAGTGTTCTATAGCTAATAAATGATAGAGCTGGGAGTTGAATGCCTGCAGACTGATTCTGGAATCCATGCACATAAACACTGTGAGACACTGAGGTTCAAAAGGAATTGAAGTAAGGTTAAGGTCCAAAGAGATTGTACCACCTCAGTGATATTTGGCATGCTAAATTGTTTGGACTTGAGACATTTTACATTTGGTGGTCAAGCCAGGCCCCATTTGAATACTAATTACCTTATCATTAAAAATCCTTGGAATTCTACATTCAAAAATGTTTAATCTCCATGTCTTCAATATTAAAAAAGACTCGAGTAAATTCCAGTCATACTTCTTACCCAGAAAAACTGACAACCTTTAGCAACCAAAATTAGAGTCCACCCAGAATTCATAAGATTCTCATTTTGGAGAAAATGCAAATTTTCTACTGTTTCATCCCACTCCTTCTGATGAAACGCAGTTTCCATTCTTTAAAGTAATTGTCTTTGTCAATATTGCCTACAAAAGGAGTGTGGAAATTAATAGAAATGACAGACAGACCACATTGTTCACATAAGTGAAGTGACTGTGGTGTCATAGAAAATGACTATTTTTTCCAGCCTATATTTACATTTATTATACTTTAAATTCTGAGCTTGTTACATAGTTATACATGTGGTGGTTTGCTGCACCCATCAACCCGTCATCTACATTAGGTATTTCTCCTGATGCTATCCCTCCCTTAATTCCCCAACCCCCAACAGGCCTCAGTGTGTGATGTTCCCCTCCCTGTGTCCATGTGTTCTCATTGTTCAACTCTCACTTATGAGTGAGAACATGAGTTGTTTGGTTTTCTGTTCCTGTGTTAGTTTGTTGAGAATGATGGTTTCCTGCTTCATCCATGTCCCTGTAAAGGACATGAATTCATCTTTTTTATTGCTGCATAGTATTCCATAGTGTATATGTGATACACTTTGCTTATCCAGTGTATCACTGATGGTCATTTGGGTTATTCCAAGTCTTTGCTCTTGTGAATAGTGCTGCAATAAACATAAGTCTGCATGTGTCTTTATAGTAGAATGATTTACAATGGGAAAAATTTTTGCAATCTATCCGTCTGACAAAAGGCTAATATCCATAATCTACAAGGAACTTCAACAGATTAATAAGAAAATAACAACCCCATAAAAAATTGGGTGAAGGATATGAACAGACACTTCTCAAAAGAAGACATTTATGCAGCCAACCAACATATGAAAAAAGCTCATCATCACTGGTCATTAAAGAAATGCAAATCAAAACCACAATGAGATACCATCTCACACCAGTTAGAATGGTGATCATTAAAAGGTCAGGAAACAACAGATGCTGGAGAGGAGAGGATGTGGAGAAATAGGAACACTTTTACACTGTTGGAGGGAGTGTAAATTAGTTCAACCATTATGGAAGACAGTGTGGCGATTCCTCAAGGATCTAGAACCAGAAATACCATTTGACTCAGCCATCCCATTACTGGGTATATACCCAAAGGGTTTTGCATCTTTATCCAGCTTGCCACTCTGTGCCTTTTCGTTGAGGCATTTAACATATTTACATTCAAGGTAATATTAATATTTGTGGAATTGATTCTGTCATGTTTTTAGCTTGTTATTATGCAGACTTGATTGTGTAATTGCTTCATGGTGTAAATGGTCTATGTATATAGTATGTTATTGTGGTGGCTTATAATGCTCTTTTCTTTCCATATGTAGAACTCCTTTAAGGACCTCTTATAAGGCAGGTCTGCTGAATTCCTGTAGCATTTGCTTATCTGAAAAAAATCTTATTTTTTTCTTTGCGTATGGAGCTTAGTTTGGCTGGATATGAAATTCTTGGTTGAAATTTCTGAAATTTAAAAAAAAAAATTTTATGGGGACACAGTAGGTCTATATTTTTGGGATACTTGAAATACTGTCATACAAGCATCCAATAAGTAACAATCACATCATGCCAAAGGGGGTATGCATCCCCTAAAGTATTTATCTCTGTGTCACAAACAATCCAATTATACTCTTAGAATAAATGAACAGGGGCTCATATTTGATAGCACAACAGGGTGACTGTAGTCAATAATTGTACACTTGAAGATAACTAGAATCATAATTAACATTTTTATACCCTATTAACCATTCCTACCTCCCTCCCACTCCCTACGAGAAGCTGCTCCGCTTCTTGTAATTATCTTTCTACTCTCTATCTCCATGAGTTCAATTGTTTTAATTTTTAGATCCCACAAATAAGTGAAAACATGTGATATTTGTTTTTCTCTGCCTGGCTTATTTCACTTAACATAATGGCCTCTAGTTTTATTTCATGTTATTGTGAATGGCAGGATCTTATTCTTTTTTTATGGCTGATTAGTACTTGATTGTGTATAAGTACTACATTTTCTTTATTCATTCATCTGCTGATGGACACTTAGGTTGCTTTCAAATATCAGCCATTGTGAACAGTAAAACATGCAAATGCATATATATTTTCCATATATTCATTTCCTTTCCTTTGGGTAGATATCTAGCAGTGGGATTGCTGGATCACAAGGTAGGTCTATTCATTAGTTTTCCAAGGAACCTCCAAATTTTCTTCATAGTGGTTGTACTAACTTATATTCCCACCAACAGTGTATGATGGTTCTGTTTTTCTCTACGTTCTCACCAGCAGTTGTCATTGCCTGTCTTTTGGATAAAAGTCATTGTAACTTGGGTACAATGATATCTCATGGTAGTTTTGACTTGCATTTCTCTAATGATCAATGGGGATGTTGAGCACCTTCTCATTTTTCACGTTTATGTTTTTTTTTTTTGAGGAATGTCTATTCAAATATTTTGTCATTTTACAAAATGGGAATTATAAGATTTTTCCCTATAGAGTTGTTTGAAATCCTTATATATTCTGGTTATTAATCCCTTGTCAGATGGGCAGTTTGCAAATATTTTCTCCCATTCTGTGGGTTGTCTCTTCATTTTGTTGATTGCATCCTTTCCTGTGCAGAAGCTTAACTTAATGTGATCCCATTTGTGTATACCTACTCAATAAGATTTTGCCCACACCAATGTCTTTAACAGTTTCCCCAAAGTTTTCTTGTAGTAGTGTCATAGTTTGAAGTCTTAGATTTAATTCTTTAATTCACTTTGATTTGATTTTTCCATATGGTGAGAGATAAGGGTCTAGTTTCATTCCTCTCCATGTGGATATTCAGTTTTCCCAGCGCCATTTATTGAAGACATTGTCTTCCCCAGGGATGTTATAGGCAGCTTTTTGGAAAATCAGTTCACTGTCAGTGTGTGGATTTATTTCTGGGTTCACTATTCTTTTCCATTGGTTTTGTGTCTGTTTGTTTCCAATACTATGCCATTTTGGTTACTATAGCTCTGTAGTATAATTTGAAGTCATGTAATGTGATTCCTTAAGGTTTGTTCTTTTTTGTTCAAGATAACATTGAGTATTCTGGATCTTTTGTGGTTCCGTATAAATTTTAGGATAGTATTTTTTTTTTTAATTTCTGTGAAGAATGTCATTCGTATTTTGATGGGGATTGCATTGAATCTGTTGATTGCTTCGAGTAGTATGGACAGTTTAACAATATTGATTCTTCCAATCTATGAACATGAAATATCTTTCCATTTTTTGGTGTCCTCTTCAATTTTTGCATCAGTGTTTTATAGTTTTCATTAGCAAGATCTGTTACTTCTTTGGTTAATTCCTCAGTATTTAACTTTATTTGTCGTTATCATAAATGTCATTAATTTTTAATTTGTTTTTTAGATTGTTTAGTATTGGCATTGTAAACCAAAAAGTATCTGATAAAAGTCTCAATGAATTTAGAAAGTTTATTTTGCCAAGGTTAAGGATGCACCCATGACACAAAATCAGGAAGTCCTGAAAACATGTACTCAAGGTGATTAGGGTACAACTTGCTTTTATACATTTTAGGGGGACAGGAGACATCAATTGGTATGTACATTGGTTTGGTTCAGTAAGGTGGGAAAGTTCAAAGCAAGGGAGTGGGGGGGGTGGGGCTTCCAGGTTAGAAGTAGATAAGAGACAAAAGTTTTCATTCTTTTGAGTCTTTGATCAGCCTTCCAATGAATATGAAATTTAACCTGGCTCAATTAATCTACATTTTTATATAAACAATGGGGCAGAAGAAGCAATCAGATATGTGTTTATCTCAGGTGAGCCTCAGAGGGATGACTTTAAGTTCTGGCTATCCTTTGTCCAAAAAGAATTTCCTTGTGGGCAACATGTGAGGGAGGGATACAGCTTTTTATCTTTGTAGCTATCTTATTTAGGAATAAAATGGGAGGCAGATTTGCCTGACATAGTTCTCAGCGTAACTGTTTCCTTGGCTTAGTAATTTCAGGGTCCTGAGATTTATTTTCCTTTCACAGCATATAGAAATGCTACTGAATTCATATGTTGATTTTATATCTTGCAACTTAACTGAATTTGTTTATCAGTTCTAATAGTTTTTTGGCAGGCATTTTAGGTTTTTCCAAATATAATATTATCTGCAAACAGGAATAATTTGACTTTTTTCTGTTCCAAACTGGATGCGCTTATGTTTTTTCCTCTTGTCTGATTGCTCTAAGACTTTGAGTACCATGTTGAATAAACAGTGGTGAAAGTGTGCATTTTGCTATGTTTCAGTTCTTAAAAGAAAGGTTGGTATAAATGCTCCCTCAATTGGCAGGCATCAGATTATTTTTGTCTGGTTTTGCTTTCTGATGTAACAGGACAGCATTGAGTTTAATGCCTCACAATTGCTGAGTTCTTTCTCTGCCCAGCGCATAGAAATGCTCTCTGCATCATGCCACAACTGCGGGAGGATGAGGGAGGGGTGGTTTCAGAAATTTCAGATTTTTTTTCCTATCTCTTCAGTGTCCTCTTCAGTGATATGAAGTTAAAACAAGTTACTGTTTTCCTCACCTGAGTGTTGGTCCTTATGAAGGTACTTTTGGTATAGATATTTGTTAAATTGTGTTCTTTCATGGGGGATGATCTATGGAAACTTCTATTCTACCATCTTGCTCCACCTCCCAAGTTTATTACTTACTTATTTATTTATTTTAGATTATACTTTAAGTTCTGGGATACATGTGCAGAATGTGCAGGTTTGTTACATAGGTATACACGTGCCATGGTGGTTGCTGCACCCATCAACCCGTCATCTACATCCTAATGCTATCCCTCCCCTAACCCTCCACCCCCCGACAGGCCCCAGTGTGTGATATTTCCCTGCCTATGACCATGTGTTATCATTGTTCAACTTTCATTTATGAGTGAGAACATGCAGTGTTTGGTTTCCTTTTCCTGTGTTAGTTTGCTGAGAATGATGGTTTCCAGCTTCATCAATGTCCCTGAAAAGGACATGAACTCATCCTTTTTATGACTGCATAGTATTCTATGGTGTATATGGGCCACATTTTGTTTATCCAGTCTTTCATTGATTTAGGTTGGTTCCAAGTCTTTGCTATTGTGAACAGTGCTGCAATAAACATACATGTGCATGTGTCTTTAAGGTAGAATTATTTATAATCCTTTGGGTATATACCCAGTAATGATATTGCTGGGTCAAATGGTATTTCTGGTTCTAGATCCCTGAGGAATCACCAAGTTTCTTTTTTTAAAGAATGCTAAATACAGGCTCCCAATCTCTTCTGAATTGTAGGGTTTCTGCTGAAATATCTACTGTTAACCTGTTGGAGTTTCCTCTATAAATGATATTCCCCTTCTGTCTAGCTGCCTTTAACATTTTTTCTTTTATTTTGATCTTGGAGAATCTTACGAAGACTATGTGTCTTCAGGATGGTCATCTTGTATAGTATCTCACAGGGATTCTCTGCATTTCCTGAATTTCAATGTTGGCCTCTCTAGAGAGGTTAGGGAAATTTTTATGGATATTATCCTCAGATGTATTTTCAAAGTTGCTTTCTTTCTTTTCATCTCTTTCAGGGACATCAATTAGTGGTAGATTTGGTCTTTTTACATAATCCCATATTCTTCAGGGGGTTTGTTCATTATTTATTATTTTTTTTTCTTCATTTTGGTTCAACTGAGTTATTTTGGAGAACATGTTTTTGAGCTCTGACAGTCTTTCCTCAGCTTGATCTATTCTGCTGTTAATACCTGTTATTGTATCATAAAATTCTTGACATGAGTTTTTCAACTCTGCCAGATCAGTTTGATTCTTTCTTAAATGGCCATTTCATCTTTCATCTCTTGTATTGTTTTATTGTATTCCTTACCTACCATGTGTTGAGTTTTAACTTTCTCCTGAATCCTGATTATCTTGATTCCTATCAGTATTCTGAATTCTATGTCTCATTTCAGCCAGTTCACCCTGGTTAAGAACTTTGCTAATGAAGTAGTGTGGTCATGTGGAGGTGAGAAGACACTCTGGCTTTTTGAGTTGCCAGAGATCTTTCACTGCTTCTTTCTCATCTGTGTGGGCTGATGTTCCTTCAGTCTTTGAAGTTGCTGTCCTTTGGATGGGGTTTCTTGCTTTTATCTTCTTTGATTCCCTTGGGGGCTTAATGCTGATGTAAGTTAGGCTCAGTAAACTGGCTTCATTTCTGGAAGATTTTAGAGAGGAAAAGACTTGGCTCAGCACTCCTGGGATGTGTGCTCTAACTCTGGGGGCCTAGTACTCTGGCTTTGTTCTCTAGCACCTCAAGGTTTGGAACCTGCTGTGCTGGAAGAACCAAGGTGTTCCCAGTCTACTTCGCACAACACTCTCATGGGTGGTGTCGACCAAAGTCCTTCTTCAGGTCAGTCGCAGCAGGATCCATGCTTGTATGCATGTAATAGCACCTGCAGCAGCACAGCAGGGTGATGCATATCAGCTGGGGCAGGGCATTGGCAGGAGTGGGGCAGTGGTATTCCTATCCATGCTTGTACTGATATTGGTGAAGGTGGAGTACTGGTGGGCACAGGAATACCACTATCAGTGCACACATTTGCACTAGTGGTGGTGGTACAGCAGGAGGTCTGTGAGTCAGTGAGGTATGGGGCACTGCGGTGCACTTGTGCTAATGGTGGTGGTGCAGAGCAGTGCACATGCACCCCACCTGTGTGCTGGCAGGGCAGGAGTGGTGAGTCCTCCCCATTGGCATGTGCCAGCAAAGTGGTTGGGGGATGGGCATGGGAGAGTGTATGCCAGCAAAGCAGTAGGGTTATGCCGTGGTGAAGGGAGGCTACAGATAGGCTGGTGCATATTGGTGGGGCTGGTCTCCTGGAGCTCTCTGATGGGCATGTGTGATGGTCTGCTGTCAAAATAGCTGTAATGAGAGCCTATAGAAACCACTCTGATGCATCTGAGGCTGCACTACAGGAGGGTGTGGTCATGCTGGGGTTCCATAAGAGGCCAGCAGATAGACGGGCACTCACAGCAGTCTGGCCCCATCCTTCAGGCAAGACAACCCTACTCTGTCCAGGTCCAAAAGTTGCCCTAAAGATAAAGTCCCCTGAAAGAACATGACAAGCCTTGGGCTATGGATGTTGCTGGCTGTACTCCACTATAGACATTCCTTCACCAAACCCTGTATGATCTGCACAGGCTGGAGTCCTTCCTCTTCCACTTTTCTAAGCAGCTCTCCCTCCCCACTCAAGTGTCTATGGCAGTTGTGAAATGTCCTGCTACTAGAATTCTGCAGGTCTGTGGCAAAAGCGGGCCAGTCCTTACCTGTTCAACTCACCCCTTCTCCCCTAGTCTCTGGGAGTCAAGAATCAACCCCTGGTGCTCAGCAAAACCAGGGTTCCATGCTTCCTTCCACTTCACCCCAGTGTCTGCATCCTCCCTCCATCCACTCAATGCCTTCCCTCTGAAGATTTGCTGAAAATGTGCCAGTCTATCCAAACTCTGTCTCTCAGTGGGAGATGTTCCTCCTAGCTGTGTCTATTTGGCCATGTTGACTCCTCCTTCTGGGGCTGCTTTAAAATCATTGTCAGATATTCTGACATCTATGCCAGCTCTATGTATCTTTTGATTGTCTTTTCTCATTTCTTTGAGATTTTTCTACTTTTTGGTCAAATGAATGGCTTTAGATTGTGTCAAAGACAGTTTGAACATTATGTTATCAGCCTCTAAGTGCCATTTAAAATTTCTATTTTAGCAAATAGTCAAAGTCAACCAATTTAGGTTTAGAATGCAACTCTTGGACCATTTTGTGGATTGTGATTCAAATGTCAGTTTAGTTTTCAGAGACTCTTCTGTGCTATTGTGGTTAGCTCTGTTTGTGTGCTACCCAGAGGCCAATTTGAAACTTGAGTGCCATTACATACCATAATTACGTTCTCAAACCATTTGCTGTGCTGATTCTGGTCAATGCCATGCAGGGGTTGGTGGGGACCTTCCCAGGACTTTAAACACACAGATTTAGAGAACCATTTTCTCCAGCATTGTGTTCTCTGTAGTTCTGCCCCCACTTGCTAGTTCAAAGGAGCTAGAGTGCTATCTATCTGTTGTTATTCACTTAATGTAGGCAGGGATGATTGAGAATAGTCCACTCACATCTCTACAGAGCCCAGTGGGGAGAAGGAAGGACACGGTCTCTACTCAGAGTACTGCAGAGTGAGTATGGTCAACAGGGCTGCACCCCAACTGCTTTGAAGCACCTGGTGGGGAGAGTTATTTCAACTCTCATTTGAAGGGTGGGGATGGTTGACAAAGCATCACCCACAGTCTTCATGGAGCCTAGTGGGAAGTGGAAGAGGCGGGCATAATTGCAGAGCTAATAGCTGCAGAGTTGACTTCTTCCTGGTCCTTTGGCTATAGAGAAAAAAAAGGCTTATGCTTTTCTTGAGCTTTTTTTGGTATGTGTCCATTTGTGTTTCTAATTGCAGGATGCTCTGTTAGATCCCACAATCTCTTGTCAAAGTCTCTAACTTTTTTCTTTATGTTTCAATGATTTTTTTTCATAGTTATTTTATGCATTTTGTTGGTTTTTTTTTTTTTTTTACTGTTGTTGTAATTAGTGGGAGCAATAGAGTGGAATGTACTTGTTCCATCTTGTCCAGAACCAGGAGATTTTTATGCTTCTGCCTGTCTTATTTTTCCTTTTATTGCCTATTTATTTTTCTCTTGACCACCTCCTTTTTCTCTTTAAAATTTAGCCCAGAGGAATCACCATATTGTCATCCACAATGATTAAACTAATTTAGGCTCCCACCAACAGTATATAAGCACACCTTTTTCTCCACAACCTCGTCAGTATCTTTTTTTTTCCGACTTTTTAATAATAGCCATTCTGATTGGTGTGAGATGACATCTCATTGTGGTTTGATTTGCATTTCTCTAATGATCAGTAATGTTGAGCTTTTTTTCATATCGTTGTTGGCTGCATGTTTGTCTTCTTTTGAAAGGTGTCTGTTCATGTGCTTCACCCACTTTTTTATGGGGTTATTTTTTTCTTGTAAATTTGTTTAAGTTCCTTATAGATGCTAGATATTAGACCTTTATTGAATGCATAGTTTGCAAAAATTTTCTATTATGTAGGTTGTCTGTTTACTCTATTGATAGTTTCTTCCATGCAGAAGTTCTTTACACTATTCACAATAGTAAAAACATATAATCAACCTAAATACCTCTCAGTGATAGACTAGATTAAGGAAATGTATGTGATACATATACATCATGAACTATGCAGCCATATAAAAGAATGAGATCATATCCTCTGCAGGGACATGAACAGAGCTGGAGACCTTTATCCTTAGCAAACTAACACAGGAACAGAAATCCAAATACTGTATGTTCTCACTTATAAGTGGGAGCTAAGTGATGAGAACAGATGGACACATACAGGGGAACAACACATGCTGAGGCCTATCAGAGCGTGGAGGGCGGGGGAAGGAGAGGATCAGGAAAAATAAATAACTGATGGGTACTAGGCTTAATACCTGAGCAATGAAATAATTTATGCAACAATCCCCCGTGACACAAGTTTACCTACCTAACAAACCTGCACATGTATCCCTGAACTTAAAAGTTAAAAAGGGATTTTAAATAATATAAAAAATATTAGGCCAGAGTTTATCTCCTAAATGAAGCCTCCTTGGTACTCATAGGTTGCTATATATGCCCATTCTTGTCAGCATTACTCCTAATTGTATTTACCTCATTGTTTATTTCTGTGTCTGTTGTTCTGATCATATTGTGTGTGAATTCTTTTAGGGAACTCAACATTGTAACCTCAGTGTCTAATTTCCTGACATATGGTAGGAACTTAATAAATGGTTCTCGAATAAATGAATGGGAGGAAGAAACAATTATGTATTTATTCATATTTCCTTTAATTCAATGATTGGAAATTTCTTATTTTGTACCTATTGTGTTCCAGGAATCCTTCTTGGCACTGGGAATATAGAGGTGATGGGCAGAAAAATTCCCTGATTTTATAGAGCTTAAATTCTTGTAGGGGAGACAGACAATAACAATGAGTAAATGCTAGACCTTTATAATTAATCATAAATGTTGTTTGCAGTGAAGAAAACTGAGAGAGAGGGTTAACATAGATCAAATGTTAGAGAAACTTTTATTGAGGAGGGGACATTTGAGTTAAGACAGGAGTTCTAAAAGGGAGCAACTAAAAAGATGTTGGGATACACAGTTCTAGGCAGATGGAACAGTAATTGCTAAGGATCTCATGAAGCCGATTTATTAGTTTTTGCCACATAGTTCCAGTTACTAGGCACACTGCAGTGTTATAGTAAATTATCAATAACTAAAGGTGTCAACATTGTATTTAAGCCATCTTTCTATCTCTCAGGGCCCCCAGTGGAGTCTCTTACATAGTAGTAGGTGCTCAGACTATAATAAATTTCAAATGAAATTAGTTTTACTGATGTAGAAACTCATCATATTGGCTGTTTATTTTTTATGTCAAAACCATTTCTATAAATAACTTTGTTTCTGAATCTCATGGCTATTATGGATTTATTCTATTGTGTCATAAGAATTGATGTACACTTAAGTATCCTTAGGTGCCTCAGAATGTAGTATGGTCAGAGACTGGTATTCTATTTATGTTTGCTTATCTAGTGTCTAGGAAAATGTTAACCAAAAAAAGGTGCTCATTAAATATATGCATGCTAGACAATACAAATTTATTTTACTGGTCTTTAGGTTCTTATAATTATAGAAAAAATAGTCCTTTCTATGTTGTATATGTTTATAAATCCTCAAAGACATGATTATGCTTTTTGCTATATGTCAATTATGAACTCTACTTGAACAAAATACTCTCAATTTCACATAAGATATACAGGCTTTCTTCAGAGCCTACAATACTTTTTGTAAAATTAAAATTGAAGTTATCCCTATATTATACTTTGTTTTTATTCATATTAAATGTGTTTGTATTTTTAAACTTATTTTTATAAAAGTGCTTCAAATAATTGAAATATTATTACCCCCAGTTTTGTATTTATAACAAAGAAAGAAAAAAGAATATTCTTTGGTACTGTTAAAATTTATTTTGAAAATCGTTGTTGCTGAGCAGCAGCTAAAATAAACTGAAGTCTCTTTCATCTTATGAAAGGTTTTTCCATTGTTTATAATCACAAAGACAGTACAATATACAGTGACATTCCATTTTATAGATGGCATTCTTGGAACATTTTTAGTATGGCAGTGCGATATAGTGAAAGCGTGGACTTTGAACCTGATAATACCTATGGTTGAACCTAACTCTAGTTGAGATCTTAAAGAGTCTGATTAACATGAAGATTATCACCATTCACTTACAGGGTTATTGAATGAAAAAATATATGTTAAACACCTATTCCACTGGGTTGCTTGAGACTGAAACCTGAGACCACCACACTGGTAGAGGCGGTCAGCAGCAGACAGACCACACAAAGATAGCTTCTTACTTCCAACCAAATACAAAATATAGTCCTCGCTTCATATTGTATTCCTCCTCCCTCTTTCAACACCAGGAGTAGGGAGATCAAGAAGTACACTGGATCAATTCCTTTTCCATGAAACTGAAAAGTCAGACCACCCTCTTTTTACCTTCTCATACCTAAGCAAATCCTGGCCAGAGAGTGGTGGTGGTGGTGGTGGTGTAAAATTCCATTTAGAGTCAGATGTGATATTGGAATATTAAAGTAGATACAGTTTTATTGATATAGTTTTATTAAAAGTGACTGGGAAAATCAAGAAAGAAAACTCATTTAGGTATAATAATGGAATAAAACTATTTTATAAATATACACTGTTATGATTAAAATATGGGCCCTGGAGGCAGAACCATGGTATATGGATTCTGATTTCACCACTTCCCAGCTATGTTAGTTTGGGGCTTAGTTTTCTTCATCGGTAAAGAGGAAATAGAATTCTTCCTAGAAATGCTGTGAAGATTTGATAAGGCTATATTTTTGTTTAGAATAGTGCTAGGTCCATAGTAATTCCTCAACAAATCACGTGTTTATCCAGCTGTCATCATTATCATCATCTCACTGAATTGAGATTAATTTACTTGTTACATTTTTAGGTGAGGTCAGGATTTAAGAATCTGCAGTGTAAAGGATTGAAGATACTTTAGGCTCTCTGTCTAGATTGCTCTAATGCCCAAACTTTCACTTGACTTCTTGTTATTCAGAATATCTAAAGTAGCTTCCTCTTCTATCATCACTTTCTAGCACATCTCTTTAATATACTGTCTTTATTACACATATCACTATCTTTATTTGTGAAGTTTGTTATTAATAGTGTCTCTCTATGCCATAGACTATATTTCATGAGGGTAGGGACATTGTCTATCTTATTTACTGCTATAATTTCACTGTCCACAATAGCAGGTTCTCAACACATATATTAATATTTGGATTAAGTCACAATCATGTTTTTTTTCAGAATCAATTGCTATTTAATTTATAGACTACATGTATAATCTAGGCATATGTGAATCATTTTGCATTTTAAATTTAATTGTTAAAATATTGTTATTAAATTTTACAACATATTAATCCTTTTCAGGCTATATGCTCAATTTTAGGATTTGGATTTTGAAAAGATCGTTTAATGCGATGCTGTCAATAAGCACACTAAAACTCTATCTGGATAACACAGAAAACAAATTAAAATACAAATAGATTAATTGTAGCACTGGAGAATTTTTTTTTTTTTTTTACTAATACAGTGTAGAATTAGTATAGCAGACTAAATATTTTGACACTATATTGGTATAAAACAACTAGATTAGATTAAATGAGTAACTTGATATTACAGTTTAATGAAAGTATTTAATTCCTCTTTTAAAAATTCATTAATTGTCCAAGTTAATATGCTGGCAGGCATTTTAGTTATGTTAAAGCAGCTCTAGAAGGTGTCACGATTAAGTTTAAAAGCTAGTGTTTCTGCTGTCTTTTAAGCGGCAAAGGTAGAAAACCATTAAATATCTACAGTAGCTTTAACTTATATATTAAATGTGGTTGCCAGTTGATAAATACAATTTATTTTTAAATCTGGTTGAAATGTTATAGTGATTAAAAAATAAGAACAAAATGTCTTTTATGTTTACCTTCATTGTAGCCTTCTATGTTGATTATTTCTTGTGTAAAGTTTGCATCTGGTATCATAACCCTGTCTAAAGAGCTGCCTTCATATTGACCCCAGGTATTCTAATGAGACTTCTGGCTGACTCCAGGCTTTCTAATAATAGAGGCACATGGGCGACCCCAGGCATTCTAATTGGAGACCCCCCCCACCCCACCGACCTCAGGCAGTCTAATGACAGAGACACCTGGGCGACCCCAAGCATTCTAATGGGAAAGACTCCCAGGGGGCGCCAGATGTTAAGTTTCAAAACAATGCAATGGAGTCAGGCATGCTTAGTCAAATTTTTAAATACCTTGTTCCAGTTTTCCTATGCCTCATAGCACCTCATGGCACATTTCAGTCTAATAATAATAGTTAGAACACCCGTAAATGCTTACATAGTCATGTACTGCATAACAGAGGGAAGTGGGTGTCCCACGGAACAGTCTTGGAGAGGTGGCAGGAGAAGGGACTAGGAGGAGAAAAACAGAACACACGAAGGGAAATGGTTTGCTTGCCGTTCAAGTGCAACGTTCCTTTTCTCCAGGTGACTTCTTAGCTTTAAATTGTTGCGTTTAAAAAGAGAGTGGCATTGGGGATTGCATTGGGGAGTTATACATGATATAAACGTTATGCACATGTACCCTAGAACTTAAAGTATAATAAAAAAAAAAAAGAGAGTGGCTTTGAACAAAGTTAGAAGTTGCTGCTCCTGTTCGATTCCAATAGGTGACATGCCCCCGGCCCTCCAACCAAGGGCACAATCACTTTGGTTGGGCGCACACCGGCTCTCTCTGCCCCCCAAGGCTGGGCCCTACCTGAGCTTGGAGGTGGAGCCTCAGAGACCTCCTGGCTTAGGGGATGGGCCCTGGCCCTCTAGATTCTAATTCAAAGATTTGGAATCGATGACAAAGTACTGCTGATTCTCATTATTCAATATAGTTATGTTCAGTAAAGTTGCTATGAACATTAAGTTAGCAAATATTGAACCATTGCTCTTATGGGACATATATGGTTAGGTTTCTGTGAGTCTTTCATCAAAATATTTTTGTCAGCTAATCAATACATAGTCTTGTTGTGTATGTGTTTCTGTTTAAAGACACCTTATTTAATATACATTGTTGCTTCATTAACATTGAACACATGACCTACAGCACTGTAACTCATGCCTGAGCAAAACTTATCTAACACACATGTACTTCCATAAACTATATCATAGTCTTGTGTTTGGGAACACTAGACAAGCACCTTAGCACCCTGCTTGGGAAACATTTTAAACAGAGAAATCAGTGACAAAAAGCGCAAAAATGGGGAAAATGTGGCACTAAATAAACTGAAGAAAGGACACACTTATTTATAGTAACAAAGCAGAAAACAAGAAGCAGAGCATCACCTTGTTCAAGCTCAGCTGAGAAAGTATGGGCAGGTGACTCACAACTTTTCTCACTCTGCACAAGTCTGTAAATGACTGTGAAAGCACTGAGAATATTGATTTTGAGGTTAAAAATAAATTTTAGGCCGGGCGCAGTGGCTCAAGCCTGTAATCCCAGCACTTTGGGAGGCCGAGACAGGCGGATCACGAGGTCAGGAGATCGAGACCATCCTGGCTAACACGGTGAAACCCCGTCTCTACTAAAAAATACAAAAAACTAGCCGGGCGAGGTGGCGCGCGCCTGTAGTCCCAGCTACTCCGGAGGCTGAGGCAGGAGAATGGCGTAAACCCAGGAGGCGGAGCTTGCAGTGAGCTGAGATCCGGCCGCTGCACTCCAGCCTGGGCGACAGAGGGAGACTCCGTCTCAAAATAAATAAATATATATATATATAAATAAAATAAATAAATTTTAGCAAGCAGGTAAACTGGCAAATATGAAATCCCTACATCATAAAAATGGACAATTTGAGCTCTAAGTACAGGATCATGAATACCATTGAGAAATGAAGGCAAACCTGAAAATCACTGAGGAAAAGTATACAATTTAATAGTCACTGTTGACATGTATCATTATACTTAGGAAACAAATATTAAAATAATTTTAATTATGAAGAACTTGGAAGATTCCTGTAAAGACTCCATTCAGTTTAGCTTCTTCAGTAACTTTAAGTGGAAGAGTCCAAGGAAACCACAAACAAGGTAGGGATACCATGGTACCTCTAATGTGTGAGGAGAAATATTCTTATGAACAGTAGAGTACTGTCAGGGTGGGAAGTCCTGAGTTACTTTAGATTTCTACAATTTATTAATTTTAAATAACAATTATCAGTCAATGTTAATTTTTTAAAAAGTTAAGACAGATTTTTTCCTTTCTAAATAAAAGTAAAATAATGTATAAATGGAAAGTAAAATACAAATAAAAAAGAACAAGTACTCAGGAAAAACTGTAGAAAGCAATAATAAAAGCCTAAAGTCATCACTAAATAAAGAGACAAAGATCACAACTTCTGGATGCAGAAATTAACAAAAAGAGACTCTGTTTCTAATGTCGAGAAAGCTTGGCATTCAGTGTTAAATGTCATAACCTTTGTTCCTCTTTTTCTTTTTTGTGCTGGTTTCAATTGGTACAGCATGTCTTCTGTAGGAAATAATCAGTGCATTTAACTAAAAATAGAATTCTGAAAATGTTTTCTCTTGAATATGAATCTAAAAACAGCTAGTTATGTAGAAAACTAAAATCAAGGACTTCAAGATGACTTACCTTTATTAGAATGGACACAACATCTTGGAATGAAATGCTAATTTAAAACTTATTTATGATAACAGCAAAACCAATAAATCTGCTTTGAAAAAGAAAACCCCCAAAATGACTTGTAAAAAGAAATCAACACTGTTCATTTATCTTGACCAAGCCATTTACCTTAATCTAAAGTGAGGGAGGAAATAATAAACGCTAATGTTTGCTGAATAATTGCAAAGTGTCAGGAACTGTTCCAGTGCCTATAATATAGGTGCCATTATTATTCTCATTTACAGACAAAACATTGAGATGCAGAGAAGTGTCTTGTCATGTCTTACAACTACTAGATGAAGAGTTGGGATGGAAAGCCAGGTGGTACAATTCCAGAGCCCATGCTGGACGCCACGTCACACCATGGACGCCATGTCCCTATGGTGTGAAATGCTATTTCAATGAGTAGAAGAAAAATAAATGGAAAAGTATTTCTACAATAATGAAGCACCATATAAAAATTAGAAAACATGATGTTGACAATTGTGGACCCTATTCAAGTTGAGGTGACTGTGGTCAGGTTCAGAGTCCCATAAGGACATATAATCAAGGGGACCTAATCTAGTATAGATATCACATTCCAACTGAGATCTGAAAGATAAACAGACTAGCAAGGTGAGGTGTGTGTGTGTTTGTGCATGGGTGTGTCTGTGTTATTCCTGACAAAGTATTGACAAGTAAACCACTTGTGAAAATTCCCTGTGGTGGGAAGGAACTGAAAGGAAGCTAGTATAACTAAATTTTGTGTGCAAGTCACTGTTTTAGAGGCAGTGGTAGATTGAAAGAGACAAAGTGAATCTAAATTATAAATATGTTTATTTACTGACACATTGATATATTTGATCTAATAAAACATACAGAGTGTAGGAATCTCTCTGTCATTAAACACAACTCTAATTTTTTTTTTTATTATTAAAGTTCTAGGGTACATATGCACAATGTGCAGGTTTGTTACATATGCATGTATGTGCCATGTTTCTGTGCTGCACCCATTAACTCCTCATTTATATTAGATATATCTCCTAATGCAATCCCTCCCCTCTCCCCACTCCCCACAATAGGCCCCAGTGTGTGATGTTCCCCTTCCTGTGTCCAAGTGATCTCATTGTTCAATTCCCACCTATGAGTGAGAACATGTGGTGTTTGGTTTTCTGTTCTTGCGATAGTTTGATGAGAATGATGGTTTCCAGCTGCATTCATGTACCTACAAAGGACATGAACTCATCCTTTTTTATGGCTGCACAGTAATCCATGTTGTATATGTGCCACATTTTCTTAATCCAGTCTGTCACTGATGGACATTTGGGTTGATTCCAAGTCTTTGCTATTGTGAATAGTGCTGCAATAAACATACATGTGCATGTGTCTTTATAGAAGCATGATTTATAATCCTTTGGGTATATAGCCAGTAATGGGATGGCTGGGTCAAATGGTATTTCTAGTTCTAGATCCTTGAGGAATCACTACACTGTTTTCCACAATGGTTGAACTAGTTTACAGTCCCATCAACAGTGTAAAAGTGTTCCTATTTCTCCACATCCTCTCCAGCACCTGTTGTTTCCTGATTTTTTTAATGATTGCCATTCTAACTGGTGTGAGATGGTATCTCATTGTGGTTTTGATTTGCATTTCTCTGATGGCCAGTGATGATGAGCATTTTTTCATGTGTCTGCTGGCTGTATGAATGTCTTCTTTTCAGAAGTGTCTGTTCATATCCTTTGTCCACTTTTTGATGGGGTTGTTTGCTTTTTTTCTTGTAAATTTGTTTGAGTCCTTTGTAGGTTCTGGATATTAGCCCTTTGTCAGATTAGTAGATTGCAAAAATTTTCTCCCATTCTGTAGGTTGCCTGTTCACTCTAATGGTAGTTTCTTTTGCTGTGCAGAAGCTCCTTCGTTTAATCAGATCCCATTGGTCAATTTTGTCTTTTGTTGCCATTGCTTTTGGTGTTCTAGACAAGAAGTCCTTGCCCATGCCTATGTCCTGAATGGCATTTCCTAGATTTTCTTCTAAGGTTTTTATGGTTTTAGGTCTAACATTTAAGTCTCTTATCCATCTTGAATTAATTTTCATATAAAGAGTAATGAAAGGATCCAGTTTCAGCTTTCTACTTATGGCTAACCAATTTTCCCAGCACTATTTATTAAATTGGGGATCCTTTCCCCATTTCTTGTTTTTATCAGGTTTGTCAAAGAATAGATGGGTGCAGATGTGTGGTATTATTTCTGAGGGCTCTGTTCTGTTCCATCGGTCTATATCTCTATTTTGGTCACAATACCATGCTGTTTTGGTTACTGTAGCCTTGTAGTATAGTTTGAAGTCAGGTAGCATGATGCCTCCAGCTTTGTTCTTTTGGCTTAGGACTGACTTGGCAATGCGGGGTCTTTTTTGATTCTGTATGAACATTAAAGTAGCTTTTTCCAATTCTGTGAAGAAAGTCATTGGTAGCTTGATGGGGATGGCATTGAATCTATAAATTCCCTTGGGCAGTATGGTCATTTTCACAATATTGATTCTTCCTATCCATGAGCATGGCATGTTCTTCCATTTGTTTGTGTCCTCTTTCATTTCACTGAGAAGTGGTTTGTAGTTCTCCTTGAAGAGGTCCTTCACATCCCTTGTAAGTTGGATTCCTAGGTATTTTATTCTCTTTGAAGCTATTGTGAATGGGAGTTCATTCATGATTTGGCTCTCTGTTTGTCTGTTACTGGTGTATAAGAATGCTTGTGATTTTTGCACATTGATTTTGTATCCTGAGACTTTGCTGAAGTTGCTTATCAGTTTAAGGAGATTTTGGACTGAGACAATGGGATTTTCTAAATATGCAATCATGTCATCTGCAAACAGGGACAATTTGACTTCTTCTTTTCCTAACTGAATACCCTTGATTTCTTTCTCTTGCCTGATTGCCCTAGCCAGAACTTTCCAACACTATGTTGAATAGGAGTGGTGAGAGGGCATCCCTGTCTTGTGCCAGTTTTCAAAGGGAATGCTTCCAGTTTTTGCCTATTCAGTATGCTATTGGCTGTGGGTGTGTCATAAATAGCTCTTATTATTTTGAGATACGTCCCATGAATACCTAATTTATTGAGAGTTTTTAGCATGAAGTGCTGTTGAATTTTGTCAAAGGCCTTTTCTGCATCTATTGAGATAATCATGTGGTTTTTGTCTTTGGTTCTGTTTATATCCTGGATTACGTTTATTGATTTGCATCTGTAGAACCAGCCTTGTATCCCAGAGATGAAGCCCACTTGATCATGGTGGATAAGCTTTTTGATGTGCTGCTGGATTTGGTTTGTCAGTATTTTATTGAGGATTTTTGCATCAATGTTCATCAGGGATATTGGTCTAAAATTCTCTTTTCTTGTTGTGTCTTTGCCAGACTTTAGTATCAGGATGATGTTGGCCTCATAAAATGAGTTAGGGAGGATTCATTTCTTTTCTATTGATTGGAATAGTTTCAGAAGGAATGGTACCAGCTCCTCCTTGTACCTGTGGTAGAATTCGGCTGTGAATCTGTCTGGTCCTGGCCTTTTTTTGGTTGGCAGGCTATTAATTTACAATTTGGCCTGTTTTTGCAATGGCTGGTATCGGTTGTTCCTTTCCATGTTTAGTGCTTCCTTCAGGATCTCTTGGTGGTGACAAGAGATGGTAGGGCAGGCTTGGTGGTGACAAAATCTCTAAGCACTTGCTTATCTGTAAAGGATTTTATTTGTCCTTCACTTATGAACCTTAGTTGGGCTGGATATGAAATTCTGGGTTGAAAATTCTTTCTTGAAGAATGTTGATTATTGGTCCCCACTCTCTTCTGGTTTGTAGAGTTTCTGCCGAGAGATCTGCTGTTAGTCTGATGGGCTTCCCTTTGTGGGTAACCCGACCTTTCTCTCTGGCTGCCCTTAACATTTTTTCCTACATTTCAACTTTGGTGAATCTGGCAAGTATGTGTCTTGGAGTTGCTCTTCTGCAGGAGTATCTTTGTGGCGTTCTCTGTATTTCCTGAATTTGAATGTTGGCCTGCCCTACCAGGTTGGGGAAGTTCTCCTGGATGATATCCTGCAGAGTGTTTTCTAACTTGGTTCCATTCTCCCCGTCACTTTCAGGCACACCAATCAGACGTAGATTTGGTCTTTTCACATAATCACATATTTCTTGGAGTCTTTGTTCATTTCTTTTTACTCTTTTTTCTCTACACTTCTCTTCTTGCTTCATTTCATTCATTTGATCTTCCATCACTGATACTCTTCCTTCCAGTTGATCGAGTCAGTTACTGAAGCTTGTGCATTTGTCATGTCCTGTTACGGTTTGCATCTCTTTTGGTTCATTTACGGTCTTCTCTGCATTGATTATTCTAGTTATCCATTAATCCATTCTTTTTTCAAGGTTTTTAGTTTCTTCGCACTGGTTACATAGTTCCTCCCTTAGCTCTGAGAAATTTGATCGACTGAAGCCTTCTTCTCTCAACTAGTCAAAGTCATTCTCCGTCCAGCTTTGTTCCATTGCTGACGATGAGCTGCGTTCTTTTGGAGGGGGAGATGCGCTCTGATTTTTTGAATTTCTAGCTTTTCTGCACTGCTTTTTCCCCATCTTTGTGGTTTTATCTGCCTTTGGTCTTTGATGATGGTGACGGGGTACTCATGGGGTTTTGGTGTGGGTGTCCTTTCTGTTTGTTAGTTTTCCTTCTAATAGTCAGGATCCTCAGCTGCAGATCTGTTGGAGTTTGCTTGAGGTCCAGTCCAGACCCTGTTTGCCTGGGTATCAGCAGCGGAGGCTGCAGAAGATAGAATATTGCTGAACAGCAAGTGTTGCTGTCTGATTCTTTCTCTGGAAGCTTCATCTCAGAGGTGTACCCAACCGTGTGTGTAGTGATGTGTCAGTCTGCACCTAGTGGGTGATGTCTCTCAGTTAGGCTACACAGGGGTCAGGGACCCACTTGAGCAGGCAGTCTGTCCATTCTCAGATCTCAACCTCCTTGCTGGGAGATCCACTGCTCTCTTCAAAGCTGTCAGACGGGGCATTTACCTCTGCCGAGGTTTCTGCTGCTTTTTGTTTAGCTATGCCCTGTACCCAGAGGTGGAGTCTACAGAGGCAGGCAGGCCTCCTTGAGCTGTGGTGGGCTCCACTCAATTCAAGCTTCCCAGTGGCTTTGTTTACCTACTTAATCCTCAGTATGGCAGGCGCCCCTCCCCCAGCCTCGCTGCCGCCTTGCAGTTAGATCTCAGACTGCTGTGCTAGCAATGAGGGAGGCTCTGTGGGCATGGGACCCTCTGGGCCAGGTGTGGGATACAATCTCCTGGTGTGCCATTTGCTAAGACCCTTGGTAAAATGCAGTATTGGGGTGGGAGTTACCCGATTTTTCAGGTGTTGAGTGTCTCTATTTCTTTTGGCTAGGAAAAGGAATTCCCTTCCCTCTTGGGCTTCCCAGTGAGGTGATGCCTTGCCCTGCTTCAACTCTCACTGGTCGGGCTGTACCCATGGACCAGCACCAACTTTCTGACACGCCCCAGTGAGATGAACCCGGTACCTCAGTTGAAAATTCAGAAATCACCCGTCTTCTGTGTCACTCACGCTGGGAGTTGGAGGCTGTAGCTGTTCCTGTTCAGCCATCTTAGGCGTGCCTCTATTTCTTTATCTACTTCTATGCTATAACCTATCTTTATCTTTTGAGTTTTTTTCTTTCTCAAAGACAAAAAGGAAAATCTAAGCACAACTAGAATGTTGATACAAATTATACAAAAAGGAATGAGAGGAAAAAGTTTTTGGAACAACAACAATGGATCAGAAGATGGTTCGTTTGTGTTCCAGTTAATATTGTTGCATAATCAATTATCATAAAATTAATGTCATAAAAATCCCTTTTATTATGCTTACAAAGTCTGTGGGCCAAGAATTTTGATACAGCACAGTGGAAATTGTTTGCTTCTGCTGCAATTTGTCTGGATCCTCAGCTGGGACAAGACAGCTTGGATGACTTGACAGCTGGGGACTGGAGTCATTAGAAGTGTCTTTACTCATGTGTATGTTGGCTGATTCTGGATGCTAACTGGGATCTCAGTTGAGGCTGTGACCAGAGCCTAATGTGGTCTTTTTTAGAAGACTGTGTTTCCTCAAGTGACCTCATGATAGTCAGACTTAGTAAATGGTCATTCAAAGCTCATAAGTCAGTGTGTCTGTAAGGTTAAAAATTACATTACTCTTTTTGGCTGCATTGAAATATATGCAGCTGCATATTTTCCACAGTCAGTTGGTTAAAAGCCAGTAACAAACCAAAACGTTTTATTGTGGGGAGAAGTGTAGCATAAATCTCATTTCTCAATGTGGGAGAGGTAAAGTCACATTGTAGAAGACTTTGTGAGATGGGAGATATTTTTGTGGCAAGCTTGTGAAGATATAATATGTCACAAGGGCAGAAGCATAACAAATATAACCCAAAATTTTAAGAGCTTAATTATCAAAAGCCAATATAAAGTATTTTATTCACATAAAATCTGAGACAATTGATTATGAAAAAAACCATTTTAAAAGATCTATAAGATACATGCCAGGAAATTGAATAAAAAATGAACTAAGTGTCAAGAAGAAATGATGAAAAATAAATTGGTAACTATATGAGTAAACAGCACAGAATGTAAAGATTTATCATAGTAACTAATAAGAATAAAAACAATGTGGAACTAAAATACTGGATGGCAATAAATTAAGGGAAAGGTGGTGATCAGAGTTAAAATGTTCTCATTATTATTTATGAGAACAGAGAAGCTAGTCATTGTTTCTAAATCAAACATGTTCAAGAAGGAACAAGAAAGCCATATATAGAATGTATAACATTATATGGGACAAAGTGCATGATATCAGTGCTTATACTAAATCTAGAGAAATTACTTTTACCAGTTAAAATACGGTAAAAATAAATTACAAAATAAAATTTATAAGTGACATCTGAATATAAAGGATACAGAAAGATTTATAAAAAATGAGATGGAAAACATAACCACATAAATATTAGCCAAAAGTGAATGTTTAGGTATTTTTTAATGAGAAAAATACCTAAATACTGGTCAGAGTGATAATGAAATAATTCACCATGAGGGTAAAAAGTTTCTGAATCTTTATATATTTAATGTTATAGCCCTAAAATACATTAAAAAAAAAGAAATTGACAGAAGTAAAAGAAAAAGAAACAAAACAATTCAGTTATAGAGGGAATTTTGGCACACTTATTTTGAGGAGGGTATTGGGGAAGGGGTTGATAGATCAAGGTATTCAATGATGAGCAAGAACAGAAAGAGGTAGAACAAAATAGTGGATAAGAACCCTCCAGCAATCATTCCCTCAGAGGAACATCAAATTAAACAACTATTTATGCAAGAAAATACCCACTGTCACAAGAGCTAAAGAAATCAGGTGGGAGATCACAGTACCTGGTTTTAACATAATAACAAGAAAGACACATTGAAGAGGGTAGGAAGGACAGTCTCGAGTCACTCATGGCATGTAGCACTCCTGCCCGAATCCCAAGCAGCACAGCATAAGAGATAATTGGTATGCATGGGGGAGGGAGAAGGAAGTGTATGGGACTTTATGTTAGAACTCACCATAGTAAAATACAGCACCAGGCAGAAACCCATGGCCCTTGATTATAGGCTGGTGCACACAGAGGGAGCATCTAGACCCACTCTGGGACTGAAGGTTATTGGCTGCAGCAGTGGGAAAAATCGAGTCCTGACCCATTTCACCACCAGCTGACTAAAGTCGTCTAAGGCTCAGAATAAATTTCATTGACAGGCAGGCCATAATAGCCACAGTCCTTGGGTGAGCCCTATTGCTGTACTAGTCTGTGAGGCCATGGGCTTGCGTGTAAACCAATATCAGTTGTGCTGGCTACAGAAGTGCATGTATCACCCCTCTCCCAACACCAGGTAGTGCAGTCAGAAGAAAAACTCCTTCTCTTTGGGGGGAAGTTAGGGGACTTTGCCTGGGAATCTAGTACCAGCTCTGGTATAGTAAAACAGGGCAATGAATAGAATCCCATGATGCCGATTCCAGGCTGGTACTCCCAAGAATGCTTCTAGACCCACCTCAAGCCAGTAGGGAATCTGCTGCCAGGTGAAACAAAGCTGACTCCAAGCCAGCTTTACCTCTAGCTAAATAAAGTTGCCTTGAACCCTGCATAAATATCAACAGCAGCTGGGCAGTAGTAATCAGGGACCTTTGGTTAACCCTGATGCTTCACTCAACTAGGAGGCTGTGGTCCAAGCAGGAATTGTTCCAGATGAAGTGGCCACAGCAGTGTTTGCATCATCCTTCCTCCAACTCCAGGCAACACAGCACAGTGAATGACTCCTTTGGCTTGGGGGAAAGAGATGGCAGTGAGCTAGGGACTTTACTTGGGAACCCAGGGAACTTTCCCTGATTATCACCAAGCAAATCAGGGCTAGGGACCTAGGATTATTCAAGAGAGCCACAGCTTACTTGGGATTAGGGTGCCCTCTTGTGCTGAAACAGCTGCAGTAACAACAGTCAGCACCCCTTTAAATTCCTGGAAGGCCCTCTGGACAAGTACAAACAAGCCAAGACTGCAAAGAATGAAATAAATACCCAACTCTACGGCACTACCCCGACATCAACAAACTTCCACAAGCATCAAGAACATTTGGGTAACTATGGCCTCACTAAACGGACTAAGTAAGGTGCCAGTGACCAATACTGAAGAAATAGAGATATTTGACTTCTCAGACAGTGAATTCAAAATAGATGTTTAGAGGAAACTCAATTAACTTTTTAAAAAACACAAATATGCAAATTCAGAAATTTAACAGAGATTAAAATAATTTTAAAAATTGGAGCTGAAAAATACAATAGATGAACCAAAAATTGCATTAGATGGTCTCAAGAGCAGACTTGATTACACAGAAGAATCAGTGAGCTTGAAAACAGAATATTTGAAAATTCAAAGTCATAGGAGAGAAAAACAAAAAGGGATGAAGAATGCTTATGAGATCTAAGGAATTACATCAAAAGAGCAGATTTAAGAGTCATTGACCTTAAATAGAAGGTAGAGAAAGAGAAAAGGGTAGAAAGCTTATTCAAAAAGATAATAACAGTATACTTTGCAAACTAGGGAAAGATATAAATACCTAGGTACAGGAAAGTCAAAGTCATCAAGCAGATTCAACTCAAAGAAGACTACTCCAAGGTATATAATAACCTAACTTTCAAAAATCAAGGACAAGATAGGATTATAAAAATAGTAAGAGAAGAGAAGCAAATAATGTGTAAAGGAGCTCCAATATATCCAGAAGCAGGCTTCTTAATGGAAACCTTATAGGCTGGGGGTGAGTGAGATGACATATTCAAAGTGTTGAAGGAACAAGAAGTAAACTGGCAACTGAGAATACTGTACCCAGAAAAGCTATCTTTCAAACATGAACAAGAGATTAAAATGCTCCTACACAAACAAAAGTTGAGGAAATTCACTACCACCAAAATTGTCTTACATAAAAAGCTAAAGAGCGTTTCTCAATCTGCCTGAAAAAAGAGCATTAATATAGAACAATAAAATATCTGAGGGTATGAAACTCACTGGTAAAAGCAAACATAGTTACCCTTGAACAGTGTGAGAATTAGAGGCACCAACACCTTATGCAGTCAAAAATTCACATGGAACTTTTTGCTCTCTTAAAGCACAACTACTGATAGCCTAGTATTTACCAGAAGTCTTAGCAGTAACAAGAACAGTTTAACATGTTTAACATGTATTTTGTATGTATTATATATTGTATTCATACAATAAAGTAATCTAGAGAAAATAAAATATTAATAAAATCATTCAAAAGGCAAATATATATTTACTATACATTAAGTGGAAGTGGATCATCATCAAACCTTTCATCTTCATTATCTTCACATTGAGTAGGCTGAGGAGAAGGACTAAGAGAAAAGGTTGGTCTTTCTGTCTCAGGGTAGCAGAGATGGAAAAAAAAATGTGTATAAGTAGACCTGCACAGTTCAAGCACTGTTGTTCAAGAAGAAACTATATAAAGAGAAATTCAGAATACTCTAATACCATAATTGAGGTGTATAAAGACTAAAATACAAAAATATTTTAAAAATAACTACAACAATTTGTTAAGATATAACCTATATAAAAAATGTAAATAGAGAAGTCCAAAAGTCAAAATTTGGGGATGGAGTTAAAATATAAAGTTTGTCTTTTGTTTGTTTTCTTTGCAATCAAACTTAATTTGTCATCAGTTTAAAGTAACTTGCTATAGTTACAATAATTTTTTTAAGTCTCATGGTAATCACAGAGCAAGAACCTATAGTAGACATACTAGAAATAAAAAGCAAAGAATTAAAACATATAACCAGAGAAAAATCACTTAACCACAAAGAAAGACAGTGAAAAAATGAAGAAAGAAAGAGGGTAGTGATAAAACAATTGGAAAGCAAGTAACAAAATGGTATTAGTAAACCTTACATATTAATATCAACATAATTATATAAAAGTACTGAATTCTCCAATTAAAACATAGAGTGGCTGAATGGATAAAAAACAAAACCCAACTATATGCTGTCTATAACAACTGTATTTCATTTATAAAGACACACATAGACTAAAAGCAAAGGGATGGAAAAAGATATTCAAAGTAACTAATCAATATACTAGGGCCTGACAGGTGGGAGTAGGTAGAGGAAGAGCCTCAGGATAAATAGCTAATGCAAGTGGAGCTTAATACCTATGTGATGGGTTGATGGGTGCAGCAAACCATCATGGCACACGTTTTTCTATAAAACAAACCTGCACATGTATCCTGAAACTTAAAATGATTTTTTTAAAGTGAGCAAGAGTGGCTATACTTATATATCAGATAAAACAAAGTTTAAATCTAAATTATAAAAAAAGACAAAGGTCATATATAATGATAACAGAGTCAATTTAGCAGTAGTATATCAAAATTGTAAATACATACATACCCAACACTGATCTACTTGAAAATATAAAGCAAATATTAACAGAATTAAAGGGAAAGACACACTGTAATACAATAGAAAACTTCAACATCCCATTTTCAACATTGGACTGATCATTCAGGCAGGCAGTCAAAAAAAAAAAAAAAAAAATCAAAGTTAAACCACATTCTAGACCAAATAGACGTAATAGACATTTGCAGAACATTCTACCCAACAGCTGCAGAGCACACATTCTTCTCAATAACACATGGAACATTCTCCAAGATAGACCATATGTTAGGCCACAAAACTAGTCTTAAAATTTTTTAAAAAGTAAAATCACTTCAAGTATCTTTCCTGAACATAATACAATAAAACTAGAAATCAATAATAAGCAGAACTTTGAAAACTCTTTAAACACATAAAAATTAAACAACATGCTTATGAAAAAACAATGAGTCAATGAAGAAACTGAAAAGCAAATTAAAAAATTGTTTAAGACAAATGAAAATGAAATCACAACATACTGACACCTATGAGACACAGAAAAACACATTCAATGTGGAGTTTCTAGTGACAAATTCCTACACCAAAATCTGAAATAAATATCTTAAAATAACCTCAGGGAACTAGAAAAACAAGAATATATAAACCCAAAATAAGTATAAAATAGAAATAATAAAGATCAGAGCAGAAAGAGGTGAAATAGATACTAAACAAATATAAATGATCAACAAAAGAAGAAAAGGAGGTTTTACAATTATTGATACCACAGAAACACAAAGGATTATATGAGACTACTGTAAGAAATGACACACAAACAAGTTGTAAAACCTAGAAGAAATAGAGAAATTTCTGGAGAAGTACAACTTGCCAAGTTGAATCATGAAGAAATAGAAAATTTGAACAGACCAATAATGAGTAACAAGATCAAAGCAATAATAAAAGTGTTTCAATCAAAGAGAAGCCCAGGACCTGATGGCTTCACTGCTAAATTCTACCAAACAGTAAAAAACAAACAAACAAACAAACAAAAAACCCAAATAACTAAGTATCAATTTTATGTGAACTGTTTTAGAAAAATGAAGAGGAGGGAAAACTTCCAAACTCATTTCACAAGGCCAGCCCTTTTCTGATACCAAAACTAGACAAGCAGTGGTGTATCTGTGGGAACGCTGGATGTTGCTTCTCCACAAAAGTCCCTTGTGAAACATTTAAGAAGAATCGCAGCTCCAACTGAGGCCTGATGACCTCCTTCGCATGGCTCTTCTGATTTGGAAACAACATCTTTGATCCTGTCCCTGAGGTACCATCCCTAGGTCCACTTATCCACTAGCTTCGCATCTCTTAGTCCCTGAGAGTGGTTCCTGGCTGCAGTTCCCATTCCACAGTTCTCTCCCCACTAGTCCTAACCCACCTGTACCCTGAAGAGATGTTTCTTACTTTTACAGTGACCAGATCTGGACTTCCCCATCCAGTGGGCTCCAACCATACCTTCTCCAGTGAAGTGTGATATCCAAACTTGGGAAGGGACCTTTACAAAGTTTGTCCTGTTTTAGGTTCTCTCCTTCAATCTCAGATTACCTATTAGAGTTTTCTTTATGTCTATAGTTCTCTCCTATCATAGTTTACATAATTCTTTATATTAAACCTCCCTGTTTAAAGTTAAAAAAAAAACAGAGAAGGACACAACAACAATAATAACAAAAATAAAATTACGGATCAATATTCTCATATATTTACATATATGTAAAAATCTTCAACAAAATACTAGCAAACTGAATTCAACAACATATTAAAAGATCATTCACCATAATCAAGTGGTATCTCATGGCTGCAAGGATGATTCAACATATGCAAATCTATAAAAGTGATGCATCATATTAACATAATCAAGGATGAAAATCATATGATCATTACAATAGATGCTGAAAAAGCATTTTAGAAAATTCAACATCACTTTATAATAAAAACCCTCAACAAATCATGTATAAAAGAAACAGCCCAACATAATAAGGATCATATATGACAAACCCGCAGCTAATGTCACACCAAATGGGTAAAAGTTGAAATATTTTACTCTAAGATCTAAAACCAAAAATTTATGTCCAATTTTATCACTTTTATTCCACATAGTATGGAAAGTTCCAGCCAGAGCAATTAGGCAAGAGAAAAAAAAAAGGGCATGCAAATTGGAAAAGATAAAGTAAAATTGTTCCTGTTTACAGACAAAATGATCATACATAGAGAAAATCCTAAAGATTTCACCCCAAAATTGTGATAATAAATGAATTTAGTAAAGTTGCAGGATACAAAAAGGAATATACAAATATTAGTAGCATTTTTATACACCAATAGTGAGCTAAGAAAGAAATAAACTCCACTTACAATATCTAAAAATAAAATAGAATAAAACACCTATAAATAAACTTAACCAAGGAGATGAAAGATCTCTACTAAAAAAACTGTAAAATACTGATGAAATAAACTGAAGAGTAAATAAATCAATAGAAAGATATCCTGTAGTCATAGACTAGAAGAATTAAATTTGTTAAAGTGCCCATATTACCCAGAGAAATCCACAGATTCAATGCAATCCCCATCAAAATGCCAATGACATTCTTGACAGAAATAGAAATAAATAATTTTAAAATTCATATGGAAATGCAAAAGACCCCACATTGATGATGCAATCTTGAACAAAAATAACAAAATGGGGGTACCGAATTATGTAACTTCAAAATATACTACAAAGCTACAGTAACCAAAACTATATGGCACTGTCATAAAAACAGACACACAGACCAAAGGAATAGCATAGAGAACCCAGAAATAAATACATGCATTTAGAGCCACCTGATCTTTGACAGAGGCCTCAAGAACACATATTGGGGAAAGGACAGTCTCTTCAAAAAACGTTTCTGGGAAAACTGAATATCTACATATAGAAGAGTAAAACTAGACCCCTATCTCTCACCATATACAAAAATAAACTATAAATGGAACAAATACTTAAATATAAAACCTGAAATCATAAAACTACTAGAAGAAAATAGAAGAAATGCTACATGAAATTGGATTGGACAAGGAATTTTTGAATAAAACTTCAAAAGAAAAGGCAACAAAAGTGAAAACAGGCAAATGGGATTGTATCTATTTAAAAAGCTTTTGCTCACCAAAGGAAATAATCAATACAATGAAAACCTACACACTGGGAGAAAGTTTCGTAAACTACATTATAAGGGGTTAATATTCAGAATACACGTGGAACTCAAACAACTCAATAGCAAAAAACAAGTGACCCAATTAATAGATTGGCAAAAGATCTGAGTAGATATTTCTCAAAGAAGACACAAATTGCTAACAGATATATGAAAAAAGCTCAACATCAGTCATCATCGGGAAAATGAAAATCAAAACCACAGTAAGATATCATCTCACCCCAGTCAGAATGTTTATTAACCATAGACAGTATAATAAAGATGAAAAATAAATTCTTGTGAGGATGTGGAGAGAAATAAATTCTTATACATTGCTGGTGGAAATGTAAATTAGTAAAGCCATTTACTAATGGCTTATGTGATTATGGAACACAGTATAAAGATTCCTTTAAAAATTAGAAAATAAATACCATATGATCCAGCAATCTCAACATGGGAATACAAAGGAAGTGAAGCCAGTATGCTAAAGATACATCTGAACACCCATATTTATTGAAGCACTATTAACAATAGCTGAGATATGGAATCAACCTCAGTGCTCATCTACAAGTGAATGTATTTTTTAAAATGTGATATATATATACACACACACACACACACACACACAAAGGAATATTATTTAGACACACAAAATTCAATTCTGTCATTTGCATCAACATAAATGAACATGGATGACATTACATTAAGTGAGATAAACCAGGCACAGAAAGACAAACATCATATGATCTCACTTATGTGGAATCTAAAAATCATGGTTTTGTAAAAGTAAAATGTAGAATGGTGGTTATCAGAGGATGGGGAGGGTTGGGGAAAGAGAAAACCAGGAGAGATAAACCAGGCACAGAAAGACAAACATCATATGACCTCACTTATGTGGAATCTAAAAATCATGGTTTTGTAAAAGTAGAAAGTAGAATGGTGGTTATCAGAGGATGGGGAGGGTTGGGGAAAGAGAAAGCCAGGAGAGGTTATTCAGCGGGTACAACGTTACATTTAGATAGGAAGAATAGGTCTTGGTTTCCTTTTACACAGTAGGGTGACTATAGCAAATAACAGTTACACCAATTTGATCATTATACTGTGTATAATGCACTGAAACAATACATGGCACCCAATTAAATATGTGCAATTGGTATGTATTAATTATATGTAAAATCTTAAATGAAAAAAGAAATACTGTGAATTTAAAACTGAATCAGTTTCAGAATACAAGTTACATATATATTTTATATATACTTTATATATACATATATACTTTCTCTCTATATATATATATGTGTGTGTAGATATATACACACACAAACTTTAAGTTCTGGGATACATGCGCAGAATGTGCAGGTGTGTTACATAGGTATACATGTGCCATAGTGGTTTGCTGCACCTATCAAACCGTCATCTACATTAGGTATTTCTTCTAATGCTATCCCTCCCCTAGCCCCCACCTCCAACAGGCCCTGGTGTGTGATGTTCCCCTCCCTGTGTCCATGTGTTCTCATTGTTCACCTCCCACTTATGAGTGAGAACATACAGTGTTTGGTTTTCTGTTCCTGTGTTAGTTTGCTGAGAATGATAGTTTCCAGCTTCATCCATGTCCCTGCAAAGGATGTGAACTCATCCTTTTTTATGGCTGCGTAGTATTCCATGGTTTATATTACCACATTTTTTTTTTGTAATCCAGTCTATCATTGATGGGCATTTGGGTTGGTTCCAAGTCTATTCACTATTCACAATAGTGAATAGTGCTGCAATAAACATACGTGTGCATGTGTCTTTACAGTAGGATGATTTATAATCCTTTGGGTATATACCCAATAATGGGATTGCTGGGTCAAATGGTATTTCTGGTTCCAGATCCTTGAGGAATCACCAAATTGTCTTCCACAATGGTTGAACTAATTTACACTCCCCAAAACAGTGTAAGAGCTTTCCTATTTCTCCCCATCCTCTCCTCTCCAATACCTGTTGTTTCCTGACTTTTTAGTGATCACCAATCTAACTGGCGTGAGATAGATAGTATCTCATTGTGGTTTTGATTTGCATTTCTCTAATGACCATTTCTCTAATAAACATTTTTTCATATGTTTGTTGGTTGCATAGATGTCTTCTTTTGAGAAGTGTCTGTTCATATCTTCTGCCTACTTTTTGATGGCATGTTTTTTGCTTGTAAATTTGTTTAAGTTCCTTGTAGATTCTTGATATTAGCCCTTTGTTGGATGGATAGGTTCTTTTGCTGTGAAGAAGCTCTTTAGTTTAATTAGATCTCATTTGTCAGTTTTGGTTTTTGTTGTCAATGCTTTTGGTGTTTTAGTCATGAAGTCTTTGCCCATGTCTATGTCCTGAGTGGTAATGCCTAGGTTTTCTTCTAGAGTTTTTATGGTTTTAGGTCTTACATTTAATCTTTAATCCATTTTGAGTTAATTTTTGTCTAAGGTGTAAGGCAGGGATCCAGTTTCAGTTTTCTGTGTATGGCTAGCCAGTTTTCCCAACACCATTTATTAAATAGGGAATCTTTTCCCTATTGCTTGTTTTGTCAAATTTGTCAAAGATCAGATGGTTGTAGATGTATGGCATTATTTCTGAGGTCTTTGTTTTGTTCCATTGGTCTATATATCTGTCAAATTGTCTCTGTTTGCAGATAACATGATTCTATATTTAAAAAACCCCATTGCCTTAGCCCAAAATCTCCTTAAGCTGATAAGCAACTTCAGCAAAGTCTCAGGATACAAAATCAACATGCAAAAATCACAGGCATTCCTACACATCAATAATAGACAAACAGAGAGCCAAATCATGAGTGAACTTCCATTCACAATTGCTACAAAGAGAATAAAATACCTAGGAATCCAACTTACAATGGATGTGAAGGACCTCTTCAAGGAGAACCACAAACCACTGGTCAAGGAAATAAGAGAGGACACAAACAAATGGAAAACATTCCATGCTCATGGATAGAAAGAATCAGTATCGTGTAAATGGCCATAGTGCCCAAAGTAATTTGTAGATTCAACGCTATCCCCATCAAGCCAGCACTGATTTTCTTCACAGAATTAGAAAAACTACTTTAAATTTCATGTGGAACCAAAAAAGAGCCTGCATAAGCCAAGATAATCCTAAGCAAAAAGAACAAAGTTAGAGGTATCACACTGCCTGACTTCAAACTATACTATAAAGCCACAGTAACCAAAACAGCATGGTACCAAAACAAACATTGTTTTGAAAAGTATTCGTTATAAGATCAGTTTTTAAAAGAGCTCTAACAGGCCTATGCCACGAGGGAATATAGCTTATTAATTTAGCCTATTCAATCAGAAGGGTTTAATTACAGAAGAATCTAGAAATTACAGTGAATGGCTTACTGAGTGTCTAAGCAATGATCATGAAAACTAAAGAGCTTATTAAATCGGTAAATGACCAACAAACTTACACTTGACAGAAGAAAAACCAAGGCGTAATAAAAAATCTGAGACATCTGGATGTCTAAAACTATAAAATCAAGAGGGGTCTCCAAGAAGGTGTTTTTAAAGACATAGCATATCAAGTCTAAATCCCAGCATTCTCATGACTAACTACAAAAGTATAATATAAGAAGGATGTGGCATATGTGAATACAAATGTAGAGTCATAATATTTAAAAATTTTGAATTTCTGAACTATTACAAAACAGAAAATGTAGCTATTTCATTTCAATGTTGATTTATGAGTAGTAACATGAACTTTTAAAAAATGTTTAGTGAAAAATACTAGCTGCAAAAAGATATAAGTAATACTACTTGAGAAGTACTATTAATACATATGTTGAACAATGAGCATAAACCAGACTATCCTGGACAAACCAAGATGTAAGTTGTCATACATAATATATTGTTATTGGAAAATTTAAAACACATAAAATAATACTATAGAAACATGTTTAATGAATATATTTAAAAAGCATAAACATATTTTGGGAGTGAGGAAAGTGAGGAAAGAGAGAATTGAATCTTATATACATGTTTTTATGAATCAGGGAAGCATCCCATGCTATAAAATAAAATAAGTGGTCCCATGAGTTGAGCAGAGAAGATTGGCTTTATAGTCAGAAAAAGGTTAAAGAAAGCATAAATGAAGAATTAATCCTGGAAAACAATAATAAAATAAAGGCAGATTGGTTGTTTCAAAGTTACTTCCCATATGGAGTTAAAATAGAGAAACCTTTGGTTAACTGCATGCCTTCTGATTGGTTGTTGTGAAACTTCTGTGGTTTTGTTGGTTTGTTTTTTTTTTTCTTATTTATTTTTCTTTGTTTTTGTTTTGAAAACCGGCTTGTTTCAAAGTTCACTTTGATTATGTGGCACTTAGCCCAGGTGACTCTGCTGGATTGGCCTGGTCTGCTGGTGTTTAGTGCAAGAGCTATCCAAAACAATTACCTCCCATAATTTTTGTTTAGCATATGATAGGCTGAATAACAGTGTCCCAGTGATGTCCACATCCTAATTGTTGGAACTATGAAGATGTAAGTTTACATGGCAATGGAAAATTAAGATTGCTAATTGAAATTAAGGTTGCTAATTGGCTGACTTTATGAGAGGAATATTATCCTGGATTATCCCAAGTGGGCCCAATGTAATCACAGGGGTCCTTAAAAGTGGAAGAGGGAGGCAGAAAAGGAGGTCCAGGGCTGTGATGTGAGAAAGATTCAACCTGTCATTGCTGTCTTTGAAGATGAAGGAAGGAGTTCATGAACCAAGGATGCTGGCAGGCTCAGAAAGGGAAAGGGAAAGAAAGGAAAGGAAAGGGGAGAGGGAAAAGGAGAGGGAAAAATGAGAGGAAAAAGGAAAGGAGAGGAAAGGAAAGGAAAATTTTTCTCCTAAGAACCTCAAGAAGGAATGCAGCCCTACTGGCACCTTGATTTAGTCTGGTAAGGCCCATAACAGATTTCTGACTTCCAAAATAATAAATATTATTTATTTATGTATTATTAATAATATATTAGTTTTAAGCCAGTAAGTTTCTTGGAGTTTAATGTGATAGCTGTAAAAAACTTGCTTTCTTTCATTAAGGCAAAAAATATAAAATTTGTGGGGTAGGAATGAGTATCTGTTCTATTATATATATTTATATAATGTATACTTTAAAGAATATGTAGCGTACTTACATATGTTTCGTACATATAGCTAAATATAAGTAGAATTATTTTGGCTTTGTATTCATTTAATGTTGATTTAAAGAAACAGTGGTTTGCAAAAAAATATATTTGAATATAGTTAAACATATAGACTATAAAATTAATGATATGGTTTAGATCTGCGTTCCTACCCAAATCTCATGTTGAACTGTAATCCCAAATATGGGAGATGGGGCCTGCCTGGTGGCATAGTCTAATTTTTTTAACAATTTAAAGTATAATTTTTTTAAACAATTTCTGGATTATCTTTGTTACTATATGTCAATAATAACCAACAACTGAAGTAACTGTAACTTCACTGTGTGCAGGTGAGGATAATTAATTTATTTAAGATTTTGTTACACTCAAACATTATAAATATATGATCAAATCAGAATAATCCAACAACATTGAAAAGCATTAAGACACAAGAAGAAAAAAGAAACAGTCACCAACTACATATCATTCTAACTAAATTGATAAATTGGCTGAATATGTCATAAGTTTATAGTTCTAAAAGTAGGAACAGTAAGTTTTCCCTTCTAACCAGCAAAATAAATGTTTAAAGGAAAACTTCTGATTATAATTTATTCTTTCACAAAGATGTTGGCAACCGACCTAGTCCCCACCTTGCAGAGATTTTCTTGGATAAATTTTACTGTATTCTTCCTTCCTTTAGGTACTGAGTTATATTTATTAGCTCTTAGTCTTAGACATATTATAAAGATGCAGGGTGATGCTTCTGACTCGTACAAGAGAAGTCCAGCCTCTTTTTAGGAACGTTTTCCTTTAGTCTACCACTCTGAATACAGCTTATTTCATCATGTGTAGTTTGCAAACATTGTCAGCTAATGATATTTTACTTTTAATTTTTCTTCTAATTGCTGCTGAAGAGTGTTCTCTTTGCAATTATTTTGACCCAACAATTTACGTAAATAAATCTTTAACACATTGCAATCTTCTCAGTAATATTTTTAAATATTAGCACTAAATACTAGCAGCTTAAAATCATTTGTATTCATTGACTAAGTTTTATTTTCCCAACATGTCTATTATTTATTTTTCCCATTAGTAGTGTGTTTCCCTTCTTTGTTATTTTCAGTGTGAGCAATGATTTTTAGATATATATTACCTTTTACAATAATTAATTTATGTTAATAGATAATCCCTGCACAAAATACATATTTAATAGGAAGAAATTAAATGAAAGCTAGGTCTCCCACCCACTCTGTATGACAGCCAATCTATTTAATCCTCCTTCGTAGTTTTTATTAATAATTTTTATCTATCTTTCTGGAGATATTCTAAGTGTTTATAAGTATATGAATACATTTATAATTTTAAGCCGTGTATAATTTACAAAGTGTTATAAGTTCTAGTTTTCTCAAAATAGTATATAACTCATTGAGTATTTCATATTGAAACAAATAGAGCTGCCTTTGTGTTTTTTATCTTCTGCCTAGCAGATCTATTAACACTGCCTACCCTCATTTACTAAATTGTCTCATATACGGACATTTGGGTTGTTTTCAATCTTTTATTATTACAAATAATGATTCAGTAATTATTTTAATACATAAACCTCTGAAAATTTTTTGAAATACAGATGAAGGATAAATTCCTAAAGGTAAAAATTCTGGATAGACGAATAGGTGTGTTCGTGATAGATAGTAGGCAGACAATTAGATTGCCAAATTTTACTCCATAGTAATTGATGAAATCACTTTTTGTGATTTTTTTTTTTTTTAGTTTTTAATGTTTTTTGGTACATAGTAGGTATATAGATTTATGGAGTACGTGAGATATTTTGATACAGCATGCAATGCATAATAATCACATAAGGATAAATGGAGTATCCATGACCTCAAGTGTTTATCATCTGTGTTACAATCTAATTATACTTTTAAAATGTACAATAGATTGTTGTTAACTGTAGTCACTCTATTGTGCTATCAAATACTAGATCTCATTCATTCTATATAACTATATTTTTGTACCCATTAACAAAACCATTCCTAGCCCCTGGTAACCATTATTCTACCCTCTAATCTCCATGAGTTCAGTTGTTTTCATTTTTAGCTCCCAGGAATAAGTGAGAACATGTGAATTTTGATTTTCTGTGCCTGGCTAATTTCACTTAACATAGTGACTTCTGGTTCCATCCATGTTGCTGCAAATAACAGGATCTTATTCTTTTTTACTGTGTACAAGTAGTACATTTTCTTTATTCCCTTTTTGGTGGACACTTAGGTTGCTTCCAAATCTTGGCTATTGTGAACACTGCAACAAACATGAAAGGGCAGATATCTCTTCAATATACTGATTTCTTTTCTTTGGAATATACACTTAGAAGTGAAATTGCTGGATAATATTTTTAGTTTCTTGAGGAACCTCCAAACAGTTCTCCATAGTGATCATACTAATTTCCATTCCCACAAACAGTGCAAATATGTAGCCTTTTCTTCACATCCTTGTCAGCATTTGTTATTGTATGCCTTTGGGGTAAAAATGATTTTAAGTGGGGTTAGATCATATCTAATTGTAGTTTTGATTTGCATTTCTCTGGTGATCAGTGATGTTGAGCACCATTTCATATCCTTGTTTGCTATTTTTATGTCTTCTTTTGAGAAATGTCTATTCAGATATTCTGCTCATTTTTAAATCAAATTATTAGATTTTTTCCTATAGAATTGGTTGAGCTCTGTATATATTCTGGTTAAAATCCCTTTACAGAGGGGTAGTTTGGAAATATTTTTTCATTCTGTGGGTCGTCTATTTGTTGATTGTTTCCTTCAATGTGCAGAAGCTTTTTAACTTGAAGTGATCCTATTTGTCCATTTTTGCTTTGGTTGCCTGTGCTTGTGGGATATTACTCAAGAAATCTTTACCCAGTCCAATGTCCTGGAGATTTTCCCCAATGTTTTCTTTTAGTAATTTCATAGTTTGAGGTTTTAGGCTTAAGTCTTTAGTGCATTTTGTTTGATCTTTGTGTATGACAAAATATAAGGGCCTAGTTTCATTCTTCTGCATATGGGTATCTAGTTTTTCCAGCACCATTTATTGGCCCCCCAAATGCCCCACATGCATTCGTGGAATCTTTGTTGAAAACGAGTTCCCTGTAGATGTATAAATTTATTTCTGGATTTCCCATGCTGTTTCATTGGTCTATGTGTCCGTTTTTATGCTAGTACCATGCTGTTTTGGTTACTGAAGCCCTTTAATGTAATTTGAAGTCAGATAATGATTCCTCCAGTTCAGTTCTTTTTGCTTAAGATAGCTTTGGCTATTCTGGGTCTTTCATGGTTCCATATAATTTTTTTTTTTTTTTTTTTTGAGACAGAGTTTTGCTTTTGTTGCCCAGGCTGGAGTGCAATGGCACAATCTCAGCTAACTGCAACCTCCGCCTCCTGCCTCAGCCTCTTGAGTAGCTGGGATTGCAGGCATGTACCACCACTCCCAGCTAATTTTGTGTTTTTAGTAGAGACGGGGTTTTTCCATGTTGGTCAGGCTGGTCTCAACCTCCTGACTTCAGGTGATCCACCTGCCTCGGCCTCCCAAAGTGCTGGGGTTACAGGTGTGAGCCACCCTGCCAGGATTGTTTTTGCTGTTTCTGTGAAGAATGTAATTGGCATATTAATAGGAATTGCATTGAATCTATAGATTACTTTGTGTAGTATAGATATTTTGGCAGTGTTGATTCTTCCAAAACATGAACATAAAATATATTTCAACTTTTTGTGTGCTTTTCAATTTCTTTCGTCAGTGTTCTACAGTTTTCATTGCAGAAATCTTTCACTTTTTGGGTTAATTTAATTCCTAGGTATTTGATTTTATTTGTAGTTATTTTAAAAGGAATTACTTGCTTGATTTCTTTTTTAGGTTGTTTGCTGTTGGCATATATACATGGTACTAATTTTTGTATGTTTATTTCATATCCTGCAAATTTACTGAATTTGTTTATTAGTTCTAATAGCTTTTTTTTGTTTGTTTTTGGTGGAGTTTTTAGGTTTTTCCAAATGTAAGATCGTATCATGTGCAAACAAAAAAATTTGACTTCTGCTGTTTCAATTTGTATGCCCTGTATTTCTTTCTCTTGTCTGATTGCTCTAGTTGGACTTCCATACTATATTGAATAACAGTGGTGAAAGTGGGTATCCTTGTTGTGTTCTAGGTCTTAGAGGAAAGGCTTTAGTTTTCCCCCATTCAATATACTATTTGAGGGTCTGTCATATATGGCTTTTATTATGTTGAGGTATGTTCCTTTCTATACCCAGATTTTTTAGGGGTTTTTATCATAAAGGGATGTTGAACTTCAGCAAATTTTTTTTAGCATCAATTGAAATGATCATGTGGTTTTTGTTCTTCTTTCTGTTGATTTGATGTATCACATTGATTGATTTGAATATGTTGAACCATGTTTGCATCTCAAGGGTAAAACCCACTTGGTCATGATGAATGACTTTTTAATGTGTTGTTGAATTTGATTTGCTAGTATTTTGTTAAGAATTTTTGCATCAGTGTTCAAGGATATTGGCATGTAGTTTGTTTTTTGATGTATCTTCTGTCTGAATTTGGTACTAGGGTAATGTGGGCCATGTAGAACAAGTTTGGGAGTATTCCCTCCTCCTCTACTTTATAGAATAATTTGAAAAGGATTGGTATTAGTTCCTTCTTAAAGGTTTGGTAAAATTCACCAGTGAAGCCATTGGGTCTGGGCTTTTCTTTGATGAGAGACTATTATGGCTTTGATATCATTACTTGCTATTGGTCTGTTCAGATTTTGGTTTCTTCATGGTTCAATCCTGGCAAATTATAGGGGTCTAGGGATTTATCCATTTCTTCCAGATTTTTACAGTTGCTCATAGTAGCCTCTAATGACCCTTTGAATTTCTGTAGTCTTGGTTGTAATAGTTCCTTTCCATCATTTTTAATTTTATTTGGGTCTTCTTTTTTTTTCTTTTTACTTTAGCTAAAGGTTTGTCAATTTTATTTAAAAAACAACTGTTCGTTTTGTTGACATTTTGTATTGTTTTCTTCATTTCAGCTTTATTTATACATGATCTTTATTATTTCTTTAGTTCTATTATTTCTGGATTTAGATTGTTCTTGCTTTTCTATATAAAATATATTGTTAGGTTTTTTATTTGAAGTTTTCTTCTACTTTTTTGATGTAGACACTTAGAGTTAAAAAATTTCCTCGTATTACAGCCTTCACTGTATCCCATAGGTTTTAGTATGTTGCATTTCCATTATCATTTGTTTCAACAACTTTTGAAATTTTATTTTAGGTTTTTTTATTGACCCTCTGAAAGAGCATATTGCTTAATTTCCATGTGTCTGAACCGTCTCCAAAATTCCTCTTGTTATTTATTTCCTAGTTGTATTCAATTGTGGTCATAACTACAATTATCATATTATCTTGTTTAATTGGCAATCTTGCATTACGTACCAACCTTCTGTCTCTTTTTATAGTTTTTGTCTTCAAACATATTTTTTTCTGCTGTAAGTATAGCTATGCTTGCCCTTTTCTGATTTTCATTTGCCTGTAGTATCTTTTGCCAGCCATTTATTTTTATTCTATGTGTGTCTTTATTGATGAAGTGTTTTTTTTTTTAGGCAACAAATCAATGGGTCTTTTATAAAATTTATTTATTTCACCACTCCATGTCTTTTTATTTTATGATATCATTGTTTAAAAAAAAATTCCTTCAGGGACCAAATAACTAAATAATAATATGCTGCACTTAACAATATCTTTATACCTCAATAACAAAATGGGACTACCTCATAAATTTAAAGTGACTATATAATTATAACCCAAATAGTTTAATTCCAGAATCAAACTTTGAGAGAACTGAGGAGGAGAAGGCAGGCAGAGAGATCCCTGTGGTGTAATATTTTGATTTTTGCTTCAGGATTTTTGTTGGAGTCATTTAAAAATTAAATCAAAATACATTTTGTATGCAATGCTAGTTTGATTTAGTCTAAAATAACCTAATTTACATAGAATACAGGGGAAAGGATTCTGTGGCTAGATATTTTTCATAGTAGTTTGCTTGCATTTAGTTAGGACTTGCAAGATATATAGAACATAATCACGTACTGACTCATACACTGTTTTGAACTTCCAGTCTAGAAGAAGGATATACTTAGTTTGTCTATTTTATTATTTATTTATTCATGAGACAGAGCCTCATAATGTCGGCAAGCTGGAGTGCAGTGGTGCAAGCTTGGCTCACTGCAACCTCTGCCGCCCAGGTTCAAGCAGTTCTCCTGCCTCAGCCTCCCTAATAGCTGGGACTACAGGCATGTGCCACCACATCCAGCTAATTTTTGTGTATTTAGCAGAGACTGGGTTTCACTATGTTGGTCAGAATGGTCTTGATCTCTTGACTTTGTGATCTGCCTGCCTCGACTTCCCAAAGTGCTGGGATTACAGATGTGAGCCACTGTCGCTGTCCAGTTTGTATATTTTATAATAGCAAAAAAGAGTGTGAAAGACACATTCAATTTTGGACTCTGACATTTGGTATTTTCAAATTTTATATCTCATCTGCTTTCCTTGTCTAACTCTCCAGGACAAGAAAAGCTCATATATTTCCTTGATCTCTTCTTAACACCCTCAAGTGTCTTCAGAAAGGGTTTATATATTGATTGGCATGAAAACATTTCTTGATGAATATTTTATGCATTAAATAAATATATTAAACTCTGATTGCCTATGGCACAATGTAGATATTAACTTCTCTTTTTAAAGGAAAGAATCCATTAAAGAAAACACTGCAAAATCATTACAGACTTGAGTAAAAATCCACAATAATTTTCCATTTCATAAACAAAGTCATTTTAAGTACATTAGAAAATACTAATTTTTATTTTAGCTATTTCCAAGACTCACATTCATGCATTATATTTTTATCAATTTACAATTTTCAATAGATTTCCATATCCTAGACAATTCAATACTTATTGTATGTCTTCAGAAAACAACCAATTCCCAGTTGTATACAAGCGAATTAATCAGTCTAAATTTTAGAAAGTTAATATCAAACCCATTACACTAAGTCATATAAACTAAGCAATTCTTATGTATTCCTCATGCCATTAAATAGCCAGTTACTAATTGAAAAGTAATTTGCACACACACACCCTTGCACACTCAGTCACATGCACACACAAGCATCATTTTTTATTAACTCAACCAATTACTTTTTGTCAAATAACTGGTGAATTAAACATCGTAAATAGTTAAATCTCCCTTTTGGTCAAGTTAGATTATCACAAGTCTCACTGTACACTCAACTCAAAGTTTCAGCTCATCTAAGACTAAACCAGGAAGAAGGTGAATCCCTGAATAGACCAATAAAAGGCTCTGAAATTGAGGCAATAATTAATAGCCTACCAACCAAAAAAAGTCTACTACCAGAAGGATTCACAGCTGAATTCTACCAGAGGTACAAGGAGGAGCTGGTACCATTCCTTCTGAAACTATTCCAATCAATAGAAAAAGAAGGAATCCTCCCTAACTCATTTTATGAGGCCAGCATCATCCTGATACCAAAGCCTGGCAGAGACACAACAAAAAAAGAGAATTTTAGGCCAATATCCCTGATGAACATCGATGCAAAAATCCTCAATAAAGTACTGGCAAACCGAATCCAGCAGCACATCAAAAAGCTTATCCACCGTGATCAAGGGGCTTCATCCCTGGGATGCAAGGCTGGTTCAACATATGCAAATCAGTAAATGTAATACAGCATATAAACAGAACCAAAGACAAAAACCACATGATTATCTCAATAGATGCAGAAAAGGCCTTTGACAAAATTCAACAGCACTTCATGCTAAAAACTCTGAATAAATTTGGTATTGATGGGACGTATCTCAAAATAATAAGAGCTATTTATGACACACCCACAGCCAATCGCATACTGAATGGGCAAAAACTGGAAGCATTCCCTTTGAAAACTGGCACAAGGCAGGGATGCCCTCTCTCACCACTCCTATTCAACATAGTCTTGGAAGTTCTGGCCAGGACAATCAGGCAGGAGAAAGAAATAAAGGGTATTCAGTTAGGAAAAGAAGAAGTCAAATTGTCCCTGTTTGCAGATGACATGATTGTATATTTAGAAAACCCCATCATCTCAGCCCAAAATCTCCTTAAGCTGATAAGCAACTTCAGCAAAGTCTCAGGATACAAAATCAATGTGCAAAAATCACAAGCATTCTTATATACCAATAACAGACAAACAGAGAGCCAAATCATGAGTGAAATCCCCTTCACAATAGCTTCAAGAGAACAAAATACCTAGGAATCCAACTTACAAGGGATGTGAAGGAGCTCTTCAAGGAGAACTGCAAACCACTGCTCAACAAAATAAAAGAGGACACAAAAAAATAGAAGAACATTCCATGCTCATGGATAGGAAGAATCAATATTGTGAAAATGACCATACTGTCCAAGGGAATTTATAGATTCAGTGCCATCCCCATCAAGCTACCAATGACTTTCTTCACAGAATTGAAAAAAAACTACTTTAAAGTTCACGTGGAACCAAAAAAGAGCCCGCATTGCCAACACAATCTTAAACCAAAAGAACAAAGCTGGAGGCATCACACTGCCTGACTTCAAACCATACTATAAGACTACAGTAATCAAAACAGCATAGTACTGGTACCAAAACAGAGATATAGACCAATGGAACAGAACAGAGCCCTCAGAAATAATACTACACATCTACAACCATCTGATCTCTGACAAACCTGACAAAAACAAGCAATGGGGAAAGGATTCCCTATTTAATAAATGGTGCTGGGAAAACTGGCTAGTCATATGTAGAAAGCTGAAACTGGATCCCTTCCTTATACCTTATACAAAAATTAATTCAAGATGGATTAAAGCCTTAAGTGTAAGACCTAACACCATAAAAACCCTAGAAGAAAACCTAGGTAATTCAGGACATAAGCATGGGCAAGGACTTCATGTCTAAATCAACAAAAGCAATGGCAACAAAAACCAAAATTGATAAATGGGATCTAATTAAACTAAAGAGTTTCTGCACAGCAAAAGAAACTACCATCAAAGTGAACAGGCAACCAACAGAATGGGAGAAAATTTTTGCAATCTACTCATCTGACAAAGGACTAATATCCAGAATCTACAAAGAATTCAAACATATTGACAAGGAAAATTAATTCAAGATCGAATAGAGACGTAAATGTTAGACCTAAAACCATAAAAACCCTAGAAGATAACCTAGGGAATACCATTCAAGACATAGGCATGGGCAAGGACTTCATGTCTAAAACACCAAAAGCAATGGCAACAAAAGACAAAATTCACAGATGGGATCTAATTAAACTAAAGAGCTTCTGCACAGAAAAAGAAACTACCATCAGAGTGAACAGGCAACCTACAGAATGGGAGAAAATTTTTGCAATTTACTCATCTGACAAAGGTCTAATATCCAGAACCTCTAAAGGACTCAAACAAATTTACAAGAAAAAAGCAAACAACCCCATCAAAAAGTGGGCAAAGGATATGAACAGACACTTCTCAAAAGAAGACATTCGTGCAGCCAACAGACACATGAAAAAATGCTCATCATCACTCACCATCAGAGAAATGCAAATCAAAACCACAATGAGATACCATCTCACACCAGTTAGAATGACAATCATTAAAAAGTCAGAAAACAACAGGTGCTGGAGAGGATGTGGAGAAATAGGAACACGTTTACACTGTTGGTGGGATTGTAAACTAGTTCAACCATTGTGGAAGACAGTGTGGTGATTCCTCAAGGATCTAGAACTAGAAATACCATTTGACCCAGCCATCTCATGACTAGGTATATACCCAAAGGTTTATAAATCATGCTGCTATAAAGACACATGCACACGTGTTTATTGTGACACTATTCACAATAGCGAAGACTTGGAACCAACCCAAATGTCCATCAATGATGGACTGGATTAAGAAAATGTGGCACATAGACACCATGGAATACTATGCAGCCATAAAAAATGATGAGTTCATGTCCTTTGTAGGGACATGGATGAAACTGGAAACCATCATTCTGAGCAAACTATTGCAAGGAGAGAAAACCAAACACCACCATGTTCTCACTCATAGGTGGGAATTGGACAATGAGAACAATTGGACACAGGGTGGGAAACATCACATACCAGGGCCTGTCATGGGGTTGGGGGAGAGGGCAGGGATAGCATTAGGAGATATACCTAATGTAAATGACAAGTTAATGGGTGCAGCACACCAACATGGCACATATTTACATATGTAATAAGCTTGTAGGTTGTGCACATGTACCCTAGAACTTAGGGTATTTTTATTATTATTATACTTTATGTGAAAAAAAAAGTTTCAGGTCACTGAAACATATATAAATATAGCATTGTAATTTACACTATATATGTCTCTCATAGCACATTATACATTTTTTTCCTTCTTCCAGGGGATGAAGTAGAAATGTATACATTCTCCTGACCCCATTAGACTAATGGTGATATATAAGCTGACTTACCCAAAGTCACACATCAAATCCTCACAACTGCCTTATATATGCAGTATCTGTAGAATGGATCAATAATACTGAGTTTATAAGGGCTTAAAACTGTGTGTGTCACATACCAAATCATCGCTTAATAATAAATGCTCTATTAAGATGGATGATTGGTTTTCTGTCCTTGCGATAGTTTGCTCAGAATGATGCCAAACACCGCATGTTTTCATTCACAGGTGGGAATTGAACAATGAGAACACTTGGACACAGGGTGAGGAACATCACACACCAGGGCCTGTAGTGGGGTCGGGGGATGGGGGAGGGATAACATTAGAGATATATCTAATGTAAATGATGAGTTAATGGGTGCAGCATACCAACATGGCACATATATACATATATAACAAACCTGCACATTATGCATGTGTACCCCAGTATTTAAAGTATAATAGTAATTTTTTAAAAAGAAGAAGATGGATGAATCACTATTGCCATGAGTCTCCAGCTAGGTCCAGGACTTATTTGCATATATAAAGCTTACCTTCTGAAGTCGAGTTTGTTGAAAAAGAACTCAGAATTTGAAACCCTTATAATAGATTAATTCATACAATATTTATAACAACTTTGTGAAGTAGTTGCTATTGTTAGCCACATTTCACAGATGAGGAAACTAAGTCACAGAGTCAAGTCACTGGCTAATTTGTTATAGTTTATAAAACAAGAATTTGAAGCTAAGTAGTTTGATTCAATGACAAGGACAGTAAAGCCCTGCATTATATTGTCGTAAGAACATAGACTTTCTGAGGCTCAAGGATTCCAGAAAGAGAATTCTTTCTATAGATACATTTAAGGTCTACAAGTGAAACCTTAAACAAAGGCAGGAGCAAGTGAGAAAGCTATTTAATAGAAGGACGAATTCTCTCAGCTTTTTATCCTGCTCCTAACAATACCTATTTTAGGAGCAGTGTATAGGACATAATGTGCATGCGTATCTCATGTTGTGATTGGTCTTTTGAAAGATTCCTTACTGGACACTGAAAACACAAAAGATAAAAAGTAATGAATCAGGCCAGTTATGGTGGCTCACACCTGTACTAAGCACCTTGGCAGGCCAAGGCAGAAAGATTGCTTGAGCCCAGGAATTTGAGGCCAGCTAAGGCAATGCGGGGAGACCCCCATACCTACAAAAAAAGTTATTTAAAAATTAGCCAGGTGTATTGGTGTGCATTTGTGCTCCCAGCAACTCAGAAAGCTGAAATAAGAGGATCACTTGAGTCCAACAGGTCAAGGCTGAAGTGATATACTCACACTATTGCACTCCAGTCTGGGTGACAGAGCAAGACCCTGTCTCAATGAAAAGATAGTAGATAGTGATTGTCTATCTCAATAAAAAGAAAGTAATGAATCAAAGAAGATTATCAAAATAATCATTCAATCACAAAATAAAATAGAGAAAAAGGAAATAATAAAACATCACAAATAAGCATAAAATAACTGAAAAATAGCAGTAGTAAATCCTTACCTATCAATAATTATCTTGAATGTGAATGGATTAAATTTTCCAATCAAAACACATAGAGTGGCCAAATAGATTTTTTTGAAAGAACAACAATATATTGCCTGCAAAAGATTCACTTCACACTTAAAGACACAGACTGAAGAAGGCATGGGCAAATATAATTCATCCAAAGAGAAACAAAAATAGAGCAGAGGAAGCTATACTTATATCAGATGAAACAGACATTAAGTAAAAAATTATAAAAAGAGACAACATAATCATATAGTGAAAATGGAGTGCATTCATACAAAGATACAAAAATCATAAGTATATATGCACCCAGCAGCAGAGCACCTGAAGCAAATATAAAGCAAATAATAATCTATTTGAAGGAAGAGATAGACTGTGATGAAATAATAGTGGACAATTTAATACCTCACTTCTAGTGACAGAAATATAATCCAGACAGCAAATCAATAAGGAAGCATTGGAATAAAGTCTAAGCACTTTAGTCTAAAGGGACTTGATGGTCATATACATAACATGCTATCCAGAAGCAGAAGAATACACCTTCTTCCCAGGAACTCATGAAACATTCTTCAGCATAGATCACACGTTAGACTGCAAAACAAGTATTAACAAATTTAAGAAGATTGAAATCATATCATGTATCTTTTCTGACCATCCTAGTTCTAAACTAAAAATGAATAGTAGAAGGAATTTTAGAAAATTAGCAACCACATGAAATGTAAATAACATGCTTCTGAACAATCAAATTATCAAAAAAGAAATTAAAAGGGAAATTAAAAAAAATATTTGGTAACATATGAAAATGGAAACACAATATGCCAAAACTTATGAAATTCAGCAAACATGATACAAAGTGGGGAGTTTACAGCAATAAAATTCTACATCAAAAAAGAAAGAGGAGCCAAGATGGACCACTAGATACAGCCAGGAGGAACATCTCCCACCAAGAGACCAGGACATTGGGAAGACTGGTACATTCTGAACAGATCTTCAGAAGGAAAGAACTGAAAGGTGAATAGGGAAGGATGCAGATGCTAGGATTAAACGGAAGGAAGCTGGGAACCTAGCACAGGGCTGCTGAGCACCAGAACTCACTCCTGGCCCCCAGCGATTCCTGGGGAAGGGGTGAATTGAACAGGCGAGGAGTATCCCATTCTCACCATGGACCTCCAGAATCCTAAAAGCAGGAGACCCCATGACATCAATGGACACTTGACTTGGCAGGGAGAGTTGCTCAAAGAAGTGTCAGGGAACTTTGCATAGAACTCCAGGCTGTAGAGTTTGGCAAGGGAACAGCTGTAGCAGAGTATGGGAGATGAGCAGAGCTGCCCATATCCCAGAGCTTGCCATTCGCCTCTAAAAATAATGTAGCCTTAGAGTGACTATCAAACCTGGACAGAGCAGAGCAGTCTTGTCCAAGTGATGAGTCTAGTCTGATCTGAGCACCCCATGTCTGCTGGCCTCTCCTTGGGATCCACCGTCACTGCACCCTCTTGTAGGGCAGCCTCATTGCCAAACCAGGGTGCTTCCTGGAGACCCTCATCATAACTCCTTTGCTGGAAGGCTTATGCCTGATTGTTGGAGAGCTTCAGCAGACAGGCCTCCACTGAGGCGTACCAGCCCACCCATAGCTTCCCATCACCGCAGCGTTGGCCCTCTGCTTTGCTGGCATACATTTTCCATATGTTCCACACAACATGGACATGCAGTACCTTATTAATTATTATTATTGATTTGCTGTCTAGATGATATTTACATTGCTAGAAGTGAGGTATTAAATTCTCCACTATTATTTCATTGCAGTCTATCTCTCCCTTCACATAGATTAATACTAGCTTCATATTTGCTTCAGGCACTATGATGTTGGCTGCATATATATTTACAATTTTTATATCATCATATGAATTTACTCCTTTATCAATATATAATAAACTGTCTTTTTTTTTTTTTACAGTTTTTTACTTAAAGTATATTTCATCTGATATTAGTATAGCTCTGTTCATCTTCCTATTTGTATGAGATAGATTTGTCCATGCAGGTGCACTTGTGTGGGTGGAAATTGCCTCTGTGACCCTGCCAGTGTGCCAGTGCATGCACACCCTGCCACCCTACCACTGTTGGTGGGAGCATACCTGCTGTCCTCCTGTTCTTGAAAAACAAGAGCAAACCAACCCCAAAGCAGGAAGAAGACAAAATACTACCAGAATCAGAGCTGAACTGAATGCAATTGAGCTACTTAAAACCATATTAAAAATCAACACTTCCATGAGTTTGCACTTTGTAAAAATAAATAATATTGACAGACAACTAGTTAGACTAAAAATAAAAAGGAACAAAGATCCATATAAACACAATCAGAAATGATGAAGGGGACATTACCACTGACCCCACCAAAATATAAATACCTCTCTGAGTCTACTATGAATACCTCTGTGCACACAAATGACAAAATATAGAAAAAATTAATAAATTGCTAGAAACAATTTCCCAAGGTTGAACAAGGGAGAAATTGAATCCCTGAACTAACAAATAATGACTTCTGAATTGAATCAGTAATAAAAAGCCTACCAACCAGAAAAAGCTTAGGACCAGCCAAATATATATTCACAGTCAAATTCTACCAGATATATAAAGAAGAGATGGTATAATTCCTACTGAAACTATTTCAGAAAGTTGAGGAAGAGAGACTCCTCCTTAACTTACTCCATGAGGCCAGCATCATCCTCATACCAAAACCTGGCAGAGACACAACAAAAAAGAAAACTTTGGGTCATATGCTTGATGAACATAATGTGCAAAAATCTCAAAAAAATAGTAGCAAACCATCAAAAATCTAATCCATCATGATCAAGTAGGCTTTATTCCTGGAATGCAAACTTCGTTCAACACGCAAATCAATGAATGTGATTCATCATATAAACAGGTATAAAGACAAAACCACATGATCACCTCAACAGATACAGAAAAGACCAGATAAAATTCAACATTCCTTTATGTTAAAAACCCTCAACAAATTAGACAATGAAGAAATATATCTGAAAATAATCAGAGCCATCTATAACAAACCCACAGCCAACATCATACTGAATGGCCAAAAGCTGGAAGAATTCCTCTTGAGACCTGGAGCAAGCCAAGGATGCTCATCCTCACCACTCCTGTTTAGCACAGTACTGGAAGTCCTAGCCAGAACAATCACACAAGAGAAGGAAATAAAAGGCATTCAAATAGGAATAGAAGAAGTCATGGTATCCCTGTTTACAGACATTGTGATTATATACCTAGAAAACTCCACAGTCTGCACCCCAAAGCTCCTAGATCTGATAAACAACTTCAGCAAACTTTCAGGATACACAGTTAATGCACAAAAATGAGTAACATATCTATATACCAACAACACCCAAGCTAGAGCCAAATCAAGAATACAATTGCATTTATAATAGCCACAAAAAGAATTAAGTACTTGGGAATACAGCTAACCAGGGAGGCAAAATACTTCACAAGGATAATTACAAAGCACTACTGAAAGAAATTAGAGTTGAAACAAACAAATGGAAACACATTCGATGCTCATAGGTAAGAAGGATCAATATTGTTAAAATGGCCATACTACCCAAAGAAATTTACAGGTTCAATGCTATTCCTATCACTCTACAAATGACATTCTTCAGCGAATTAGTAATAACTATTTTAAAATTGATATGGAACCAAAAAAAAAAAAAATGGATATTCGAGGCAGTCCTAACCAAAAAGAAAAAGGCTGTAGGCATCACATTACCCATCTTCAAACCATACTACAATGCAACAGTAATAAAATAGCATGGTACTTGTGAAAAAAACAAAAACAAACAAAAGATGCATAGACCAGTGGAATAGAGAGACCAGTAATAATGCTGTACATCTGCCACCATCTGATCTTGAATAAAGTTGATAAAAACAAGCAATGGGAAAATGACTCATTTTTCAATAAATGGTGCTATGATACATTGCTAGCCATGTGCAGAAGATTGAAGCTGGAACTCTTCCTTACACCATATACAAAAATCAACTAAAAGATAGGTTAAAGACTTAAATGTAAAATGTGAAACTATAAAAACTCTGAAAGATAACCTAAGATATCTGGAAGATAACCTAGGAAATACTGTTTTGGACAATATTTTTTTTATAAGGTCACTGGCAAATTTTTTTTTATAAAATTTTTTTTATAAAGCCACCAAAAGCAATTGCAACAAAACCAAAAATTGACAACTGGGACCTAATTACACTAAAGAGCTTCTGCTCCTTGCACACTTTCGGTTGGAATGTAAATTGATACAGCCATTATGAAAAACAATATGAAAGTTCCTCAAAAAATTAAAAAATCGAACTTATGATCCAGTAATACAACTACTGGCTATATATCCAAAGGAAATAAGATCAGTATGTTGAAGAGAAATTTATATTCTCATGTTCATTGAGTATTATTCAAGATAATATATGCAATCAACCTAATTGTCCATGAACTGATTAATGGATAAAGAATGTCTTATATATACACAACAAAGTACTACTCAGCGCCTAAAAAGAAGGAAATCCTGTCATTTGCAGCAACATGGACACACCTGAAGGACATTATATTAAGTGAAATAAGTCAGGCACAGAAGGACAAATATTGCACGATCTCACTTATGTGTGGAATATTAAAAACTTGAACTCATAAAGGTAGGGAGTGAATGGTGGTTACCCTGAGCTGGGAGTGGGAAGTTGGGGAGTTTTTGGTCAAAGGATACAAAATTTCAGCTAGCTGAGAGGAACAAGTTTGAGGGATCTATTGTATAACATGGTGTCAATAGTTGGTGACAATGTATTATATCACTGAAAATTGCTAAGAGAAAATTTTAAGTGATCTCACCACAAAAACTGTATGTGATGTAGTATAAATGTTAAATATCATGATTTAGTCAACCACAATGTAGGCATATAAAAAACAAATTTTGCACATGATAAATATGCAGATGTTCTTTGAATTACAATGGAGTTACCTCCTGATAAATCCATTATAAGTTGAAAATATTGGAAGACAAAGGTGCCTTTAATACTCCTAACCTTCCAAACATCATAACTTAGCCTAGCCCAAATGGAAAGTGCCTAGGGCAGTTACATTAGCCTACAGTTGGACAAAATCATCTATCACAAAGCCTACTTTATAATAAAGTCTTGAATATCTAGTGTAATTTGTTGAATACTGTACTGAAAATAAAACCAAAATGGTTGTATGGGTACTGTAAGTACAATGTCTACCAAATGAGTATTGCTTTTGCTCTATTGTAATGTCAACAAATCAAAAGGCAAACCTTTGTAAGTCAGGGACTGTCTGTTTAAAATTTTTCTTTGTCAATGAAAAAATAAATTATTTTAAAATATTAATTTCCAATTTTTATTGCTACTGTATATAATATTGATTTTTTACACTGACTTTTTAATTATGACTTTTAAAACATATTCTTTTTGGCACCGCATAGGCAGCCACTCATTTGCCTGTGTGAAGAACCAATTCTGGCCACACACAGTAAGAAACACTGAAGACCAACACTGAAATGGAGGCCCTGTTTTTAGTGGCTTCCATTGATTGTGCCAGCCCACTACTGACCTTTTTCACTTTTGGAAAAATTTGATTTGCTTTCTACTTTGATTAGACATGGAGGCCTCAAGGTCCATCATGACATCAGTATACCGTTTAGTCATAGGTATACCATCTAGGTCTTTCATGATTAAGCCCCAGTGAACCTCATATGTGACTATAATTATGATATTTTTCATGTAACTGTCAGTTTACAAGGCAAACAAAAATGAACTACAAAAAGTGGCGGGCCCCCAAACAACAAAATAAATGTACTTGTTTATATAAAATTAATGTACTATACATCTTGGCAGTCAGATTCAAATCCTAAGATGTAACACTGTTTGGAGAAGGGGGGATATCTTTGTGTATAACAGATAACAAGCTATAAAATTTTTGTTCACCATTAGAAAAAAAATGTGTTTATATATAAACTTATGTGTATGGATGACCTTCAATGAAATCTAAAAAATCTTGGACACCAAGTATCTAGACGTGGCATAAGATTTGTTGGAGTGTGGGAGAAAGTGAGAGAGTTTTAAGCATGTATGTTTTATATTTTTAATCCCTAACATTAAAGTTCCTTTTTTTTTTCTCCCAAGAGAAGCCTAGGAATAATAGCCAGGCATCTGGGCTTTCCTTTTAGTCATACAATACATGCAGCTAGGTCTGGATTAATTTTCGTATAGCATGGAATGAATACCACCACATATTCTCAAGTTCCCTTGAGGTCAAAGTCCATGTAAACACCAACTATGTAAACAGGAGGCTCAGTCACAATGGCATTTGTCGACTCATATCCTCAGAGGGTCAGTGTTAGCAAAACTATAATTTTAGCTTGTAAAGACCCAAGCCCCCAATTTTGTAATACTTCATAATGTTTTACCAAAATTTCTTAAATAAAGGAGGAAATAAAAGACAGAAGAGAGTTTTCTCCATTCCTAGGTTTCAAAGCATGTTTTTAGTGTCATCCAAAAATCTTGGAAGATTCCATAGAGGCCACATGCTACTGTCCCAGAAAACAACTAGAGAAATTCTGCTGTGGAAATTCATTGCTCCTGAGAAGAAACTTGCTTTTAATTTGTACATACTTTGCAGCACTGGGCCCATTGCTCAAGATACCCTCTACAATCATATTTTCTCAGTGGTTTCTGGACAGAACTCCATCTTGTCTCCTTTACTTCCTTTGTGATAAGATTGCCAAGTAATTGCAACATTTTACAGTCTCAGTAGCCTGTTATTTGTATTTGGAATTAGACAGTCCTGATTCATATTAACTGTTCAATAAAGGTTGGGTGAATTAAACTGCATTAGGAAATAGAAACAAATATTACCTGGAAAGCATTTAGTCCTATACGACTTTGGTTAAAATTACCATTTTAGACCATTTTTAACCTTATAAGTAATATGGGGAGTTTGAAACAGTTTCCTAACATTCTTTTCATTTTCAAAATTGTATTTTTATTAAGTATTGGTAAATTATAAGATTTAAGTTAAAATATATAGATTTTATTTAGATGAAATACAAATATATTGAAATGCATCTTAAATTCTGACCAATTGTTTTGATTTAGATGCTGTATAAATATAGCTTGCGATTGTATGTTTGCTCCTTTTCCTCTATATGATGCAAAAGTTAGTAGATAAAGTTAGGATTATATTACAACCATTTGTTTATTCTATATACCCAAATATTTTGTTACACATTTTATTATATTATGGAATTGACTAATTATGCTGAGGTTACATATATGAAGCCATATTTAAAGATTTTTTTAAAAAAGAATAAAATAAAATATGATCATACAAAACTCAATGTATAATTGGAAACATACTTACTAAAATGAAAAGATAAAGCTAAAATATTTGCCCCCTTATGAAGCCACATAACTCACTAAGTATATTTGTTTTAATTTGCCTACATAATTAGAATATTGTATAAGTCTTTAAGGTCACTCCTTTTATTCTGTTGGTGAAGTTGTTTTCTTGGTGAATAATCATTTCCCCATATAATTCTGTTTTTAGATTTGTTTACCTCAATGTTTTCCAGAACATATTCAATGTGGGATAATAGACATTAAAAAATTTTTAAATTTAGTAAAATTAGATTGGGAAACACTGAATGAAACAAAATAGGACAGATTATGGCAGGAATGCTCAGAGACTTTAATATACTAGTGTACATTATAAATATCAAACACAGGGTAACTAGAAAGTGTTAATTTCCAGACTTACTTGGCCATGAATGCCTTTTAGTAGAGAAATATACCCTGTGAATAATGCTACCTAGATTTAAATTTTTTTTGATGTGCCTAATTTAAGTGATTAGGAAATCTCACTACTTAAAATTAGATTGTTTTTCATCCATAGTATGTGTTTATTTGTACGATATACATTATGTTCACTCAATTAGGCTTCTTAGCATCAGTGAAAATTAAAATATATTTTTTCCTTTTTAAAAAAATGAATTTTTGGGGCAAACTGAAAATCTTCAGTATTTGTTTACTATTTAAAAAATGACTAGATATATGCCTGTATAAAACTTCTGTTTCTTTATGATCTACTAAAATTATAATCTCCTAAAATCATATCATTTCATAAATTTTGTTCCAGCTTTTAGATCTACAATTCTGGGACTTAAATAATTTATGTCTAATAAATTTTTATCTAAACCCAGTTCTGAGACTGTTTTTAAAGATTGCTTTGATTATAGTCTTGACATGTTTCTGTATGTATGACTTTGAGCATATGAACAACAACAGATTTCATTTTACCATGTAATGCTTAACACTGAGTGTCAACTTGATTGGACTGAAGGATATAAAGTATTTGATCCTTGGTGTGTCTCTGAGGGTGTTGCCAAAGGAGATTAACGTTTGAGTCGGTGGGCTGGGAAAGGCAAACGACCCTTAATCTGAGTGGGCACAATCTTATCAACTGCCAACATGGCTAGAATATAAGCAGGCAGAAAACTGTGAAGAGAGACTGGCCTAGCCCCCCAGCCTACATCTTTCTCCCTTGCTGGTTGCATCCTGCCCTTAAATACTGGACTCCAAGTTATTCACTTTTGGAACTAGGACTGGCTATCCTTGGTCCTCCGCTTGCAGATGGCCTATTGTGGGACCTAGTCATCATGTGAGTTAATATTTAACAAATATATATATTATTTAACATATATATACATACATATATGTATATATGTATATATATGTGTGTGTGTATATATATATTTTTTCCTTCATTGGTTTGGGGGTTTCTGGAGTTGGCTGCTTAATATGATTAGATCCAAAAATGCTAAAGACTCTACTTCTGATAGTATGGAGAACACTGATAGTCCTTTGTGTGAGTTGTTTAGACAGTTATCCAAAATAAGTACATCTGATACTCCCGATTCATTGCTTGTGAGAGGAAAGGAGTTTAGTGACTCTCTCTATATATAATACCTTTTACCATAGGTGGAGGACCAAGGAACATAATAAAACTGGTTGGTTGCTCCTAAGTTCAGTGTACAAAGTGATGAAAGAAAATGATGAACTCAGGGATTCTATCTCCTGGCTTCAGACACAGATTCTGAGCCTCAAATCTCCCAAGATTGCCCAGAGTGAGAGTATTGTCTCCTACAGAGAAAGACCTGAAATTGTGGAAGAACAGACACAAGCTCTTTTCATGCTAGTGGCTGACCTGCAATGAAAGGTGCATGCACAGCCTCGTCAAATGTCTGCTGTTAAAGTGAGGGCATTTATTGGAAAGTAATGGGACTCTGCAACTTGGAATAGGGATTGTGGGTTGACCCTGATGAAGCTGGGGACACTAAGTTTATAAACTCTGATGAATCTTTTTGGCCAGAAACAGCATCCCTATCCCAAGTAGTGCCAACATCCCCTCCCAACTCATGTGGCCATCAGCCTTTCCACCTCTGTCTGGGAAGATGAACTCTGTGCTGCCTGAGGCAACAGTGGTGGCCTCCCCTGAGGCAGTCACCAGGCAGGATAACATTGATTCTCCTTGAACCACCCCCAACATCCCTGTATGCTTCTAGACCTAGAAGTCCCAGTGGGCCCCTAGAGGTGAGGTTGAGAGTAGGACCCATGAAGAGGTATGCTACACTAAAAAAAAAAGTGCTTGAGTTTTCTAATGTTTCTAAACAGAAATCTGGACAACAGGCATGGGAATCGATATATTCAGGGTGTGGGATAAGGGTGGAAGGAACATATAGTTGGATCGGTCTGAATTTATTGATTTGGGTCCACTAAGTAGGGACTCTGCATTTAATGTTGCAGTTCGGGGAGTTAAAAAAAGGTTCTAATAGTTTATTTGCTTGGTTAGCTGAAATATGGATTAAAAGGTGGCCCACTGTAACTGAGCTGGAAATTCCCGATATCCCTAGGTTTAATGTAGAGGAAGGGATCCAAAACTTTAGGAAGATTGGGATGGCTGAGTGGATTACTCACTTTATACATACTCATCCCAGCTGGAAGGTTCCAGAAGATACACCCTTGACCAATGCCTTGTGAAATAGATTTGTGAGGGTAGCACCTGCATCTTTGAAGAGCCTTATAACTGTCCTTCTCTGTATGTCAGATCTAACAGTGGGAACTGCAGTCACTCAACTGCAAAATTTAAATACAATGGGGATAATTGGATCTTGAGGTGGCAGGGCCAAGTGGCAGCACTCAATCATCAAAAAAAAGGTGGGCATAGCTACCATAATGGACACCAGAGGCAAAGCGGCAATCAGAATAGTCTGACTTGTGTAGAGCTCTGGCATTGGCTAATTAATTACAGTGTTTCTAGAACTGAAATTGATAGGAAACCTACTGCACTCCTACTTAACTAACATAAACAGGAAACTTCTAGGTTGAATGGATGAAGAGCTAATTTGAATCATAAAAACAGGTAATCATAGCCCCTCAGTCAATTTCCAGACTTGAGCCAGTTTACAGACCCAGAAACCCTTGAATGAAGGCGAGGTGGGTCTCCATGAGGAAGGACCCCACTACATTACCAAGAGTTGATGTAATGAATCTTTCTCCCATCCTTCCCCAAGGAGACCTCTGGCCTTTTACTAGGGTAATTGTGCACTGGGGAAAGAGAAATGACCCAACATTTTGGGATTTGTGGGACCGTGGCTCTGAGCTGATGTTGATTTCAGGGGACCCAAAATGTCATTGTGATCCTCCAGTTAAAGCTGGGGCTTAAGGAGGTCAGATAATCAATGGAGTTTTAACTCAGGTCTGACTTATGTGGGGCCCAGTGGGTCCCCAGACTCATCCTCTGGTCATTTCCCCAGTGCCAGAATGCATAATTGGCATAGACATACTTAGCAGTTGGCAGAATCCCCACGGTGGCTCCCTGACTGGTAGGGTGAGGGCTATTATGGTGGGAAAGGCCAAATGAAAGCCATTAGAGCTGCCTCTCCCTGGAAAATCAGTAAATCAAAAACGATATTTCATCCCTGGAGGGATAACAGAGATTAGTGCCCCTATCAAGTACTTGAAAGATGCAGGGATGGTGATTCCCACCATATCCCTGTTCCACTCCCATTTGGCCTGTGCAGAAGACAGATGGATCTTGGGGAATGACAGTGAATGACAGTGAATTACTGTAAGCTTAACCAAGTGGTAACTCCAATTGCAGTTGCTATACCAGATGTGGTTTCATTGCTTGAGCAAATTAACACATCTGCTGGTACCTGGCATGCATCCATTGAGTTGGCAAATGCCTTTTTCCCCATTCCTGTCCATAATACCCATCAGAAGCAACTTGCCTTCAGCTGGTTAGGTCAGCAATAACCTTTACTTTCCTACCTCATGGGTATATCAACTCTCTGACTTTGTGTCATAATCTTATTTGGAGAGACCTTGATTGCTTTTGGCTTCCCAAATATATCACACTGGTCCATTACATTGATGACATTATGCTGACTTGATCCAGTTAGCAAGAAGTAGCAAACACACTGGACTTATTGGTGAGACATTTGCATGCCAGAGCATGGGAAATAAATGGGACTAAAATTCAGGGAACTTCTACCTCAGTAAAATTTCTAGAGGTCTAGTGGTGTGGGACCTGTTGAGATATTCCTTCTAAGGTGAAGGATAAGTTTCTGCATTTGGCCCCTCCTACAACCAATAAAGAGGTGCAATGCCTAGTAGACCTATTTGGATTTTGAGGGCAACACATTCTTCATTTGTATTACTCTGGCCCATTTGTCAAGTGACCCAAAAGTTTGCCAGTTTTGAGTCAGGTCTAAAACAGGAGAAGGCTCTGCAACAGGTCCAGGCTGCTGTGCAAGCTGCTCTGCCACTTGGGCCATATGAGCCAGCATATTCAATGGTGTTTGAGGTGTCAGTGGCAGATAGAGATGCTGTTTGGAGCCTTTGGCAGGCCCCAATAGGTGAATCACAGCGGAGGCCTCTAGGATTTTGAAGCAAGGTGCTGCCATCTTCTGAAGATAACTACTCTCCTTCTGAGAGACACCTCTTGGCCTGTTACTGAGCTTTGATGGACACTGAACGTTTGACTAGGGTCATCAAGTCACCATGTGACCTGAACTGCCTATCATGAACGGGGTGCTTTCTGACCCACCTAGCCATCAGGTGGGTGGTGCACAGCAAATTCCATCATCAAATGGAAGTGGTATATATGTGATCTGGCTTGAGCAGGTATACCCTGAAGGTACAAGTAAGTGACATGAGGAAGTGACTCAAATGCCACTGGTCTCCACTTCTGCCACCCTGCCTGCTCTTCTCCAGCCTGCACTGATGGCTTCATGGGGAGTTCCCTATGATCAGTTGACAGAGAAAGAGAAGACTAGAGCCTGGTTCACAGATAGTTTTGCATGATATTCAGGGAGTACCCACAAGTGGATAGCTGCTGCACTATGGCCCCTTTCTGGGAAATCCCTGAAGGACAATGCTGAAGGGAAATCTTCCCAGTGGGCAGAACTTTAAGCAATGCACCTGACTGTGCACTTTGCATGGTATATATTTGATACATAATTGCAGGTGTGCAATTATATACTGATTCCTGGGCTGTAGCCAATGGTTTGGCTGGTTAGGAACTTGGAAGAAGCATGATTGGAAAATTGGTGACAAAAAGACTTGGGGAAGAGGTATGTAGGTATACTTCTGTGAGTGGTCAAAAACTGAAGATCCCTGTATCCTATGTGAGTGCTCACCAATGGGTAACCTCAGCAGAGGAGGATTTTAATAATCAAGCGGCTAAGATGACCGGTTGTGTGGATACCACGCAGCCTCTTTCCCCAGCCACCCCTGTCATCGCACAATGAGCCCATGAGAAATGTGGCCATGGTGGCAGGGACAGAGGTTATGCATGGGCTCAGCAACATGGACTTCCACTCACCAAGGCTGACCTGGCTACAGCCACTGCTGAGTGCCCAAGTTTCTAGCAGCAGAGACCAACACTGAGCCCTTGATATGGTACCATTCCTCAGGGTGATCAGTCAGCTATCTGGTGGCAGGTTGATTCTATTGGACCTCTTCTATCATGGAAAGGGCAGAGATTTGTCCTCACTGGAATTGACACTTCCACTGGATATGGCTTTCCCTACTGTCCATACAATGCTTCTGCCAAGACTACCATCCATGGACTCTTGGAATGCCTTATCTACTGTCATGGTATTCCACACAGCATTGCCTCTGTCCAAGGCACACACTTTGTGGCTACAGAAGTGCAGCAGTAGGCTGATACTCATGGAATTCACTGGTCTTACCATGTTCCCCATAATCCTGAAGCAGCTGGATCGATAAAATAGAATGGCCATTTGAGGTGACAATTACAATGCCAACTAGGTGATAATACTTTGCAGGGCTGGGGCAAAGTTTTCCAGAAGGCTGTGTATGCTATGAATCAGCATCCAATATATGGTACTATTTCTCCCATAGCCAGGATTCATGGGTCCAGGAATCAAGGGGTAGAAGCACCACTTACTGTTACCCCTGGTGATCCACTAGCAAAATTTTTGCTTCCTGTTGCTGTGACATTACATTCTGCTGGCCTAGAGGTCTTAGTTCCAGAGGGAGAAATGCTGCCACCAGGAGAGACAACAATTATTCCAATAAACTAGAAGTTAAAATTGCCACCTGGACACTTTGGGCTCCTCCTACCTTTAAGTCAACAGGCTAAAAAGGGAGTTACAGTGTTGGCTGGGGTGACTGACCCGGGCTATCAGTTCTGAACTGAAGAACATCAGACTTCAAGTTCTTCAGTTTTAGAACTTGGACTGGCTCTGCTTGCTCCTCCATCCTGCAAACAGTCTATTGTGGGACCGTGTGACTGTGTGAGTTAATACTTTATAAACTCCCATATATATATTCCATTAGTTTTGTTCCTCTAGAGAACCCTGACTGGTACATATAGTATTCATAGATTTGGTCCAAGCCTAAGTAGAGTTGAAAAATTTAACAGTTGTACTATTTCCATCATTAATAAGCCTTCCAGGCATTGTTTTGATTTTTCAAATGTATTTATTACCACCTTGTTAAGGACCTTTCCAAGGTTTGATGTACATATGTCAGACACACAGGTCATTCTAGGACTATTAAATGATGTGAACTGGTGGTTCACAAATGTTAGAATCATAAGAATCCCCTAAAGGTGTTTGCTAAAATTTTTAATTCCTGGTGCCATCTGTAGAAATTTTGATTTAATACATCCTGGTTATTATACGCTCCCAGCCTGATTCTGATGCACTGCAAGCCTTGAAAACCACGGCACTGTACCTTAAATAATAAATGTTTTAAGTGATGCTAAGCCAGTGACACAGTGGCATATATGAGACAGAGTGTATTAGTCCATTTTCATGCTGCTGATAAAAAGACATATCCAGGACTGGGCAATTTACAAAAGAAAGAGGTTTATTGGACTTGCAGTTTCACATGGCTGGGGAGGCCGCACAAGCATGGTGGAAGGCAAGCCACATCTTACGTGGATGGCAGCAGGCAAAGAGAGAGCTTATGCAGAGAAACTTCCATTTTTAAGAACATCAGATCTCGTGAGACCCATTCACTATCATGAGAACAGTATGGGAAAGACCTGCCCCCATGATTAAATCATCTCCCACTGGGTCTCTCTTGTCCACAACATGTGGGAATTATGGGAGCTATGAGATTTGGGTGGGGCCACAGAGCCAAATCTTATCATTCTGCCCCGGTCCCCTTCACAAACCTCATATATTCACCTTTCAAAACCAATCATGCCTTCCCAACAGTCCCCCAAAGTCTCAGCTCGTTTTAGCATTAACTCAAAAATCCACAGTCCAAAGTCTCATTTGAGACAAGTCCCATCCACCTATAAACCTGTAAAATCAAAAGCAAGTTAGTTACTTCCTGTATATAATAGAGGCACAGGCATTGGGTAAATACAGCCATTCTAAATGGGATAAACTGGCCAAAGCAAAGGGGCTACAGGCCCCATGCAAGTCCAAAATCCAGTGGGGCAGTCAAATCTTAAAGCCCAAAATCATCTCCTTTGACTCCATCTCACATCCAGGTCATGCTGATGCAAGAGGTGGATTTCTATGGTTTTGGACAGCTCTGCTCCTGTGCCTTTGTAGGGCATAGCCCCCCTCCTGGCTGCATTTATCGGCTGGGGTTGAGTGTCTGCAGCTTTTCTAGGCACATGGTACAAGCTGTCAGTGGATCTACCATTCTGTCATTAGCCCTCTTCTCACAGCTCCTACAGGTGGTGTCCCAGTAGGGACCTCAGTGTAGGGGCTCCCACCCCACATTTCCCTTCCACACTGCCCTAGCAGAGGTTCTCCATGAGGGCCCCATCCCTGCTGCAAAATTTTGCCTCGCCATTCAGGTATTTTCATATATCTTCTGAAATCTAGGTGGAGGTTCCCAAATCTCAATTCTCAACTTCTATGTACCCGCAGGCTCAACACCACATGGAAACTGCCAAGGCTTGGGGCTTCCAACCTCTTAAGCAATAGCCAAAGCTGTACCTTGGCCCCTTTTAGCTATGGTTAGAGCAGATAGGATGCAGCGCATCAAGTCCCTAGATTATATACAGCAGAGGGACCCTGGGCCTAGCCCACAAAACTATTTTATCCTCCTAGGTCTCTGGGTCTGTGATGGGAGAGGCTTCCACAAAGTTCTCTGACATGCCTTGGAGATATTTTCCCCATTGTCTTGATGATTAACTTTAGGCTTCTTGTTACTTATGCAAATTTCTGCAGCCAGCTTGAGTTTCTCCTTAGAAAATGAGATTTTCTTTTCTATCACATCGTCAGGCTGCAAATTTTCCAAACTTTTATGCTCTGCTTCCCTTATAACACTGAATGCCTTTAACAGCACCTAAGTCACCTCTTAAATGCTTTGTTGAAAAATTTCTTCTGCCAGACACACTAAATCATGTATCACAAGTTAAAAGTTCCACAAATCTCTAGGGCAGGGGAAAAGGCCACCAGTCTCTTTGCTAAAACATAGCAAGAGTCACCTTTGCTCCAGTTCCCAACAAGTTCCTCATCTCCATCTGAGACCACCTCAGCTTGGACCTTATTGTTCATATCACTATCAGCATTTTTGTCAAAGCCATTCAACAAGTCTCTAGGAGGTTCCAAACTTTCTCACATTTTTCTGTCTTCTTCAGCCCTCCAAACAGTTCCAACCTCTGCCTGTTACCCAGTTCCATAGTTGCTTCCAGATTTGGGGGTATCTTTTCAGCAATACCCTACTCTACTGGTACAAATTTACAGTATTAGTCCATTTTCACATGGCTGATATAGACATACCTGAGACTGGGAAATTTACAAAAGAAAGAGGTTTATTGGAGTTACAGTTCTACATGGCTAGGGAGGCCTCACAATCATGGTGGAAAGCAAAGAGGAGCAAGTCATATCTTACGCGGATGGCAGCAGGCAAAGAGAGAGTTTGTGCAGAGAGTCTCCTATTTTTAAAACCATCAGGTCTCATGAGACTCATTCACTGTCACAAGAACAGCATGGGAAAGAACTGCCCCCATGATTCAATCATCTCCTACTGGGTCCCTCCCACAACACAAGGGAATTATGGAAGCTATGAGATGAGATTTGGGTGGGGACAGAGAGCCAAACCATATCACAGAGTGAGTGGTAGATATTGAATTTTAAATTGTTATAAACTCATTTGTGTTATTCTGTGAGAGGTTGTAACATCCTAATGCTGGCATATGTGCATCTTTTAATCAGAATCTTTCTTACTTAGTAACTTAGCATAATCATGTGAGGCTTGAAAAAAATCCTTTCTGATTGAGAAAACCAAGTAATCATTGCAATTGATTACTCTTAACCAGGTACTGACATATAACAGTGAAAATAATATTCTTGGCCTCTGTAGACTCCACCACTGGGAACAGGGCATAGCTAAACAAAAAGCAGCAGAAACCTCAGCAGAGGTAAATGCCCCTGTCTGACAGCTTTGAAGAGAGCAGTGGATCTCTCAGCATGGAGGCTGAGATCTGAGAAGGGACAGACTGCCTGCTTAAGTGGGTCCCTGACCCCTGAGTAGCCTAACTGGGAGACATCACCCACTAGGTGCAGGTCGACACATCACATCTCACACGGCTGGGTACACACTGAGATGAAGCTTCCAGAGCAAGACTCAGACAGGTACACTCATTGTTCAGCAATATTCTATCTTCTGCAGCCTCCGCTGCTGATACCCAGGCAAACAGGGTCTGGAGTGGACCTCAAGCAAACTCCAACAGACCTGCAGCTGAGGGCCCTGTTGGAAGGAAAACTAAAAAACAGAAAGGACACCCACACCAAAACCCCATCAGTACGTCACCATCATCAAAGACAAAAGGCAGATAAAACCACAAAGATGGGGAAAAAGCAGTGCAGAAAAGCGGGAAATTCAAAAAATTAGAGCGCATCTCCCCCTTCAAAGGAATGCAGCTCATCACCATCAATGGAACAAAGCTGGATGGAGAATGACTTTGACGAGTTGAGAGAATAAGGCTTCAGTCGATCAAACTTGTCAGAGCTAAAGGAGGAACTACGTAACCAGTGCAAAGAAACTAAAAATCTTGAAAAAAGAATGGATTAATGGATAACTAGAATAATCAATGCAGGGAAGACCTTAAAAGAACAGATAGAGATGAAAACCATGACACGAGAACTACATGACAAATGCACAAGCTTCAGTAACCAACTCGATCAACTGGAAGAAAGATTATCAGTGACTGAAGATCAAATGAAATGAAGTGAGAAGAGAAATGCAGAGAAAAAAGAGTAAAAAGAAATGACAAAGCCTCCAAGAAATATGGGATTATGTGAAAAGATCAAATCTACATCTGATTGGTGTGCCTGAAAGTGAGGGGGAAAATGGAACCAAGTTGGAAAACACCCTGCATGATATCATCAAAGAGATCTTTCCCAACCTAGTAAGGCAGGCCAACATTCAAATTCAGGAAATACAAAGAAGGCCACAAAGATACTCCTCGAGAAGAGCAACTCCAAGACACATAATTGTCAGATTCACCAAAGTTGAAATGAAGGAAAAAATGTTAAGGGCAGCCAGAGAGAAAGGTCGGGTTACCCACAAAGGGAAGCTCATCAGACTAACAGCAGATCTCTCAGCAGAAACTCTACAAGCCAGAAGAGAGTGGGGGCCAATATTCAACATTCTTAAAGAAAAGAATTTTCAATCCAGAATTTCATATCCAGCCAGACTAAGTTTCATCAGTGAAGGAGAAATAAAATCCTTTACAGACAAGCAAATGCTTAGAGATTTTGTCACCACCAGGCCTGTCCTACAAGAGATCCTGAAGGAAGCACTAAACATGGAAAGGAACAATCGGTACCAGTCACTGCAAAAACATGCGAAAATGTAAAGTCCATCCATGCTAGGAAGAAACTGCATCAACTAGCGAGCAAAATACCAGCTAATATCATAATGACAGGATGAAGTTCACACATAACAATATTAACCTTAAATATAAATGGACTAAATGCTCCAATTAAAAGACACAGACTGGCAAACTGGATAAAGAGTCAAGACCCATCAGTTTGCTACATTCAGGAGACCCATCTTACCTGCAGAGACACACATAGCCTCAAAATAAAGGGATGGAAGAAGATCTACCAAGCAAATGGAAAACAAAAAAAAAGCAGGGGTTGCAATCCTAGTCTCTGATAAAACAGATATTAAACCATCAAAGATCAAAAGAGACAAAGAAGGCCATTATATAATGGTAAAGGGATCAATTCATCAGGAAGAGCTAACTATCCTAAATATATATGCACCCAATACAGGAGCACCCAGATTGATAAACCAAGTCCTTAGAGACTTACAGAGAGACAGACTCCCATACAATAATAACGGGAGACTTTAACACCCCACTATCAACATTAGACAGATCAACGAGACAGAAAGTTAACAAGGATATCCAGGAATTGAACTCAACTCTGCACCAAGCGGACATAACAGACATCTACAAAATTCTCCACCCCAAATCAACAGAACATACATTCTTCTCAGCACCACATCACACTTATTCCAAAACTGACCACATAGTGGGAGGTAAAGCACTTCTCAGCAAATGTAAAAGAACAGAAATTATAACAAACTGTCTCTCAGACCACAGTGCAATCAAACTAGAACTCAGGACTAAGAAACTCAATCAAAACCGCTCAACTATATGGAAACTGAACAGCCTGCTCCTGAATGACTACTGGGTACATAATGAAATGAAGGCAGAAATAAAGATGTTCTTTGAAACCAATGAGAACAAAGATACAACATACCAGAATCTCTGGGACACATTTAAAGCAGTGTGTAGAGGGAAATTTATAGCACTAAATGCCCACAAGAGAAAGCAGGAAAGATCTAAAATTGACACCCTAACATCACAATTAAAAGAAGTAGAGAAGCAAGAGCAATCACATTCAAAAGCTAGCAGAAGGCAAGAAGTAACTAAGATCAGAGCAGAACTGAAGGAGATAGAGACACAAAAAACCCTCCAAAAAATCAATGAATCCAGGAGTTCATTTTTTGAAAACATCAACAAAATTGATAGACTGCTAGCAAGACTAATAAAGAAGAAAAGAGGGAAGAATCAAATAGACGCAATAAAAAATGATAAAGGGGATATCACCACTGACCCCACAGAAATACAAACTACCATCAGAGAAAACTATAAACACCTCTATGCAAATCAACTAGAAAACGTAGAATAAATGGATAATTTCCTGGACACTTACACTCTCCCAAGACTAAACCAGGAAGAAGTTGAATCCCTGAATAGACCAATAGCAGGCTCTGAAATTGAGGCAATAATTAATAGTCTACTAACCAAAAATGTCCAGGACCAGATGGATTCACAGCCGAATTATACCAGAGGAACAAGGTGGAGATACTATCATTCCTTCTGAAACTATTCCAATCAATAGAAAAGGAGGGAATCCTCCCAAACTCATTTTATGAGGCCAACATCATCCTGATACCAAAGCCTGGCAGAGACACAACAAAAAAAGAGAGTTTTAGACCAATATCCCTGATGAACATCGATGCAAAAATCCTCAATAAAATACTGGCAAACCGAATACAGCAGCACATCAAAAAGCATATCCACCATGATCAAGTGGGCTTCATCCCTGTGACGCAAGGCTGGTTCAACGTACGCAAATCAATAAACATAATCCAGCATATAAACAGAACCAAAGACAAAAACCACATGAGTATCTCAATAGATGCAGAAAAGGCCTTTGACAAAATTCAATAGCCTTTCATGCTAAAAATTCACAATAAATTAGGTATTAATTGGATACACTTCAAAATAATAAGAGCTCTTTATGACAAACCCACAGCCAATATCATACTGAATGGGCAAAAACTGGAAAAATTCCCTTTGAAAACTGGCACAAGACAGGGTGCCCTCTCTCACCACTCCTACTCAACACAGTGTTGGAAGTTCTGGCTAGGGCAATCAGGCAAGAGAGAGAAATAAAGGGTATTCAGTTAGGAAAACAAGAAGTCAAACTGTCCCTGTTTGCAGATGACATGATTGTATATTTTGAAAACCCCATTGTCTCAGCCCAAAATCTCCTTAAGCTGATAAGAAACTTCAGCAAAGTCTCAGGATATAAAATCAACGTGCAAAAATCACAGGCATTATTATGCACCAGTAACAGACAAACGGAGAGCCAAATCATGAATGAACTCCCATTCACAATAGCTTCAAAGAGAATAAAATACCTAGGAATCCAACTTACAAGGGATGTCAAGGACCTCTTCAAGGAGAACTACAAAACACTGCTCAGTGAAATAAAAGAGACTAGAAACAAATGGAAGAACATACCATGCTCATGGATAGGAAGAATCAATATTGTGAAAATGGCTATACTGCCCAAGGGAATTTATAGATTCAATGCCATCCCCATTAAGCTACCAATGAGTTTCTTCACAGAATTGGAAAACACTGCTTTAAAGTTCATATGGAACCAAAAAAGACCCTGCAAAAAGACAATCCTAAGCAAAAAGAGCAAAGCTGGAGGCATCATGCTACCTGACTTCAAGTTATACTACAAGGCTACAGTAACCAAAAGAGCATGGTACTGGTACCAAAACAGAGATATAGACCAATGGAACAGAACAGAACCCTCAGAAATAATACCACACATCTACAGCCATCTAATCTTTGACAAACCTGACAAAAACAAGAAATGGGGAAAGGATTCCCTATTTAACAAATGGTGCTGGGAAAATCGGCTAGTCATAAGTAGAAAGCTGAAACTGGATCCTTTCCTTACTCCTTATATGAAAATTAATTCAAGATGGATTGGAGACTTAAATGTTAGACCTAAAATCATAAAAACCCTAGAAGATAACCTAGGTAATACCATTCAGGACATAGGCATGGACAAGGACTTCATGTCTAAAACACCAAAAGCAATGGCAACAAAAGACAAAATTCACAAATGGGATCTAATTAAACTAAAGAGCTTCTGCACAGCAAAAGAAACTACCATCAGAGTGAACAGGCAACCTACAGAATGGGAGAAAATTTTTACAATCTGCTCATCTGACAAAGGGTTAATATCCAGAACCTACAAAGGACTCAAACAAATTTACAAGAAAAAAAGCAAACAACCCCATCAAAAAGTGGGCAAAGGATATGAACAGAGACTTCTCAAAAGAAGAGATGCATACAGCCAACAGACACATGAAAAAATGCTCATCATCACTGGCCATCAGAGAAATGCAAATCAAAACCACAATGAGATACCATCTCACACCAGTTAGAATGGCAATCATTAAAAAAATCAGGAAACAACAGGTGCTGGAGAGGATGTGAAGAAATAAGAACACTTTTACACTGTTGGTGGGACTGTAAACTAGTTCAGCCATCATGGAAAACAGTGTGGCAATACCTCAAGGATCTAGAACTAGAAATACCATTTGACCCAGCCATCCCATGACTGGGTATATACCCAAAGGATTATAAATCATGCTGCTATAAAGACACATGTACACGTATGTTTATTGCTGCACTATTCACAACAGCAAAGACTTGGAATCAACCCAAATGTCCATCAGTGACAGACTGGATGAAAAAAATGTGGCACATATACACCATGGAATACTATGCAGCCATAAAAATGGATGAATTTGTGTCCTTTGTAGGGACACGGATGCAGCTGAAAACCATCATTCTCAGCAAATTATCACAAGAACAGAAAACCAAACACCGTATGTTCTCACTCATAAGTGGGAATTGAAAAATGAGATCGCTTGGACACACGAAGGGGAACATCACACACCTGGGCCTATTGTGAGGAGGGGACGGGGGGAGGGATATCATTAGGAGATATACCTAATGTAAATGATGAGTTAATGGTACAGCACACCAACATGGCACATGTATATATATGTAACAAACCTGCACGTTGTGCACATGTACACTAGAACTTAATGTATAATAAAAAAAATTTAAAAAAAACTAAAAAAAAAAAAAATAATAAAAAAAGAAAAAGAAAATAATATTCTTCTTTTTTTCTTTGAGACAGAGTCTCTCTCTGTCACCCAGGCTGGAGTGCAGTGGTGCGATCTCAGCTCACTGAAAGCTCCACCTTCCAGGTTCACGCCATTCTCTTGCCTCAGCCTCCAGAGCAGCTGGGACTACAGGCACCTGTCACCACGCCTGGCTAATTTTTTGTATTTTTTTAGTAGAGATGGGGTTTCTCCATGTTAGCCAGTATGGTCTTGATCTCCTGACCTCGTGATCTGCCCACCTCGGCCCCCCAAAGTGAGCCAACGCGCCCGGCCGAAAATAATATTCTTTAAGCATTTTTCCTAAGATTATAGAAAACTAGCAACTGAACTTTATAGTAAAGAAATTTATCTTTATTCATAGACTAGGTTAGGACATGCTCTCTTTCATTGCTTTGTACCCATTTTGTGTCTCTATATTCATGAGTGGGTTGAGAACAATAATAGTAACTACTTCATTAGGGCTGCTGTTATTTCAATAAATTAATACTTGACATTTATAACACTGGCACCTAGTACGTTTTGAATAAAAATTATTATTATTATCTTGTTATCATTCCAATAATCTTTATGTCTTTAATCAGAAGTAAGCCTAAATAAGTCACCATTCTTTTAGAGGTACTGCTTTCATGCCTTTCCCACTTAGAAACAAAATCTCATCTGTAATTTTGAGGGGTATATAATCTGCTGGTATACACCTAAGAACAGCACTTAATGTAGTTATTTACATAGAACTCTGTAAGACTTATAATAAACTGAAAATATTAGATGTTTTGAGAGGAGAGTTTCTATAATTTATTATGGAACATCATAATTGAGCATCTGGTATTGATTAATATTTCCAAATCTTCCCACAAGAAACTCATGAAAGCCTCTTAGACTATTCTCTGAGTGCTAGATTTCTCATCTTGCATTCTTTTTTTTTTTTTTTTTTTTTTTTTTTTGAGACGGAGTCTCGCTCTGTAGCCCAGGCTGGAGTGCAGTGGCCGGATCTCAGCTCACTGCAAGCTCCGCCTCCCGGGTTTACGCCATTCTCCTGCCTCAGCCTCCCAAGTAGCTGGGACTACAGGCGCCCGCCAACTCGCCCGGCTAGTTTTTTGTATTTTTTAGTAGAGACGGGGTTTCGCCGTGTTAGCTAGGTTGGTCTCGATCTCCTGACCTCGCGATCCACCCGTCTCGGCCTCCCAAAGTGCTGGGATTACAGGCTTGAGCCACCGCGCCCGACCGCATTCTTTATATTCTACCAACCTTCTTTATGCGAAATTAACTATTCACTTAGTACTCTAACACTATGTGTTCATGGCAGATTTTGTTTGTGGCATCTCAACTTGATTTTCACACTTTTCCTTATGTAAACTATACTTTCATGCTCTTCCATAGCCTGCAGTGGAAGACCATATCTATGTAGTTAATTATAAACTTGCACCAAGTTCACTGTCAGTAGAGTCTTTATACGTGGGTCCTCCTGACCACAAATTTATTGTTATACCAGAAGTTTCCTTTCTCTCCTGCTTGGGGCATTATGAAGGTATCAATGAAAGTGGTATAAACATATTGTTGTAATAAAGGTGTGTTTTTTGTATATGTTCATTGCTGAGGGGGGTTAGTTTGCTCCTTATTTCAGTCAAATTCCAGTTAGCGGGAACATAGATGTCATAAAACTTGCGTAATAACATCAAAATTTTGTCTTGCATACATGTAGGTTATATTTCTACACATTTCTGATTTTTTTTAAAAAAGTGTGGATATCTTGTAGTTGTACATATTTATAGAATACATGAGATGTTTTGATATATGCATGCAGTATGACATAAACACACCATGGAGAATGAGGTATCTGTTCCCCTCAAACATCCTTTGAGTTACAAAGAATACACTCCAATTACATTCCTTATTTTAAAGTGTGCAATTAAGTTATTATTGACTAGAGTTACCCAGTTGTGCTATCTAATAGCAGGTTGTATTCATTCTTTAACTATATTTTTGTGCACATTAACCATCCACACCTTCCCCATCCCCAGCCTCCCACTACCCTTCTTAGCCTCTGGTAACCATCTTTCTACTCTCTATGCCATAAATTCAACTGTCTTGGTTTTGAGATCCCACAAATAAGTGAGAACATGCAATGTTTGTAGTTCTGTGCCTGGATTATTTCATATACTATAATGATCTCCATTTCCATCCATGTTGTTACAAATAACAAAATCTCATCCTTTTTTACAGTTGAATGGTACTCCATGGTGTATGTGTACCACATTTTCTTTATTCAGTTACTTGTTGATGGACACTTAGGTTGCTTCCAAATCTTACCTGTTGTAAACAGTGCTACAACAAACATGACAGAGCAGATATCTCTCTGATATACTGATTTCCTTTCTTTGGGAGTATATATCCGTCAGTGGGATTGCTGGATCACATGGCAGCTCCATTTTTAGTTCTTTGAGGAACCTCCAAATGGTCCTCCATAATGGTTGTACTAATTTACATTCCCATCAACAGTGTTTCAGGGTTCTCTTTTCTCCACGTTCTTGACAGCATTTGTTATTGTCTTTTGGATATAAGCCATTTTAATTGGGGTGAAATGATATCTCATTGTAGTTTTGATTTGCAGTTCTCTGATGATTAACGATACTACGTAGTTATTATTTTCAATGGGTTCATTGTTTAGTATTTCTAGTTAGGATAACAGTAGCTTACACACCACAGTTACAAGGTTAATACATTCTGTGTTTTTCTGTATACTTACTTTTACCAGTGAGTCTTGTACCTTTAGGTGGTTGTTTATTGCTCATTAATGTCCTTTTCTTTCTGATTGAAGATCTCCCTTTAGCATTTCTTGTAGGACAAGGCTGGCATTGATCAACTCCCTCACCTTTCATTTGTCTGGGAAAGTCTTCGGTTCTTCTTCGTGTTTGAAGGATATTTTTCACTTGATATATTAATACTATGCTTGGACAAAGTTTTTTATTTTCTTCATCACTATAAACATGTCATACAACTCGCTCCTGGCCTGTAATTGGTTTCCACTGAAAAGTCCGCTTCAAGAGGTATTACAAATCCATTGTATGTTATTTGTTTCTTTTTTTCTTGCTACCTTTAAGGATCCTTTCTTTATCCTTGACCTTTGGGAGTTTCATCTGTGGCCACCACCACTATGACTGTGCTGGGTCAAACCTAAAGCCAGCAGAGCACTGGGTCTTACCCAAAGCATGCTGTAACCACTCCCTCACTACTGCCTCTTTGCTCATCACCCTGGTGCTCTACAATCATCAGGTTGAAAAACTAGCCAGGACTGTGTCCTTTACTTTAGGGCAGTGAGATCTCCTTGGCCCTGGGTGGGCCCAGAAATGCCATTTAGAAATCAGAGACTAGGGTAAAAAAACCTTAGAAGTCTACCTGGTGTTCTACTGCATTGTTGCTGAGCTGGCACTCAGACCACAAGACCCTGACCTTTCCACTATTTCCTCCCCTTTCCAATAGCAGAAAGGCCTCACCCCTTAGCCCCACTGCCACCACAGTCCATGAGGAGTACTCCCAGACTACCACAGATATTCCCTTAAGGCCCAAAGGCTTTAAGTCAGCTAGTGGTGAGTGCTGTCTGGCCTGTGACTTCAGGGCAATGGGTTCCCCTCTGGCCCAGGGTAGGTCTAGAATTGCCATACAAGTCAGGTCCTGGAATTGGGGACCCCAAGAACCCACTTGGTGCTCTACCCCTCTGTGGCTGTGCTGGTACCTAAAGTACAAGACAAAGTCCCCTTTACTTTTCTCTCTGCTTTTCTCATGCAGAAGGATTTTTTTTCCTATAGCCACCACAGCTGGTAATGTGCTGAGTTTCACCTGAAGCCAGCAAGTCTCAGTGGCTCACTAAGGCCAGCGATATAGTACTTGGATATCACTGCTAGTTATTCAGGGTCTGAGGGTGCTTCAGTTAGCAGGTGATAAATGCTGCCAGGACCGGGTCCTTTACTTCAAGCCAGTGAGTTTCCTTCTTGCCCAGGGCATGTCTGGAAATGTTTTCCGGGATCTACAGCCTGGAATACAGGTATCACAACTCTGACTGGTGCCCTATCCTGCTGTGGCTAAGCTGATATCCTAGGTGTAAGACAAAGTCCTCCTGACTGACTCTTCTCTTTCCTCTCCCTCAGCGGAAGGAAGGGGTCTCTTTTGGAGCTACGAGATGTGGAGCCTGGGCTAGGGGAGGGGTGACATCAGCACTCCCTTGGCTGCCCCAGCTGGTGTCTCAGCAGTTTGCTTGCCCTCCCCGCAACTCCCCCCGCCCCCACCCCCAGTCCGCTGTCTTTGGGTGTAGTTCAGCAATAGGACTCCCCTAAGAGTTGCAGTCCTTATGGCCTAGACTGCTTTTCAAATTTCCTTGGAGACACAGAGTGCTGTAGCCCTCAGTGGTAAGGTTTGCAGACACTCAAGTTTGGACCATGGGGATCCAGGATTCCCCTTTGGCTGGGGCTGGTTTAAATACTCCCTCCGTGTGTGGGCATCAGCTGAGTTTGGTTCCCTTTCCCTTAATGCTCTAACAGGACAGCCCTGAGTTCATTGCCTCACAATAGCTGTGCTCTTCCTCCCCAGCACCCAGAGATGCTCCCTGCCAGGTTGGGGGTGGGGTGGGGTGGGGTGTAGCCTCAAGGATTCAGGACTGTTTTTTCTGTCTCTTCAGTGTCATTTTCAGCGATCTAAAGTTAAAACCAAGTATTGTGAGTACCCACCTTTTTTTATTTTTGTGAAGGTGTTTGTGTGTAGATAGTTGTTAACTTGGTGTCCTTGTTGGGGAAATTATCGATGGAAATTTCTATTCCACCATCTTGCTCCTCTTCCCATTTCAGATTTTTTGTCACATTTTTTAGGATATTCGATTATAATTTATCTGGCATAGCTCGTTTATATTATTTATTCATTCAAAATATATACTTCACTATTAACTAAGGCAGACATGGCTATTGTTCTCATAGATCTCTTAATTTAATCATGAAGATTCTGGTGTGGTGTTACGAAATGGATCTTACTTTACCTTGACATAGTTTGGGTTTAATATGAGTGTGCTTCTAGATAATTTGAAAATACTTAATTAGCTGCAGAGGGATAGATTTCTGTTCTAAAAATTTATTTTTAAATTTCTCTCAAAAACTGAAGAATTATGCTATTGTTATCCAGGTTTCTAGCTACCCGGCATCTTACCCTGTATAAACTGCAGATTGTAGAGTGTAGGGTCTTGTTCATTGACTCCTGCCTCTTTAGGGAAGAGTCTTAAACAAACATTTCTAAACTTATGTGCTTTTCTCCTTTAAAATGTACTCACAGAATTAGATATTGACATTAAGTAATATTTACCATTTAAATATTCAAATTTTATATTTAGAGAAACCTGTGTTCTTTTGCTCTACTTTCAAAAAAAGACATCTCCATGTGCAAGCTAATGGGCTAACTTCATTCATTTGGAATGCTGAGGTTGAATACATTTTTTGCTACTTTACCTAATAAGGTAAACCATTCAGATTGGGTCATTTCAACTAAGCTTGGAGAAGAATCTCAGATTTGGTTTCCTAGTGCCAGAAGACTTTCAAACCACAATCAAAGGCATGCAATCAATAATATATTACAAATCCAAGATGACATGTCATCAGGATATGTTTATCACTCCATAAGAAAAATATGTAATACTAACTTCTGAAATTGCAGTGTTTCATTATAACTGTCAGTTGCCAAAGATTACAAAAGCTGTTTCTGTAAAAGCATCATAATCTAATTGCTCTTATGGTCTATTAACTCTGGGTGTACATCTTTAAATACTCAATTGCCTTTTGGAAATGAAGGTAAAATTTGAACTCAACTTTAAGGACAAGTTCTAAATTTAGCTCTTCCTTAGTAGAAAAGCTCATTTTCAGTGATTCCTGTCTTTCGACACTTTGTAGGACATACTACGTTTTCACCATTATTTTATTCCAAGATTGATTTCAAACAGGCAATAGTAGTATATTAATTTGTTTTCACACTGCAAATAAGGACATACCCAATACTGGGTAATTTATAAAGAAAAAGGTTTAATGGACTCACAGTTCCATATGGCAATCATGATGGAAGGCAAAGGAGAAGCAAAGGCACATCTTACATGGCAGCAGGCAAGAGGGCTTGTGCAGGGGAACTCTCATTTATAAAACCATCAGATCTCATGAGACTTATTCACTACCACAAGAACAGTATGGGGGAACCACCTCCATGATTCAATTATCTCCACCTGGCCCTGCCCTTGACACAAGGGGGTTACTACAATTCAAGGTGAGATTTGGGTGGGGATATGGCTAAATCATACCAAGTAGGGTACATATTTCAGAGAATTATATCCTCTGACTATCTAACTTTCTGTTAATGATGAAGTTCTGTTGCAAGTTCCCATGATAAGGTATATTCAATGGCTTGAATGGTCTCCTTCATACATAGTAATTATCAAAATTTTAAAATAGTATTTATAATTTAATATTAGAAAACATCCAAGGCCTATTGTAAAACGCATAGGGAAATGTTATGTCTTAAAATAGAACTTAAAGCAAGAAAGCTTAGTAAATAATATCTAGATATAAAATCCTAGAAATAATTGTCTTCAATACATATGTTAATTATAAGGTTTCATTCACAGGAAGATATATCAGCATATATATATACACACACATACACTTCAACACTGGAGATTTATAGTTAAAGTAAAATATGGATGTATTTGGTCTTGATGAAATAGAAGGCAACTTTCCTTTGAATAGAAGTAGAGATGGTAGACATCTGCTCCCTTTTAAGGTCTATTTGTCAAGGTTGTTATAGAAGTTTACACCTCTCTGCCTGCCCATACTTTCTCAGTCAATAGCTGTTTTAAGATTATAGTATCTATTAAGGTTGGAACCTGTTGAATTTGGGACTGGAGTCTTTTAATCAATAGACTATCACAATTATAACATTTTTGCTTCAACTAAATAAAAAATTTACATTTTCTTTATAATTTTTGATATAGATAAGATTCTCATGTTCTTCAGTCAAGTTTTGTTCCAAAGATTCTGAGAGATTGTCTTATTAAACTTGTGAGGCAACTTTGTATTTATAGAAGTAAAGATCCCTATGATAAATTATATTCTCTAGATCCACTTTGATGTTGGTAGAATGTTTTTTATATACCCAATGACTCTTAAGTCTGTTATCTTCAGACAGTTGTTCAAATATTCAAATAAAATTTCAATCTCTTTCTTTGAAGTCACTTTCTTTCCATCGTTAATTCTCTTGTCTAATTGACCAGAAACATGGGTTAGTAATAGTGTGCTGCAGATGGGAAGGCAGGGGAAGACGGTGGAATCAAAACCTCCACAATTAATCCCTAACAGGGACACTAATTTAACAACTATCTACACAGAAATAACAGCTTCATAAGAACCAAAAATAAAGCAAGCTCTAATAGAACCTTGTTTTATCTTCATTTTGCTGAAAGAAGCACTGACGTGTTCAAAAAAACACTACTGAATCACCACCACCACCCCACACCTATTCCATTGTGGTAGTGGTGTGGTGTGGAGAGTATCTCTGAGCACTAGTGGAAGGAGAGTACAGCAATTGTGAGACAGTAAACTTAGGGCTATCCTGTTAAAGCGGAAGGGAAAACTGGACAAAACTCAGCTGACTCCTACCCACGGAGGAAGCTTCTAAATCATTCTTAGCCAGAGGGGAGTCACGGATCTCAGCTGTCTGACTTGATTTCACGCAAACTTTGCCACCATGGGCTAAAGAGCTCTGATCTCTACGTAAACTTGAAAGGTAGTCTAGGCCATAAAGACTGAAACTCATAGGCAAGTGCTAGTGGGCACAGAGACAGTGGACTGGGGAAGTATGTGACCTAGTAAGACACCAGCTTGGGTGGCTAAGGAAGTGTTGGGATCACACCTATCCTAAACCCAGGCTGCATAGCTCACAGCTCCAAAAGAGACGACTTTCTCCCACTTACATAGAGCAGAGAGAAGTGTGGGGAAGACTTTGTATTGCATCTAAGACACCTGCTCAGCCACAGCAGTATAAGACAGCAGTCAGAGTCATAAAGTTTGTGTTCTAGGCCTTAGCTCCAGGATGACATTACTAGACATGCCTTGGGCCAGAAGAAAACTCACTGTCTTGAAGGAAAGGTCCAAAATCTGCCAGCACTCATCACCTGCTAACTGAAGAGCCCTTGAGCCCTGAATAATCAACAGTGATACCCAGATACTACACAGGGGGCCTTGGGTGAGTCTCTGAGACTTGCTGACTTCAGGTGAGACTCAGCACATTACCAGCTGTGGTGGTTAGGAAAAGAGTCCACTTGAGAAAATTACAGTGAAGGTAAAGGGAACTTTGTCTTGCACTATAGATACCAGCATAACCACAGTGGGGTAGAACACCAAATGGGCTCTTGAGGTCCCCAATTCCAGGACTGGACTCTTGGACAGCATCTCTGAACCTGCCCCAGGCCAGATGAGAGCCCACTGCCCAGAAGGATGAGTCTCAGGACAAGCAGCATTCAGCACAAGCCTACTTAGGAGCCCTTGGGTCTTAAGGGAATATCTGTGGTAGTCTGGCAATATTACTCATGGCGGTAGTGGGTGAGGCTCTTCTACCTTTGGAAAGGGGAGGGAATGGTGGGAAGGACTGCTTCTTCTGGTAAGAGTTCAAGCTCAACAGCAGTTCAGTAGAACAGAAGGTAGACTGCTAAGGTTTCTGACCCTTATTTCTGACTTCTGGATGGCACTTCTGGACCTACCCCAGGCCTAAAGGGGAACTTGCTGCCCTGGAGGAAAGGACACAGGTCTGACTGGCTTTGCCATATGCTGATTGCAGAGTGTCAGGGTGTTGAGTGAAAATGTGTAACAGTAAGGGATTAGTTACAGAAGGCCTTGGTGAGGCCCAGGACTATGGTGACCCCAGGTCTGACCCGGTGCAGTCATAGTGGTTGTGACCACAGTGGGGCTTATGTCACACCACCCTTAGGTTTAGGTGGCTCAAAACAGAGACCCATATCTGGAGGAAGTGTCTATTCCAGTGAGGAAAAACCTCTGCCCTTTCCATGATGGAAGAGGTCCAATATAATCAACCTGCCACTATGTGGCAGGCTGATCACCCCAAGGAATGGTGCCATATCGAGGGCTCAGTGTTTGTTTCTGCTGCTGGCAAATTGGGCCCTTAGCAGTGGCTGTAGCCAGGTCACCCTTTGTGAGTGGTAGTTTATGTTGCTGAGCCCATGTGTAACCTCCATCCCTACCACCATGACCACTTTGTTCATGGGCCCTTGGGCAATGACAGGGGTGGCTGCGGAAAGAGGCTGAATGATGTCCACAGAAAGGGTCATCTTATCCACTTAATTGTTAAAATCCTCCTCTGCTGAAGTCACCCATTGGTGAGCACTCACACAGGATACAACGATCTCCACAGTTTTTGACCACTCAGAGAAGCCCATCCACATACCTGTTCCCCAAATCTCTTTGTCACCAACTTTCCAATCATGCTTCTTCCAAGTCTCTGACCATCCAGGCAAACCATTGGCCAGAGGTCATGAATCAGTATATAATCTCATATCTGGCCATTTCTCCTTCCATGCAAAGTGCACAAACAGGTGCACTGTTTGAAGTTCTGCCCACTGGAAAGATTTCCCTTCATCACTGTCCTTTGGGGATATTCTAGAAAGGGGTTGTAGTGCTGCAGCTGTCCACTTTCCGGTGGTGCCTGCATATTGTGCAGAATCATCTGTGAAGCAGGCCCTAGTCTTCTCTTCCTCTGCCAACTGATCATAGGGAACTCCCCATGAGGCCATCAGTGCAGGCTGGGGGAGAGAAGACAAGGTGGCAGGAGTGGAGACCATGGGCATTTGAGTTACTTTCTTATGTCACTTACTTGTGCCTTCAGGATCTGCTCGAGCCCAATCATGTATATATCACTTCCATTTGATGATGGAATGCTGCTGTGCATGACCCACCTGATGGTTCGATGGGTCAGAAAGCACCCAGTTCATGATAGGCAGTTCAGGTCATATGGTGACTTGATGACTCATAGTCAAACGTTCAGTTTCCATCAAAGCCCAGTAACAGGCCAAAAGATGTCTCTCAAAAGGAGAGTAGTTATCTTCAGAAGATGGCAGCACCTTGTTCCAAAATCCTAGAGGCCTCTGCTGTGATTCACCTGTCAGGGTCTGCCAAAAGCTCTGAACAGCATCTCTATCTGCCACTGACACCTCCTTGGATCTGCTGACTCATATGGCCCAAGTAGGAGAGCAGCATGCACTGCAGCCTGGACCTGTTGCAGAGCCTTCTCCTGTTCTGGACCCCACTCAAAACTGACAGGCTTTCAGGTGAATTGATAAATGGGCTGGAGTAACACACCCATATGAGCAATGTGTTGGGTCCAAAATCCAAATAGGCCCACTTGGCATTGCACCTCTTTCTTGACTGTAGGAGAGGCCAAATGAAGCAACGTATCCTTCACCTTAGAAGGAATATCTCGACAGGCCCCACACCAGTGGATCCCTAGAAATTTTACTGTGGTAGAAGTTCCCTGAATTTTAGTCAGATTTATTTCCCATCCTCTGGCATGCAAATGTCTCACCAATAAGTCCAGGGTGTTTGCTACTGCTTGTTCACTGGATCCAATCAGCATAATGTCATCAGTGTAATGGACCAACGTGATGTCTTGTGGAAGCAAAGAGTGATCAAGATCTCTCTGTATAAGATTATGACACAAACTCAAAAGTTGATATGCCCCTGAAGTAGGACAGTATATGTTATTGCTGGCCTTACCAGCTGAAGGCAAATTGCTTCTGATGGGCATTATGGACAGGAATGTAGAAAAAGTCATTTCTCAAGTCAGTGGATGCATACCAGGTACCAGGAGATGCATTCATTTGCTCAAGCAATGAAACCACATATGATACAGCAGCTGCAATTGGAGTCACCACTTGGTTAAACTTACAGTAACCCACTGTCATTCTTCAAGATCCATCTGTCTTCTACACAGGCGAAATGGGAATGTTGAATGGGGATTTGCTGGGAATCACCATCCCTGTGTCTTTCAAGGCCTTGATAGTGGCACTAATCTCCGCAGCCCCTCCAGAGATGCAATATTATTTTTGATTTACATTTTTCCAGGTAGAGGCAGCTCTAATGGCTTTCATTTGGCCTTTCCCACCATAATAGCACTCATCCTACCAGTCAGAGATCCAGTGTTGGGGTTCTGCCAGCTGCTAAGTATGTCTATGCCAATTATGCATTCTGGCACTGGGGAAATGACCACAGGATGAGTCTGGGGACCTACTAGACCGACTATACCTTGAACTTGATCTAAAACTACATTATTTACCTGACCTCCATAAGCTCCTGCTTTAACTGGAGGACCACAATGACATTTTGGGTCCCCTGGAATCAATGTCAGCTCAGAGCCAGTGTCTAGTACTCCCTGAAGTATCTGATCATTTCCCTTTTCCCAATGCAGAGTTACCCTGTTAAAAGGCCAGTGGTCTCCTTGGGGAAGGATGGGAGAAACATTCATTACATCGATTGTTGGTAATGTAGTGGGGTCCTTCCTCACAGAGACCTGGCCTTCCCTTCACTCAAGGAGTTCTGGGTCTGTAAACTGGTTCAAGTCTGGAAATTGACTAAGGGGCCTTGATTATCTATTTTTATAATTCAAATTAGTCTTTTGTTCAGTTGACCTAGAAGTTTTCTGTTTATGTAAATTAAGTAGGAGTGCAGTAGGCTTCAATCAATTTCACTTCTAGAAATATTGTGATTAATTAGAAAAGGCCAGAGCTCTACAGGAGTCAGACTATTATGATTGGTATTTGGCCTCTGCTATCCTTTACCATAGCTATGCCCACCTTGCCTTTCATGCTTGAGTGCTGCCACTTGGCTCCTGACACCTCAAGATCCAGTTCCCACTCTATTTAAATTTTGTAGTTGAGTGACTGTGGTTTCCACTCTTAGATCTGACATACAGAGAAGAGCAATTACAGGGTTCGTCACAGATACAGGTGCTGCCTTCACAAATCTATTTCTCAAGGCACTGGTCAAGGGGATATTTTCTGAACCCTCCCAGCTGGGATGAGTAAGTCTAAAGTAAGTAATTCAATCCACTATCCCAATGTCCATAAGCCTTTGGATCCCTGCCTCTACATTAAACCAAGGGAGATCAGGCATTTCCAGCTTGCTCATAGTGGGCCATCTTTTAATCCATATTTCAACTAACCAAGCAAATAAACTATTAGAACTTTTTTAACTCCCCAAGTTGCGACATTAAAAGCAGAATCCCTACTTAGTGGACCCAAATCAATAAATTCTGCCTGTTTCAACTCTGTGTTCCTTTCACCATTATCCCACACCCTTAATATCCATTCCCATGCCTGTTCTCCAGATTTCTGTTCATATATATTAGAAAACTCAAGCAGTTCTTTTCAAGTGTAGCACACCTGCTCACGGGTCACACTCTGAACATCACTTCTAGGGGCCTGCTGGGATGTTAGTCTACTTCTAGGTCTAGAAGCAAACAGGGATGTTTGGGGTGGCTCCTGAGGAGAATCAACATTATCTTGTCTGGCAACTGCCTCATGGGAGGCCATCACTGGCAGCGCAGGGTTTACCTCAGACAGATGTGGAAAGGCTGATGGCAGCATGAGTCGGGGAGGGGATATTGCCACTACTGGGGATGGGGTAGCTGTTTCTTCTGGTGAAAAAGTTTCATCAGAGTTTACAAACTCAGTGTCCCAGCTTCATCAGGGTCCTCCCGCAGGTCGCCATTCCAAATTACAGGGTCCTATTCTTTTCCAATCAATGCCTTCACTTTAACAGTGGACACCTGGCAAGGCTATGCATGCACCTTTAGTTACAGGTCCGCCACTCACATGATAAGAACTTGTGTCTGTTTTTCCACAATTTCAGCTCTTTCTCTATGGTAGATAAGACTCTCACTCAGGGCAATGTTAGCAGATTTGAGGCTCAGTATCTGCTTCTGAAGCTGGGATATAGAATCTCTGAGTTCATTATTTTCTTTGATCACTTTGTCCAGTGAACTTAGGCGCACCAACTAGCTTCATTATGTTCCTTGGTTCTCCACATATGGTCACATGTATTGTGTATAGAGTCACTAAACTCCTTGCCTTTCATGAGCAATGAATCAGGAGTGTCAAATGCATTTATTTTGCATAACTCTCTATATCATTTAGACCAAGGACTATCAGTGCTCTCCATACGATTAGAAGTAGAGTCCTTAGCATTTTTGGGTGTAATCATATTAAGCAGCCAACTCCAGAAACCCCAAAACCAACAAAAGAACTCCATCCTTAATATTCTGTTCCTCTAAACCACTCCTGGTACCAAAATCTGTATTAGTCAGGGTTCTCTTGAGGGGCAGAACTATTGGAATGTGTATGTGTGTGTGTGTGTGTATATATATGTATATATATGTGTGTATATATATATATATATATATGGAGAGAGACAGAGAAAGGCACAGAACTGTGTGTGTGTGTGTATATATTATATATATATAGAGAGAGAGAGAGTGCAAATGGAATATAATATATATATAATTATGCACTAATTGATATATACACTAATATATAATATGAATTTATTAAATATTAACTCATACGATCACAGTGTCCCACAATAGGCTGTCTGTAGGCTGAGGAGCAAGGAGAGCCAGTCCTAGTTCCATAACTGAGGAACTTGGAGTCGAATGTTTGAGGAAAAGAAGTATTTAGTATGGGAGAATCATGTAGGCTGGAAGGCTAGGGCAGTCTCTTCACATTTTTCTGCCAAATTATATTCTAGCCAATCTGGCAGCTGGTTACACTGTGCCCACTCATATTAAGGGTAGGTCTGCCTCTCCCAGCCCACTGACTCAAATGTCAAATCTCCTTTGGCAACACCCTCATAGACACACCCAGGATCAATACTTTGTATCCTTCAATCCAATGAAGTTGACACTCAGTATTAACCATCACACATGATATTCCACATATCATTGACTCTGACCAAGGCACTCACTTTACAGCCAAAGAAATGTGGGAGTGGGCTCATGCTCGTGGAATTCACTGGTTTTACAATGTTCCCCATCATCTTGAAGCAGCTGGACTAATAGAACAGTGCAATGGCCTTTTGAAGTCACAATGCCAACTAGGTGACAAATACTTTGCAGGGCTGGGACAAAGTTCTTCAGATGGCTATGTATGCTCTGAATCAGCATCCAATAGATGGCAGTGTTTCTCCCATAGCCAGGATTCACAGGTCCAGGAATCAAGGGGTGAAAGTTGAAGTGGCACCACTCACCATCACCACTAGTGACCCACTAGCAAAATTGTTGCTTCCTGTTCTGCTGGCCTTGAGGTCTCAATTCCAGAGAGAGGATTGGTGCCACCAGGAGACACAACAATGACTCCATTAAATTGGAAGTTAAGAATGTTACCTGGCCACTTTGGGCTTCTCCTACCTGTAGGTCAAGAGGCTAAAAAGGGAGTTACAGTGTTGGCTGGGGTGATTACCTGGAATATCAAGATGAAATCAGTCTACTACTCCACAATGGAGGTAAGGAAGACTATGCATGGAATACAGGAGATCCCTTAGGGCATCTCTTAGTGTAACCATGTCCATATGATTAAGGTCAATATGAAACTACAACAGCCCAATTCAGGCAGGACTACAAATGGCCCAGACCCTTCAGAAATGAAGGTTTGGGTCACTTCACCAGGTAAAAACCCATGACCTGCTGAGGTGCTTGTTGAAAGCAAAGGGAATACAGAATGGGTAGTAGAAGAAGGTAGTCATCAATACCAGCTACAACCACATGAGCAGTTGCAGAAATGAGGATTTTGATTGTCATGAGTATTTCCTCCTCCTTTTGTTAAGAACATGTTTGTGCATGTATACACTCATACTAAGAAAATATCTTCATTTTTCTTTCTTTTTTATCATGTGACATATGATTTATTGACTTTATATCAACATTTAAATGTTGTTAACTTTATGTAGTAGCATTTGGGTTGGGGATTGGCGTGTTTCTGGTCATCTGAAAGATAGCGGTATTTTTTTAGGCATAATTATGACCTTATTATTGTCTTTATTTGAAGATTATGTCTGACTTCAGGACATGTGTATGGGTTCAAGTTGATGGGGGTAGATTTGTGATGGTTAATATTGAGTGTCAACTTGATTGGATTGAAGGATGCAAGGGTGTTGCCAAAAGAGATTAACATTTTAGTGTCTGAATGTGTCTGCAAGGGTGTCTGTAACATTTGAATCAGTTGACTAGGAGAGGCAGACCCACCCTCAATGTGGGTGGGCAGTAAGCACCATCTAATCAACTTCCAGCATAGCTTGGAGAAAAGCAGGCAGAGGAACGTGGAAAGATTAGACCTGCTGAATCTTCTTGTCTCCATCTTTGTCCTGTGCCGGATGCTGCCTGCCCTTGAACGTCAGACTCCAAGTTCTTCAGCTTTTGGATTCTTGGACCTACCCCAGTTGTTTGTCAGGGGCTCTTGGGCCTCTGCCCATAGAATGAGGGCTACACTGTTGACTTCCCTACTTTTGATGTTTTGGGACTTGGACTGGCTTCCTTTCTCCTTAGCTTGCATATAGCCTACTGTGGGACTTTACCTTGTGATCAAGTAAATACTCCTTAATAAACTCCCTTTCATATATACATCGATCCTATTAGTTCTGTCCCTCTAGAAAACCCTGACTAATACAGGTAGGTAGGCATGCAGGTAGGTAGGTAGGTAGATAATAGATAGATAGATAGATAGATAGATAGACAGGATTTATTAGGAGAATTGTCTCATGGGGTCATGGAGGTTAAGAAGCCCCAAGATAGATCATCTACAAGGTAGAGAACCAAGGAAACCAGTTGTATGACTTAGTCCAAGTCCAAAAGCCTTACAATGAGGGGAACAAGCAGTGTAACTATCAGTCTGTGGCTGAAGCCCTGAGAAACCAGGGGGCAGCTGGTGTACATTCTAGAGTCCAAAGGCTGGAACGCCTTAAGTTCTGAGGTCCCAGGGCAAGAGAAGAAGAGTGTCCTAGCTCCAGAAGAGATATGATTTGCCTTTCGTTTTTTTGTTTGTTTGTTTGTTTTATCCGGGCCCTAAGCAATTGAATAGTGCCCACTCATATTGAGGGTAGCTCTTCCTTACTCAGTCTACTGATTCAAATGCCAGTCTCCTCCAGAAACCCTTTCACAGACACACTCAGAAATAATGCTTTACCAGCTCTCTGGGTACCCCTTAATTCAGTAAAGTTGACAACTAAAATTAGCCATCAAATATGACAAGACATTGTATCATTAAAACTGGAGTTGGAGGTTGCAAGGGAGTGAGAAAACAGTTAAGAGTCCAGGCCACTTAATCTTCCTCTTTTTATGACCATGAAACATAAACAGGTATGACATACACAAGGTCTAAGCACAAGTTTTAAGAAACATCTAAACTTACAATAATTATCTTACTCTTTTCTGTTTCCACATAGGAACTGTCCCTTTAGCTTGAGCTCTGGAATGGAAAGACATTCAGTGGAGTGACAGCAGTTAACCCACAGCCACTGACACCAAAAACAATAAAATAATGACTATAACAATTTTGATAGGTAAACCTATCAGTATGTTTACAGCTTTTTGTTGATGGTGGGGAGGGAAATGAAATGTAGGGTAGAAGCTAAAATAGAAGATTGACAACTTCTCTAAGACAAATTATAGCTATAAAATTTTTATGAAAGCAAAGCATAAGGGACCTGCTAAGAATCATGTTTATATTTGCCATAAAATCACTCCTATAATCAACTTTAGAATTGTGAATTCAGGAATTTTTCTTCTGAGAGACCTCATTACCTCTTTATAGTCCCCAAGGAGTATGTATTACTCTTCTGCTTTTTAGCCCTTGCTAAAAATCCTAAATGATATGGCCCTTCAAGCCAATCACTCTCAGACTATTTCTTGCCCATTATCATCATGTCTCGACCAAAAACGAATTGAATGTCTGTCACATTCACTCAGGAAGTAAGTCACTGTTTTATTTCTATGGAGCCAAAAGTCTAAAAAGTAAAAGTATAGACATGGAAATTTAATATTTGCTGCTGAATCAATAGGAAAGAACTAGATTCTTGAACTTCTGTTTTCTATTGAACATTTCCACCCTACATTGTGCTGCACAGTTGATCATCATATGCCTGTGTGCAGAATCAATCCTGGCTAAAAAAGTGAGAACAGCTCTGATGAAATACATATAAAATAGATAATCTACATTTTGAAACTATAACAATTTCTCGATTATTTATTTATTAACACATACCCATTCGTTTTTTAATAGTGTAAGACATTGCTTTGAATGATTTTGGAGACACAAAGATAATTAGAACCAAGCCCCTTTAATAGGAAGATTTTATCCTATTGTAGACAGATAGGCAATATCCATTTTGGCTTGCTTATTTCTGCAGCCACCAGTCAGAACTTGAGTGATTGTATGTACAAAATGTTTAAAAGCACATTACTTTTTAAATAGTCCTCTGGGCTAATTATGTATGACCCTCTATATGTGTAGTTCACCTATGAGTATGGCAAGTAGTACAGAGAAGATATCCTACTTACTTAAATGATGAGGTAAAATGTTACCAATGGAGATAAAGATAACAGATATAATAAAGTAATCATCAATCTGTGGTCAATAATTTGACAAATTCTATGAAAATGCAGAAACAGTTGGCATATTAGCTATGTAGAGTAGGCTAGCATGTATGAATCAGCAATTTTAACATTGAAAATTTTTGTGCTAAACCTTGTTCATCAAGTTCTGGTCTAGAGTTCTCTATCCTCTATGGTTGGGTCCATTTATAAGGTAGCGACATGGTCTTCAAGAATCTTTATGCTGCTTTCAGACAAGTCATTCAGTAGCTTTTACTAGGAAGAAAATTGTCAGAGACCTACTTTGGATAAATCAAATTACTCATCAATATAGTTCTTAAAAGTACATTTCCTAAAGATTATTTTCATCATTAATATATAAAAATGTATCTCCTACAATGTCACATAAGTGTATGTTACCATAAAACATCATTTTGCTTCTTTTAATAATTTTTATGTAAAAGTGCCTTTGATGAGAGTCTTTAAAAGAACAGCCTTGTATCATGAAGGTTGTTATAACTAAAAGCCTTTTTATATATTATAAACATCAGAATTAGCCTTTGAATTTTGGCAGAGAGGTACTATAACATTCTGGGCAGACACAGTGTTTACTGCATGCCTGTGAACACAGGGTGGCTAAAAACCTTCTCAGGAAGCTCATATCCTGCCCAAAAGTCTTACAATTCTTTCTCTTTTGAAATTATGATGGAGTCAGCATCCAACAGGATTTAAATAACATCTTAAAATAAGGTTACCCCTAGGTGGCTAAGAATTCAGACACACAGGTATGTTCTTGGGTATAAATTTGACTTTAATGAAGGGCTTGAACCTAACATTTTGATGAAACACAAGTTTTATAACTCATATTTATCAGAAATGTTCAGAACAAACTTTATAGTGGTTTATTAAATTATTTGGGCAAATCCTCCACAGTTCACCTCCATATGGCAAAGAGATGCCTTTCATTCAATGAGAATAACTGATTAAACTCTTTAATCTTTATAATTGCATACTAAAGGCCCATTTAATCCTGCCTTTTAATAGGGACAAGAACATTCCCAGCCCCAGCCTCTATCAAAATATGTAACTTTCAACTCCTGCTATCTAGATCATATTATAACCTCAGCAAGGAATGTTTTCCAGATCTGATTTCTAAGAAAATCATTAATTATAGTTGGTTGTAATTTTTTGTGAAAGGCAGTAGAAATAGAATATTATAAACCTTAAATACTTTCAATAAATATTGGTTAAAATGAAAGCCACAAATGACAATGACATTCAATATAAAATTTTAAAAATCAGTAAGACTGCTATTTCAAAGAACTATACCAGTCATTATTGTTTTATGCAAAAGTAAGGGGAAAAACTGGAGGGTATTTTTCATACCAGTGTGCACACAAACACTCTCCAGCTGGGGCAAAAGCGTTATTTTAAAAATATATTTTTGTTTTAGAATTTAGTTTTATATTTACAGAAAATTTGGAAGACTCATACAGAGATTTTCATATACTCTTTACTCAGACAGTTTATCCTATAGTTAAGACTTTACATTTCTGTGGTACATCTGACACAACCAAAGAGCAATGTCAGTATATTACTGCGAACTAAACTCCACATTTTATTCAGATTTCACTAGTTTTTCCCTAATGTCTTTTTTTGTTCCAGGATACTATTCAGGACACTACATCATATTTAGTCATCATGTCCCGTTGACCTTCTCTCCCCCATGACAGTTCTGTCTTTGCTTGTCTTTGATGACCTTGATGGTTGCAGTGCTGTTTAGATATTTCGGCCCTCGATTTGGGTTTGTCTGATGCTGGATTGTGAGTTTTTGTGAAGAGTGACCACAGAAATGAAGTTTCCATGCTCATCACATGTTCCTGGGGAGTACACAATATTAATATGACTAGCTTATCACTGGCTACGTTAGCCTTCATTGCCTGGCTGATGTGTGGGCCAGGATTCTCTACTGTAAAGTTAAAAGTCTTATTTTTTATTTTAATTCTATACATGTTCTGTAGCAGCAATTTGCACTCTTTTTGGCTGCCCCATTCTTTGAACCCTTTTCCTTTCATAAAATTTTTTTCAGTCCGTGAGTTCTTGCCTTGCTGAGGCACAAGACCAGCACGCCTTCCCAGCCTCCCTGTGGTTCCTTAAGCAGGAGGAGCTCTTGCTGTAGCGGTCAGAGCCACCCCCGTCTCCAGATGCTGAGGCAGACATCAGGTAGGATCTACTCTGGTGAAGAGATGGCAGAGATAGCAAGCTATTGAAGCAGTAGTGACCAGAATGGGCTTATGTGTCAAAAAGCCTTAGGATACTGGTCTTGGCTTTCTCTGACAGACCAAAAAACTAATTCTATCCGAGTCTTTCTAACCACAGCAAAAGGCAGAGTTCTTCTACAACATGTTACTATTTATTTTTCAACATTGGGAAAATCTTAAAGTTGACGAATTACTTATGTTAAAAATTAAGTCAGAATGAAGTTAAGATTCACCTAATGATTATACTGTTCTTATACCCTTGCATCCCATTATCTTTCTTGACAGAGGAAAAGATGAAGTTGCACCTGGTACATGTGGGAGTGTGTCATACATGACACTATTATCTGGTGTGAATTAAAATGAAAAATATTTGAAAATTGATGGACCTCATCCTCTCCTTTATTTGTTTAAATTCTGTTGTTGTTGTTGTTGTTGTTTTTCATAAAGATGACCAAATAAAAGTTTATACTTTTGGACCATATTACATTAGATTTTTCAGTAAGTCATTGTGACCAAATAATGTTTGAACTGTTACTATCTTCAAGCTTTGACAAAAACTTACTGTAAGTATTAGATGTACAGTTTTCAGTTTGGCATTTTATGTTGCCCACACATTTTTATGAAAGGAGTACTCATTTTTACCTACAAAATTAAGAATAATTAAGAATAATCAAATTTGGTTTTCCTTGAAAATTGAATATATTTTTTGTCTCTAATCAAGGAACTGCCTTAGTGTATTGGTATGGTAAGTAATGCTAACCATTGTAATAAACAAACTCAAAAATGTCTGTGGCTTAACACAATAAGTGTTATTTATCACTCACACAAGAGCCAGTGTGGGTATTTCTGGAACCAACGTGTGAATCGCCTTTAATGTGGTCATTCAAAAACCCAGACTCCTTCGAGTTTGTGAGTTCATCCTTCTTTAAATATTAGAGTTGGGAGTGAGAAAATTATGCATGAGAGACTTGTGTACCCTGGGTTTGGGAGTGGTGCACATCTCTGTGGCTCACATTTCTTTGATCAAGAATCAGTTATGTGGCTACCATAACTGCAAGGAGAGTGGGGAATACAGCTTAACTATGTGTCCAGGAGGAAAGGAATTAGGTGTTGGTTTATGCCATATTTGCTTCCTTGACATTACAAGTCAGGTTTTATGCCTTATCATGTCTTTTGGATGGTACCAATTGCCATTCTTAGTATATCTTTTTCTCTCAATTTTCTTTTTCAACGTAGTTATGATATATTCTATGTATCTATTTTGCTATTTTGTTATTTTTTGGCAAAGAAATGAGAAATAAATAAATTCAATATGCTCTAAAGAAGTTAATTTATGCAACATTTCAACTGCAGAAGTGTTTTTGTTTTTATTTTTCAAAATATTATCTTTCTTGTTCTCTAATATGCAATATGCTAAAATTAATAATCAACATGTATGCTGTTATTACACAATAAAAAATATTTGAATTAAAAATGAAAAGTTTGGTCAGCAATCCATATATTAGACTATGTAAAGCCAAATATAACATTAGAAATATAGAAATAATAGTACTTCATTTTATAGACATAGATTTTATCAAAGTAGTTTATATCTGGAATATGGATGATAAAAATTTATTTTCTATTAACTTTTTAAATATAATATTTTTATTTACATAATCTGAAATTTTCTTTCTAGGTGACATTGAAAAAGGGTGGAAGTCTTATGCTATTCGATTGTTCATCATAACAATTCAACAACCTAATTTAATTGAACTCTGTGATTGTATGAGTTCAGTCAGTCCAGCTTCTGCTTTTAGACAAATAGACCCCAATGAAGATATTGTAATTTACCTCCTTATAGCCCTGCAAAAAAGATTTTACAAGCCTTGATGATTGCAGCATGCTGCAGTAAAGGACTGAGGTTAGTCATAAGAAGGAGACCACTTTCCCGACTGCAATTCTCCCATTAGAATCATATAATAGAGGAGATAAGAACTTAATTTGAAAATCATTGTTTCATAAAAAGTCCTCAAATAAACACGAAAGTCAGTTCTGCTCTTCAGTAATTTTTGATTCCCAAATCATTATTTCCACTGTAAAGTATTACTGTCTTTGTTGTTTGAACTATTATTAAGAAATTAGGGCACAAATCAAAGTAGCTAGAAATCAGTGAATAGGTGGAAAATGTGGCATTTCTTATAGAAGAATTTCTAAATTTTACATCAGTTGTGGATTTGTCAAATATCCTGAAGAAATACTGGAAAGAAAACACTAAGTTTAATTCTGCAAGTTTTCCCGCAATAGTGTATATATGTAATTAAGGAGAAGACTTGATCTATCTTTAGTGTGAGTTAACATCTCAAATATGTATGATGTAAAGCCTGAATCCCTGAAGCACATAAGCTTTCTCGTTCCTCTCCAGACATGGACATTCCTTTCCTTCCTCCCTTTCATCCTTTTCTGGCATGACAAATATAGACATGAATATGGAAACTGTCTATGGAGTTTTAAAGGACAAGCATTTCAAGCTGTTTTCCAGAGCAAAAGTTTTCCTATGTAATTTTTCTATACTCTAATATTTTTTCAGGTTTTATTAACATTTATTAATATTCTTCAACTTATTTTTCATTTTCATGCCAGAAGCTTGATCTCAAGGATGCTTTAAAGGCAACTTAATCAGTCTCCTTCCAGACATATGATATGAATTTGCCATGAGTTAATTTTCAATTAGTAACTGGTAATGTGTATTATGCCATGAAACTGTCATCTGGTCAATTGTCTTTTTGAACTATTGAATATATAAATCTTCAAGTATGATAATCTGCATTCTGGTATTGGAATAAAAGACTGAAGTTGCAGAACGAAATGATGGCACCTTATCTTCAAAATGGACAAATTTTATTTTGTGAATTAACTGAGATAAGTTTTAGTTTCCTGTTGTGTTTTCTCCCTGCACAGTCCCAGGCCAAACTCTGTTTCCCATATTAGCAGACATGTGTTTAGTCGTTGCAGATTGTTCTTCATTTGAGCCTAATGACAAAATAATTAAAAGAGAAATCTTCTGCTTTTAAAATAGCATACACTGTAAAACCACATACAAATGATATTCGGATTTTTGCATTTTTTCAATATCTCAGACCATAACTACTCTTTTTCTGGGCAGCAAATGGTTCATTAACTTTGGTTCCCTTACTTAGCACATTCGGCAGCTTGTCACATCCAAAGAATAAAAAATGAAGTCTCATTTTCTTTACATCTTAAAACCTTGTATCTGCTACATTCCCTCTAACAAAAAAAAAAAGTTTATAAAAAGAAATTCTCAGTTCCTCATAAAAGGATATAGAAAACAAATATCCAGATTCCAATTCTATGTGTTAATTATGTATAATATTGGAATAGAGATAGCATTTAAAAGAAAAGATGGTTAGCTTAGTATAAGGATTCAAGATAGGTTTCTGAGAGGAAACTTGATGGGGACTGTAGTTGATAAAAGACATTCCAAGTAGAGGGAACATATATATGAAAGCGTTAGTGGCATGAAGCAGTAGGGTAAGTTCTAGAGCTATGATTGTACATTGTTAGGTAGAGTATAGGTGTGGAGGTAAAGATATGGGTAAGTGTGGGGAGGGGTGGGGTCAGACCCTGCTGTGTCAGAGCAGTAGTGGTTCATGTCTGTTATCCTGGCATAATTATTAAGAAAGCCCTTTTTATTTTCAAAAGTGTCCTGTTGGGGTGGTAAATTACATCACCACTTTGGGGCAAGGGACTTTTGCAAACCATACAGTGCTGCTTCTTCCATTTCCTGGTCCTACTGACACTACCTCATCTTTTTTAAATACTATAGTCTTCTAGTCTATAATGAACAGGAGAGAGGCAGAGGCCAGATCATGAAGGATTTTATTAATCTTGCTAAAGAGAATAAACTTTAAATCCTAAGAAAAAGGTCTAGTGAAAGGTTTCAAGCAGGAAAAATACACATCTACTTGTTTTACAAAATGATTTGGAGGAGGACAGGAATGAAGCAAGCCAGTTGCAGCCAGCACCAATGACCAGCCATGTGAGTGAAAACATTTTAATCCATCCAGCCTTGTATTAGTCAGGGTTCTCCAGAGGGACAGAATTGATAGGATATATGTATATATGAAAGGGAGTTTATTAGGGACAATTGGCTTACATATTCCCAAGGTAAGTCCCACTATAGGCCTTCGGCAAGCTGGGGAAGAGAGAAGTCAGTAGTGGCTCAGTCTGAGTCCAGAAGCCTCAAAAGCAAGGAAGCTGACAGTACAGCCTTTGGTTTGTGGCTGAAGACCTGAGAGCCCCCAGCAAACCACTGGTTTGAGTCCAAAGGTCAAAGAACCTGGAGTGGGATATTCAAGGGCAAGAGGAACACATGGAAACATTCAGCATGGGAGGAAGATGAAAGCCAGAAGACTCAGCAACCCAGCTTATCCCACCCTCTTCCAACTGCTTTGTTCTAGCCATACTGGCAGCCGATGGGATGTTCTCCACCCACACTGAGGGTGGGTCTTCCTCTCCCAGTCCACTAACTCAAATATTAACCTCCTCTGATAACACCCTCACAGACACACCCAGAAACAATACTTTTATCAGCTACCTAGACATCCTTCAATCAAGTTGACAACTAATATTAATCACTATAAGCCTCTAGTAAATTGCCAGATTATTTCAATTTACTTAAGTCACCTAAATGGCTGAGGTGGGATAGACATAATAACTGCCCAGCAGAGTACAGCCCACACTGCATATTCATTGAATTGTGAGAAAATAAAATGGTGGCTGTTTTAAGTTAGTACGTTTTGAGTGGTTTGTTACACAGCAATAAGACATGGTTTTAGCTTTTTCTTAGAAAATATAATATATCAGAAAGTTTAAAGAGAGACTGCATTACTATAGAAATCAAAAGTAAATATACTTAATGAAATTCTGCATTTACTCATGATTTAAAATTCTTAGAAAAACTTAAATAAGAATATACTTTTTCAACCTGCAAAATAATATTATTTTTCAATTATCAGCCAGTTGTATGCTTAATGGTAAAACATTAAGGAACTTCTCATTAAAGTCATGAGTAAGACAAATAGGCCAACTATCAAATGTAATTGCTTAATACTGTTTTACAAGTTCTAGACAATGCAATAATACATTCATCAGAGACATGAGACCTAAATATCAGAAAGAGATAAATTGTGATAATTTTTAGATGTGATTGACTACTCAGCATTTTAAAGTAGTCTATGGGAAACAAATGCCTTTTTTTAAAGTTCAGAAAAATGACTAAATGCAATATAAGTTGTAACAAATATGTATTAAGCAAGAATCAATAAAAAATATAGAAAATCTAAATTACCACTGTAAGATAAAACAAAAATGAAAAATAATAAAAGAAACCCACCTAAGAATAATATGACCATCTAACCAAGACTAATGAAGAAAACTACAAAGTTTTTTAAATAAAACATTTTAAAGGACTTGAGTAAAGGGAGTTGCATATCATAGACCTGGATAAAAGGACTAATCATGATAAATTTGTTCCATCTAACCTTAAATCAAAATTTATTATATTATTATTTTTGGTACTTTATAGTAAACATAAAAATGTGTGAGTATAAACAAAAATGCTGGAAAAAATAAACTTCAGGGATATGATGTGTAAGATACTACAGGATAAGAAAAAGCTAGAGTCATTGTAATTAGGAGTACTTATGAAAGTATAATGTGAAGAATGGAATAGACTAGAAAGCCAGGAGGACTTTAAGAGAGAAGAAATAGTGATTTTTGACTATAGAGAAAAAATTCAAATTCTGTATTTTTACAAAAACAAACATAATGAAGAAATGGTTATGCTGCCAAGAAATTTTTAAAATGCTTCATTTATAAAACAGAGAAATAATTATGGTTGGTCTCAAAACTAAGTGGAAAAGATAGCTATTAAAAATGTTACTATTCCTAATGTACAAATAGCTCTAATGAATTACTGGGAGATAAACTTTCCAATAGAAAAATGAAGTCAAACAATATAAATAGGCAATGTTCAAAAAAATTGCAATACTGAGTAAACATGGGAATATGTTTAATCTTACCAACAATTATAGAAATAAAAACTAAATCAGAGAAATGTCATTTGCCACTTACCAATTATTCATTTAAAATTATACTAGGCCGGGCGCGGTGGCTCAAGCCTGTAAACCCAGCACTTTGGGAGGCCGAGGCGGGCGGATCACGAGGTCAGGAGATCAAGACCATCCTGGCTAACACGGTGAAACCCCATTTCTACTAAAAAATACAAAAAATTAGCAGGGCATGGTGGCAGGCGCCTGTAGTCCCAGCTACTCGGGAGGCTGAGGCAGGAGAATGGCGTGAACCCGGGAGGCGGAGCTTGCAATGAGCTGAGATCCGGCCACTGCACTCCAGCCTGGGTGACAGAGCGAGACGCCGTCTCAAAAAACATAAATAAATAAAATAAAATTATACTAATATACTCAGTATGAGAAATATATTCAAATGAGTGCTAGCACATATGTAGGGATGAAAATAAAAATATTTTAAAACTAGTACAGCCGGGGACTGACCAATCAAAATAGACATCCAACCAAACAACTCTGTGTATATTCTGACTGCAACATAAACACTTACAAATACATTATACTCTTTGACACATAAATTCCTTTGTACATGTATCAAATATCTCTGATAATTCCAAATCTTTTTCCAGAAATGTTTTGACAATTTACATGTTTACCAGCAGTTAATGAAAGTCTGTTTCCTTACATCATAAGCAACATTGGAGGTTTTCTAATTTATTTTCAATTATTTTTCATTTTTTTGCCATTATAATAGGTAAAAAGACTATGTGATGATGAGTTTGATTTTCCTTTCTTTGGCTACTAATGGAGTTGCTTTATTTCTTCCCTTGTGTACTGACTGTCCTTGTTCTGTTACTGTTTCATTCTATAGCCTTTAATCCTGTTAGTATAAGAATAGAAGAAAAGAAATTTAAATGATTTCTCTCCCATTCATATAATCATACCAATGATTGCTTTTCATGGTGGAAGCTAGTATGTTTTAGAACACAGTGTTCTGAATGGAAAACTCAAGAATGAAAGAAAGTATTATGTGGCATTGTGTCCAAGAGCAAATCACTAAATTTAAAAATGGCATGCATCACAACAGAAAGGGGTGGATGTTGACTGATGAGTTAGTATCTTAGCTGCATTTAACTCTGTAGGCTTGTCTCTAGTGCCTCATGCATTGCTTCCCTTCTCCTCTGGCCCCTGCCAATACAGGACCACCCAAGCTCCTGAATGCAGTTCTTTCTGTAAGACCTTGAGGCAAGCCCAAATTGCAGGGTGGAAGGTCTTTAGTTTGTTTGAGGCATGAATAATTTCTCTGCCATCTCTTTCACCCTACTCCGGTTACCATGCAGAATGTCATTCTGGGTAGCTTGGAAATGGTTCTAGGCTTGTACCATAAAGAGGTCCAGACATTTTTTGTGGACTTATTACGGTAGGGAGAAAATAAAAAATGGATGCAGAGGTTGACCTAGCTATCCTATCCAAGTCGACTGGGGTTTGGGGTTTCCAGAATTGTTGTCATGTTTGGGGAGCCTTGCAAGTGGATTAATGACAAGGCATTTTGAGGGCTGCTGATCCAGGGAACTAGATCAAGTTGTCTGGGTACATGGCATTCCATTTGTTTATGTACTCCATCTTGTATTTAAACGGTAAACCTGGTATTGTGGGGTTGTTGACAGCTATATTATTGGCTCTCATAGCAGAGGGTCTCTGAGAAAGTTTAGAACCACATTTTGGTTATGAAAAATTGGATAATTATTACGTTTCTCTGAGGAGAATCGACTCTTTGACTGAGTTGTACCCACAAGTTTTTCAATATTTGTCTGATTCCTTGTTTGTCAGTAACTATCCTTTAGAGGGCTTCAAATACATATTCATAACAATAAAAAACAGCTTTTGCCTTATAGTAGAAACTGTAGAAAATGTTTTAGAAACTGGCTTGTTCTTTGTGCTGTCATATATTATACATATAGACACACAAACATATATATATATATACACACACATACATATATGTATACACACACACACAGAGAAGAAGTTGCATTACCAAATATGATAGTAAATCTAAATGAGTCAAATGTTAATCTCCTTTGGAATACCTTCACAGACATACCCAGGATCAATACTTTGCAACCCTCAATCCAATCAAGTTGACACTCAGTATTAACCATCACATTAGGCTAAGCTGATCAGCACATTCCATCCTCCAGATGCAGAGAATCATTCAAAAATAGTCAAATAAACTTGGCCGCTATGAACGATGAACATTTATAACAACTTTTTCTGCTAAGAAAAAGTCCTACTTGATGGGACTACAGGAACTTGTAGAACTAAGAGATTATGGAAGCCATCTGGTGGTCTTGAGGCATAACTGCCTGTGATGAAGCCTATATCAAAACTTGTAGAACGAGGAGATAGACCAAAACTAGGTCCTTCGTGTCAATGCTGGACCACTAGATAAAGCCCCTACCTGAGCCAGCTTTACCTGTAGACCTTTTAGGATATTACGTTCTATTAACTGAATAAGCAAGTTTCAGTTGGGTTTTCTATTTCTTACAGCCAGAAACATTATATTGATTCAGTCTGGCAGTTTCCTGTTTAATTGACAGAGGAAAGCAGTGTATTCAGAAGTCCCTAAAATAATGAAGGTCAGATTTTGAAATTCTTATTACACTGTAACTTTTATTGATTTTTATTGTTAACTTTTGTTTTAGGTTCAGGGGTACATGTGCAGGTTTGTTATACAGGTACATGGCATGTTGTGGGGATTTGGCATACAGATTGTTTCATCAACCAGGTAATAAGCATAGTACCTGACAGGTAGCTTTTCAATCCTCACCCTCCTCTCAGCCTCCACCCTCAAATAGGCTCAGTGTCTATCGTTCTCTCCTTTGTGTACATGTGTACTTATGGTTTAGCTCCCACTTATAAGTGAGAACATGCAGTATTTGGTTTTCTGTTCCTGAATTAGCTTACTTAGGATAATGGTCTCCAGATCCAATGATGTTGCTGCAAAGAACATGATCTCATTCTTTTTTATGGCTGTGCAGTATTCCATGGTGTATATGTACCATATTTCCTTTATTTGGTCCATGGTATTTAGGTTGATTCCACAGACTGAAATTTTTAAAAATAAGTAGGATGGTGTTCTCTAGTGGTTTGCTTATCAAGGGACTGCCTCCATAGATAGGGTGACCACTGGTCCTGATTGGTTTGCAAGAGTCCCTAGTTTATGCCTCTTGAACCAGCATATTTGTTAAGAGCTCCTTATTTCATAATTAAGTATCCTGGTTTGGACAATAGGTTCTATGGTCACTGTACTAATAACATATCCAAGGCTCAAATAATTATTTAGCTTTGGTATGTCTATTATCAAATGAAACACAGGTTAAAGCACATCGGTTTAGAAACATTTTTTATCTTGCTCATCACCATATTCCCATTGTTTAGAAGAGTGATGGGAACATAGTGAGATGACTATTTTTTGAATGAAGGAATGAATGGTGCCAGTGAGCATGACTTATAAGATCATAATTCAAAGGCACATAGCCTCTCTAATGATAATTTACTCATCTGCAAAATAGTATTAAAAATAAATATACCCCATCTATCTTATGAATTTGTTAAGAGGATCAAATAATTTAATTGTGTGAAAAACTAGCAAAAGTTTAAAATTATATACATGTGGTATTTAATTATATACAAAAGAGTGCAAATGTTACAAAATCTTTCAATTTCTACCCAAGTAATAGGTACACCTAAATCTGAGTCACCAATACCACCATGTTGCTTCCATATATTATCATAACCTTTTCCCCCAATTTTAAAACACATGAAACAGATTAAATAATTCATCAGAAAAATTAGATTATATATAGAAAAATTCCATTAAGAAATACATTGAAAAATTCAACCACTACCATAATCCTTAAATTGAAATTCTATATATCCACAAATATGGTAACTATTAGCAAAGCTTTATTTTTCTTAGGCATCAGAAACAAATTATTTATTTTATTGATTTGTCATTGATTCAAGTATTTAATAAGATCTTATATAGAGAATTTATAGATTATTTTAGAAAATACACTTCAGGCCAGCCACAGTAGCTCACGTCTGTAATCCCAGCACTTTGGGAGGCCGAGACTGGTGGATCACCTTAGGTCAGGAGTTCGAGACCAGCCTGGCCAACATGGTGAAACCCCACTTCTACTAAAAGTACAAAAAAAAGATTCAGGTGTGGTGGTGGTTGCCTGTAATCCCAGCTACTCAGCTACTCAGGAGGATCTCCTGAGCCTGGGAGGTCAAGGCTACACTGTGCTGTGATCATGCCACTATCAAAAAAAAAAAAAAAAAAAAAAGGACTAAGAAAAGAAAGAGAAAGAAAAGCAATAAGTGAGGGCAAAAAGAAAGAGAAAGAAAAGCAAGTGAGGGCAAACAGTACCTGAGGATATGAAGCATTTAAGGAAGAGCTGGGGATAAGATATCTCTGGTGTACCCACCAGCCCAGGCTTTTGCTATTGTACAATAGAGAAACAAGGAAAATAAAAGAAGGTGTGAAGTAAACCTCTTGGTTTAGTGATTATCAGAGCTTGAATGGAAACAGAAGTAAACCTGTCTGTAGAAAGATCAGTCAACGATGGAAATGTAAAGACACTTTTATCAGGTCCTTAAGCTCAGTATCAAACCGGAAACCAACAATTAAGTTTTAAATAATTATAATTTATTTTATAATTTTTGTGAGTTTGGTCTAATGATCAAGCAGCAGCATAATTTTGCTAAAAATAAATTTATGTTGCCTTAATATAAGAGCAACTTATTGAATGTGTCAATACAAAGGTGGAAAATTTTAAAGCCCAATAAAAATATTCTAAGGTCAAGAATAGTTTTGCTCAGTCACTGGATAATTATTTATATTAAGTGGGTGAGAGGCCAAACTGAGGCTGGACCCTGCATGTCAGGGCTGGAGCCTGGACTGTAGCTTAGGTTTCTAGAGGCATCATCAATACCACTTTCCTGCAGCCAGAGAGACCACAGGTCCAACAACAGGAATACCACCTACAAAGGAATCTATGGGCTCACATAGTGAGTCTGTGTAGCAAGAAGGGGAGAGTGATAAAGTATCTACACATTAGAAACAGGAAGGGAGACAGTGTGTAATAGCCAGAAAGCAGAACAGAAAGAACAGCTGGGAAGGCCTGAGAACCAGGTGAATGGCCTGGAGGAAGGATGGGGGCAAGCAGTGTGGATAGCTGGACTCAGGGGGTTTGACCATTTAATATTGTAAACTGCTAAAACACAAGGGCTCAGGGGACTCTAGTTATTTCTGTAGGCAAGCAAATATACTGCATGAACAAAGAACAGTTCTTGTATTAGTTGAATTTAAAATGTAATTCTTAGGTAACAATATAGGAATTCTGTGGATCTTCATGAACTAGTTTCTGTATCAAGTTTGACTACATTTTATAGGATGAGAGTATGTAATTTCATTGGCATACTTTCGGGGAAAGATCAGATAAAAAAAACTTGCCCATTTTGTCCCAAAAAAGGCAAAAGCTCTGGGGAACCAGGAGGAATCTGTTATTTCCCTTAATCCCCTAATAGTAAGGTTTTAATAGGTTCTTAGACATTGATCAGAACCATCTGACGGTGGTAAGTGGGTCAAGGCTTAGCTCTCTGCCCCTGTTTGCTGTCTGTCCACACAATGGAGTATGTGAGTGAGTAAGCCTGTTGGAAACTTATTTTTAGTTTCTCTACAAGGAATTACACATGGGCATCAAATGAACAGTTAGGCCTTTAATGCCATAAAGGATCTGTTCCACACAGATGCAAGAATGTAAGCATTGTTTGTGATCTCTAAAGAGCAATTATATCAAGCAGGAAGTTTTCTTCCTCTTCTGTGAAGTATATCATTTGTACAGTACTTGATATTTTAGTTAGTTCTTCCTACTATGATTCAGAGGTTTTCTGGTGTTTTATTTAGAAATACCAGATGTTACACTATAAGTAACTGTGGAAGATTGTGTATGAATATTGAAGTGGAAAAAGTAAAATTCTTTTCTCAGGGAAACGAATAACCACTTGCTCAGTAAAATAAGATAATCGAAAGCAGAAAGACTTGAAAACCTTAGTAGAATGGAAATCATATCATGCAAGAGAAATTGTTTATTTTGTTAGCATATAAAATTTCAAAAAGAAATAGGCTAACTATAATCTTTCCATATCTATGCTAGACCTTTTTGGTGAGCGCAAATGGTCTGTCTGTCCACACAATGGAGTATCTGAGTGAGTAAGCCTGTTGATGATGAATTTTGGTCAAATAAAAGTGGTAGATTTGCTTCACTTGAAAGCTTTTGTTTAGAAGAATAGATTTGAAGTGAAGTAAACATGGATTATTTTAAATAACGTCTAATACTGAACTCTGTAGGCATATAGTTTTTTTTTCCTAAGTATATGTTTTATTACATTATTTGGACTCTCTTTGACACACATATAATCCAGTTACTCCCACTATATAAATCCATGTAATGGTTTGAATCAGCAGAAAGCAGAGTAATGGAAATGTCCTTGTGCCAGAGTGCAGGGCTTTCCATTCATGTACCGCCAGGTTAAATGGAGTGCTATTTACAGGTCCAAAAATCCACAGGGAAATTCTGATTTAAGACTGACTGCAGTACTTAATAACTATCAGGTAACATCACTCTGGCTAGCACATTCAGTTTGATAAGCGGGGTCTGAAGAAGACATAGTAATATAGTTACTAGAACCTAGGCTTGGAGTCAGAGTCTTCAGAGTTTACGCAGGAATCTACCTTCAGTTGCTCACCAGCTGTCTGAATTTGGCTAGTTACTTAACCTCTCCAACTCATTTTCTTAAACTGTAATAGGCTTACTAATGTGTCTCTTGGATGACTGTTATAAGCTTGAAATAAATTAAGCTGTCTGGGGCATGCAGTCTGCTCAATAAATATTATTTCCTTTTGCATTTTATAAATTATTTAGCTACAAAAAATGACATAAACCTTTTGTTTGTTTTAATCACGCCTAAGGATATAGAGCAGAAAGTTCACAAACCATTTGTCAAGGATGCTGGAAATAGCATAGAATACCACCAAAACAATGTTAATATTAGTTTGTTATCTTTCAGATAAGTACATGTAATTCAAATTACAAAAGAAAATCATGCAAAATAATAACTACTCATTAGAAAGTACAAAAAATTACTACAGGCATGCCATCTTCTCACAATAACTGTGACTTGAATCCAGTTGTCTAAAACATGGTATTAAAGAAGCCAAGGCTGATTGCTGGATTGCAAATGACCTTTGTAACTTAATAGGCTCTCAGCCTTCAAAGACAAATAGTGCATGATCTCACTTATATGTGGAATATAAAAAAGTTAAAGTCATAGAGCCAGAGAGTGGAATGGTAGTTGCCAGGGAGGCAGAGATGGGGAGATGTTACCCAAAGGGTGCAAATGTTCAGTTATAAGATGAACAGGTTCTAGGGATCTAATGCAGAGCATGATGGCTATAGCTAGTGATACTGTATTGCATACTTGAAATTTGCTAAGAGAGTATCGAGTATTCTCACCCCCTCACGCATACACAATAACTATGTGTGGTGATGGATGTGTTAATTTGATTGTGGTAATCATTTCACAATGTTCAGTATATGTATATCAAATCATCATGTTGTATATCTTGAATATATATGATTTTTACTTGTCAATTACACCTCAATAAAGCGGGGAAAAAAATAAGTCCTGAGTCTTCAATCTCAAAATCTCAAACCTGGCCAGTGCGGCCTAGAGACGCCTAGAAAAGAATCCTTTAATTATTTGAGGTTTCCTTACTTTTTTATTCTAACATTTTATAACCACCTTTGGTTCAGGAATTCTTCAGATATATTGCCTAAGATACAGATTTCTGTATGTGTCAAAGCAGTAAAACGTGAAAGTATATTAGTCAAAATACATGGAAATATTTATGGCTATCAACATAAATATTAGTTATATGTTTACCTGTGTTAACTAAGATAATGGCAGAGCAGAATTGGAGCTAACTATTAATTAAGCATAATTTTGGGGTTAAGAGGGTAACAGAGTGGCCTAGAGTACCACAAAAATGAGTGGAATTCAATATGCTAAATTCTACCACTTCATATGTCAAACTGTACCAAATGAGGGATGCAGGTCATCTCAAGGAAGAATAGTCTCGTAGAGCATTTTCTTGTTGCTCCTCTCCAAGGAACATGCCCACTGATTGGTTTGTCTTTCTCAAAGTCCAGGAAAATGATTTGAATTTGAACTACCAAAGGTGGAGAACTTCATTCTTCCACAATGAAAATAATATGAACACCAAATCAAAGTTAAGAAAACCCACCCTGTCCCACTCCCTATCTCCTTCTCTGTGTGTTCCAGGCAAACAATACTAAGGGAGGAATAAATTGTCGTTTAAGTAAGTCAATCACCTGTGCCTTTGCTCTTGGTACCTGTGCCCTTTCCATGTTCCAGAAATCCTTCTAAGAGGCTAAATGTCATCTCTTCTGATTATTCCAACAACTTTATATAAGGTAAATAGATCTTCTATTATCCCTATTTTACAGATGAATAAACTGAATTATAGGGCTAAGTCAGCTATTTAAGGCCTTATATCTGAAGGTGGTTGTTCTCTAGTTTTAGAGCCTATGTTCTTAACCATTAAGTAAATGATGATATGCTAATTAGGGCTTTAAAAATAAAATTGAGTGCATACGCTAATTCTCCAACAAATGCTTGGCCTCGTTCTTCAGGTACACCAGATGTAAGGATGACTAGGGACCCATCAATACCTCTATTGGAAAGTTCAATTTAATTTATTTCACTCTATGTATAACTTTATCCTTGTGTTTTCCAGAAAAACGGCTTCAAACATGGCTGAATCCTAATTCCTTGAACCTGTAAATATGCTAGGCTATGTGACAAAGGAGAATGAAGTTTGCAGAGATAAGTAATGTCGCTAATCAGATGACATTAAAATATGGAGATTACCTTGAATTATGCAGGTGGATCCAATGTAATGACCTTAAAAGGGGAAGACGTGGGGCAGAAGAGAAGTTTAGATTAATGTGAGATGAGAGGTACTCGACCTTCTGTTGCTGACTTTGAGGAAGAGGGGGTGCCGGCAATCCCCAGTGCCCCAGAGGGTGTGTTACTAACTCAGCGGGCCTTTTGCTTCATCACGTGGGGTGACTGCCCTCTGCCAGCAAGAACAAAGGGCCAATATGACAGTCTTTTTGTGTTCCTGCACTCAGTGCATCCCGAATTCTTGTCCAGTGTCCAGGCAGAATCACGTCACATGAACGGTTTACAAGGTGACGAATGCAGAGTTTTTATTGAGTGATGGAAGTGGCTATAGTGGAAGGGAGCTGGTAAGGGGATGGTGTGGGAAGGAGGTGATCTTTCCCTGAAGCCTGGCCACCTCCTCTTTGAAATTGTGCCATCTGAGTTTAAGCTGTGTCTATCCATAGTCTCTGACAATGCTCAGTAGCTTCTCCTCTTGATATCCAGCAGCCTCTCTCTCTGTCAGCTGAGATCTGGGGTTTATGTGGGCATAAGATAATGGGGAGGACATGCCAAAAAGCAACATTTAGGTAGGAAAACAGGGATGTGAAGTTCTCATTTAGGGCCAGGGGCCCAGGCCTGAGGGTGGAGCCCTTGTATGGGACCCCATCTTCTTCTGCCCAGTATTTCCTGGCCTCCTGACTATATCACAGCCAAGGAATGCAGGCAGCCTCTACAAGCTGGAAAAGACAAACAGATTTCCTCTGGAGCCAACAGAGAGAATACAGTCCCACCACCACCTTGATTTTAGCCCACTGGGGCTCACTTTAGACATCTGACCTGCATAACTGTAAGGTAGTAAATTTCTGTTGTTTTAAGTCAGTAAGTTTATGAGTTCACTATGACAGCAACTGAACACTAATATGATCCTCCAAAAATAAAAAATTAAAAATAAATCATTAAATAAAATACCCTGAGGTGTTTTCATCAATGAGAGTTATCTCATTGCTCCTCTCCAAGGAACATACCCACTGATCTATTTGTCCTTCTCAAAGTCCAGGAGAATGATTTGAATTTGAACTACCAGAGGTGGAGAACTTCATTCTTCCACAATGAACATAATGGATGTGTGGATAATGAATAGTGATTATGGATAGTGGATAATGACAGTGATCGTGAAAATAATGGATGTTTTAAAACATTTACTCAGTAGGTAAGGAAATTCTTTCAGAGGCCCAATTCAAACTCCAGTGTTAGGGTGTTTTATCTTTGTCTTGCCCTCGCAGCTCTGTCCTGAATGTCTATACACCTTTTAATCAAATAGAAAGTTTTGACTGACTATGTTAGCCCAACATGTTAGTCCAAACTAACATGTTTGGACTGGCTATTACTTCATCTCAATTTTAACTTAATCTTAATATTTTCTCCTTATTGGTCAGCATCAGCACAGAGTGTTCACCTCATTAATGGGTACCTTCAAGCCATGATTCATTCCCTTGAGAATAAGAATTAATTAGGTGTAATAACTAGGGAAAATTGACTATACTCATTGATGATATTATTCCATGGAAAATATCATGTACATCGTGTCTGTCATCATTCTGCTAAATAGCTGTGAATCAATACATTGTAGCTGTACTGAAGACAAAGGTTGTAATCAATTTATAGTCTTAGGCTATTTGCATGATTGAAATCTGAAAATTTCATGAAATTAGGGATAATTACAAATATCTCAATGCTTTGTGCCAGCCACAGAAACTCAATAACAGACTATTTGACAGAATGGTGTCATTTTAATCATGACATTGCAATGGAATATGAGAGGCGTCAATAAAATACTGATAGTGGAGCAAAAATCTGGCATGACACCTGATATTGAAAAAGTCAGATGGAATACAACCACATCCATTTGTTTCCATGTTGTTTATAGTGGCTTTCACACAGAAACTGCATAATTGAGTAATCGTGACAAAGACTGTACATCCCACAAAGCTTAAAATATTTACAATCTGGCCTTTTAGAGAAAAGTTTTATGACCCTTGCAATATAAACACAGAAATCTCAGAGATGCTGTCTTCTTCTTAACCTTTAATATTTAATTCTACTTCTGATTGTGGATGAGATTAGATCCTCCAACTTTCCATGTTTAAGACTCATTCAAAAAATTCACAAACCTCAAAATATTAGAAATGCAGGATATTGACTGATGATTTGTCAATTACACGATAAATTATCTTAACTATATAATTAATATGCTGGATTAAGAAATGATCCTCTTTGTGCCTAAGCTTCTAGGGCAAGAAAAAAAATGATCAGAAGGAGGAAGGTAGTTTCCCTCCACTTCAGGAGAAATCCTATTGTCATCTATATGTCTCTGGAAAACATTTTTTGAGCAAATATGCCAACTAAGGAAAAGATGAGCATAAGAAAAAGCTCAAGAGAGGAAAAACACTATTGAAATGCTAGGGGAATAGCACTGGCCACAGTAATATGACAATACAGTTAAATATATTAAAAACATATTAAAAATATATTTAGTGAAATAATCCAAGGATAATATTTAGGACACATAGTTTGAAATTATTGGAAAGTAGAGAAGTGAGGAAAGTAAAAGAATTGTAAATAGCACTGACATATAAATTGTGGTCAAAGTTGTACCATACTTGACTTTGATAATTAGAAAAATATAGATTAAAGCTTGTTTCTCAAACACTGAAACATTTTAAATATTTATTATTATGTATTTAATTTAAAATATTGTATATATTATAATATTTAGAAAATATTAAAGTGGCTAAATCATAATTAATAAAGCAAAAATCAGAAAGGAATATAGCAAGTGAAATTTAAAATTTGGTCTTCTGTAAAAATGCCCTTAAAAAGGCATTCGGCTGTTATAAATGTAAGTTCTTAATGAAGTTTAAATAAATGGAGAAAAAGAAAGATCTCATATGTTTTACAAAAGACAAATTAAATAGAAACATTAAAAGATTAATAAATCTAAAATGTGGTTATTTTAGAAAAGGCTACCAGTACAATTTTAAAAAGGGGGGGCAGTATAATAAAATTAGGCAAAGAATAGAAAACAGAAGTAAAACAAAAATAGAAAGGAGAATGTGGAAATATCAACATTAAAGAGTTTTGCTAAAGTGTAAGAAAAACTATGTAATAGCTTTTGCTCATTAATTTTGAAAAACTGTTTGAAAGATATTAAAAATAATTAAAAATGAGACAATATATAGCAAAATTAAAACACAAAGGAAATAGCAGATTGACAACCATGTAAGCAACTAACTTTTTTTTTTTTTCAAAGAATTACATATGAAGATAGCTCCAGGTGCAGTATGGGGCATTCTTTAAAATTTCATATAATATGGACTCTTTCCAAAGATTCAAAACAATGTACAGCCACTACCATTTGCTTGAATTAGCTTCATAATGATAGTAAAAGCTAATAATAGCACAAAAAGAAGAAAGGTAAAGACAATTATATTTGTGTGATACAACAATTCTAGGTAAATACTTAATTAACACATTTCAATAGCTCATAGAAAGACCTACTCACTCTAACAAGTAGAATTTATCTTAGGAATTAAAGGACGGTACAATGTTATAAAAATGTAAGTTAAATACCTCATTATCAATAGGTAGGCTATAAATAGAAATATGGTAATATCAACAAATTTGTCTGCCATTTTATGATTACATTTAATACATACTGATTTTTGAATAAAACAAACTCCTAGATAAATAGGAACAGAAAGTTCCATACTTAATATAATAAAAACTATCTTAAACTAATAGCCAGATTTGTACTTAAAATGGAGCTCAACAACTGTTTCCCAAATTGTTGGCTTTTTTTGTACACCAATCTTGCACATTGGTTCCTTAAATAAAGGAGGCTACATGGTCAAAATTTTGGATAGGGCAGCCTATTCTTGGTGTTATACAATTTATAGAATTTTAAAGGCTCCAAGAAGTCTATCAGTGAAGAGACCAGACTATTGTTTAACCATCATTTTTCAAACTAAAGGAACACAGAATTCATTTTTTCAATCACATATTAATATAAATTATATTCCACAGAACCGGCAGTATGCATACTCATTAAAATTAAGAAAATGACAAGGATTCTAGATTTCATCACTGTTGTCCAAAATTGTTTTGGAAATTCAAGCCAATATCCTCTCGCTTTCTAAAGTTAGAGAAAATGATCATAAGTCTCCTGGGGATATCTGTCAGTCAAAAGATGAAGATTTGAGTCTCTGAATCATCATTTGTAGGACTGCTGCCAATTCACATTAAAAAAATCTTCCTTGGGTTGGTACAACAGTGAGGAATAAAGTTCTATTTAAATCCATACATACACACAGAGGCACAAATACACACTGACTATTTGGTACCAGAGTTCAGCTCCCTATAACTAATACACTGATTATCAAGAAGAGCTGATGGTTCCACTAACCTCTAAATATATCCTACATTTGTTCAATACTTTCCATTTTCTGCTACCAGCTTTGTTCAAGTCTCTATCATCTTCTAACTGAACTGTTATAAATACCTCCTAACGTATCTCCTTACTTCCACTGCTGCCTCCCTACAATCCATTCCCCATGGAAAACCTAAAGAGAGGTTGATACTGTCTTTTTAACAAGAAATCACATCATAACTGTTATGGATGAATTTTGTTCTCCTGATTCATATGTTGAAGGCCTAACCACCAATACTTCAGAATGTGACTATATCTTGGAGACAGAGCTTTTAAAGAAGCAAGTAAAGTAAAAATGAGGCCATGTGGGTGGGCCCTATCTAATATGGCTGGTGTCCTTGTCAGAAGAGGAGAGTAGGACACAGGCAGGCATGGAAAGAAGACTGTGCTAAGACAACAGAAGCAGGTGGCCATGTGTAAGGCAAGGAGAAAGGCCTCAGAAGTAACCCCTGCCAACCCTCGATCTTAAGAACACCTTGATCTTGTACTTAAAGCCTCTGGAACTGTGAGGAAATACATTTCCACTGTTTGAGACACCAAGTCTTTGGTGCTTTGCTATGGCAACCCTAGAAAATGAATATAATATCCTTGTCCTGTTTAAAACTCTTCAATAACTAAATAAAATCTCAATATCTTCCCTTGGTGGAGAAGCTACTGCATTATCTGGCCCTCCTGTATCTTGCTCTTCTCATCTTCTCCTACTCAGCACCTTGTCCTCATTCATTTTCAGCAGCACTGGCATTTTTTTCCTTCCTTAAACATATTAAGACCCTTCCTGCCTCAGGTCATTAGCACTTGCTGTTCCTCCAATTAAGACAGTTGTTCCTGGGTAAGATGGCTGAATAGAAGGTGCCACCAATTGTCCCCTCAGCAAGGACACCAAGCTAACAACTATCTACACAGAAAAAAAACTTGATAAGAACCAAAAATCAGGTGGTCACTCATAGTACCTAGTTTTAACTTCATATCACTGAAAGACGCACTGAAGAGATAGGAAAAAACAGTCCTGAGCCACCGATATCACCCCTCTCCCACCCTTCAGCAGAGGTGGCATGGTGCTGGGAAACCATCTCTGGGTTTTGGGGGAAGGACAGCACAGTATTTGTGAGGCATTGAACTCAGGGCTGTCTTAGGAGAGTAGAAAGGAAAACTGGACCAAACTCAGCTGATGCCCACCCATAGAGGAAGCATTTAAACCAGTCCCAGCCAGAGGGGAATCTCCAATCCCAGCATTCAAAACGTAAGTGCCTACAAGCCTCGCCACCACAGGCTAAGCACTCTGTGTCTCCAGGGAAACTTGAAAGACAGTCTAAGACATAAGGACTGCAACTCTTAGGTGAGGCCCAGTGCTGAACTAGGCCCAGAGACAGTGGACTGGGAGGGCATATGACATACTGAGACACCAGCTGGGGCAGCCAACGGAGTGCTGGTGTCACCCCTCCCCTAACCCCAGCCTGCACATCTCACAGCTCCAAAAGAGATCCTATCCTTCTGCTTTAGGAGAAGAAAGCAAAAAAGAGGGAGGTCTTTGTCTTGCTTCCTGGATACATGCTCATCCACAGCAAGATAGGCACCAGTCAGTTGTGAGGCCCCCATTCCAGGCCCCAGCTCCAAGGCATTTCTAGACATATCCTGGGCTAGAAGGGAACCCACTGCCTTGAAGGAAATGACCCATTCCTGGCAGCATTCATCACCTACTACCTGAAGGTGCTACCTGGGGCCTTGAATAACCAGCAACGATACCCAAGTACTACATTGAGGGCCTTGGACATGTCTCTCAGACTTGTTGGTTTCAGGTGAGACTCAGCACATTACCAGTTGTGGTGGCTATGTCGCAAAACTCTTTCTGCTTATAAAAATCAGAGGGAAAAGTAAAGGGGATTTTAACTTGCACCTTATGTAACAGAAAGGCCACAGATGGGTAGAACACCAAGTGGGCTTTTGGACAGCATTTCTGGACCTGCCCTGAGCCAGCAGGGAACCCACTGCCCTGATGAATGAGTCCCTGGCCAGGCAACATTCATAAGCTAACTTAAGAGATATTGGAACTTTAGGGAACATCAGCAATAGACTGGCAGTACCCCTTGTGGACTACGGTGGCAGTGGGGCTATAGGGTGAAGTGTCTCTGCTTTTGGAAAGTTGAGGGAAAGGTGGGAAGGACTACAATTTGCGGTTTGAGTGCCAGTTCAACTGTAATACAACAGAACACCAGGTAGACTTCTAAGGTTTTTTACTGTAGTCCCTGACTCCCAGATAGCACTTATATGCACCCAACTCTGGAGCATCCAGGTATATAAAGCAAATATTATTAGAGCTAAAGAGAGAGATAGACCTAATATAACAACAGTTGGAGACTTTGACATCCCACTTTCAGCATTAGATAGATCTTCCAGACAGAAAATTAACAAAGAAACATCAGACTTAGTCTGCACTATAAATAAAATGAATCTAATAGATACTTACAGAACATTTCATCCAAGAGCTGCAGAATATACATTCTTTTTCTCATCACGTGAACTACTGTCATGGATGGACTATATGTTAGGTCATACAACAAGTCTTAAAACATTTTAAAAAATTAAAATAATATCAAGCATCTTTTCTGACCACAGTGGAATAAAATTTTGGAAACTATACAAATAAATAGAAATTTAACAATATGCTCTGAATGACCAGTGGGTGAGTGAAGAAATTAAGAAGGAAATTGAAATATTTCTGAAAATAAATGATAATGAAAACACAACACACTAAAACCTATGGAATGCAGCTAAAACGGCACTAAGAGGGAAGTTTGTAGCTACACATGCCACATCAAAATACAGGAAAAACATCAAATGAACAGTCTAATGATGCATCTTAAAGAACTAGAGAGTCAAGGGCAAACCAAACCAAAGACTTGTAGCAGTAAAGAAATAATAAAGATCAGAGCAGAAATACATGAAACTGAAATGCAAAAAAAAAAGATCAATGGAACAAAAGTTGTTTTATTGAAAAATTAAACAAAATTAATTAATCTTTAGTCAGACTAGGAAAACAAGAGTGAAGATCTAAATAAAATCAGAAATGACAAGATAATAGAACTGATACTGTAGAAATTTAAAGGACATTAGTGGCTACTATGAGAAACTATTAATATATGCTAACAAACTGGAAAATCTAGAATAAATGGAAACATTCTGAAACACTCACAACCTACCAAAATTGAACCAAGAAGAAATTCAAATTCTGAACAGACCAATAACAACAAGATCAAAGCTGTACAAAAAAGAATCCTAGTAAAAAAAATAAAAAAAATAAAAGCCTGGGACCTGATGGCTTCACTGCTGAGTCTACCAAACATTTAAACAAGAAATAATAGCAGTTCTACTCAAACTATTCCAAAAAATAGAGGAGAAGGGAATACTTCCAAACTCAGTTTATGAGGCCAAGTATTGCCTTAATAGCAAAACCAAAGACACAGCAAAAAAAGAAAACTACAGGTTAATATCTCTGATGAATAGTGACACGAAAATTCTCAGCAAAATACTAACAAACCAAATTCAACAATACATTAGAAAGATCATTCATCATGACTAAGTGGGATTTATTCTGGGGTGCAACAATGGTTCAACATTTGCCATCATCAATCAATATGATTCATCATATAAACATACTAAATAATAAAACGCATATGATCATTTCATTTCAATTAACGCTAAAAAAGCATTTGATAAAATTTAACATCCCTTCATGATAAATATCAACAAAAAACTGGGGACAGGAGGAACATACCTCAACATAATAAAAGCCATATATTACATACCCACAGCTAGTACCATACTGAATGGGGTAAAACTGAAAGCCTTTCCTCCAAGATCAGGAACACAACAAGGATGCCCACTGTCATCACTATTATTCAGTATAGTACTGGAAGTCTTAGCTAGAGCAATCAGACAGGAGAAAAAAATAAAGGGCATCCAAATTCAAAAGGAAGAAGGCAAATTATCCTTGTCTGCAGATAATATGATCTTATATTTGGAAAAACCTAAAGATGATACCAAAAACTATTAGAACTGAAAAAAAATTCAATAAGGTTGCAGGATACAAAATTAACATACAAAATTCAGTGACATTTTCATATGCCAACAGTGAACAATGTGAAAAAGAAATTTAAAATGTAATCTTATTTATAATAGCCACAAATAAAATGTAATACCTAAGAACCTAATCAAATAAGTGAAAGATCTCTACAATGAAAACTATGAGAACTGATGAAAGAAATTGAAGACACCAAAAAAAGGAAAAAAATTCCATGTTCTTGAATCAAAATTGATAAAATGTCCATGGTACCCTAAACAATCTATAGGTTCAATGCAATTCCTATGAAAATGTTAATGGCATTCTTAACAGAAATAGAAAAAACATTCCTAAAATTTATATGAAATCATAAAAGACCCAGAATAGCCAAAGCTATCCTAAGCAAAAGGAAGACAACTAGAGTGATCTCATTACTTAACTTCAAATTATACTACAGAGTTTTAGTAAACAAAACAGCATGGTATTGGCATAAAAACAGACATACAGACCAATGGAACACAATAGAGAACCAAGAAACAAATTCACCTACAGTGAACTCATTTTCAACAATGGTGCCAGAACATATACTAGGGAAAAGACAGTCTCTTCAATAAATGTTGCTGGGAAAGCTGGATATCTATGTGCAGAATAATGCAACTATATCCCTCTCTCAGCATACACACACAAAAAAATCAAATCAAAATTGATTAAGGACTTAAATCAAAGATCTCAAACCATAAAACTACTACAAAAACATTGGGGAAAATCTTCAGGACATTGGTCTGGGCAAAGTATTTCTTGAGCAATACCCTAAAAGCACAGGCAATGTAAGCCAAAATGGACAAATGGGATCACATTAAGTTAAAAAGCTTCTGCACAGCAACGGATACAATCAACAAAGTGAAGGGACAACCCACACAATGAGAGAAAATATTTGCAAACTACCCATCTGACCAGGGATTAATAACCAGAATATAAAAGGAGCTCAAACAACTCTATAGGAAAAATATCTAATAATTTGATTAAAAAATCGGCAAAAGTTTGAATAGACATTTCTCAAAAGCAGACATACAAATGACAAACAGGCATATGAAAAGGTGCTCAACATCATTGATCATTAGAGAAATGAAAATCAAAATTACAATCAGATATCATCTCACCCCTGTAAAAATGGCTTATATCCAAAAGACAGGCAATAACAAATGCTGATGAGGATGTGGTGAAAAGGGAACCCTCACACACTGTTGGTGGGAATGTAAATTAGTACAACCACTGTGAAGAACAGTTTGAAGGTCCCTCAATGTAATGGTTAATACTGTCAATTTGGTTAAAGGATACAAAGTATTGTTCCTGGGTGTGTCTGTGAAGGTGTTGCAAAGGAGATTAACATTTGAGTCAGTGGGCTGGGAAAGGCAGACCCACTCTTAATGTGGGTGAGCACCATCTAATCAGTTGCCAGAGTGGCCAGAATACAAGCAGGCAGAAAAACGTGAAAACACTAGACTGGCCTAACTTCCCAGGCTATATCTTTCTCCCATGCTGGATGCTTCCTGCCCTTGAACATTGGACTCCAGGTTCTTCTGTTTTGGGGTTCAGACTGGCTTCCTTGCTCCTCAGCTTGCAGACAGCCTATTGTGGGGCCTTGTGATTATGTGAGTTAACACTCCTTGATAAACTCCCATTTATATATACATCTATTCCATTAGTTCTGTCTCTCTAGAGAATCCTAATACACTCAAAAAACTAAAAATTGAGCTATCATGTGGTCCAATAATCCCACTGCTGGGTATATACCCCAAAGAAAGGAAGTCAATATATTGAAGAGATATCTGCACTCCCATGTTTGTTGCAGCACTGTTTACAATAAGTAAGATTTGGAAGCAACCTAAGTGTCCATTAACAGAAGAATGGATGAAGAAAATGTGATACACATACACAATGGAGTACTATTCAGCCATAAAAAAGAATGAGATCCAGTCATTTGCAACAAAATGTATAGAAATGGAGATCATTATGTTAAGTGAAATAAGCCAGGCACAGAATGACAAACATCACATGTTCTCACCTATTTGTGGGATCTAAAAATCAAACAGTAGATATAGAGAGTAGATAGTTGGTTACCAGAGGCTGGGAAGGGTAGTGGGAGGCTGGGTGGGAGGTGGGAACAGTTAATGTGTACAAAAAAAAAAAAAATAGAAGAACAAATAAGACCTACTACTCAATACAATAAAAGGGATATTATAGTCAATAAGTTAATTGCACATTTTATAATAACTTTAAGAGTGTAATTAAATTGTTTATAACTCAAAAGATAAATGCTTGAGAGTATGGATACCCCATTCTCCATGACGTGTTTATTTCCCATTCCATGCCTTTATCAAAATATCTCATGTACCCCCCAAATACGTATACCTACTATATACCCATAAAATTTTTTTAAGTAAAAATTAGGGTAGTGGGGAAACAAAGAAAACTCTTCCCATTGGTCTTCATGGGATAGATCCTTCTCATCATTCAGGTCTCAGCTTAAATGTCACTTCCTCAGAGGAATCTTCCTGACTACCTTGTCCAATGTGCTTTAGCCTCAGGTGGGAATAACTTTCCACTTTCTTCCCCTAATTTTCTTTATAGCATTTACCAGTTGTGAAACGTTCTTGTCTATTTAGAATTTAAGCTCTACAGTAGCAAAGATGTATGTTTGCCACCATATTTCTGGAGACTGAAATGGTTACTGGCCCATTGTAAGTACGAAAGAATATAAAATGTATTAGCAAGTACTCTTGAGAGCACTTTAAACCAGTGCTAGTCAGAATATAGGTTTGTATCATCTTTGTAGAAAGTAATTTCCCATTATGTCTCAGTTCAATTATTTTCAAACCTGTTTAACCCAGTAACACTATTTCTATAAAAACAATTTTAAAAATCAGAGTTAAGAGCAAAGATTTATAGAGTTGTGTAATACACATAATACAAAAAATATATACACCTACTATGTATGCACATAATTATTTAAAACAAAAATTAAAAATTTAAAAATATAAGGTAGTGGAAAAACATATTATTTTATATATACGTGAGCATATATATACACACACATATATATAGTAGCATAGTGTTATATATAATAAAATTAGAAACACCTCAGAGGTCTGACAAAGAGGAAATGGTAAATTAAACTATGATATCTTCACACAAATGGCAGTATTCATTCCACCTTGCTTTGGTAATCATACTTCCAAATATCTCTCCCCTACTGGATATGAGATTAGGTGTCCCATATCCCCTTAGCCAAGGGATAGACATTTGACCCACAGTAAGCTAATGGAGTCCTTATCTGAAATATGAATATTTTGCACACAGAGAGAAAGGAAAAATGAAATATTTATTTATTCTTTCCATTGCTGGTGCCTAGACAAGGCTCTCAAGCAATTTTTGCTAATAAGCTTCACCAGGGCTCTCTGATTTCTGCTATGGCTGACATCCCACTGGATACACTGTTCTGCCTTTCTGGTTTGAAATAATTTCAAAATATAAAATTATTTCTAAACTTATTCATAAGTAGTTGTTGCCGTCTGAGAGTTCTTCATTGCCACAGCTAACCCAGCCTCTGCCCAAGTACCTTCTGCATGACCCAACATTCCAATAAATAAAGGGATAATGCCTAGCTCAGCAGCTGCATGGTTGGCTTTGGTTCAGAAAGGTACAGTGCTTCATGCCATTCAAGATATTTTCAATTCCACTCTTGCTTCCTGTCCTTAACAAGTCCCTTTGATTTTGTGTGTTCAGCCATATTTTTCCTTTAATTTCATATTTGCTACATTAGTTCAATTCAGTATTTGTGACTGGCAAAAGAAGAATTCTATTTGATGTACTCTAAGTCTTGTTTTCAATGTTGGAAAATTCTTAAGTCAAAAAAATAAGGACACAAAACTATGTGAGGCCTAATTTTATTTAAAATATATTTTGGCATTTATATCAAATATTTGCATACATATATACATAGATACATGTAAAATATAGCAAAATCTTATAATGCTCATCTTTTGGTATTATAGTATAAGGAAAATATTCTTTATAATTTTCATTATTTTCCAAACTTTCTGCATCTATGTATGTATACACCGCTAAAGTTATATAATTTTAAAAATAATTAGGATGGATTATAGCTCTATCAGGGGACTCAGCTGTTATGTCAGGAATTGTTAGAAGTGAATTTATAACCCTAATGACTAGGAATATTTTAATTGCACGTGTTGATCTTCTTAGCCTCATATGTCTATGTCATATACATCAATTTCATGATGTGTAATTCTTGCTGTGTTGATAAACAGACTTGATGCTAACTTATATCATTTTACAAGATAAATTACTTGATCACCCACTTTTTAGCAATTATGCCTATTCTCAATTCATACAATGTTTAGGAAACTATTAACCCTTCAGCTGTCATTGGCCTTTACTATGGTACTGGAGTGTACCTAGGAAAAATTTCTATCTAGAAAGCATTGAAACACAAATTCATTCACTTTTTAAAGGGAAAAATTGGGAAACATGGTAGTATTGTCCATGGATAGAGTTTGTAGCTAGATCTTGTCTTGTATGAATGCTTTGAAAAATGCCACATTTTCATAAAATTCTGGAAAAAATTTCTCACTTCAAATTGCTGAATTAGTGTTTATAAACCAGAAGACAGAAAGTGTTGTGTTCAACAGCCAAACCTCCTGGTGACCCACAGCTGTGTCTGGACCAGGACTGCACATTTAACTCGAGGATGAAGTGCCTCTTTGGGTACCTCACTCCCCAGCATGGAATGTTAATGAGAATTCTCTACCAGATGTGTGGATTTAATGCTAGACAGGAATAATATTGAAAAGTATGCAATTAAACTTTTAACTTTTTTTTTCAGATAAAAAGAATGGGAAGGTATTATAAATAAATATACTTTAATGGTTGTTACTATTATATTAGAAATTAGTTGCATAATTCACTTCACAGTTTAATAATAGGTAAAATTAATTGAGGCCACATGTACCTACTTATGGCCATTTGAATGTATCTAGTGTGGTAGGTGACCCTTGCAATTGTTCCTGAGATTCTCTGCTGAATATTTCTCTTCTCTCATCTCCTGGCCAGACTCAGAGGAACCAATGGGGTATTTGGAGCAACCACTATGTGGAAGGAACCCAGATTCTGAGTAAGCAGGTGGGCCACCAGCCAAATAATTAATTGACATGAATGAGTAATAAAGATGATGCGTTAACAAATAAAGACACATATAGAAATAAGCATATTTGTGATATATAATATATACTTATAATATCTAAATAAGTATAAAACTTTACCAACATCATAAGGAAAATAAAAGTCGTGTAGGGCTTGAATGAAGAGGAAAACACATCTGGAGAGGATATGACTCAGGATAACCACTGCCTTTTCTAGCAATTCCTGACTGCTCAGGTTTGATTAGCACTTCCCACCTGACCCTGTGTGAAGCTCACTTGGCTTATTTGTCTGAATCTCATCTGTACAGTAAGTTCCTTGCAGCCAGGCTATTATCTTATTTATCTTGAATTACTTGTAATCACTTAGTCCCAGAAACATACATAGATGTTTCTCAGTAAATTTTTTTTTAATGAGTGATGTATGAAAATGAGAAACATTTCACAGCTGGACAGTAGAGATTGCATTTGTTAATAGAATTTTGATGGTGGCGACTCTGATGAGAAGGATATTCCAATCGGAGCAAACAATGTTAACAAAGAGCATCACAAAAAATAGGTGAGCAAGGCCATACAATGCTAGGCTGGAGGTCTCTGTAGCTAAAATTCACATTTTCTAATGCATGTTAGTAGGATAAATGTCTTTTTGTCTACCGGTGTTTGTCTCTGTTTCTAATGTGTATATGGCAGCATATGTGAATTTCGAAAGTAAGCACAGAGAAAATGGATAACATTCTAGAATATAAAACTAACATAGTATCACAGAGTTTCAAAATGACAATGACATCTATATGTAGAAAACAAAGTTGGTGAACATTAACAACATGAACTTTCTATTTTAATAAGAAAAATTGAAAATAAAGAATAATGGTATTGTAGAGATCAAAATAATTTACCAATAAGATTAAAAATTTTGTTAACTAGTTTGCTTTTTACTGATAAATCATGTAAAAACACTTACTTAGTCAAAGTATATTGATTGAGTGTGTATTATGGGTTAAGTGCTATTCTGAGTGCCATTTATGCACTGGGAATAAAATGAACATAGTCCCTGCTCTATTTTGTAACTATAGTCTGGTAGGTTAGTTAGATAAATAAATAAATAGTGTAAAATGATAAGAATCATGATGAATACTATGAATAAAGTAAATAGAGTGCAGAGACATAAAATAATTGTGAAGAATCTTCTTGTTTAGAATAAGTAGAGAGGCTGTTCTAACAATGTGACAATTAAGGTTAGTCATGTAAGGCAGAATCAGGCAAGTGTGTTCTAGGCACAGTGCCAGTTGCAGATGTTATTCCAGATATTAGTCAGAGCACCTGCCATCCTTCCTTCATTCACCAAATATTTAGTGTGTGGCTACATTAGGTAAATCGACATACTCAGTGCTTAAAGAGATAGAGAAATGGACCAGGCACAATTTCTGTCTTCGAGGAGGGATTGTAATTTTGAAATTATAACTGGCCATGTTGTGCAGCAGCTGGCTCCTACACATATGAGAGCTGCTTGTTAAATACTCAGGAATGTTGTAACCTGCTTGTTAAATAGTTGGTATCCTAAATCATCCATGGTAAGAGTATTTACACTACAATAATTGGCAGTCATTATAAATCAGGGTGTTTTCTTTTCTCTAGAGAGTTTGTGGTTAAATATTTACCAATAACCCATAACTCATCAGTTGTAAGGCTGACTCAAAAGGAACTGAAGCTACTTGTTGACTTTAGGCTCTATTATATTCTACTATCAGCTGTTTACATAGGGTGCAACTTTGAAAAAGTGCAAAAAGGATTATTTTATATTGCCATCTCAATATTGACAATGCAAAGTGCTTTCAGTAGCTTTTAGGGTTGGAAATTTGAGACTGTAAACTTGATAAGATCGACATTATGACTCTTATTCCCCCTCTACCCTCAGCATTAGCCAGACCTGTGATCATTGCTCATGAAGTTTGCTCTTCCAGGAATACTCTCCCCATCACAATCTCCATCTGTCCAATCCTGTTGTCTTTCAAGTATGAAATGATATCTCCCATCTTAGAAGAAAGATTTCATTTCCCCCACACTCCCTCCTTCAATAGCTCCATTTCTTCATTTTTCATTCCAAGTTCCTATTTTCATCCCAAGCCCCAAAGTTCCTATTTCAAGATTTTGTCTCCATCACGTCACTAAACTGTTACTGTGAAGGGCAGCAAATTCAAAGGACAATTATCAGTCCTTGTCTTCCTCAATCTTGCAGTGATATTTGATACAGATGGTCCCTCATCATTCTTCGCACTTGCTTGTGTGAGGCACATTTTCTCCATTTTCCTCCTACACCACCGGCCACTCCTTTCGGTCTGCTTGGCTGTGTACTTATCCCAATTTCAAATTCTAAATACAGGAGTTCCCTAGGTTCGGTCATTGAGAATTTTTCCTCTCTATTGACTTTAATTGGTACTTATGTATTGATTATGTATTAGGTATTGATGACTGACTTATTCTGAGTTCCAAGCACTTAGTGCAGCATAGAAAGCCCCTTCACAGTCCAGCCTCAGCCCAGCTCTCCAACATCATGGCCTTCCATGCTTCAATTGACTCACCATGCTTGATCACAGAGAAGTTCTAATTTTTTTCTTGAAGAAATAAAGCTGAGTCTTTAAGACTTCATTTCAGTTTCCCTCTGCTTATAATACTCTGCCCCTATTTCTTCAATGACTTACTGACATACTTTTTTCAGGGCCCTGCTTTAATGTTGTCTCTCAGACCATCTCATCTAGAATGTCAACACCATAATCTTACAATTCTTTATTTTTCTTCATACTAATTATTTTTGCATCTATATAATATATATGCACATGCATATGTATAAAATCTCACTAACATAGTGGCAAAACACTTTCTAAAATGTCTACCAATACAATATTATTTAATATACTATTTAATATATAGCATAAATTGCAAAGATATAGTACTTAGCATATAGTATAATGTCATGTAATATAACATAATATACTCTCCCTAGAATGTAAACTTCCTGAGAACAGAAAGCTATCTTTCCATAGTTCCATCACCCAAAAACAGTAAGAACTTAAAATACATTTTTTGAATGACTGCAAAAATCACCTAAAAATTAATAATCCCCATGTAGTCTTTTTATTTGACTATTTTTACACTTCTTTACCCTCCTCCTTTTATCCACTGTTGCACAATAATCTAGGCCATGCAGTAGTAACTTATGAGAACCAGGGCTTGAACCCAGATATTTTCATTACTTTTTACGTCAAATACATTTTTTCCATTATATTGCCACCTCTAATCATATATATTTTTAGAACCAGTTAGTTTGTAATATCAAATGCCATGGGCAATTTCTGACCACAAGATTTAATCATCAGGAAGATCTATTGAATATCTATGAGGTGTGTCCACTCTATTGGTGCTTGGGATCCAAAAACAAATAAAACACTGCTCTTGCATCCAAAGGACTCTGTCTTACACAGTATACATGCAAAAAATTATTGCACTAATTTCTGGGGAAATTATGTACAACTTGTACAGCAAAAGCCTCATATTTCAATGTTAAAAATTATTTTTGCAGAATGAATTTCTACACATACTTGCACATATGCACACACACATATGCACAATCATACATACGCACTTTTTAACAACCTTAAGTGTATGACTACATGATATGAACTCTTTCTTTTTGAGGATATTTATATTTCAGGGCCAGATATAACCACAGAAACATCTGACCTTAGCAGAAATATTATTCCTTCTTATTTGTCAAAAGTTGAGCATTAAAATCAAATGTGAGACTAGGAAATAGCAGCTTCACTTGGAGATTTCTCCACAGAGTTCTTGCTTTCAAAATAAAGTCAGTGGAAAAGAAAACGCAAATCCCTTTTCAATTATTCATTTTTTCCAACTTGGAAATTTTTTCAATACTTATTCTTTACTCTGGATATCAGTTATTCTTTTCACTGACTTGCATTATCTTTCCATATACACATATTTTCCAGGATCGTATTTGGCCTACAAATAACCTCACAGGTAATTTATTTTGCAAATAGTTCATGTTTGATCTAGGTGGCAAGGCAAATAGTTTTCATATTATTTAGCTGACTAGGGTGGAAGGTGGAAAAGAAAATTTTATTTGACGTTTCCTGTCAGTAAGCTGCTAGCGCTAAGAACAGAAACTCTGCGTAAGTAATAGCACTGGCTACTAAACTCTTTCATGCAATGATGATGCTAACTGTATCTTAATAGAATGATGTTGGCATGTCTTCCTTGAATATATTAAAAAGTGTATAAGGTTGATTAAACAGTCCCAAGCAGTCAGCGTTGCTCTTGGTAAGAACGTATTCCAAAAGCAATATGGATTTGAAAGTGTCATCTAAAAAGCACAAAAAGCTTTTATTGTAAAATTTGGTATCTAGCCTCTACAATGTATAATGATGTTGATTTTTATTACCATTCTGAATACAATAATTAAATTGAAGATTGATGGCTTAAGACACCCTCTTCATTTAGAATATGCAAGAACAATACTAAAATATTAATGATGATAATAATTAACATTTATACCACATATATTTGTCAGTCTTTTGCAATATAATTTCTCTGAAGACTTTAAGAAATCCTTCAATCAGAGATCTATGAGGTAACTTAGCATAGATAATTCATATTTTTAAGTAATATTAGCCTGTAAATTTTTAAAAATCATAATTTATAGTTATCTGTCTTTCTACAAAATTATTCTTTGGAAACAAAAACCTCTCACATTCGCCACTCATTGTTTGGGGAATCTACAAGTGTATTCCATGAATGTGCTGCACACTAGTGTCCTTGGCCACTGGTTAGCACCCACCATTTTCCTGCCCCAATTCCTGCTTGCTGTGGTGGAATCTCCTGTCTCTGTTGATGCCAAAGCAACAAATGCACCATCAAATATCCTGTCTATGAGGAAAAAGGAAACCTCAATCTGAAAGAGCCAAAGAAAACTGCTGACATCAAGGCAGTTCACAGCATGAACTATGAAAGTTCCATAGAGAATTTACTCAAAGACCATAAATTTTTATCTGCCTCCCCCCTCCTTTTTTTTTTTTGATAGTACAAGTTGAACTCAAAAACTGGGCCATCCTCAGAACCAACTGCCTCCTCAGCCCTTCAACATGACATTGAAACAGTTTTTCCCTTCAAATTTACAAGGAGAAAGGCCATCCCAACAATGTTAACTATCACTTTCCTATGAAAGTCATAAATAAGAATGTTTATGTGCAATCTACTGATTTTTAAGTCTTGATAGCTAATTTAAACCTTGTGAATAATATTCTTATTATAATATAGAAATAAACTTTAATTATGCATTACACGTAGAAAAAGAAGAGTTAGGATGTTTATAAAGAAGATTATTTTTAAATCAATTCAGTTCAACAATATTGTTTAATAGTTGGGGGAAAATCTAGGTTTACAATCAAAGCGCATTAAAATCACAGCACTGGTTAACTAGTCTACAGGATGAATTCGTTCTTCTTCATCCTCAGGAAATATTCCTGAATACTATTGTGGGAACAGCTCTTAACTGGACAGCTGTTATATACATCTTTAGTAGAGACAAGATTCCTGAGAAACTCTTATGTGGGATATAATTTTGCCTCATACATCCTCTTTAAAGAAAAGCAAGAAGTTCTGACATGGATAGCAAATAAGAAGCAAGTAAAAACATGTCAACACTTCCTGTGTGGCACGGCATAAATAATACGGCTGTGTGCAAGAAAACTATAGAGAATATAAGCACTTTAGGGAAAACTAAGGCTGATGGAAGGGATAATGGTTAAAACAAGGAGTAGCCTGGGGGACCATAAAAACTCCATGATCTCTACCAGTCTCCATCAAGCCACCTGAAAGAGACATACTAAAGAAAATGTCTGTTTGCTATGCAAATATAGCCTTGAGACAAATATGCTATTCCACTCTTCAAAAAAAATTGCTGTCCATAAATTTCCCTTGTGAGGTAAGGCAAGAGCAGGACTGGGGGAGGAGGGGCGGGGGGAATCAGCACGGTACTGAAGTGTCACTGCTGCCCAACATGGAGGAAAATAAGGTAGCTACCACAAGTCTCTGGACTCCTGTGGTAATATAAGGGTAATAACAAAGAAAACGCATGAAATTTTTGTATCATGACATAAAGTAAAAGGAGATTTTTATAGACAAATTAAAGTTTTGAAGTTTTGAAGTGAGCAATTAAGCTTATGATTAATCACAGAAAATATGTTATTGTCCTTGATTTGAGAATAGCTTCTGGCAAGAAAACTCAGCAATGTTGCACTCCATCAGATTCCACTCTGCAGTAGAGAAAGTAATCTCCCTAAAATAAAGATGATTCAGCACCATAGTTCTCACTCCATGAGGTTTAGATCTGAGTATGAGATCTGAGTATGAGATCAACATTTATCATGATGAGAGCTACCTATCATTTATTAAATTTAATAAAGATCTTAAATCAGTGAATGATAAATCATAGTCATTTCATTTTTTTAAATTTTACATAGTTCTTGGCTGTGTATGTATCTAAAAATGATTGAATTTAGTTTCTGTTGAACCTTGTTTCTTCACAGCTTGAACAGAATTCAATGTGATCACATAAAACTAAAACTGATAGCACAAAAACTTCTCATAAGACCTGAAAATAAAGTGAATACCAAGAAAAAGAATGGTATGATTAAAACTATTGTACAAATCTTAAGCAGATTAACATAACTTTATTAATTGTACTACATCATTTAAATATTTGAGACTTTCATATTTTCAACAAAGGCAGACTCTAACAAATTTTATATACTATCAGAAAGGCTTAACATCAAAGATTTCTCTTATCTGGAAAATGTGTGTGGTACTTCCTTGTGGATTTCAATCTACAGTGAAATGCCCTGAAAAGTGATCTTCTGAACCCCAGATTTTCCTGATATACTTTAGCATGTGATTTGAACAGCTGCTAATTCCACTTGCAATTTAGTCATCAAAAGTGGCTAACAGATTAAACAATAAAGTGGCAAATGTCATCTCATACAAAGAATAACTTGTGAGTGAACGTGATTTAGAATTCATGAAGTTTGCCTACCAAACAGGGACATTTGGAATTGCCTGTGGCGATAAATTTACTATGCAATTTTTCTGTGGAGATAATTCTTTTGGAGACTATTAGAAATATAATGCTGTAACACTGATTGTCTTAAAAATAATTTGTCTGCCACTTTAGCCCAGAGTCAGGCAAACTATACTCCCTGGGCCAAATCTGCTGTATCTCCCATTTTTATAAATAGAGTTTTTTGAAACACAGCCACACACAAGCATTCCTTATTGTCTATGGCTACTTTTGTGCTACAACAAAAAAGTTGTTATTACAGAAACTGTATGGTCTGAAAACCCTAAAATATAGTCTTGCTCTTTGTCGAAAAAGCTTGTCAAGCCCTATGTTAGTCTTAATTATTTGTTATACAAACAAGACTTAACGTTTATCATGAGAGCTACCTATCATTTATTATCCACCAGGCATTGTATTAAACCTTCCCATACTTCTTTCGTCTCACTTCAGTTCTGTGAAGTATTGTTATTCCCATTAAATGTATGAGAAATGAGAAGCTTAGGAAGTTTAAGTGCTTTGCCCATGTAAACAGTGGAACCAGGATCCAGCCTCAACTCTGAATCAAAATCCATATTATTCCTCTTAATCCATCTCATCTCCAGTAACTCCATGGTCTTCCTTTCTCCAGACAACTTGTATGATTTGAATCTAAGAGAAATAGTGCCAATAGATTAAGTAAGTGTCTTAGCCACTTGGATGTGAAGTTACGCTTAATATAGAAGAGAGGGAGAAATAGCTTTTAAAGTTTCCTGGAAGTGTAAAGAGTTCAATCTAAGTACTCAGATTGCCACAGTCTGTTTCAAAGTTTTCAAATAAGCCTGTGACTAATGGGAGGCACAATTTGTTTATTAATAAGTAAGTGTCTTTTGGCAAACAACATATGTCAAGCTTCACTTCTTCATCCTTTAAGAAGGAATAAAAATCATGGGAATTTGGGGTTATCACGAGAACATCTGCATGCTCAGTCTTGTCTGGCCAGTTTGACCTTCTGTCAAAGTGTTATGAAAAAATAGTTTTTACTCAAAGCAGACAGGCAAAACAGTCAGCTGTGACTTTTGGCAGAGGACTTTTTTCCCGTACCCCCACCCGCCTGTCCATGGACTATTTATTATTTTTCTCCTGAAACAGGTATGCCTCGCCTGTTCTCCAAGATATGTCATATATTTCTTGGGAATTATCAGCAAAGTATTTCAACGTGGTCTTTCTTTTCCATTCCAGGATGACAGCCTTAACCCAAGTTTTAGGACTCTCATGGGAAACTTGCAAAGTAGATGACTTGTTTGTTTACATCTTTAACCCCACATTTACCCATGGAGAATTTGAGATAGTTCCAAGAATATAAACGTTAAACTAACAGGCTGTATCATCTGAAAATAGCAACTTGATTCTGTTCTGGCAACTTCCAGAGGCGGGATATTTTCACACAGAAGGATACATCCCTTGGTGTAGAAGGGAAAAGAAAGAGAATAAAGATATATGTCATTATAGTTTGAAACTCTTATATGAAAACCTTAAAATTTCAAAGGAAAAGTATTCTTAAAAGACATCTAGTCTAACGCCCAATTTGTGAAAGAGTAAACTGAGGACTTCATCCCAAGGTAGGATGTAAGACGCAGGCTGTCCCAGACTCCACTTCGCAACTGTGCAGTCAAGGAGCATCAATCACATGGACACAATGCAGAACCCTCCAGGCATCCTGTGAAAGACACTGGGCTATCCTGTAAATCTACTAGTTATCTAGGGAGTCCTTCTTTTGAGTTTGGAAATTATGCAAATTTAGAAAATATATTTGGTTTACAAAGAATAAATAAGATCACCAATAAAATGACTTTGAAAAGTTAAATCATTATGCAATCTGAGATGATATTATTAGTAATAACCTGCTCTCCACTCCCTTCTAAAAATTTTAGTACTTATGACAAAAGAAAAATTATGGAAATTTGACATTAGTTGTTAAATTGTTTTCTTCTAGTTGTGAAATCATTTTTTTAATAGCCTATAAAAGCAAGAGCCATGTAAAAAAATTATTTTCTTCATCTTTTCGTCTTTCTTCGGCCCTTCTTCCAACTCCAACCCTTGCTGTCTCTCCCTGTTCCCAGTCCCCTTTGCGTCTCCACCCAAGAGGGAAATGCTATTTCTGAACCATGAAAATGGGGAGACTGAGATCAAGGAATTTCTGGAATTGTTGAGTTTCCATGCTGGAGTGTTCTTTGCAACAGTGGCCAAAGTTCAAATATTAAATAATACATTTAAAATTACATTGACAGAACTCAGGGGCATATTTTCACTAAATGAAAAGCACAGGGTTCTTAAGTACATATTTCCTCATTTGGTTTCATTTCTTAGACCAAGTTCACATTTTTTTTCACTGCCTAATGTGTACAGAGTTTGTAGCCAGGCTGTGACACCCCGTTTCCATGTTCCTTCCACAAATTAAGCTACTAAGGACATTGTCCTGCTCATCATATTCATCATTTATGTGTCCTCGTGGTATTGCATTTGATAGTGGAAAATATTATCAGCATATTATTCCAATGACTTTGGCAAAATATACTCTCCTTAATTGTAGTCTATTACATACACTATGTGAGACCAAGACTTGCAAAATTTTTCCCCCGTTTCCTGAGTCATCTTGTCTGGCATTTCACAATACATTCCAAGGAGCAACAGAAGGAGAGTAACCGCAACAGTAGCAGAAGCAATTCTTTGAGAGGAAATGCCTTTGTTTGAGAGGAGGAAAGAAAAACAGAAAAAGTAAAGGGAGGCAGAGAGAGGGGGAATCAGCACTGTGAGAGATTAAGAAAATAAGGAATATAGGTTATTCATTATTCACCTTCTTGTAGGATGGTTCTAACGACTCAATGGGTGAAACAGTAGAAGATAAGGATAAAGTAACTCAGAAAAAGAAATTAGAAGCAAAAACAGGTCTTGATCTTGGTCTGTCTTCTACCCAATTATACTTTGGTTTTGTTTGGGGGCAGGCCAAGCAGATTTAGGACACTTTAGGATTGGTGCACTGGGGGAAGAGGTATGAGCTTCCAAGTTTAAGTTTTAGCCTTTGATATGGTGCTATTATTTAGTCTAAGGATTTTCCTGCTGTGTTCAGTGGCATTATACACAAATAAATACCACTTTCCTTTCCAAAACAATCTCCAAGTGTGGATGATTGAGGAAAGTGGCCACAAATTTTCTGTTGATCCCGGGGATATTTATCCAGTTTTTAAGGGAAAATCAAGGATTTTTTTTTTCTCACCTATCAAGCAAAGCTACTATTAATTAAATGGCAGAGTCCACCAAAAAGACCTATCATCCCAGAAACAAAGGTATGCAGTTTGCACCTACACTTTGACTAGTTATTGAATAGTGGTAAATGGATGTATGACAGCACAGACAGGAATAGTAAAGGATTGTATGAGTAGGATCAAGCAGAAACATATTCTCAAGCTGTTTCATGCTCCCAAAAAGATTCCTGAAAATTATACATACTGGCCAAAATATTTTTGAGACTATTTTTCTGACATCTTGCTGACTTTGTATTTCTACAATTTGAGTTTCACAAAGACAGTATAGTTAGACAATATACTTTATAATAGATATTCTTTGTATACAAATAATATTACCTTGTAACAAAGCAGAGAGAAGGCTGAAACTAGCTCCAGTCAACTGCCTTAAATGGTTGCATGTCAGGAACACTTTAGATTAGGGTCAGGAAAGGAAAGGTAACTTCATCAACTGGCTTCATTGCCATAGTAAAAGAATTTAGTTGTCATCTAATAATTTCCCAAAGACAAGAAACCTGGGCACAACAGGACCTAGTGGCACTAAATGCACTCACATAGATGGGATGGAGGCAGAAATTGAGATTAAAAATCCTGAACTTTCTAGAGCTTATTCATTTGTTTATATTGCAGAGTATGGGGTTAACGAGAGGCTGATTAATGAAGTTTCTACAGGAGGATTTGTGTTACGTTCTGTCATTCTACCACAGAAAAGTTGTCAAAGCATTTGATTTGAGTTTAGGTCTCCCATCCACCTACACAGAACTGAGGAGAGACTGAAATGTATGCTTGCAAATGACCATTAAGCTGGGTTAATTCTTCCTCAAAGGGAAAAGGAACAAAGGAGAAGAGTGTCACAGCATCAGGGAGCCATTATACAAGACTGGAGTCCCAGGAAGGTGCTTCAGTCTTTCTGTGTTCCTGCTTTTTTTCCATAAGAGAGTGCAGCTAGGAGTTGTTGTTATTGTTGTTGTTGTTTTTAATATAACTTTTATTTTAAGTTCAGGGCTACATATACTGGGTTTTTATATAGGTAAATGTGTGTCATGGGAGTTTGTTGTACAGATTATTTCATCGCACAGGCATTTAGTCTAGTACCTATTAGTTATTTTCCCTGATCCTCTCCCTCCTCTCACCTCCAGCCTCTGGTAGACCCCAGTGTGTGTTGTTCCCCTCAAAGTGTTCTCATCATTTAGTTCCCACTTATAAGTGAGAACAACTGGTATTTGGTTTTCTGTTCCTGCATTAGTTTGATAAGGACAATGGCCTCCAGCTCCGTCCATGTGCCTGCAAAAGACAGAATCTTATTATTTTTTGTGGTTGCACTGTATTCAATGGTGTATATGTACCACATTTTCTTTATATAATCTGTCATCAATGGGCATTTAGGTTGATTCCATGTCTTTGCTATTGTGAGTAGTGCTGCAATGAACAGACACATGCATGTGTCTTTATAACAGAATGATTTACATTCCTTTGGGTATATACCCAGTAATGGGGTTGCTAGGTCAAATGGTATTCTGTTTTATGTCCTTGAGGAATAGCCACACTATCTTTCACAATGATTTCAACTAATTTACACTCCTACCCACAGTGTATAGGTGTTTTCAATTTTAAAATTTGTAATTAATTCTCTCAGCAGAAATAATTTCTGCAGGACCCTGATGGCAGTTGACAACATGCTCATCTTTGACAGAGTTTACCAGTTATTTACAGCCAAAGTAGTGTTGGATAACAAATCCCAGAAAACTCAGCAGCTTAGAATGATAAATATTAGCTAGCTTATAGGTCTTTAGGTTAGCAATTTAGATTGGGCTTAGCTAGGGTACCTGGGGTGACTCAGCTCTCCTTCATGTCCCTTTTATCCTCAGAAGGCCCACCTGTTTGTTCTCATGGTGGTCATCATGGCACAAGAGGGCAAAGGTGGTAACAAATAAGCACTTTTCAAGCCTCTTCTAGTGTCAACTCTGCTAACATCCCATTGGCCAAAGGCAGCCCCACTGCCAAACCAGAGTAAAGGGGACATCACCCCAACCATGGCAAACAGTATAGATGCACAGTGAGTGAAGTATTGGAGTCATCAATCTAGCATTTCACTCAAGGCAAACATGTGTAGTTATTTGGGCAGCCTGTGGGCCTTCAGCTTTCCTGGAATGATAAGATGCTGGCAGGAGAGAGATAGCAGTAAGAGGTGAAAGACTTTTAAAGAAAAGAAATGTTTTTAGTAGAGTTAGATGAGCCCTTGGCCAAGTAGAAAAACAAGCTATGAAGATCTATGTGAAATGACCTGCTGATGTGATTGGCAGAACATCAGCACTTTGGCTGACTGTTTAGGGAAGAAAGAAAACACATGCTTTTTGTTTGTCTGTTTGTTTTTCATATTATCCGCTATATGCCAGAGTCACATTAGGCTATTAGTATTCCTCATTTCAATGAACCCTTGCAATATTTCTAATGTTTTTGTGTAAATATCTCCATTATCTCCATTTTATAGGTGAAAACACTGAATATGGGTTAGCTTTTTAAAACATAACAGTGCAAGCAAATGGTGGAGTTACCTTTTCTGATTTCAGACGTTGTACTCTCTCTACCACTGCATTCTGTACACATATTTACATCTAGTGTGAATCATCTCCTGTCAACTTTTTTTCCTAAAGAATTCCCACAGGAACAATGAGTTGTGAAAACAGGCACCAGTCTGGAAAAAAAAAAAAAACCTGGCATAATTCACTTTTCTGACCTTTTCTCCCAGGACTGTTTTGAATGGTTTTTCTTTGTAATAGATGAAGAACACATGCACAGGTCCAACCCAGAGCACAAAAGGCAGAACATCTACATGAAGCAGAATTTTTTAAGCAGGATGTTTTCTTGACTTTAGGTCACCTGGGAATAATTATCTGCATTTATGCTTTAAGGTATTTTACCTTATTGAAAAAATATAAGACAAATGTTGTATGAGGGACTTCTGACTTTCATGTGTTTGCTGCTCTGGGCTGACAAAATGTTCAGCTCTCTCCTGTAACATATGCTTCAGTATTACCAATCATCGACAAAAGGTACATGCCCCAAATTTCCACTTACTGCCATTGACTTCTGGCCACAAGCAAACTTCTTCACAGCATGTATGTCATTAGCATTAGCCACTGAGTCAATCTGCTGAAAGACTGTGGAGATGGCATATAAGAACCAGCACCAAAGCCTGGGCCCCACCTTCATCCAGGAAACCCTCAGAAGATTCTACCGACACTGGGTATCCAACTTTCAGCTTATTCTTGGCAACTTGGACATGTGTATTAGAAAGGTTTCCTTGAGCAGAATTTATATGAAGTCTATACAGGGCAAAGCAACTCAGCTCACTCATGCTGACTCATGAGACTCATTAGATAATGAGCAACTATAGCCCCATCTCCTGGTACCCTTTGTACCCATTCAGGCTACACATGATTTTAAATAACCATTTGTCAGGTCTCTTTCTACACTGAGTGATTGATTTGATGCCGGTGTATTTGTATACAGCCTCTGGTTCAAGGGCTTGACTTCCACAAGCACTGAAATACAAAAAAAGCAGAAGGAAGGGAGGGCAGCTTGGATCCAGACTACTGTTGAAGCCTAGCTCTAAAATATATCTCTAGACACATATTTTATAGAATAAATTTTTATAATAGAACAGGGTATAAAAGTTAAAAATAATAGAAAATTACATATTTTCTATAATATATTCTTGACCTCCTGATGTTCCCACCTCAGCCTTCTGAGTAGCTGAGACTATAGGCATGCTCTATCATATCTGGCTAATTTTTTGTAGAAATAGTGTTCTGCCATGTTGCCCAGGCTGGCACCTACCCTTGATAAACTGTCTATCTAGATCCCTGGAACACAAACTTGGAGCATTCTAGATTGTGTCTACTTTTTCATATCCCTCGTCTGATCTTATCATAAATCATTTAGAGTTTCCCTCATAATTAGGCCTCAAACAACATTCTTCCCTCAATTCCAACTGTCATTTCTTTTGTTAATATTCTACTCATTTTTCTCTTGGATTCTTGCAATGGCCTCCTCATGGGTCTCATCTCGTACACTCTCATCTTCTCCACATCCATTTTCTACATTTAAGGAAAATTCTCTTTAACTTTTATCTTAATTTCAGGAGTATGTGTGCAGGATTTTTATGTAGGCAAATTTGTGTCATGGGGTTTTGTTGTAGTTGTGCAGATTTCATTACTCAGGCATTAAGCCTAGTATCCATTAGTTATTTTCCAGATCCTCTCCCTCCTTCTTCTTTCCACCTTCCAATAGGCCCTAGTGCATATTGTTCCCCTCTGTGTATCCATGTGTTCTCATCATTTAGGTCCCACTTACACAGGAGAACATGTGGAATTTGGTTTTCTGTTCTTGCATTAGTTTGACAAGGATAGTGGCCTCCAGTTCCCCTGATATACTTGCACAGGACATAATCTTGTTCTTTTTTGTGGCTGCATAGTATTCAATGATGTATATGTACCACATTTTCTTAATATAATCTGTCATTGATGAGCATTTAGGTTGATTCCATGTCTTTGCTATTTTGAATAGTGTTGCAATGAACATACAAACATGTGTGTATTTATAATAGAATGATTTATATTCCTTTAGATATACACCCAGTAATGGGATTGCTGAGCCAAAGGGTATTTCTGCTTTTAGGTCTTGGAGGAACTGTCACACTATCTTCCACAATGGATGAACTAATTTACACTCCCTCCAACACTGTATAAACATTCCTTTTTCTCTGCAACCTCACCAGCATCTGCTATTTTCTACTTTTTGATAACAACCATTCTGACTGGTGTTAGATGGTATCTCATTGTGGTTTTGATTTGCATTTATCTAATTATCAGTGATGTTGAGCTTTTTTCAATAGTTTGTTGGCTGCTTGCATGTCCTCTTTTGAAAAGTGTCTGTTCATGTCCTTTGCCCACTTTTTAATGGGGCTGAGTTGGAAAACATCACTGTCTTGCTACAAATACTTCAGTAAAAATCCTGAACTCTTTCATATGGCCCCAAAACACTTTGTAAGCAACCCACGTCTCTGGCTGTATGCCAACCACCTCCTACAATGCTGACAAAAGGAGAGGATGGATGAGGAGTTGGTTAAGTTTTGAAATGTAGGAGAAAGAAGCAAGTTAATATGATTAATGGGTCTACAACCATGGCACTCAGGAATCCAAATGACTTGTCTTTATTGATTTACTCATTTTATTAACAAATACTTTCTGTGAGCCTCCTGGTAATGGCTGGAGGCTAGGGATCTAGGAGTGAAACAAAGTACATCTAGGTGCTAGGGATGTATCAGTGAAATAAAGCAAATTGTTGTTCTCAAGGGGGAGATAATGACAACAAATAAAAACATAAAGCTATAACATAGCATACTGGCATGTAATGTGAAAAAAAAGAAAGGAAACAGGATTAAAGAAACATGCAGGGGAAGAGGTGGTTAGAACACGCTATTTTATACAAGGTGGTCAGAGACGGCATCACCGAGAAGGTGACATTTCAGCAGAGACCTAAAGAAAGCAAGAGAGAGTATGCCGTGAAGATATGTATGGAGAAAATATTCCAGAGAGAAATAACAAGTGCAAAGGTCCTGAAGCAAAGTCAGATTAAGGATATTTGTGGAATATAAATTAGGCCATGGTGGCTAGAGCAGAGAAAGTGAAGGGAGAGAAGTAGGAGGTGAAGTTAGAGCAGGAATCCATGAAAACTTGAAGGTCATTCTAAGGATTTTGGCTTGTACTAAGAGGGAATTGGGGAGCACTTGCAGAGATTTGAACAGTGACATGATCTCTCTGGACTTCTCTCTTCGTATCCATGTTTTGGGGAGGGGCACACTACTTGGATTTCCTTATTCTTACTCTCCTGAGTATCTCCGTATGCTGCTACCTTTGCCTGGAACATCCTTCCCACTCACATCTGACCCTCATTTGACTGTCAGTCATGTAGTACATCTTCAGGTTTCATCATATATATGGTGGAAGTATCAATTCTTCTCCAAGAATGATGGAGTTGGTGCACTTCCTAAGTGCCCCCATGACATTTTCTGTCAGGACAATTTTGGGTATAAAAAAGAAAGCCTAACAGTGGTTTAAACCACAAGAAATTAATTGCTTGCCTGTGAGATATCCAGAGGTAGAGAGTATTGATATTAGTTAAGCATCTCAGGAATATTCACAAGGATCCCGACTCTTGCTATTCTTCTGCTTCACCACTATTAGCATGTTGTCTTTCATGTTCCAGCTTGCCCCTAAGGGTTGCAATGTGATCACCATCTTGACCTCACAGTCATGTGACTTCAAACAATGGAATCCAAAACAAGGTCAGAGAGAAGGGATTCCTAGAGCTTTCCTTTTGCAGTGTCCTTGCCTCTTGTCAGGGGAGAACAGCATTCCCAGAAGCTCACTAAAAGTCTCTTTATGTCTAATTAGCCAGGACTAATGCATGTCTTTTACATTAAGTTTTTATTTAGCAATTTATTTTTAATCTTTTAATCTTTAATCTTTTAATTTTATTTTAGGTTTGGAGTGCATGCACAGGTTATATAGGTTAAATTGTGACTCAGGGATTTGGTGTACAGAATAGTTTTTTGTTTTTTTGTTTTTTTTTTTGGCACCAAGGTACCAAGCATAGTACCTGATAGGTTTTTGTTTGTTTTTTCTAAACCTCTCCCTCCTCCCACTCTCCATCCTTGGATAGGCCCCAGTGTCTGTTGTTCCTCTCTTGTTGTCCATGTGTTCTCATCATTTAGCTCTCACTTATAAATGAGAACATGTGGTATTTTTTTTTTTTCTGAATTAGTTTGCTAAGGATAATGGCCTTCAGTTTCATCCATGTTCCTGCAAATGACATGATCTTGTTCTTTTTATGGCTCCATAGTATTCCATGGTGTATGTATACCACATTGTCTTTATCCAGTATATCACTGATGGTCATTTAGGTTGATTCTGTGTCTTTGCTATTGTGAATAGGAGGAGTGCAGTGAACATATGTGTGCATGCTCTTTTTGGTAGAACAATTTATATTCCTTTGGGTATACACCACAATAGTAGTTCTGTTTTTAGTTCTTTGAGGAATCACCACACTACTTTCCAGAATGGTTGAACTAATTTATACTCCCACCAGCAGTGTATAAGTGTTTCCTTTTCTCTGCAACCTCTTCAGCATCTGTGGTTTTGTTTGTTTTTTACTTTTTAATAATAGCTATTCTAATTGGTGTGAAATGGTATCTCATTGTGATTTTGGGTGGTATTTCTCTAATGACTAGGGCTATTGAGCATTTTTTCATTTGCTTGTTCATATTTATGTCTTCTTTTGAAAACTGTCTGTTCATGTTCTTTCCCACTTTTTAGTGGGTTTGTTTTTCACTTGTAGGCTTAAGTTCCTTGTGGATCCTGGATAATAGACAAGAAATAAAGCCACACATCTACAACCATCTGACCTTTGACAAAGCTGACAAAAGCAAGAGGGAAAGTACTCTATTCAATAAGTGGTGCTAGGATAACTGGCTAGCCATATGCAGAAGATTAAAACTGGACCCCCACTTTATACCATATACAAGAATCAACTAAATGATTGAAGACCTAAATGTAAAACCTAAAACTATAAAATCCCTGGAAGATAATCTAGAAAATACTGTTTTAGACATAAGAACTAGCAAAGATTCCATAACAAAAATGCCAAAAGCAATTTCAACTAAAGCAAAAATTGACAAATGAGACCTAACTAAATTAAAACTAAAGAGCTTTAATTAAACTAAAGAGCTTCTGCACAGCTAACTAAACTATCAACAGTCAACAGGCAACCTACACAATGTGAGAAAATATTTGCAAACTACACATCTAATTCATATTTATAAGTGCATGTTTACCAGTATCACCCAATCATTGTACCCTAACACCTAACCCAGATCGTGACACATAGTAAGTGCCTTGATAAATACTTGTCAAATTAACCAATGTTTCATGACTTTAATTCTTTTTGTAAAATAGAATGTGAAGTTGAGGGTGGGAGTTTCATGAAAATCACATACTTCCCAGAAAAGAAAACAAATGTTGATTAAAAATGAGTAAAACAATTACAAAAGTATATTGTGGCCTTGCCTATATCAGAGAATAGCAAAATAATAATGTTCCAATTTGTATTTTAGAGTTCCCAAATAAAAATTTATAAAATCCCAAAAGGGTTGTACTGAAGTTTGTATTTCTAAAACCATGGAATTTAAACATTCTTTCAATATTTCCTCCTCCCTGGTTTTGGTTCATGGATAATAATCTTCAAAAAATTGTTCTCATCCACTGAACTGTATCTGAACATCACTGGTCAATTGCATACCATCAGCCGTCCAAAATAGGACAAGCATGAACACAAAATCACACATACATACATACACACACATATACTCACACACATATACAACCCTGGGGAACTCTGTTGTTGATGGTTCAGTGGGAAATTTCCAAGTTGGTACAGGTATACATGATATTTAATAATTTAAAAAGGAAAGTGACATAGAGTCAGTGAATTTTTTCAAGTATCACTTGCCTAAAGCTGGTGGCTAAGCATGCTTAATACCTTTTTGAGTCCCTCCTATCTTTGAGCCAACCTACAGGTTCCCTATGGAATGTCCTAGGGCTACAGCCTGGAGACTACTTCTAAGGGAATCTCTAGGCCTACCTCCCACTTTCTACTCCAAACCACGTGGTCTTAGTGTCCTCAAAGGAAGACCAAGAGCTAAAGTCTGAATCTGGCCAAGTGGCCTCTTCTGCTGAGAAATCAGTCTGAAGGTCCTGGGAAGTAAAAAAGAATAGGATGGAAAACGAGGACACTAAGACCACGTGGTTTGGAGTAGAAAGTGAGATCTTATTGAAATAGAAAGATTGTGTATTATCTTTAATGAATTTCACTTGGAATTTTGACTAAATATTAACTTAAGGATAGATGCAGGTAATATAAAATATAGGCCAGAAAAGACAAATAAATAATGTCTGATTTATTTAGATATTTGGCTTTCTTTGGCCTATTAAACGTATCACTGCTAACAAAGTTTTCACGACCAGAGAGCTCTAGAAAGTTTTATGGCAGCCATTTAAAAAATGATATGTGTATCAGTTTCTCCCCTTGACTGCATTTTATAATGTGAAACCTTCGTTTAAAGGAACAATTATAGGGCCAGGTGCGGTGGCTCACCCCTGTAATCCCAGCACTTTGGGAGGCAGAGGCAGATAGATCACCTGAGGTCAGGAACTCGAGACCAGATTGGCCAACATGGCAAAACCTTGTCTGTACTAAAAATACAAAATTAGCCATGTGTGGTGGCACACACCTGTAATCCCAGCTATGTGGGAGGCTGAGGCAGGAGAATGACTTGAACCCAGGAGGCAGAGGTTGCAGTGAGCTGAGATTGCATCTCTGCACTCTAGCCTGGGTGACAGAGCGAGCTCTGTCTCAAAACAAAAACAAAAACAAAATCAAAAACAAAATAAAAAAAATAAAAGAATGAACCACTATAGAATATCTCATTGTTGTGATTTATCTGAGTCCCAACCAAATATGTTTTATCTAGCTCAGAAATTCTCAATTTAGCTTATAAAATGCTATGCTTTACAATACTATAGTTTTAATATTGTTCTTTTCATACAGATGACTATTTTAGCACACTATTGTTGAACTCTAGTAGAATCCTTCATGAGACCCATTTGCTGCAAATAAAATAGTTTTCATTTTGATTAACAATCATTTTAAATGCTATAAAATATTCTATTATAAAAAATAACTGCAATTTAAATGAACATAATTAAATTTGATTTTATTCAAGCATTACTATTATCTGATTTAAAGTGTTCTATAAGAAATAAAAAAAAATTTTCACAAAATTGTGGAGTGGAGCATAAATTAAAAGAACCAATACAAAATAAATCTATAAAACTGGCAGCACTCACCTCATAGTTGGTTCACAGTTCTTAATTTTATAACTATATTTAAATTGATCTAACTTTTTTGAAAATCAAATAATCCAGCATTTGAAAAAATTTATGTACCTTTTCAGGTAAGCAGTATATTAATAAAGCATATTTCATTTTCAATTAAGTTTTTAAATAATTTTGTGAAGGTAAGGTATTAGTTCTTATCCTTATAGACTGGAGAAATCAAAGCATAATGATATTGTCTTTAATCACAGCTAAATTTTTAAATGGATTAGAACACTGATCTTTTGAATTTTTTAATGAAGTTAATTGTGTTTTTAAAGAAGTTGAATCTAGTAAGTATCTACTTATTACTTTCTTTGTAAAAGAAGTAAACCGGTTTTTATCTTGATACATGCAAACATTTACTCTTCCCTTGTATTAAGCGACATAGGGTCAAATTTAACTATTAGCATAAAAGTCTGAGAACATTTTTACTTAAAATATATATAACAGTTGAGGAATGTCATTAAAATAAAATTATTGTATATTTTTATATGCCCAGTATACATTGGTCCCTATGGCTACTAACACAAATTTAGTCAACTAATAACTTAAAAATACAAAAACACTTAGCTTTCTGACTTAATAAATTTATACATTTTACAGTGTTTAGAATAAAAAACTACTTGCATAAATTAAAAACCATGTTAGTAAAGTTCTATATCATCTTTATAGACATCTCAGTTACATTGAAATTATCTAATTACTAGTCTTCTCTCTATTAGAACATATTTTTCTCAGAGAAAAATAGTCTATATTCCATCTATTCTATGTCCAAATTATGGCATAAATTATGCCATAAAGTAGAGTAGTTGAATGTATCTAATCATAAATAACAGTTGTCTCTAGTCTTCTTGCTAAGTTTACTCAAGACCTTTGACAATGTATGTTTACTATTTTTATTTTATATTTGATAAAGTTAGGCTTTGTGTCCACACCCAAAACTCTTCTTGGATTGTAATCCCCATAATCCCCACATGTCAAGGGAGAGACAATGTGGAGGTAAATGATTCATGGGGTCAGTGTCCTCCATGCTGTTCTTATGATAGTGAGTGAGTTCTCATGACATCTGATGGTTTTATAAGGGGCTCTTCCCACTTTGCTCAGCACATTTTTTCCCTGATGCCTTGTGAAAAAGGTGCCTTGCTTTCCCTTCACCTTCTGCCATAAGTTTCCTGAGGCCTCCCCAGCCATGCTGAACTGTGACTCAAATAAACCTCTTTCCTTTATAAATTACCCAGTCTCAATTACTTCTTTATAGCAGCATGAGAATGGACTAATACAGTAACTTGGTACCGATATAGTAGGGTGCTGCCCTAAAGATACCCAAAAATGTGAAAGCAATTTTGGAACTGGGTAATGGGCAGAGGCTGGAACAGTTTGGAGAGCTCAGAGAAGACAGGAAGATGTGGGAAAGTTTGGAACTTCCTAGAGACTTGTTGAATGATTTTGACCAAAATGCTGATAGTGATATAGACAATGAAGTCCAGACTGAGGTGATCTCAGATAGATATAAGGAACTTACTGAGAACTGGAGTAAATGTCACTCTTGCTATGCCGTGGCAAAGAGGCTGGCAGGATTTTGCCTTGCTGTAGAGATTTGTGGAACTTTGAACTTGAGAGAGATGATCTGAAATTGGAACTTACATTTAAAAGGGAAGCAGAGCAAAAAAGTTTAGAAAATTTGCAGCCCAATGATGCGATAGAAAAGAAAAACTCATTATCTGGGGAGCAATTTAAGCTGTCTGCAGAAATTTACATAAGTAATGAGGAGCCAAATGTTAATTGCCAAGACAATGGGAAAAAGTTCTTCAGGACATGTCAGAGGTCTTTATGGTGGTCCCTCCCATCACAGGCCCAGAGGCCTAGGAGAATAAAATGGTTTCATGGGCCTTCCTGCTTTGTGCAGTCTCAGGACTTGGTGCCCTGCATCACAGCCATGGCTGAAAGGGGTCAACATAGAGCTCAGGCTGTTGCTTCAGAGGGTGCAAGCCCCAAGCCTCGGTGGCTTCCACATTGTATTGGGTTTGCAGTTGCACAGAAGTCAAGAATTGAGGTTTGGGAACCTCCACCTAAATTTCAGAGGACCTAAGGAAATGCCTGGATGTCCAGGCAGAAGTTTGCTACAGGGGTGAAGCCCTCATGAAGAACTTCTGCTAGGGCAGTGTGGAAGTGAAATGTGGGGTTAGAGCCCCACACACAGTCCCCATTGTGGCACTGCCTAGTGGAGCTGTGAAAAGAGGGCCACCATCGTCCAGACTCCAAATAGTAGATCCACCGACAGCTTGCACCATCACCGTAAGTTTGGAAAAGCCACAGACACTAAATGCCAACCCATGAAAGCAACCTAGAGGGAGGCTGTACCCTGTAAAGCCACAGGGGTGGAGGTGCCCAAGGCTGTGGGAGCCCACCTCTTGCATCAGTATGACTTGGATGTGAGACATGGAGTCAAAGGAGATCATTTTGGAACTTTACAATTTGACTGCCCTGATGGGTTTCAGACTTGCATGGAGACTGTACACCCTTCATTTTGGCCAGTTTCTCCCATTTGTAATGGGTATGTTTATCCAATGCCTGTACCCCCATTGTACCTAGGAAGTAACTAACTTGCTTTTTGATTATAAAAGCTCATAGGTGGAAGTGACTTGCTTTGTCTCAGAGGAGACTCTGAACTTTGACTTTTAGGTTAATGTTGGAATGAATTAAGACTTTGGGGGACTATTGGAAAGGCATGACTAGTTTTGAAAAGTGAAGGGGACATGAGATTTCAGAGGTGCCAGGGGAAGAATGATATGGTTAGGTTTAGTGACCCCACTCAAATCTCATCTTGAATTGTAATCCCCATAATCCCCAAATGTCAAGGCAGAGACCAGGTGGAGGTAACTGAATCATGGGAGTGGATTCCCCCATGCTGCTCTCATGAGAGTGAGTTCTCATGAGATCTGATGGTTTTATAAGGGGCTCTTCCCTTTTCACTCAACACTTCTCCTTCCTGCAGCCTTGTGAAGAAGGTGCCTTGCTTCCCCTTCACCTTCCACCATGATTGTAAGTTTCTTGAGGCCTTCTCAGCCATGCTGAACTGTGAGTCAATTAAACCTCTTTCCTTTGTAAATTACCCAGTCTCAGGTATTTCTTTACAGCAGCATAAGAACAGACTAATACAATATCCCTTCTGTTTTAATTTAGAGGCACATTTTATTATTCTTAGTATTTTTCCTTGACTCACAATTTACTCCTCTTAATTTTAAAATACGCGATTTTGGGGGAAAGTAATTTCTATGAGTAGTTGTAAGGGTCACCAATTTTGGTATGAAACAGATCATTCTCTCTACATTTGAAAACAAACCAACAAAGTCTTGTTCATTATACTAAAGATATCATGTGTTCTAAGTAATTTCATTTTCTAGTAAATACACGATTAATCAAGTAAACATTTTGATTTAAGATGGAGTCACTTAAACAGCACACTTTGCTGTTTTACTAATATTTTATGAAAATGTATGCATTGATTATTAGAAATTTTCTACAGTAGTTTTGTAAACACATTGTGTATCTTCATAGTGAAGGATGTATAAAAGATTGGATTAAAAGAAAACTTTGTTATTTGCTAAACAAGTCTTTTCTCTCTTGTCACTATCTCCTAAATTTGAACTTAAACAAATAATTACATTAAGAGATATAAAATATGAATTCCAAGTCATCAATATTACTTTAGAATCAATAACTAGAAGGAATTCCATTTTAATAAATGAACAAATCCACATTACAAATCATTACTGAAAGTATCAACCACTCACTGGTTATGAGGTTTCTTATTAATTATTTTGGCATCAAAGAGAGAAGAAATATTCAGATACTGAGTCAGTTCTCTCACTGTGCTGTGTATATTTTCACTAAACCATAAATACTCAGAAATTTTTGAAGATTAAAAAAGTCAATGATGGAGTATAGGAGAGAAAAGAAATTAAAGTTTCAGGCTAGTGTTACTGATTAAATGATAATTACAATTGCATTAAATTCAGAAGAAAAATTATTTTATTTGGGAGGAGTTTGAACTCTTTGAGTTTGAGATACCACCACCAGCCTACTGTTGACAACGAGGCATTACAGTTTACAACCATGTTAACACAGCCACAAATTATGTTTAGAATCCTCTGCGAGGAGGTCAGAACTGAATATTAAAGTGAATAAGATTACTTTGAGACTAAATATGTGACACAGAAGTGAGAAAACTAAGGAAAAACACTATCTATAGTTTGAAAATTATATGAGAAAGAGAAGCAAGCAAACAGACAGGGAAAAGGTCAGAGATATTGGAAGATAAACAGATGATGGAATGGTAAGGAACCCAAGGAAGGATAGAATTTTTAGAACAGAGATAAAGCCCAAACCAGTGGTTTGGTGGTCTATAAAATTTGTACTGACATTCCTCCTAAAATAATTTTGAAAAACTCTAGCCCCTCACACATTTAAAAATATTCAACACAAGTATAAATAATTTTAGAGAATGTAATTTACAACATACTATAGATGTTGATATAAAATAGTGTTATATGACTCTTCTCAATATATTCAATGGAACATAAAAAACAGCAAGTTGACACTCACCATCATCTACTATAAAAATAGATTAGAGGAGGTAGGGTCAAGATGGCCAATTAGAAACAGTGGTGTTCAGAGCCTCCCATTAGGAAAACAAAACAAAACAAAACAAAACAAACAAAGCAAAAGAGAATAAGCATGTGAATCCTTCACTGGCAACCAAGATATCCAGGTTCTCTCATCAGAACTGACTAGGAGGCTGGCATGACCCACTGAGAGAAGGAAGAACAGTGTGGTGTGATGGCCCACCTGAGAGCCACACAGGGTAGGGGAGCCCCTTCCTTCCAGTCAAGGGAGGCAATGAATGAGCATGCTACCCAGCCTGGGAAATCATGCTTTTGCCACAGAACTGTGCAACCCACAGACTGGAAAATCCCACTCTCAAACCCATGCCACTGGGGCCTACCTGTCCCAACCCTGGAATGTGCAGATTCTTGAAAGCCTCTCAGCTGGAATCTGCTTAAGCCTACCAAACTCCTGTGGGAAGGGGTGACCAGCACCTGCAGCTGTGGCTGTCTGCTGTCTAAACTGTTTGAACTCCTTGGGGGAGGGGTAGCAGCCAGCACTGGGACTGGCAACTGCCTAACACAGTAAAGCTCCTTAGACAGGGGAAGGGTAGCATCCATCTCTGAAGCTACAAGCTCTGCTTTTCCCCTGCTAGAGCCAGGGAGACTGGACGGCTTGGTCCCAAGGCTTGTCCCCAACAGCCTAATACATCGGCCGTGGCAGTCTGCAGCCAGAGTGCCCCTTCAGGCCTGACCATGACCCATGCATCATCACTGGGCAGGGCTTTCCTGCAGGAGGAACTCCAATAACTCCAGGCAGAGACTCAAGGGCAGAACCCGGATCTCCCTGGGCCTGAGCCCCTAGAAGGAGGGGTGGCTGCAGTCTCTGCAAACCAGTAGACCTAGCCTTTCCTCCTGGTAGTTCTGAGGAATCCAGGCAGCCCAGTCAAGTGGATTTCCCTGCAGCAAGGCACATCCCCTCCACCAAGGGACAAAGTGCTTCATTAAACGGGTCCTATTCCCCATGCCACCAACTGGGTGAGACCCTCCAACAGGGTTGTCAGACACCTTATACAGGAGCAATCCTCCTGGCATCAGGTTGATGCCCCTTGAGGTCAGCGGTCCCAGAAGAAGGGGCAGACACCTAGTTTTGCTGTTCTCCAGCCTTCTTGAGTGACATCTCTGGGTGGAGGAGCAAATCAGATGAATAGAGCCTGAAGTGAACCGCCAGCAAACCACAGCATCCCTACCAAAGAGGAACCTAACCACTGAAAGAAAAACAAGCAGAAAGCAACAACTACAGCATCAACAGTAACAACAACAAAAAAAGCTCCCACAAAAACCCCATCTAAGGGTCAACAGTCTCGAAGACTAAAACTAGACAAATTCAGGAAGATGAGAAAGAATCAAAAATTTCTGAAAACCCAAAAGGCCAGAGTATCTCTCCTCCTCCAAATGATCACAATGTCTCTCCAACAAGGGCACAGTACTGGATGGAGGATCAGATGGACAAATTGACAGAAGTAGGCTTTAGAAGATGGGTAATAAAAAACTATGCTGAGCTAAAGGAGCATGTTCTAACCCAATGCAAACAAGCTAAGAACTTTTATAAAAGGTTAGAGGAATTACTAACTAGAATAACCAGTTTAGAGAGGAACTTAAACTACCTGATGGAGCTGAAAAACAGAGCATGAGAACTTCGTGAAGCATACACAAGTATTAATAGCTAAACTGACAAAGCAGAAGAAAGGATATCAGAGTTTGAAGACCACTTTTCTTAAGGCATGCAGACAAGACTAGAGAAAAAAGAATGAAAAGGAATGAACAAAGCCTACAGGAAATGTGGGAATTCATAAAAAGACTGAACCTATGACTGACTGGAGTACCAGAAGGAGAGATAGAGAATAGAAATGAGCTGGAAAACACACCTCAGGATATTATCCAGGAGAACTTGCCCAACCTAGCAAGACAGCCCAACATACAAATTCAGGAAATTCAGAGAACACCATTAAGATACTCCTTGAGAAGATCAACCCAAAGACACATCGTCATCAGATTCTCGAAGGTTGAAATGAAGGAAAAACTGTTAAGGACAGCCAGAGAGAATGGCCAGGTCTCACACAAAGAGAAACCCATCAGACTAATAGCAAACCTCTCAGCAGAAACTCTACTGTCCAGAAGAGATTGGGGGCCAATATTCAACATTCTTAAAGAAAAGAATTTTCAGCTCAGAATTTCATATATGGCCAAAGTAAGCTTCATAAGAAGAGGATAAATCCTTTCCAGACAAGCAAACTCTGAGTGATTTTGTTACCACCAGGCCTGCCCTGCAAGGCCTGAAAGAAGCACTGAATATGGAAAGGAAAAACTGGTACCAGTTACTGCAAAAACACACCAAAATATAAAGACAGATAACACTATGAAGAAACTGCATCCAACAATGTGCAAAATAACCAGCTAGCATATGATGACAGGATCAAATTCACACATAGCAATACTAACCTTAAATGTAAATGGGCTAAGTGCCCCCAGTTGAAAGACACAGACTGGCAAATTGGATAAAGAGTCAACATCCATCGGTGCGTTGTATTCAGGAGACCCATCTCATACGCAAAGACACACATAGGCTCAAAATAAAGGGATGGAGGAAAAATTACCAAGCAAATGGAAAGCACAAAAAAGCAGGGGTTGCAATACCAGTTCTGACAAATAGACTTTAAATCAATAAAGATCAAAAAAGACAAAGAAGGTCATGGTAAAGGGATCAATGCAACAAGAAGAGCTAACCATCCTAAATATATACGCACCCAATACAGGAGCACCCAGATTCATAAAACAAGTTTTTAGAGACCTACAGGGAGACATTCCCACACAATAATAGTGGGATACTTTAACTCCCCACTGTCCATATTAGACCAATCAACAAGACATAAAATTAACAAGGATATTCAGGACTTGAACTCAGCTCTGGATCAAGTAGACCTGGTAGATGCCTACAGAACCTCTACCCCAAATCAATAGAATATACATTCTTCTCAGTGCCACATGGTACGTATTCTAAAACTGACCACACCATTGGAAGTAAAACACTCCTCGGCAAATGTAAAAGAACTGAAATCATAACAAACAGTCTCTCAGACCACAGTGCAATCAAATTAGAACCCAGGATTAAGAAGCTCACTCAAAACCACACAATTATATAGAAATTCAACAACCTGCTCCTGAATGACTCCTGGATAAATAATGAAATTTAGGCAGAAATCAAGAAGTTGTTTGAAACCAATGAGAACAAAGAGACAACATACCAGGATCTCTGGGACACAGCTAAAGCAGTGTGTAGAGGGAAATTTATGGCACTAAATGCCCACATCAGAAAGCTAGAAAGATCTAACATCACAATTAAAACAGCTAGAGAGGCAAGAGCAAACTAATCCAAAACTAGCAGAAGATAAGAAATAACAAAGATCAGAGAAGAATTAAAGGAGATAGAGACATGAAAAACCCTCCAAAATAATCAGTGAATCCAGGAGATTATTTCTTGAAAAAATTAACAAAATAGATAGACTACCAGCTAGACTAATAAAGAATAAAAGAGAGAGGAATCAAATAGACACAATAAAAAAATAATAAAGGGGATATCACCACTGACCCCACAGAAACACAAACTACCATCAGAGAATACTATAGACACCTCTATACAAATAAACTAGAAAATCTAGAAGAAATGGATAAATTCCTATATGCATACACCCTATCAAGACTAAACCAGGAAGAAGCTGAATCCCTGAATAAACCAATAACAAGCTCTGATATTGAGACAACAATTAATAGCCTACCAACCAAAAAAAAAAAAAAAAAAAAAAAAAAACCCAGGACATACACATACATAATTTACTTATCTTTTGTGTTTATGTTTCCTTGTCTGTTTTCACTTACTAGCATGTAAGCTCCATGTGGAAGGCAGTAAGCTTGCTGACTTTTTCCTTCCTTCCTTCCTTCCATCCTTCCTTTCTTCCTCCCTCCCTTCCTCCCCCCTCCCTTCTCTTCATCCTTCCTCTTTCTTTCTCTCTCTCTCTCTCTCTCCCACACACACACATACACACACACACCGCTCTCTCTCCCTCCCTCCCCAAACACCTAGAATAATGGCTGGCAAATAATATGTGCCCAGAAGTGGTTTTATAAATAAAAAGCATTGAAACTTCACATATACTTCATTTGATGTATGGAAAATAGCCCCATAAAAAAATAAAATTACCAGGTCAGTCCCAATTATCAACCTCAGCTAAATCTGACATAAGTTCTTTCCAAAAGTGTCTGATTTCCTCTTTCCTTTTTAAATAATTGTGTTAGTACTCAACTTCAAGGCAAGCATCATAATTTTGAATTGGAATTCTAAAAGAGCTAAGTAAGGTTGGCAGGGAGATTCAGTAGAAGGATGAAGCGCAGGACCCTGTCCAGAACTGGTGACCTGGATAGAATGAGGTGCTGCTACCTTCAGTACTCTTTTTTTTTTTTTTTTTTTTTTTTTTGAGGCGGAGTCTCGCTCTGTCACCCGGACTGGAGTGCAGTGGCCAGATCTCAGCTCACTGCAAGCTCCGCCTCCCGGGTTTACGCCATTCTCCTGCCTCAGCCTCCCGAGTAGCTGGGACTACAGGCGCCCGCCACCTCGCCCGGCTAGTTTTTGTATTTTTAATAGAGACGGGGTTTCACCGTGTTAGCCAGGGTGGTCTCGATCTCCTGACCTCGTGATCCGCCCGCCTCCGCCTCCCAAAGTGCTGGGATTACAGGCTTGAGCCACCGCGCCCGGCCCTTCAGTACTCTTTGATGGTAGCCCAAGGATGAAATCAACAAGGGTAAGAATACACATTCTCATTACGCTGGGAATTCAGAACAGTTACACACATGACACAATCTCAAAGTTCTAAAATCAAGTTTAACGTTAAGGATATATGTATATAACAGAGACAGAGAAAATAGCCAGCCCAGGCCTTAATCAATATTTTGGATTGTCCCTTTATTTGCAGCCAGAAGGCTCTTTTACATCCTGCACTCCCCGACCCCCACCCCACCCCGCCCCTTCTTCCAGGGGAATGTATTTTAGTAAGATTGATAAATGAAAGTTATAACTCTCTTTTCTAAAATGGGAAAAGGAGTTGTCGTAAAGCAGAACTAGAGTAACACTTAAATCCAGGACCAGCTACGTAATTTGTGACTGGAAATGTACAGCTCTTTTTGTTTAAAAAAATTATTAAGAATTTTCAGATGATGACAGAGAGCATTAAACCAGGGTGTGACCTTGTGCTACTGCACAGATCACATGCCTGTGAAGCTGGCCCTGACTGAATGACTTCAATGTACACATTCCAGGGGCAAGTCAGTTTTGGGAAAGAGTACCTAAAGAAGGTGAGAACTTAGAAATAGATTCCCTTATGACTCTCCATTTTCATTTGTCTCTTAGAAAGTCTGTGTACCACCAGAGATATGTGAACTCCAGCTTATCTGGGGTTTCCCACAAACTACATCCTCAAGTAAGTTCAAGATTGAATTACACATTGAGAGGGTTTATGTCACAATTTTCTGACATCAGAAAATTCAAAAAAGGCTTTTTAGCTTTGCTTTTGAGTTACTCCTGTTGACTGCATGAAAAAGTTATAGCTCTGGGCAACACAGCATGCATTCCTTATTTTATATCTATGAAATCCACAAGATAGGAAGGCCAACTAAATCTTATCAGATACCAAAGAAAATAGAAAGTAATAGACCTCAATAAATCCTATAAAAATGCTACATATGTGATTAAGGTCTTTAAATTTATGACCATTATTAAAAACTTCCAACATTAAAAATGGATTTATAAGGAATTCTGTGTGTTTGAAACTATTAAAAAGGGGAAATAACTGAACAACAAAGTAAAAAAAGTTAACTGGGACAGAGATCAAGGAATTAAGCTGCATAATCACTGTGACAATGACTCAGGTTTGTTTAAAGAGGGTTGGATGACTCTTAAATGTTTATAGGACACCTCTCTGCAAGCTGATGACTGATCATATATCTCTGGAATATATTACATCAGGGGTCCTGGTGTCTGGGGTTATATATGAACAGTTGCTAGCTTCTGGTCTCCAAGGCTATACTACAGTCTGTGCAAATTAATTTCATTACAACTATTTATAATTAATTTCATTATAATTTCATGAGCATTTGAAAACAGTTCATCATGGGGTTTCTTAAAGTTTAGTTCCCTACCATCTACCTCCTTTGTATCAGAATCCCTGGAGGGACAGCCCAGGAAGCTGTATTTTTGAAAAAGCTAGTTTCAGAAAATTTTTGTATCATGAGATATGGAAAACTAAGGCCTAGATGCCAAATCTGATCCAACACCTGTTTTTGTAAATAAAATTATTTTGTAACACAGCCATTCCCATTCATTTGCCCATGGTCTATGATTTATTTCACACCAAACGACAGAGTTGAGTGGTTGAGTCACAGACTGTGTGGCTTGCAAAGCCTAAAATGTTTACTGTCTGACACTTTAAAGAAAAAGTTGACCAATCTCTTTTCTGTCCTTTCAAGCAAACTTTAACTTTTTCATCCCAATAATACTTTTACCAGTATTGATGATAAATTTTGAAATTTTGAAAAGCATTTCCATTTTTTGTCCTTAGTAGAAAAGTAGTGTTAATCTAGAGTGCATATTTGTGGTGAAAGGTGGTCTTTGTTGCTGCCTAAAAACAGAATGTCTCAGATGCAATCCATAGTCTTCTCGCTGGGGTTATATGTCAGCAAAGATTCATTCACTGATTCACATTTCAGTCTACATTTATAAAGCAAAACTTTGGGTCTTTAGTCCTTTGCTCAGACCCATAATTTCAGGATTGAATTACACTCCGCTCCTCTCTAGAGGCTGAACCTTGAGGAAAGACCACCCAGTTTTAGCTCTGCAAGTCTCCAAAACTCTGAGGCAGTCTGTGATCTTTTATGGCTAAGCTTTGCTTTCTTCATCTCTTGCATGGCTATGCAAACTTATAGCTCACAAGGTTAAAGTTATCATATATGCCTTTGAAAATATAGAAGTACTGAGATATCTGTCTGTCCCAATAAATACTCTATTAAGCTTATTTAAATAAAAGAAGCATCAGATGATGGCCTTGTGTGTTTAATGCTTCCTCAAAGGAATATACATGGAATATTCTGTTTGAGCTTTCTTTTTCCATTATAATCATGTGATTTTTGGTCTTAGAACATATACTCTGTTTGAATAACATTAGATGTGGATTACTTATATTGTGCACTACTCATCTGAGATGTTTTGACTCAAAGAATTCAGAGGGCATCATTGACAACAAATATGCCCCTCTTATTATTTTTACTAGTGAGTATATCTAGGCTCCAAAAAGCTTATATAACTCATAAATAGTTGATCAATACAATAACTATCTATTGAACACTAGACAATGTACTAAAGCTTTAGCAGTCCCAGATTTTGATCTGTCATCAATTGGTAATGTTCTATTAGGAGAAAATGATCAAAGCTATTTTATAGGGAAATTAATTGGCATTTCAGATGATTTGAAAATAAGATTTACTTAGATTATTAAAATTTTCAGGATGATTTGTTGATAAGATTTTCTATTTAGAAGACATAGTATGGAAAAGTGATGAAATGTTAACGCTAAAGGAACTTTAAAAATTTTTCGAATCCATGTTCCTTCATTTTATTTGAGCTATTTGAGGAGAGTTATTCCCTGCTCCATATAGATTATAATTTCTCTGACACTGGAGAATTTGATCCTTACCTCTCTTTCCTCCCATATTTCCCATACCCTGTAAAAACCCTATATTCCTGCCAAATGGAAGACTTACCTGAATGTGGTTTCTAATATCCCACCTCTTGCTTACTGTCATCCTGGAGTGTCCTATTTCAGGATCTATAGTCATTTAAGTCCTACCATCTCTTATCTTCACAAACTTAGAGCTAGCTTCTTTTGCCTGGAATGTGGCACATCCCTGAGTCTCTCTCTCTTTCTCTCTCTTCTGTCTGAGTAGTTGAGTCAAGGTTGAGTCCACTCAACCTTGTTTGGTGTGCAGAACTTGGGCCTTGGGATGATGATCAAGATTTAAGACACAATTCTGAATATAACTTTTGGTAATTCAAAAGACTGTGGTAAGTTTCATACAAATATTGTTACAAAAACTGAATTGGGTGATGTGTATTAAAATAATGTGTCTTTGAGAAGTTCTACACATAAGTTGCTATAGTCATGTATATATTTTAATCCTTATAAGTGCAAGCACGGTCTTATTTATCTGTGCATCCATGAAGGCTAGGAACTTGTTATATTTTTCCTGGTATAGTTAGCACCAAACATAATGCCTGGCATGTTTGATATTCAGTAAGTCTTTATTACTTAACTGATTGATAAATGAGTAAATTATTAAGAAATGAAAAGGCATTTAATAAATACAGAAAAGTATGTCCTCTCTTGTCCATTTTTATAAATTTTTTTTTTTTTTTTTGAGATGGAGTCTTGCTCTATCGCCCAGGCTGGAGTTCAGTGGCATGATCTTGACTCACTGTAAGCTCCGCCTCCTGAATTCACACCATTCTCCTGCCTCAGCCTCCTGAGTAGCTGGAACTACAGGCGCCTGCCACCACACCCGGCTAATTTTTTTTTTGTATTTTTAATAGACGTGGGGTTTCATTGTGTTAGCCAGGATGGTCTCAATCTCCTGACCTTGTGATCTGCCCACCTCGTCCTCCCAAAATGCTGTTGTTTTTCTTGGTCTGAACAATTAACAGTACATTAATCTGTATTTCCATAGTATTTGGAAAATAACTTTAGACATAGTTTTTGACTTTGTAACTTCCTTTGGCATGATTGTGACTTATCATATTGAATAGTAATTGTGTAACAATATAGTCATATCAGAATGAGATTAGCTATTTTATTTTGTGTTAATCTCAGTACCTTCACTATGTCAGACAAAATAGGTGCTCAATACATTTTTGTCACATTGGATTAAATTAAATGTGTTGCTTGTGCTCTTGTATCATCACTCTGTTCTCTCTATCATAAAGAGGCCTCCCATTCACCCTGCTATTCTGTAGTTTTGCCTTCTGAACAGTGGGGGTTTTTAGGGGATGACATGGGGGAGGGGAGATCCGAATTTGTATTTACTACATCTGAAGCAGATCATCGCATGGGGACATATGAGGTGTACGTATAGGAGTGAGGTCAAGTCAAAGGAAAAGAATGGCTCCCCTTCTGCTACATTCATGTGCCCTATTTGATATTAATTGCCTTTCTAGATGATCAAATATCTGGAATATGAAAATACAATTATGTACTTCTCTGAACTAAACCCTTCAATGGCCCTGGGGATAAAGTTCAAACACTTTAAAATAAGGTTAGAAAGTCCTTCTTCACTTGGTCCTCCTTATTTCTAGGCTCTAGGCACAAGCAGCCTCTTGCAGACCTTTGTACCTACTATTTTCTCCCTGCCTCTGCCTAGAACATTCCATATGCTCCTTTGCCTTCCTCACTCTTTCTCACCTTTCAGAAATTCCAGTGGGGCACTTAAGTTAGTTATCACGTAAGCCAGAGGGCCAGAATGGAAACTTGAGAGTAACATGATTAGTTACAGAAAACATAGGGAACCAAATTCTTCACATCCTGAAAGTTACACCAAACTTATTCCTCAGATATTGGTAGTTCTCAATGTCACCAACAAATAAACAACAAAAATGTTTTCTTAAGCATGCTAGTCTTCACTGGAAGAATCTTAAACAGAAAGATCACTTCCCTTCTACATTGGTCTTTGAATGAACATTTTTCTTTTCTTAATCTCTTTGTTTCACACATAAAATGCAAGTAACCCAGACTGATTAAATAAGCTTGTTCATCAAAAACAAAATACAAACACAAAATGTCATTTTGCATTTCATAAATATTTTTCCGGTCTTAAATCCACTGAAAAATACCCCCCACCAAAAAAAAAAAACAGTGAGACTTACAGATGAAGCCTTATGACTGACCACTTATCAAAGAGGCCCTGAGTCTTTCAGTACCTTCTTGACCAACCAGGCCTGCTCCCAGCCACACTTTCACTGTTGACTCTCCTCCCGGTTACCCATGGGAAGGTTTCACACCACTTTCCTTTTTTTTTTTTTTTTTTTCTTTGAGACAGAGTCTCGCTCTGTCGCCCAGGCTGGAGTGCTGTGGCCGGATCTCAGCTCACTGCAAGCTCCGCCTCCCGGGTTTACGCCATTCTCCTGCCTCAGCCTCCCGAGTAGCTGGGACTACAGGCGCCCGCCACCTCGCCCGGCTAGATTTTTTGTATTTTTTAGTAGAGACGGGGTTTCACCGTGTTAGCCGGGATGATCTCGATCTCCTGACCTCGTGATCCGCCCGTCTCGGCCTCCCAAAGTGCTGGGATTACAGGCTTGAGCCACCGCGCCCGGCCACCACTTTCCTTTTTATCTGCTTGCCATTTCTCACTAAGATTTGGCAGTCAGGATATGGCTTGTCTGGATTCCAAGGGCATCCGAAATTTAGAACCCAAATAGAAATGTGAAAAGGGAGGTTTGGGTTAACCTCTGGCCACTTGAAGGGCAGTCCTTTCGAACATTATAAGGTCCATAGTTCAGGAGAATGGAGAAAAAATTTAGAGCACAATGATGTCCTCTAAAATCTTAACGTGTACTGGAAGTTGACCTGATAAATGATCTCTCCCTATTAACTGCAAACAGACTTCCCTCCTTAATATCTCAAGTAGGTCAGAAAGCTTGTTTCTTGAGATAAAAATAATAACATTTTATTTCACTTTTCTATTTTTCAAATGTGTGCATATGAAACTTTTCAATAAGGACATAAAGAGAAAGGACAGTTTTTTCATAATTCCCATGTTCAATATAGTATAAAACTTAAATTTTCATCCAAATTACCTTACTTCTTTCTCTTAAATAGGTTATTCATTCACAACAACTTCCTGTTAAAAATGTTTGTCTTGAGAGAGCTATTGTACTAGAGTAAGCAAAGAGAAGTAAAATAACAATGAATATATTCTACCTTGAAACTTCGTAGGGATGATCAGATTATTTCTCTTTGTCCTGCTCCCATGGATGGACTTTCTCAAATCTAAAAAAACAGGATTATTTTTAAAGGAAATTAGTATACAGTGAAGAAAACCTAAAGGAATGAAAATTTTACCCAGAGATGTTTTTTGTATTAAACTACCAACTATAGACCCCAAATAGATACAATAATTAACCGTCAATGAATGAGCCAATGAAGTTGTAGGACATTGTTTATTTTGTTACAGAAGTTCAAATACTTCCCTGATTTTTCTCTAAAATAACACCCTGAACATATCTATAGTCCTTTTCAATTTACAAAGGGATTTTTTCTCATCTCAGGTCTCATTTGAGCCTTATAACAAAGGCTTCTTTTGAGTCAAAAGTAGATATCACTTTTAATACAAACTTATATTAAAATTTTATTATTCTTTCCCGTTTTACTTATTATACCTCCTAGTCATAATTTTCATGTTCTTTTAAAAAAATAGTTTATCAACCAAATTGCTATTTATTCAACACTTTTATGCACATGTCACCCTGCAGTTCTGAAATAAAACTGTGTAAAATATAATCTCCCCAGTGGAGTCTGTATTTTATTTGGATAGAGAAAAAAAAAACCCTAATATATATTCTAAAATTACAACTTATTTAAATAAATGTTTATAATGTTCATATGGTTAATGTCAAACACTCAAAGCATCATATATAAATTGATTTCAAATAAGTAAAGAACAGATACCAGTCTGATTCCTTTCAAGCAAAACTGTAGAATGTACATATTTGAGAATTTAAATTAGTGTTGCCAACCCTTGAAATTTTCACATTAAGATTGCACTTTTTTTTTTTTTTTTTTTTACTTAGCATCCATGGCAACATCAGGCCCATATTCCCATGTAGTTCACGTGAATGGCTTGGAAGGAAGGCAGCTTTATCCAAAAGAGGTAAGTTGCACCCAACATTGGGGTTCTGTAAGGAACTATCTTGCTACAACCAGCTCAGTTCATTCATTAAGATCCTGACCTCCATATGCAGCTAAGCTTGCAAACTCTGTGTTAAACTAATAACTGCTGTGGACATTTGGAAGAGTGAGATACCACAGGCTTGGGTTCTAGGGTTCTAAAGATAGGGATGTATGATATGAGTTTCATGGAAAAGGAAATAGCTTTATGCTCCCACAAAAGCACAAAAAAAAATAAACCAGAGGTGGCTTTAATAAGAAAGAGGTAATCCGGTGGGCTAGATCACAGTGTTCAGTGTATCACCCAAAGGTTCTTGAAAAGGGAAATCACATTGGTGTTCTCTTTTATCTACTCCAAACTGTTCCCTGCTTACTGCAATCTGACTACTTCCCAGTCAGGACATGCTTGTTGTGCTGGTCTGTTTAACCTTTAAAGTGGCAGTCCTCAGTGGCTGTTCATCCAGCATGATCTATCCACAGTAGACATGATCTCCCTGTCATGGTTGGTGACTCGTGGTCAGAGCCACTACTAGAGTAATATGCATGGGCTCCTATTGGGGATAAAGAAAATAAGAATACATTTTCCTGTGGCTCCTCCCACAAACCCTTCTGATAAGTAGTTGCCAAACAGTGTTCTTCAAAAACTGAAAAAATTGTGTTTCTGGATTATACTAAAGTCAGAAACACTCTAACTTAAATATTTACTTTTTGTTTGTTTAAAGAATATGTTGGAATTATACAGACAGAAAAATGGAATATATAATAGAATAACTATAAATGAACTTCACTGCATACACTCACAAAAAGTTTATTTTGCTGGCTTAATAAAATATTAATTTTGGTGGAAACTAAATGATTTAATATGAATAAAGTAAAGCAAAATATAAAAGGAATCTTATTTTGTGTAAAGAAGCAGTACTTGTAGAACAGAGCATGTAAAAACATGATAAAGTAACTAACAAAGTCACTGATTCCTATTAATTTCCCCAAAATACTGAATGATGTCAGCCTGTGAAAATGAATTGCATTACTGTCAAGGTAATTCGGTTGCCGTGTATAAGTTCAGTGGCTACAATGTCATAGTAATGAACATTAGTCTTTGTGGAAAAAAAGTTCAATGTGTGCTTTGGAATGTCCTGCATCTCTGCCCTTTGAAACTTCATCTGGTCCAAATTACCATCTGCTTCTAATTTGATTCAGTGGCAGAGAATGAGCTGGGCTTCTGTACTTGAGCCGAAGCAGACATACTTCATTAAGTCTGGTTCTCGTGTTGTTCTTTATATATCAGCTAAAGTTTATAGTAACTTTATATAGACTTAACAACTTTATGAAGTTCTATTCATAATGCAGAGTGTTGCATTTAAGTAATGCCTTTTTGGTCACTTAACTATCAAATTAACTTGAAGCTTGTATGTGATTTTTTAGCTGAACAAATAAAAGCTTCTGCTATATCTCTTATGTTATATTATTTTGTCTTCCCACCTCAGAATTGTTATCATAAAGCAATTGAATGTATTCATTTTGAACAGATTGGGTATATGTTTGCTAGGGGTCTAACAGTCACTGGCCTATTCAGTTTATCTAATATGTAAAGATTGCTATTATGTGCCAGGTATTGTACATAGCCTTTGCCTTCCTTGAATTATCAGGCTTTTGAAGAAGACAGACATTAACCATGAAGACCCCAAAGCCAAACCTGTCTTAACAGTTCAAAGGAGATGATTTGTTTACTCCTCGCTACTATTCTGTACCCACAGTGTCCTTGGGTGCTAGTCAAAACAGAACTGGGTGTGATCGGCTCTGGCCATATTCACCACAGGCATAGCAATGTGGTATGTGGATGCTGCTCGGGCAAATTCTCTGATTCCTAGCCTTGTTTTTCCATCCAGACAAAAATTCATCTATTCATCTAAGGTCAAATCTGGCCTGCTGCCTGTTTTTATATGGTCCAGGAGCTAAGAATCATTGATTTTACACTTGTAAATGATTGAAAGCAAATCAAAAGGAGAAGAGTATTTTATGACACATAAAAATTGCATGAAAATCAAATTTCAGTGTTAACAAAGTTATATTAGTATACAGCTATGCTCACTCATTTATATATTGTCTATGTCTGCTTTCACAGTACAATAACATATTGAGTGGTTATAATGGCGGCAGTATGGCCTACAAAGCTGAAAAATTTACTAACTGTCCCTCTATAGAAAAGTTTGCCAGTCCCTGGTGTTAAGTGCCATATTTTCTCTTTTCTGATTTTTCTCATTAATCTATTCACTGTATAATGGAAACTGCCTAAGATATTATTCGTTCATTTCTTCTTCTAGTTCCTGAATTTTTCTTCCACACGCACATGACAACCTCACATTACAAAACCCTACAGTTTATTATTCCCAATTTACAGAGGGGAGGTGACAGATGCACAGAAGCACATGACCCCTGGGAATTTGACCTGATTTTTTTCAGCCTCATAATGTGACACAATTCATTTACCTATGTTTAGGGTGTTTCCATTCTAAGGACAAAAACCACATTCCTCCAATTAGCTACTAGATGCCATATTTTGAATAAGACAATTCTATAACATAGTTTGACACATAATACATTTTGGCTTCTTAATTCCCTAAAATCATAAGGGGTAAGGTTACATAAGTTTTAAATGAATTTGACAATTAGCCCTAATTTCTAATATCTTTCCTCCTCTAAAACTTCTAAGAATTTCTATAGTATAAATATTCATAAATAGCTAATATATTTGCAAAATGGCAAAATTTGACCACTATAGCCAGCTCTAATGAGCACCTATTTAAATATCTAAGTATGCTACCTACTTACTGAAACTCTCGAATATATAACAGTGATAACTGATTTATAGGAGTGAATTATATTGTTTAAAATACATTTCATCTTCCATATTTATCTGCATATAATATGAATGACTGATTATAACTATCTAATATGTTCCATTTTAACGTTTTCCGTACACAGATAACTGAAAACAGTTTTATCTATCATAGCATAATTTCACATGCCATTAAAATGCTGACTTCAAAATATAATGAAACTTCATTTGATTCTCTTCATTAGAAATATTACAGCAAGCTAAATACATTTAAACCATTTTTATTAGATTCTTAATTCTGAAAAATAATGTTTTATCATGAAGCAATATACTTTTGTGCCAAGAGAAAATAATTATATTTAACCTAATTCTTTGAACAAGACCCAAATGCTTTCATTACATTTCAAAGACACTTCTCCAATTATTAATATTGAACAAAATCATACATTTAAATAATATGTGTAGGGAAACAAATGTCTAATATTTGGCTTATACAGAAAGAAAAAATGAGCTATAAAATTATTCCTCAGAAAATTAAAGAAGATGAGTCACAGATCTTTATATTATTCACAGCATAGACGCTTAACAAAGACTGGACAAATATTTGTTGAAATTGAAGTGGAAGCTCTGCCTTGAACTGTGTAACTTTGGCCAAGTTACTTAATCTTGCAAGACTCATGTATTTAATTCTAAATTGGGAATAATAAGATTATTTGCTTAGTGAATATGTAAAACGTAGATTCAATGGTTTATAAAATTTAAAGCTCTGGACTATTTGCCTGACACAGAGTAAGCAATCGCCTTTCTTTACCCAGACTCTTTCTCTTTTCTCTGTTCTGTCTTCTATTTCTTCTAATTATAGTTTACTATTCTCTTTTGTATTTCATTCTTCCTTGCCCACTGTTCCTATACTAGGTACTATTAACATCACTGGAAGAAATCAGTGGATAAAATTAGAAGAACTAAACATGCCAAACTTCTGTTTCAGTCCATTTCTAATCCCCTTTTATAAGTGATTGTTTTGTTGCTTTCTTCCTTAAGGTGAAGGAAAAGTAAAATTACCAGAGTAAAAGTTTGTTCTGGTTTCAGAAGTGAATCCCCTTCCTGGTGGGCAATCTGTGCTTTTCTGCATAAATAAAAAGAGTCTTTTCTATGGCTTAGATGAGAATAAGGGGGTGTGTGTGTGAAAAATAATTGCGTAAATATTTGAAGGAGTAGAAGTTTAACATATAACCAACTTCCCAAAACATTTTACCTGAGAACTTATTCTAACCCAGGAAAAGACATTATCAAAACAATGGCTGGATCAAAAGAATAATGGGCAATGCATTATAAAGCATATAATTATAGATTGCACAACTGTACTAACGATGAAGAAGACAAAGGAAACTGGTGGACATAGGACAGGGAACCACAGGCTATCAATGCACCAGTGAAGAATGGCTTTGGGTTGTGAATATTATTCATACTTGAAAACTTGAAATAATAGATCTAATTTCTCACAATATCTTAGAAAACCAGTAACAACATGCTAAAAGTAAAGGCTCTGCAATCTGTGCTTCTGCCATGTAGTTTCTGAGACTGCAGTGGATGGTGAAAGCAACTGTCTGGTCATATTTGGATGAGATGGCTGACCTCTTTTCCTGAGAAGTATTCATGCTGGTGTATAACAGAGAAGGAAATTGAAACCCAAGCATCTCTTTGGTTTTCTCAGAGCCTGCAGTTAATCAGTATTTGAACCTGAATCTCAAGGATCTTCTTATGCTAAGCCTGAGACCAGACCAAAAGGATACATGGCACAGTGTTTTTGACCATCTTGACCAGAACCACAAAACACAGGAAATTTCTCAGAAATGGATGTTCTCTACTGATTTCCAAACCTTAGGTATGTCCTCTTAGGTAAGTGTCAGGAAAAATACGATGCCTTTAAAAGAAGCTTCCAAGCCACAGAAACTACATAGAATAGAATTGAGACAATGTTTGACCTTGTGCCTACTTAATTTATGACATATTATACTTGTCTGCTTTTTTATTCTGAAGCTTTAAAGAAGAACACACTTCCTTTGCCCTCATATCTCTAAGGAACTTCAATAGACAATTTTTGTAGGATGTAACAAGAGACAGAAACGTCATAAGATAAACTAGTTTTTTTTTTTTTTTTTTTAGATTTTTGTATTATACCAAAGTAGTGATAACACTGCCCAATTCCAGTATTCAACATCTATTTAACTGGTTCTTAGTACAGCTAAGCATTAACTTCCCAGAGCAAGACATTGAATCCAAATTTAATTTTATGTAACTGTAAGTTCAGTTTCATTCAACAGAAATTTATTGAGTGTCTGCTGTATTCCAGACCCATACTAAGTACGGGGATGAATGAATTGTGAATTATTAACAGCCTCTGCTCTCCAAAAGTTTTTACTATAGTGAGAAAAATAAATTGCTAAGTAAATTAGTTTAATATTATATAGTATGGGCTAACTGGGAAGCAATAGGGATATATCAGGGATAGTTAAGCTACTTAGTCTCAACAGAGGAAAGGTTCTAGGAAGGAGAGGCTACCCTAGTTGTAAGTTGTAGTAGGAATAAGCTTTCTTTAGGGGATATTGAGCAGTAGAAATAGTCTGAACAAATCTATACAGTGTAAAATTTCATAATGTATACATTCTGCATATGTAGTAAATATGAGGAGGGCAAGATGAGACTGAAGAAAAGATCAGGGCTAGGTCATAGAGGGATTATTTTATGTCACACTGAGGAACTTGATTCTATAGGCAAGAGGACATCATTTAAAAACAAGTACATGGTAATGTCATCACTTGAAATGAACTTCCTAGAGTACATCATGGAGGATGGTTGTCAAAGGGGCAAAAGTAGAGGTAGAACAACAGGTAATAGGCTGTTGCACAGTCCAGGAAAGAGATGATGCAAGCCTGATACAGGGCAATAATAGCAGGACAGGAAATGGAAAAAGCAAGATGTGAAAATATTTGAAAATTAGAATTTCTAGGTTAAAACAATTGATTAGATTTGACATTATTCAAAGAGAGGAAAGCCTATGGCAGGCTTCTGACTAGAGGAAAAATTGGATAGTTGAGCCATAGACAATAATAATAATAGAAGAAGAGAAGAAGGGTTTAAGGATGCACGGATAAAATAATGAAAGAAGTTTGTCATAGTCACATGTGTCTTGCAACCAATATTCATATTTTGAATTTCTTTCTTATCTTTACTATTTATATATTTTGTATATAATTAAGTTGATACGGCATTTAAAATGATATATTCTGCCTTTCATTTGACAATAGCATTATTTTTTAAAAAATATTTTACATTAAAAATTATTTTTAAACATACTTTTCAATGACTGTATATTTCTGTTGGTGGATTTACCATGATTTTCTTAAAATATTACACCTAGGCAATAAAACACTTTTTAAGAAATCAATGAGAACTCCTTGCAAATGTGCTTGCTATAACTCTATATATTACAACTGAATTAGATGCTACCGAAATATTTGGTTAGATTGAAGTAGCTCATAAAGTATTCTACCAAAAAAATCAGATTAATATTTTTTAGCAGCAAGTAGTTCACAGGGGTCAATCAAGTACAACATATTAAGATAAAAATATTAAAAGTTTCCTTTATTCAAAATATTGAATAAATATTCAATATTTGTATTGTATTAATGCTATAATACGTTTGTATTAATGCTATAATAACATTATGTTCTGGTTAGACTATGGTCTTAGAGTTAAAAGAGATATATATCCAAGAAAGAAAACTATGATATTTGTCATCAATCTTTTTCCTCTTCTTTCCAGTTACATGGTTCAGAGGGACAAAATCTGCAGATAAAATAATTTCTTTTCCCAGAGCTGGTCTTAAGCAAATTCACATAGTCAATCACATAGATAAAATGTTGGCTACACTGCCTATTGTTTTTAAAAACAGGCAATAAATGAAACACAAGAAATAAATATGACCAAGTATTTATAATCCTCACTCCTTGGTTGGCATAGTGTAGAACTATTAAATATACAGACTTAATATTACCATTATTGTTGGGCTTCTCTTTTTTTGCCATATTCTCAAGAGGGAATTTCAGTATAGATTGTTGTCCTTTGGCTTCATCTTTTGGAAGCTCATGAAAACTGATATGTAGGTGGTTTACACTCAGTGCCAGAATCAACACTGTTTTTGTTCTGAAAAGCTGAGGATTTGAAAACATTTCTTCTTCTCATAAGGATTTACTCAAGTATTTATATATCCTGTAATATTTGGCTTCAGTAACGTTATTCCTTCATATTTTTGATATTTTCACTTAAAATAACATGCTTCATAAGCAAGGAAGCAAACTACCACTAAAGAAATGAATACAACTTTATTTCCAATTGTTTTTCTTCCTGTCACTGTGGAAGTTGCATTTAAATATATTTCACGCATATGTCCTATTTTCCTTAAGTGGAAATCCTAGTAATTCAAGGGGAAAATGATGATATATTTGGTACTATGTAATCTTTCACTGACTGATGAAGACCCAATTCAAACAAAGAACAGTCTTTGTACACAAAATACTGGTTCAGAGTAAGTTCAGATTTAGTAGCTTAGACTTTAGAGATTTGTGTGTGTGTGTATGTGTGTTTGCCAGGGTAGTGGTAACCAGCGGTTACCAGCAGATACTTAAGTTACTTGTTATGCAAAGTTAAATAGAGAAAAAGGAATTCCTAAGTGCTTATAGGCTTAGGAATAGAGCTGTGCCACAGAGTAAATGGTATTTCTGCAGGTTTCAGTCAATTTTGAGAGATTTTATAATCAACAATTTTTTTCTACAAAGCAAAAGGTGCTAAGGTGAAAAATAATTCATATTTTTGAACAATCTTTCCTGAGCACCAGATTAGTACACATGACATAACAAAAATATAAATATGAGGGCTCCAGGGGTGGAGGATGACTAACTAGAGGCACCCTGCACTCACCTCCTCCACAAAGAAGGACCAGAAGAGTGAGTAGGTAACTGCACACTGACTGGAGCTTCTAGGAGAGAACACTGGAAAGAAAATGACAGGGAAACTCTGAAGCATGGAACAAGGGGGAAACAAAGCAGACAGCAGGTCCAGGATCAGTTCAGAGCCAGGGGAACTCTGTATTGCAGGGAAAGTTAAGTGAGAGATCCCCCTCAGTTCATATTCGCACCACGGGCTCTTGCAATCCTAGCCATGGGAGAGCCCTTCAACCTTTGAAAGCCCTGAGACTAATGTAGCCCTGAACCTGACATCCCCATGATGACATTGTTTCAGGGAGGGAGTTTGGACTGGGTCCCACTGTACCCTCCCCCAACCTGCTGAGACCCAAGCAGTTGCAGTGTAGAGCTATTTTGAAAGTTGAGCCCCCAGCAAAATACATCTTACCCTAGGACCCAATCATCTTTGCATCTCCACATCCCTGGAACCCTGTTGATATCCCCCAACGTCCACTCAGGAAGCTGCAGTGTCATGATGCTAGCTGGACCATTGGTGTGGCCAGATCCCCAGCATTCTAACCTACAGTTTCCTGCACCCCATGGAACAGGCCAGTACAGTGGACCAAGGGGGCTGTCTTCAGAAAAAGGGAACTGAAGCATGCACTCTCCAGAGCCTGCCTAGCACCCCTGCCACTGACAGCAACCACGTCTCATCAAGTGATTTCATAACTGGTCTACCCTACCTGTTGCTGCTGCCAGCACACATGCACACCAACAAGGCCTAAGGACAGTCCTGCCTTGCCTGCTGCTGCTGCCAGAACCTAGGCATATCATCTGAGGACCTGCAAATCAGCCTGACATGCCCACCACCACTGGTGCCCAAGAGTACCATCCAGTGGTCTAAGAATGGGCCTGCCCTACACATTATCACCACTACCAGCACCTGTGCACATCATCCAAGTCTCTGCTATCACCAACACCAGTACCTGAAGTTCAAGAACCTGAGGACAGGCCCACTCTACACACTGCCACCACTTCCAGTGCTCAAGAAAGCTGTTCAGGGAACTGCAGATTGACCCACCCTGCCTGTGTCTGTATTGCCACAACCAGCACCTGTGCATGCCATTCAGGGTCCTGGGGAGAGGCCTGACCTGCCCACTGGTGCCACTGCCAGTGCCTACATACTTCTACTGTGGTCTGATGACAAACCCATCTCACCTGCCATCATGGCTCACTTATACTGTCTGTGGGCCTATGGATAGGCCTTCCTTGTCCACCTCCATTGATGCATGTGTTCACCATCCAGGATCATAAACACTGACCTACTAAGAGCCTGCAGGAACCTGTAAGGGGCTTGGGGAACATTTTGTTCAACCTGCCACTACTGCCACTTCCAGTGTTCACCTGGGGACCTGGGGACCACCCAACCCAGGCCAGCATTACTACCACAGGTACCTTCACACATCACTTAGAACCGAAGATCTGCCCACCCAGTCTGCTGGTGCCACTGTTGGCACCTAAGCGTGCTGCATATAGGCCTGAAGACTGGCTCACCCAAACCCACCACCACCAGCACCAGCATATGCTGTTAAAACCCCAAGGACTATAAACTTGTTAAAACCTCAGGCACGCTATGCTTGCCATCACTACCACAGGTATCCAAGGTCTGGCCCACTCTGTCCTACCAAAGCCTCACCACAACCTTCACTAACAACTGCAGTCTAAACCACTGAGGAACTTACAGGTACCACTAATGCTGACTACAGCCAAGAAAGAAACCATATGAAGATTATACTACTACATTCACCCAGAATTAAAGAGGAGTCTACCCAATAAACGCTATAGATGCATCAATAGGAAAAATATTTACCTACAAAAACCAATCTATAATATTGGAATCAGTGACTGTTATACCAGTTATGCAGATATTAAAATGAGGAAACAAGACATGTGAGAAAGCAAGAAAATATGACATCATAATTCTCCAGTAACAGATCCCAAAGAAAAGAAAATCTGTAAAATGACTGAAAAGAATTTTTAAAGTAATATTAAAGAAAATTAGTGAGATACAAGAGAACACAGATGAACAACACAAAGATGAGAAAAACAATTCAAGATCTGGATGAGAAATTCAACAAAAAATTAGATATCATTAAAAAATAGAAATCTTGGAAATATATAACTCAATGAATGAAACAAAAACAATTGAGAACCTCAACAATTGACTAGTTCATTTTTCAGAAAATAAAATGTCTGAACTTGAAAATAGGACTTTTGAAATAACCCAGTCAGAAAATAAATAAAAGAAAGTTAGTTGAAAGTTGAAAGACATCTACAATGAGAATTACAAAACACAGTTCAAATAAATCAGAGATGACACAAACAAATGGAAAAACAACCCATGCTCAAGGAGAGGAAGAATCAATATAATTAAAATGGCCTTACTGCCCACTGAATCTACAGATTCAATGCTATTTCTATCGAACCACCAATGACATTCTTCACAGAACTAGAAAAAGCTATTTTAAAATTCATATGGAACTAAAGATGAGCCCAAATAGCTATGACAATCTTACACACAAAGAACAAAGCTGGAGGCATCAGGTTACCCAACTTCAAACTATATTACAAGCTATAGTTACCAAAACAACTTGGTACTGGTACAAAAACAGGCATACAGACCAATGGAACAGAATAGAGAGCCCAGAAATAATGCTGCACACCTACAACCATCTGATCTTCAGTAAAATTGACAAAAACAAGCAATGAGAAAAGAATTCCTCCATCAATAAATGGTGCGAGGATACATTGCTAGTCATATGAGAAGATTGAAGCTGGAACCCTTCCTTACACCATATACAAAGATCAACTCAAAATGGATTAAAGACTTAAATGTAAAACTCAAAACTATAAAAACCCTGGAAGACAACCTAGGCAATACCATCCTGGACATAGGAACGGGCAAAGATTTTATGACTAAGACACCTAAAGCAATTGTAACAAAAGCAAAAATTGACAGTTGGAATCTAATTAAACTTAAGGGATTCTACACAGCAAAGAAAATTATCAAAAGAGTAAACAGACAACCTACATAACAGGAGAAAAAATTTACAAACTATGCATCTGACAGAAATCTAACATCCAGCATCTATAAGGAACTTAAACAAATTTACAAGAGAAAACCCCATTAAAAAGTGGGCAGAGGACATGAACAGACACTTTTCAAAAGAAGACATACATGTGGCCAACAAGACTATGAATAAAAGCTCAATGTCACTGATTATTAGAGAAATGCAAATCAAAACCACAGATAGATACCATTTCACACCAGTTAGAATGGCCATATTTAGAAGTCAAAAAATAACAGATGCTGGCGAGGTTGCATTGAGAAGGGAACACTTATACAACTGTCAGTAGGAATGTAAATTAGTTCAACCATTGTGGAAAACAGTATGGCTATTCCTCAAAGAGGAATATAAAAAGAGAACTACCATTCACACCAGCAATCCCATTACTGGGTATATATTCCAAGGAAAATAAATCATTCTACTATAAAGACACATGAACATGAATGCTCACTGAAGCACTATTCACAATCACAAATACATGCAATTAACCTAGATAAAGGATATAACAATTGTAAATTGTACCCAATACCAGGGCACCCAGATATATAAAGCAAATATTATTAAAGCTAAAAAGAGACATAGACCCAATACCATCATAGTTGGGGACAGCAACACCCCACTTTCAGCAGTAGACAAATCACTCTGGCAGAAAATCAACAAAGAAACCTTGGCTTAATCTGCCCAACAGACCAAATGGACCTAGCAGACATTTATAGAATATGTCATCCAACAGCTGCAGAATATACGTTTTTCTCATTAACACACAAAACAGTCTCCAGAATAGAATATGATTAAGCAACCAAATGGTGTCAACAAATGTTAAAAAATTGATATTGTATTAAGTATCTTCTCAGACCAACATAAAGTAAAACCGTAAATCAATATAACAAGAGGAACTTTGGAAACTATAAAAATATATGAAATTAAATGACTTGCTCCTGAATGACCATTATGTCAACAAATAAAGAAAAACAAAACATTCCTTGAAACAAATGAAAAATGGAAACACAACATACCAAAACCTATGGGATACAAAAAAGTAGTGCCGACAGGGAAATTTATAGCAATAGATGTCTATATAAAAAATACTGAAAGATTTCAAATAAACAGCCTAATGATCCATCTCAAGAAAATAAAAAGCAAGAACACACCAAACCCAAAATTAGAAAAATAAATAAATATGAGTAGAAATCAATGAAATGGAGACTACATAACAATACAAAGAAGCAACAAAATCACAAGTATTTTTAAATTTTATTGATACATATTAGATATACATATTTTTACACTACATGTGATTTGATATAATCATGTAATCAAGTCAGGGTGATGGGAATATCCATCATCTGAAATATTTATCTTTAAGCTAGGAACATTCAAATTATTCTCTGTTGGTTATTTCAAAATGTACAATCAATTAATGTTAACTTTAGTTACCCTGCTGGTCTAGTGAACACCAGGTCTTAATTCTTCTAAATGTTTATTTATACCCATTACTCAACCTCTCTTCAACCCTCCCTTCCCCATAGTCTTCCTTCCTCTAGGAACCAACAATTGACTTTCTATTCTAACTTTTGATCTTTCACATATGAATGAGAATATGTGATATTTGTCTTTCTGTGCTTAGCTGATTTCACTTAACATATTGACCTCTGGTTCCATTTATGTTGCTTCAAATGACAAACTTTTATTCTTTCTATGCCTGAATAATATCCTATTGTATATCAATAACATATTTGCTTTATCCTTTCTTCCAGTAATAGACATTGATATTGATTCCATATGTTTGCTGAATAATGCTACAACAAACATGTCAGTGCAGGTATTTCTTTGATATATTGATTTCTTTTCTTTTGGATGAGCACCCAGTAATGTGATTGCTCTATCATATGGCAGCTCTATTTTTAGTTCTTTGAGAAGCCTCCATACTGTTTTTCATAATAGCTGTACTAATTTACATGCCCACCAATGGTGTACCAACACTGGAGAAAGTTCTCCATTTTCCACATCCTCACCAGTATCTGTCATTCCTTATTTTTTGATAAAAACCATTTTAATTGGAGTGAGGTGATATCTCACTGTAATTTTCGTTTCACATTTCTCTGATAAGTGATTTTGAGCTTTTTTATTCATATAACTGTTGGCCATTTCTCTGTCTTTTTTGAGAAATGTTTATTCAGAAGTTTTGTCCACTTTCTTCATCTTTTCTTTTCTCCTTTTTGGCTGTTGATTTGTTTGAGCTACTTTTACATTCTTGCATCAATCTCTTGTCAGAATAGTTTACAAATATTTTGTCCCACTCTCTGAGTTGTCTCTTCACTTTATGATTGTTTTCTCTGCTGTGCAAACTTTTGAGCTTATGTAATCCCATTTGTCTATTTTTATTTTTGTTGCCTGTGCTTTTGAAGACTTACAAACATATTTGCTCAGACCAATGTCCTAAAGCATTTCTCCAAGTTTTCTCATAGCAGTTTCATAGTTTGAGGTATTTGAGGTCATAGTATTTTCATGGTGTGAGTCTTTAATCCATTTTTATTTCATTTTTTTGTATATGGTGAGAGACAGGGGTCTAGTTTCATTCTTCTACATATGGTTATACAGTTTTCCCAGCACCATTTATTGAATAAACCATCCTTTCCCCAGTGTATGAAATGAATTGGCTATAAATATATGTGTAGTTATATCTGGATTCTATATTCTGTTCCATTGGTCTATATGCCAGTACCATGCTGATTTGGTTACTAAAATTTTGTAGTGTAAATTCAGGTATTCTGATTTGTATAGGTTTGTTCATTTTGCTCATGATTTTTGTTGTTGTTGTTGTTTGTTTGTTTGTGTTTTTGAGGTATTTGGTGGTTCCATAAAATGTTAGAATTTATTTTTTCTGTTTTGTAGATAATATCATTGGTATTCTGATAGGGATTGAATTGAATCTGTAAAGTGCTTTGGGAAGTTTTGTCATTTTAATAATATTAAATTCTTCTAATTCAGGCTCATGGACTATCCTTACTTTTTTGTGTCCTTTTCAATTTCAACCTATCAGAGCTGCTGAGATTGCATTCTGGGTCTTTTATCTCAGCTGAATTATTCACATCTGTAAGTGTAAAGCACTGGCAGTCAACTTATAACCATAAAGTCAACTTCATCTGAGATTTGACAACTACTTCTCCACAACAAGTAAAAGGCAGAGCCAAGAGTTACAGAGAAAAAGCATGTCCAGATGATATAATTTACCACGGTCAAGCTTTGACCAAAGTTAGACTTATTCCTGAACATATTGGTTAGTTGAGGCAATAAATTTTATTTTTGTTTGAGTCAGTTTGGTTTGGATCTTCATTCACTTGTAATCAAAAGACATCTAACCTTTACAACTTAGCTATAAAAAATGTCCTGTCCTTTTCTCCCCAGACAGCAGAAAATTTCGAAATAACCTTTCTTTAAACATTTTATTGCAAAACTATGATACGTTACAAAATTTAAAGCATTTGAAATCTAAGAAGAATGGCATTTCTGTGGAAATATTAAATGACTATCTGTGGAAAATTATAGTACTGTCCTGCCTGTTTTAAATTATGGTATAAAGTTCACAGCTGTATATTCTTCAATTATCTGAAATCTGAGAAGTCTGCTATTTAGGCTCTTAAACAAACCTGTTTATTTCACTTTTGAGATAGCGAGAATGCTAAGAAGTAATCATTTTATTAAAAACAATAATTAGAGTTTACATTTTATTTCTAAGTAAAAATATTTTCAAAATTAAATAGTTCTTGTTTTCGAGTCTCACATTTTAGTGGAGAAGATGAACACATAAACCACTGAAATCAGTGGTTTGCTTTGATCTTTATGTTTTAAGGATTGCTAATTGAAATGTATTTACATCCTATTTATCTGAAAGCAAATGACAGCACTGATCAGGTATTTAGAGGAATTTTTCTCACTATGTAATGGACATAATTAGGAATTGCCCTGGAAACACTGTATTAGGTATAAATCAAATAGACTTTCAGACAGGAATTGCTTATTTGATGCTTTCTTAACCTCAAGTTTGCTTCCCAGTCAATTATAACTTACACAGTCTTATTTGTATATGCCTTTTGAGCATCTACAAGGATTCCAATTTCACTAATCTACCTTCTTTCCTTTTGAAGATAGAGAAGGTAATAGAACTTGACCCTAGAAAGGAAACATAAAGTTGTAGAGTTTCCTTTTCTTTTCCTAATGAAGATTTGGGAAGCTTTTCTTAACTCTATTTTTTCACATGCTCCATAGTGTTTATGTAATAAAACTTTCAGTAGCAACCTAATTTTCACAATTGAGCAGATACAATGGAATTTGTTACTCCTTCCAATCCTATTAATGACAAAAACTGCTGCTTACAACTGCACATATTATGTGCCAGGTATTGTTCTGGTATTTTTGCATACATTAACTTATGTAATTTTCATTACCACTCTATGAAGCAAAATGAGGTTAAGAACCTTGCCCAGTTCTTATGGCTGCTCAGTGGCAGAGTGGTATAGCCACCCAGTCTATTAAGACTCTTACTCTTAACCATAGCACGCACTGCCTCTCTGCATTGGAGGGCTGTGTTGAAAAGAGGACCATCAAGTAATTGGAATTCTGCTAGACCTTCTCACTTCTATTTTCCAGGCCAAAAAAAAAAAACACTCCATGCAACTCTAATCTTATGGATAGAGTTTGATGTTCTAGAACTGATTCCATTGTTCAGTCCCAATGACAGGACAGCAGAAGAACCATCACTCATCCTTGCATAGCTACGAAATGTTTAATCCTGATTCTAATTTCCCTCCCTCTAGGTGACATTTAAAATGTCTGCTAACCAAATATGCTTGATATTTTGTTCTAAATAGCAGTTTAAAATATGCAGGCAAGGTTATAAAGTAATCCCCAAACGTTTTTCGTAACAGAGTCATTAAGGTTTCCTTAATTAGATGAAAAGTGACAAGTGCAAAATACATTACACATTTTGGTATCTAACAGCTATATTAACGCATTGTATATCTCAATTAGTTCAGAATATGGAATATATATTTGTAATTAGAACTTAATTTCCTATTCATGTATATCTATTAAAGATGTGTAGGATAAGAAATACAGACTGAGTTACTATGAATTGCAATACATTTGAAATCCTAGAGGATTTTAAATATTAGAAAAACAAAGTGCATTTTTGAATCAGGAAAAAAGAACTAAGTCAATCTCCTGTCCCCACACTCAGAGACTAACCAGTAGATCAGTATTCCATGGCACAATTTCTGAATTTAATTTCTCACCTTAAAAAAAGGAAAGGTTACAGTCTTTTACCCACCCTACCAAACCCTAGCTATATTGTCAGATGTTTCTTAAACTTCTTTAAGAAATTAGCATATTTTATATTTTTGATATTTTTACCTGCTATAAGTCATAGAGGCAATAAAGAAATGAAACTGATGAAGCACAATGTTTAGAGGTTGAAATAACGGTGGAGAGATTTGGGCTCCATTGTCTCCAACTGTGGTGGTAGACAAGTCACTTGGCCTAATTGAGGCTTAATTTTCTCATCTGTAAAATGACGGTAAAAATACTTCCTTTTCTAAATACTTCACAGGATTATCAGGAACAGTACATGAAATAATGTTTCTGAATGGGGCCTGTAAATTTTCAAGAGATAGACAGAATTAGTCATAACTACTCTATGGGTTTTCTAGGAGGAGTTGCAGGTCAGAACCAGTTGGGGAGGCTGTGTATTGCACAAAAGTATCATATCACATCACATAGATTTCTATATGAATGCCAGTAATTCTCCAGCAAAAGGTGATAGAGAATCTTGTTCTAATAACTTCTGCATGTTATGACAATTTTCCAATAGGAAGGAGTTCTTTTTCTAATTCTTACAAAGACCCTTTGTGTTGTGATAGAAGAAGCATTTTCCTGGCTTCTTGTCTCTTCCTTTCTCCAGTTCAATATTCATGCTGCAGTCTGATATCATTCCTAAAATGCAAGCTTGATAATGTTATTTTTCTGCCAAAATCCCAACCATGTCTCCTCAATTGCCTCCAGAATAAAGTGTAAATTTCAAAATTTGACAAAGCTCTTGGCCCCTTGTCATCACCCTAATCTCCTCTCTCTCTGCTCTTAGCCAGCTCCAGCTTTACTCCAGTGTGTGGAGAGACCCACAGTCCCTTAAACAGCACGCGTTTTCTCACCTCTAGCCTGAGGAATTACCTTCTGCCTGACACATCCTTCTGCTTCTCCATCACTCTAGGTGGTTTAAATGCCACCTCATATTTCACCTCCTCTAAGAAGCCACCCCTAATCTAACCTTTAAACTCAACCCTGTAAAAATCTTTGTCCCTTTGTTCTTTTGTAGTTACCTGTTAAGCCATTTGACTCCCTCAAGTAGATAATGAGCAACTGAAGGACAGAGAGTGTGTACAACTTGCCTTTGCACCTGGCACAAACTAGACCCTGCATACATTTGCTGAATGAAACAGAGTCTAGCTTTTACTAATCGATCTTCTGCTTATTTGCTTTGTGATTTTTGAGCAGACCTTTTAATCTCTCTCTAATTTTCCTGCTAGTAAAATGGAAGTGTTAATTAGTCAATCCATAAAGGATTTTGGTAGTTCTACATTTCTATAAATCTGAAATACAGCTTATATTAAAATCAAAGAAACAATTTAGTAAATGCTGTTATTATCCAGATAATAACTTCATATATTTGAACATAGCATAGGTTCCTAATAGTGCCATAAATGTGAAAACTATAAATAGCAACAACTAAAACATGAACCTGATTTAATTTCTGCAAAGAAATATTTTGTTCTTTTCTATCTAAATGAGAACATGTAAAAAAGTTTTATATTCTAAGAATATTTTTAATTAAAATATTTGAACCAACTTTTGAATCCTGTCTAATCTCAGCTGTTACTATATTCGGGATGTTTATTAAATTGGAGTGCAAAACCCAATGGAAGGGCACTCACATCTTCATCTCTTATTGCTAAATTTAAAAAGCAACAGCCCAAATACCATAGCAGTTGCTTATTATTGTACAATTATCCCTCAGTATCTGAGGGAAATTGGTTCCAAAATACACACACTTATCCCCTCCCCCACTACCCCATAAATATCAAAATCTTTCGATGCTCAAGTCCCTGAATTAAAATGGCAGTGTTTGCATATAACCTAGTCACGTCCTCCTGTATACTTTAAATCATCTAAAATATCATAACAAATATTTACATAGCATTTGCATTATATCAGGTATAAGTAATACATAGGTATTTCATACAATGCAAATGTTATGTAAATATTTGTTACACTGCATTGGTTTTAAAATGTATATTATTTTTTATTGTTATATTGTTATTTTTTATTGCTTTTCCACAGATATTTTCCATTGGCCTTAGTTGAATCTGTCCTGTGGCTATGAAGGCCTATTGTAATGGCAGGTTTTATTTATGTGCATCTACAATTATAACCTAACATGCAATTCAGGTTTACCATTCCCTGGACATGTTGCAGATAGAGTTGTCCATTGCAGGAAATAAGGTCACAAAAGCACAATGAGATCTACCAGAACTAAAACCAAAGATGTTAGAGAAACTCCAATATCTCAAATCATTACAGAAGTAATGAGAGTTCAAAATTAATTAAATGAGTTAAAACAGTTCAAAAGTTTGTTTTTACAATCAGCAATATTTTCATTCCCTCCAAAATTGTGATTTTCTCTTAACTGCTGTAGACATTTGACTTGGTTATAAATGAAACAAAGTCAAATAAAAATAAAATATATGGGGGCTATTCTTAAACTTTTACTGAGACCATGGTAACAATTTGAATGCTAGCATCAATTGCCAACCAGGTCTACCCAGTTCCCCTATCATGGGCTCTTTCATTAAGTCATCTCTGACCTTGTCTGTTGGATATAATAGAAGAGAGAAGACAGCTGACTATATAGGATTATTGAGGGTTTATGATTTCCTTACTTAGGTTTTGTACTCTGTAAGAAAGGGTCTTATAAGTCATTATACACCAGAACATACATGTAGGAGAACATGTAGCCTTAGAAATACGTTAGACTTTTTTTTCAAAAAATTTAAAATCTTTTATTTTTTGCTGCTGAAATGGAAAAGAAAAGGAGGAGAAATGTTTTGGTGGCTGAAACTCAAATACACACAAAGTTAGTGTGTGTGCATGTATGTTTATTTCCTTCTTAAAAGTTAATATCCCTAAATGAGAAGGTTTTCAACAAATGATCATGGCAATGGCAATGAAAATGCTTGGCAAGTGAAAATCAATTATTTTACAGTGGTTTAACATTTTCCAAATACCAAATATAATAGTTGTTTGACATTGTACATAATTCACTGGATCTTTATTTCATTTTTACAACAAATTTATGGATTAAGCTTCAGGGTAAATTACTTCAACACACAATCTGAAACTATTCTGGGAATGTGGAATGAAGAGCTGTACAATTATCTCATTAATTTCAAAGTCAGTATGCAATAGTCAAGTGCCAGCTCCTCCTGGGCAGTAGTGTCTTAAGTTTAAACATCCTGAGGATTCTGTGCTGTGAGCAGAGCAGTGTATCATTAAGATGTGGGTGGAAGTGGCAATAAAAGAAAGGGTTACTGGAGTTTGGACATGGGGGTAGGAAAGAAAGAAGTGAATCACAGAGGGAAGTTGTAAAAGATGCTAAAGCCCATGTGCCCTACATTTTAATATACTGACCAATAATATCACGTATCTAATGTTGATCAGTGTTTTTTAGCATGTTCCCTTGGATACATATAGGACATGAATGCTTCTACGACCCCCACCAATTTTGATACACCATATTGAGTGTGATTCCCAGAGGAATCCATTATTTTCTGTGTATTCTTGTAATAAAATATTTTGTTGAGGTTTTCTTTCTGTAGATTATATGATGATAATAATACAGGAAGTTTTTTCCCAAAAGAAAAAATTAGAGCATAAGATTGAATTTGGGTTTTTAAACTATACATATACACTTTCCACATTCATGAGATTAAAATACACCCCCATGGATGATATGGTCCCAGACTGAGAATCATAGATTTGCTGGATGTTTAAGAAGCAAAATGTACCATAGAGAATGACATTGAAAAAGGAAATATAACTGAGCTACATTTGATTTAGAGCTATTCATTAATAAAACCTTTGAATCATTAAGAAATTCATCTCATGTGAAATGAATACAAATCCACTGGCTGCACCAGGAGCCACAGGCAGTTTTAAAAGATTCAGCCTGTTGATATGAGAAACTGTATACAAATATAGGGATAAGAGTAACTGTTGGTAGATGTAATTGAAAACAATCTACAACAAATAGTTAAATATTAGTAGCACGCCTCTACTGCCACATCTACCATCTTACCTGTATCTGTGCCCATGTGTCTGCCTTCCCTCATGTTACTACTGATGGATGGTCCTATACCTAACAAAGTTCAACACCTTCCACTCAACTTTCACCTACTCAAGGTCATTGGTTCATGTTTTTTCTTCTTTTCCTTGCATTATGAATTTTTCCTCTCCACTATGTAACCCCATTTGGTAAACACAATTTCTCTCCACTTAAAAAACAACCAAACAAACAAAAATGTATCTCCCGAATCCATATCTCCTTCCAGACACTTTTCATTTCTTTGTTACCATTGATTGCAAAACTCCCCAAAATTATTTATGTGTGCTATCTTTAATTCCTTTAATCTATCCTCGTTTGATCCCACTCCAATCAAGTTCTTGCTAAAATCCTTCCATTGAAACAGCCCTTCAACTCTGTCACCATGTACTCCACTCCTCAATGCAAAATACAATTCTCTGTTGTCATCTTGCTTGATTTATCAGGAACATTTGGCTCAACTGATCTCTCCCTCCACCTTGAAACACTTTTGTCTCCTTCTTGGCTTCCAGGACAATGCACTCCTGATTTTCCTCTTTTCACCAGCTGCTCCTTTTTAGTCTCCTTTGTTGATTTCTCCCCATTTCCTCAGTCTTTACTCACATCTTGCAACTTTAAATACCATCTATATTCTGAAAACTTGAACACTTTTATCTTCAACCCAGACCTCTTTCCCAAACTCTAGACTAAATCAAATGCCACACACTCCCCCTACTCCACCCAGCCCAAAATCTCTACTTGGATATCTAATCAGAATCTCAAGCAAACATGTCCAAAAGTGAACTGCTAATCTTGTCCCTAAATGATCCTCCCACAGACTTCCCATCTCAGTAGACGACGTCTTTCCAGTTGCTCTGGCCAAAAATTTGCAATCATCTTAGGCTCTCTCTTTCTCTCAAAATCCTCACTGAGTTTCTTCTCAAATCCCATTTACTCTTTATTTAAATAATTTATTCATAATTTGAATACAACTTACTACCATCTTTCTTAGTTACATTACTCTAAGTAGAATCTACTCTTGCTTCCTCATGGTCTAGTCTCACTATAGTAGAGAGAGGGATTTTTTTTTTTTTTTTAATAGGGAGTGCCGCTCTGTCACCCAGGCTGGAGTGCAGTGGCGCCATCTCGGCTCACTGCAAGCTCCTCCTCCCGGGTTCAGGTCATTCTCCTGCCTCAGCCTCCTGAGTAGCTGGGACTACAGGCGCCCGCCACTATGCCCGGCTAATTTTTTGTATTTTTATTAGAGACGGGGTTTTACCATGTTAGTCAGGATGGCCTCGATTTCCTGACCTCTTGATCTGCCCGCTTCGGCCTCCCAAAGTGGTGGGATTACAGGCATGAGCGGCCGCATCCGGCCCAGGGACGTTTTTTTTTTAATGTTAAGTAAGATGATCTCACTACTCTGTTTAAAATTCTTCAGTGATGATCTGTTTCACTCAGAATAGGAGTAATAACATACACATAGGTACTCTATAAATAGGTATGAAATAGTAAATTACCATTTTCTTTGTTTTAAAATATAGTTAATTCTATATGCCAATTGAAATGTATTTTATATTATGATGAGATATGAGATTTAAACATATTTTTCTTATAAATTACTAATTATTTCTCTCAACAGCAGCCTTGGGTGAAGCTAAATTGTGATGTTTCTTTTGTTCTGTCATAATATCACTTAGTATTAGATTCTGTCTTTCCCTCTTCCTGCATCATGCTTTTAAATTTATTTTTTAAAAAGAAAATCAGTATATTTATGCTTTAACAAAGGATAGAGCTAGTCATCCCATTTTCTTTTTATTCACAACTTTCTCATTCTTCCCAGTTTATTTCTGTATATGCATGCCAACTCACTCACATACTACATCCTGGTCAGATGAATGATAAGAAGTAGCATCTCTTTCATACTTTTATGTCTAGACTCTTTTCTATTACTATTTCTACTTAGATTTGCTACTAGAATTTTGGGATTTCTGACATGATGCTTGAGACATGATATATATATATATATAAGGTAAAATATTCCTTTCTTTAATGCTTAGGACTGAAGTGGCAGATTTTTTTTTTTTCACATTTTTGAATATCTGTATTAGGTTGAGCATCCCAAACCTAAAAATCCAGAATCCAAAATGCTCCAAAGAGTATTCATTTTGAGTACTATGTTGGTGATCAAAATTTTAGGATTTTGGAGCATTTCAGATTTTGTAGATTCAATCTGTATCTCCTTCCCTCTAATTGGCCACTAATTCTGTCTGCTGTCTTTGTGTTGAACCTTGTTTTATCACACTTTCTATTTGATTATCTGCTGTTGGTGCCTGTCACTCCTGAGGTGAGGCTTCCCCGTTTTAATGACATCTGCACACTCCCTACTCCATACTCCACAACTGAACAATGATGCCAGCCTCTGAACATATATATTTTTTAATGGGAGTAAATTTGGACTTTTGAAACTAATTTTATAGTTTTTCCTTCATTTTTTGCTTAAAATGTTTCATTGCAAGTTTGTCAGTGTTCTCTTATAATTTGGGGACAATTATTGACATCTTTTAAAATAAGAACATTTTATTTCTTGTCATTCAAATCTTCTTATACTCTGTTATTTTCTCTAAATTGGTAACATGTTTCTTATTAGAGGCAAACGTGGATGTTTGTAAATTAATTGCTATTGTGAATTAGAGTTCTTTTTCATTGCATTTATAGGTGATATTTGGAATGATAGTCTTTGTGACTTGGAAACTTTTCTGGGAAAATTTATTTGGTATTTTGGCATCTTTTATAATTCTTCATTATGAAAGAATTTTTAAACTAGTTTTCATAATGTAATATATGTCATAATTTTGTCTTTTGCTGTATGTATATGCTTTGTTTATTTTGGCTATTTAAGAACTTTTGCATAACAAAGACTTGTAGAAAAAAGAATTTTATAAAAAATTATATAAATGCTTAAGATTTAAAATTTATTTTTAATACTATGTTCTAAAATTGTATATGTTGTGTGTGTATGTTTACGATATGGTTTGGTTGTATCCCCACCCAAATATATTGAATTGTAATTCCTATAATCCCCACATGTCGTGGGAAGGACCTGATGGGAAGTGATTGAATCATGGGAGTTGTTACCTTCATGCTGTTCTTGTAATAGTGAGTTCTCACAAGATCTGATGGTTTTGTAAGGGAATTTTCTCCCTTTTGCTCTACACTTCTCCTTCCTGCCATGATGTGAAGAAGGACATGTTTGCTTCCCCTTCTGCCATGACTGTAAGTTTCCTGAGGCTTCCTCAGCCCTGCAGAACTGTGAGTCAATTAAACCTCTTTTCTTTATAAATTACCCAATCTTGGGTATTTCTTCATAGCAGCATGAGAATAGACTAATACAATTTTTCAGATTATCTAAAGTATAGGACATACATACACTAACCATGTTATTTCCTCACCTCCCCTAAACATCACAATGCATTCCTTGAATTATGGATGAATGTATTCCTTGAAATATAAATTAATGTATTCCTTGAATTAGAAAATTTAAAAAGTAATTAATGGGAAAGGGACTTGGTATAATGACTATTTTTCACCATTAGTGTTGTATTTTCTTCTATCACAGTGTCAAGACATACACTTCGAAATTGAACAAGTATAACCTTTATTATGGAGCACTTGGCTCCTTCCTTAGAATAAGAGAAGCTTCAAGAAGGTTGGCTTCAGAAAGCCTGAAAGAGGTGGAACTAGCATGAATATGTTTCTCTGAAACTGAGAAATGTATGACCCCATTGCACTCAGAATGAAAGCAATAAAACTTAGTAGCAAAATAATAGCCAGACTCACAGGTTTAGACTTTATCTTTTAACCCAAGGCTACTGGAGAAAGGTTAATGCTAATGAAGATAATCTCATAAGCAGAACACTCAGAATAGAAATGGGGAAACTTAGAGAGCAAGCCCAAGGAAAACAGTGGATTTCCTCGTTGAACTCTTAATGTAATTCTATGAACATAGTACGCTAAGTACAGGAATGGGTTGAAATAAGAATCAGTAAAGACGCTTGCACAGGAAATATCCCTGGTTAGGGCACACACACACACAAACATTCATGCATACAAATGTATCTTGATAATTCTGCTTGTGCTAGGCTAGAAAAGCATTTCTTTAGCATTCAACATGTGCTGATGGAGCCAGACACCAAAAAACTTACAGAGTGAGAGGTTACAGCCCTGAGATGTAAGATTTGCTAAGGAAAATCCAAATACAGATCTTTTTTCTTAAGTAACAATTTTAATAGTCTATGTTTTGTATTATAACACTTTTTGTATTATAGGATTACAATATTAATTTTTGTATTATAAAATTTTAAGATGTTAAAAAATAGCTATTAACCTGAAAGTAAGGTTGATTATAAAACACATTGCTTCCTCATCACCACTGATATTAAAATAATCAATGGACAGCACTGGCATTCATATTAAATCAAGTTAAACATAGGCACAATCTACCTCCTTTCCTCAGTTCTGCCAGTGTCACTAAGTTGGCTTTTCCAAAGTCTACATAATGTCACAAACTAAATGAGACATTGGTCAGCCTTCCTTCAAGTACTCAGTGCAAAAATGTTTATTTTACATCTTTAAGTACAACTTTGATTTTGGGAAGATAAATGGAGAATTTGGGGGAGGGTTCTGTGTAAAGAAAAATATTTTTAAAACATACTTCATTGTAAGATTTTTAAGGAAAGCTATCCAAAAATTATAGCACAATAATAAGCTGATACATTGTTTTGTCTAAATAAATCCATTTGCCGCAGCACTGATTCTAGGATATCTTCCAAAGCTACAGATCTTTGGTGTTTCCCTTGGTGCACGCATGTGCATCTGCTGTGCCAGTGTGCTGTACTGCTTTGACTCAAATGTCCTCCATATCCAGGCATTAAGTCACTATACTGGACAGGCACCACTGGAATGCTGTGGCCTATATAACGTGTATGTGGTTTACATTTTCAGTAACTGGGAGGCAATTTAATTGTCTGACTCAATTACAGTAAGTAAGAGCCAGACTGCCAACTCTTCATTCACCTCACTGAAAACGAATGCCTCAAAGTCAAGCCAAATTCTCGAAGGAGAAGCTGGGTCAACAAAGCTGTTGCTGAGGCACGTGTGTTCCAGTCTGTATTTTGAGAAAGTTGTTGGTTTTCCTTGATTCTTTATTTCCAACTCTGGATCTCCGAAGCTGGTCAAACTCTAGGATAAACAGTGCAATTGAGTTTGACTCATAGCTGAATGGGGATTCTATTTTGGGCAACTGCTACTTAGATTAAAGCCAAAAGAAATAGTACCCAGTAGGAGGAACCATAATGAAACTGGGTTTTGATTAAGATGGAAAGTGTACATTTTCTAAGCAGCATTGATATGCTAGAATTCCACTGTGGTCTTAATCTCTGGTGCAGAGGAGTAGCTTGGACTCTTGGGACTGGACTCTTGGGACTAGACTACCTTATGTCTTCTATGGTTAACTGTCTGAAGATTAGTTTGCCAAGTGACTCCATCTTTGACATGCCACAACTGGCTTCTGACAAGAAGGTTGGGGGTATGCCTCATCACAGAGCTGACATGTGTCAAGAAACAGCCCAAGTGTCTATGAGAAACAACTCTTCCAACTCTGTTTCTAATGAGCTAAAGGAATCTGTAGAAATCTCTGTGGGATTTGCCAAGCAGTAGGTGTTAGATTTTGTCATCCCTTCTTTGGAAACTATGTAAAAGATAATCAGTAGGGGTGGTGATCAAGGCTGCCATTCACTGTGATAAGTCCTAGAGAAATTAAGAAAAATTCTAGTAAGAAAAGGAAAGCCGTAGTGAGAGATCTATTTTTTTAATCTATCAACTCTGAAAGCAAGTAATTCTTCAATATTTATAGTAACTATGAGAAACCATATAAATTAATAGGCACTCCTCAGCAGTAAACCACTGACATACCTTAAAAGTTGTAATGATTATGATAGAAAATTGTTCTTCTTTTACTCACAAGGTGAATTTATTCAGTTAAAGGAAGACTCAGAGTGGGACAGAAGAGAAGGCCGGGAGAGAAAACTCTGACCTGAGACCAAAGCTATTTTGTTTTCATTTTTACATGTATTTTATTTGGTAAAATACAAATAACAGAAAATTTATCATCTTAACCTTTTTTAATGTGTGCAGTTGAGCAGTGTTAAGTACATTCACATTGTTATGCAAGCCCACTCCAGAACTCTTTATTTTGGAAAACTAAACATTTTATCCATTAAACAACAACTCCCTGCTGTTTTGTCTTCAAATATTTTAGAAATCATTATGCTTATGAGTACAGAACAAATAATTTCTATTTTTTAACCCACTAAGATACCAACAGGTACTGTGGAAGGCTTTTTGCTTACTACCTGCTCAATGTATTTGAGGGAGTTAAAACACTTCCAAATGTAAGTCCAACTAGTTCATTTTTTGTTTCTATTTTATAGGTGTCTTTAGGATGATATGGCTATGTTTGAAAGATCGATGGATCAGGAATTATTATTTCAGTCCCATGACAGTATGTTTTTTCAATAAATACAATATAAAGATGATGTAATGATGTGAGATAAACTCTTTAACTGATTATGGCATTATACATCACCATCAAGGGATTAAAAAACAGTCTATTTTATAAACAAAATGTTAATCAACAGTGTCTGGCTCTTTCAAAGTCTTCACTTGCTTTCCACACAGTACATTTTAAAGATAGTATCTCATAATTTTCTGATAACTAATTCATTAAGAAATTTTCTTTTGGAAATCTTATACCTTGAAAGATATTCTTTTAAAAAATGGTTCACATAGTTGTTGGGGCTGGTAAGGACAGGGAAGTGTGGTGGAGGATAGTGGCCCTGGCATAGGATCTAAATAGATTTGGGCCCAGGCTCTGTCACTTTGTAACTGTTGGTTATATCTTTCCTTTTCTATTCAGTTTATCTATAAAATGAAAAAAAAATATGAAATAATGCATGTAAAGTTCAGCATAGTGCATGACACATAGGAAACAGTTAATAGAAGTCACTGATTATTACTACTGTCCTAAAATAAGAAAAATGGGTACATACATACACACACTGTCCTTTATTCCATTTACCAATGTACAAGATTGAAGTACTTCTTTAAAATATGATGCAAAGACCTCCAGTATCTTTGTTCTTAGACACAGTCTAGAAAATACTTGGCAAGTAAAATGTGGAACCACCTATGGTTCCTAGTTTCCTACTTCCCAGAAGACTCCATTCTCCTCACTGCTGAGGGCTAATATTTTAAATACAAATAGTATCAGCTTCCTCTTACTGTATTTTATTAATTATTTCCCTTCTATTCCCTTCCTCTCTCTTCTCTTCTCTAGAAAGAAGACTGAGATGTGTTGGCGGGCTTCTCAAGATCCCTATCGATGGCAGAAGGCTGACATGAGTTGTCCATAGTCCAGGCACACTGAGTAGGACTGCAAAATCAGTGCTAACAGCTGCCAATCATTCTTCATCTTAATGTTAAGATGAAAATGTTTTTGGAGGAATATACTTTAAATTCTGGGTGGTAACAACATCTTTTAAAAAGATTATTTGTGTATTTTTAATATTTTGGCAACAAATATGTCACTTCTATAACCAGAAATAATAAACATTTAAAGAAAAGAAAGAAAGAAATTGATAGTATGATTAAGAGAGTGCTCATCCAGTGAAGGAATCATTTGTTCCCTTTCTGCTGTTTCTACCACAATTTTTAAGAATCTTGACTACATGGAGATGCAGATGACTTGGACATCTGGGTTACGCATTTTATTGTTGTCATTCCTCGTGACATTTCTGACAACTTCCCTTAGGCATAAAAAACTCTATGAAGTACATTGACAAATGACACACACACACACACACATGTATATGATTGTTCAAATATATAATTTATTTATATTTCCTTCCTGGAGTTTCTACAACTTGTAAATTAAATTGAAAATGTACAAATTATTTCCTTTATTTGTCTGCTTTTTGGCCTGAGAGGTTTTCTCACGTATTTACTTTTTCCTTCTATTCATATGACGTTTGAGAATGTTGCATGCTTAGGCTTGTATCTTATCTTCTATAGAAGCCTTTGGTATGTCAGATAAATTTCTCTTGTTCACATGGAGTATATTTCAGTGGCATGACCCATTGATGTATACAGTTAAAAAGAGTAAACATAGTGACACTCAAAGCATTTTCTGAAAATAACATGTTGAAAATGAAATTAATAATATATTTTAAAATTTACTTAGAAGAGCAATATCTCTGGTACATGGACATATTTTTCTTGAGTGGAATTTTTCTAAATTTCTGTATATCTATTTTAAGAAATTAGAATATTTACAACTTCCTTAGTGAGAAAAAAGGTAATTTCATATACTACTTATTCCATATGCCTCTGTTATGTCAAAATCTCTAATATTTTATTTTTTTGGTCCAGTCAGCTATGTCAGGAAACACATCAGTTCACGACACAGGAACAATCCTTGAGTCTATTTTCTTGTACTGCTTTTAATTGTTTTTTTTTCCCCCTTTGCAAGTCAAGGACATCAGTTTCAATAAGCCTAGTGTATCAGTAAGCATGTTGACCACCTAATCACATAGACTTATAGAAAGCAGCATAATACATTATGGGCCAGGAACTTCAGCTTCCTGGACCACTTCTTCCCCAGAAATTCCTTACATGAAACCTGCTCTGCCAGACCAAGGCAAAGTTATTACCCACAAAACTTGGTGGAGTCCCTCTTCTCATGAGGCAATTTTATCTCAAAATCATTTTTTTGTAAAAAAATGAATAGCCTTACTCATAAATATGAGTAACAACTGTCATACTCAATTTCTAAAAATTTTGAAAAGAAATTAAACAGAATGGAGGAGATTTGCAGTAGGAAAACTTTGATGAGTAGCTCTTGAAATAAGTAGGAAAGAGTCTGCTCTATTTACAGAGACTTTCCAAGTCCACAGAGGCACATATTGAATATATTATGGGCCATTTTCTCCTCCTTTAATATGTAAGATGCTACTTTTTTTCTTAGATTCTCTGAATTTTTAATGTACTGATTGTTCATACTTTGGCTGCCTCGTGCATAAAAAATAAGCCTCATCATGATTTTTCAGGGAAGGTCTCTTTAATCTTACCTGTATATGGCATGTGTCATTGTATTGATCATTTCTGATGTGAAAAGACAGGACACCACACACTTTCAAATTCTATTTGGCGAATCTCCAGAAGTGAGTGATGAGTTCTTATGAAAATGCAAAATTAATTAAAATAATTACATTTGTTGGGTATTCAGACCTTCATATATATGTGTGTGTGTGTATATGTATATGTACGTTACAGTATTTAGCATATTAAAATGCTGTGATTATTTTATTACATTTTATTAATTTATACAGCATAATATATAATTATTCTCACCTCTATGTTAGCTTGTTGTACCATGATGATTTTATACCATATTAGATTATATTATAACACTTCTTTACATGAACCGAGATTATCTACAATACAATGACTGGGTCTTACTCTTCCTTGGCTTTGGAGTGTTTTGCATGATTATTGGCATACAGTAGACAGCCAATGTACACTAGAGTTAAGTGAGTGAAGAACAGATAGAGGGTTAAATAGATGGTGGGCAGTCATAAGCATATATTCGATACTATAATATTGTCTGTAAAACAAATGTAAGAGGATTAATTGGATTTTTCCTATAGAGCTCATTAGAATTAAGCATGATATAAATAGAATGATGAAGTAATACTACACAACAGGTTTTCTCATCAGTGGCAATGTGAACAATTTGGGCAGGATAATTCTTCATTGTGTGTGCTATCCTATGAATTATAGGATATACAGCAGCATCTCTGGCCACTTCCCAGTAGATGCCAATAGCAATCCTACTCGCTCCAGCTCTGAAAACCAGAAATGATTCCAAACATTGCCAACTAGCTGTGAGGCAGGGAGGGACAAAATCCCCTTCAATGAAGAACCTCTGTATATGGTGTCTGATTTCAGGATAGTATTACACATTTGTATTACATTTTCCTTTTCCAAAATGTAAATACATAATTGGGCAGAGAAATAAAGGGAATAGTAATGACATTTTCTGCCCAGATTGGGCAAAATGGAAAGCAATCTTTGTCTTCCAGAAAAATTGTTTCAAGAAATGTTATTTATTCTTGTAAGCTGCATATTTTCAGGCTGTAAAGTAAAAATAAATCTCTAGATGCCAAAATCCTAGTGCTTTTGAGCTCTCCAATGTGGTTTCCATGGGCTCTCCATGTGGTTTCCTCCTACAACGTATACATTCCCACCTCTGTTGGAAGAGCCCTACACTGCCTTCTTGTAGGTTTTATATTTGACTTCTATTTTAGAACTGATCTGGCAATTTTCCTAATTAAATATACCCATCATCCAAATTCTTCAGGATTTGTCTGTATTTTGCTTCCTTCTACAGGCTGTACAAAATCTGAGTCCTGAACTCCTTAGTTTGTACACAAAATTTAATTAAATCTAATAAACATTTTACTGACATGTTTCCAAAACACTTGCATTAAAAAAAAAATTTTCTCACTGAAGAGTCAGATAAGTTATATGTAATAAATGAAGAATAAACGGCGGAGCAAGATGGCCAAATAGGAACAGCTGCAGTCTCCAACTCCCGGCACGAGCGACACAGAAGACCGGTGATTTCTGCATTTTCAACTGAGGTACTGGGGTCATCTCACTGGGGAGTGCCGGACAATCGGTGCTGGTCAGCTGCTGCAGCCCGACCAGCGAGAGCTGAAGCAGGGCGAGGCATTGCCTCACCTGGGAAGCGCAAGGGGGAAGGGAATCCCTTTTCCTAGCCAGGTGAACTGAGACACACAACACCTGGAAAATCGGGTAATTCTGACCCCAATACTGCGCTTTAAGCAAACAAGCACACCAGGAGATTATACTCACACCTGGCCGGGAGGGTCCCACGGCCACGGAGCCTCCCTCATTGCTAGCACAGCAGTCTGTGATCTAACCGCAAGGCAGCAGCAAGGCTGGGGGAGGGGCGCCCGCCATTGCTGAGGCTTAACTAGGTAAACAAAGCCGCTGGGAAGCTCGAACTGGGTGGAGCTCACAGCAGCTCAAGGAAACCTGCCTGTCTCTGTAGACTCCACCTCTGGGGACAGGGCACAGCTAAAAAACAACAGGGGAAGCAGCAGAGGCCTGTGCAGCCGTGAACGACTCTATCTGACAGCTTTGAAGAGAGCAGTGGATCTCCCAACACGGAGGTTGAGATCTGAGAACGGAGAGACTGCCTGCTCAAGTGGGTCCCTGACCACTGAGTAGCCTAACTGGGAGACATCCCCCACTAGGGGCAGTATGACACCCCACACCTCACAGGGTGGAGTACACCCCTGAAAGGACGCTTCCAAAGTAAGAATCAGACAGGTACACTCGCTGTTCAACAATATTCTATCTTCGGCAACCTCTGCTGCTGATACCCAGGCAAACAGGGTCTGGAGTGGACCTCAAGCAATCTCCAACAGACCTACCACTGAGGGTCTTGACTATTAGAAGGAAAACTATCAAACAGGAAGAACACCTATACCAAAACCCCATCAGTACGTCACCATCATCAATGACCAGAGACAGATAAAACCACAAAGATGGGGAAGAAGCAGGGCAGAAAAGCTGGAAATTCAAAAAATAAGAGCACATCTCCCCCTGCAAAGGAGTGCAGCTCATCGCTAGCAACGGATCAAAGCTGGTCAGAGAATGACTTTGACAAGATGAGAGAAGAAGGCTTCAGTCAATCAAACTTTTCAGAGCTAAAGGAGGAATTACGTACCCAGCAAAAAGAAACTAAAAATCTTGAAAAAAGAGTGGAAGAATTGATAGCTAGAATAATTAATGCAGAGAAGGTCATAAATGAAATGACAGAGATGAAAACCATGACACGAGAAATACATGACAAATGCACAAGCTTCAGTAACCGACTCGATCAACTGGAAGAAAGAGTATCAGCGATTGAGGATCAAATGCATGAAGTGAAGTGAGAAGAGAAACCAAAAGAAAAAAGAAGAAAAAGAAATGAACAAAGCCTGCAAGAAGTATGGGATTATGTAAAAAGACCAAATCTACGTCTGATTGGGGTGCCTGAAAGTGAGGGGGAAAATGGAACCAAGTTGGAAAACACTCTTCAGGATATCATCCAGGAGAACTTCCCCAACCTAGTAGGGCAGGCCAACATTCAAATTCAGGAAATACAGAGAACACCACAAAGATACTCCTCGAGAAGAGCAACTCCAAGACACATAATTGCCAGATTCACCAAAGTTGAAATGAAGGAAAAAATCTTAAGGGCAGCCAGAGAGAAAGGTCAGGTTACCCACTAAGGGAAGCCCATCAGACTAACAGCAGATCTCTTGGCAGAAACTCTACAAGCCAGAAGAGAGTGGGGGCCAATATTCCACGTTCTTAAAGAAAAGAATTTTCAACCCAGAATTTCATATCCAGCCAAACTAAGTTTCATAAGTGAAGGAGACATAAAATCCTTTACAGATAAGCAAATGCTTAGACATTTTGTCACCACCAGGCCTGCCTTACAAGAGACCCTGAAGGAAGCCCTAAACATGGAAAGGAACAACGGGTACCAGCCATTGCAAAAACATGCCAAAATGTAAAGACCATCGAGGCTACGAAGAAACTGCATCAACTAACGAGCAAAATAACCAGTTAATATCATAATGGCAGGATCAATTTCACACATAACAATATTAACCTTAAATGTTAATGGACTAAATGCTCCAATTAAAAGACACAGACTGGCAAACTGGATAAAGAGTCAAGACCCATCAGTCTGCTGTATTCAGGAGACCCATCTCACATGCAGAGACATACATAGGCTCACAATAAAGGGATGGAGGAAGATCTACCAAGCAAATGGAGAACAAAAAAAAGCAGGGGTTGCAATCCTAGTCTCTGATAAAACAGACTTTAAACCATCAAAGATCAAAAGAGACAAAGAAGGCCATTACATAATGGTAAGGGGATCAATTCAACAGGAAGAGCTAACTCTCCTAAATATATATGCACCCAATACAGGAGCACCCAGATTCATAAAGCAAGTCCTTAGAGACTTACAAAGAGACTTAGACTCCAATACAATAATAATAGGAGACTTCAGCACTCCACTGTCAACATTAGACAGATCAATGAGACAGAAAGCTAACAAGGATATCCAGGAATTGAACTCATCTCTGCACCAAGCGGACCTAATAGACATCTATAGAACTCTCCACCCCAAATCAACAGAATATACATTCTTCTCAGCACCACATCGCACTTATTCCAAAATTGACCACATAATTGGAAGTAAAGCACTCCTTAGCAAATGTACAAGAACAGAAATTATAACAAACTGTCTCTCAGACCACAGTGCAATCAAACTAAACTCAGGACTAAGAAACTCAATCAAAACCACTCAACTACATGGAAACTGAACAACCTGCTCCTGAATGACTACTGGGTACATAACGAAATGAAAGCAGAAATAAAGATGTTCTTTGAAACCAATGAGAACAACGATACAACATACCAGAACCTCTGGGACACATTTAAAGCAGTGTGTAGAGGGAAATTTATAGCACAAGAGAAAGCTGGAAAGATCTAAAATGGACACTCTAACATCACAATTAAAAGAACTAGAGAAGCAAGAGCAAACACATTCAAAAGCTAGCAGAAGGCAAGAAATAACTAAGATCAGAGCAGAACTGAAGGAGATAGAGACACAAAAAACCCTCCAAAAAATCAATGAATCCAGGAGTGGGTTTTTTGAAAAGATCAAAAAAATTGACAGACCGCTAGCAAGACTAATAAAGAAAAGAGAGTGGAATCAAATAGATGCAATAAAAAATGATAAAGGGGATATCACCACCGACCCCACAGAAATACAAACTACCATCAGAGAATACTATAAACACCTCTACGCAAATCAACTAGAAAATCTAGAAGAAATGGATAATTTCCTGGACACTTACACTCTTCCAAGACTAAACCAGGAAGAAGTTGAATCCCTGAATAGACCAATAGCAGCTCTGAAATTGAGGCAATAATTAATAGCCTACCAACAAAAAAAGTCCAGGACCAGACGGATTCACAGCTGAATTCTACCAGAGGTACAAGGAGGAGCTGGTACCATTCCTTCTGAAACTATTCCAATCAATAGAAAAAGAGGGAATCCTCCCTAACTCATTTGATGAGGCCAACATCATCCTGATACCAAAGCCTGGCAGACACACAACAAAAAAAGAGAATTTTAGACCAATATCCCTGATGAACATCGATGTAAAAATCCTCAATAAAATACTGGCAAACCGGATTCAGCAGCACATCAAAAAGCTTATCTACCATGATCAAGTGGGATTCATCCCTGGGATGCAAGGCTGGTTCAACATTCGCAAATCAATAAATGTAATCCAGCATATAAACAGATCCAAAGACAAGGACCACATGATTATCTCAATATGTGCAGAAAAGGCTTTTGACAAAATTCAACAGCCCTTTATGCTAAAAACGCTCAATAAATTCGGTATTGAGGGAACGTACCTCAAAATAATAAGAGCTATTTATGACAAACCCACAGCCAATATCATACTGAATGGGCAAAAACTGGAAAAATTCCCTTTGAAAACTGGCACAAGTCAGGGATGCCCTCTCTCACCACTCCTATTCAACATAGTGTTGGAAGTTCTGGCTAGGTCAATCAGGCAAGAGAAAGAAATAAAGGGCATGCAGTTAGGAAAAGAAGAAGTCAAATTGTCCCTGTTTGCAGTTGACATGATTGTATATTTAGAAAATCCCATTGTCTCAGCCCAAAATCTCATTAAGCTGATAAGCAACTTCAGCAAAGTCTCAGGATACAAAATTAATGTGCAAAAATCACAAGCATTCTTATACACCATTAACAGACAAAGAGAGAGCCAAATCAGGAATGAACTTCCATTCACAATTGCTTCAAAGAGAATAAAATACCTAGGAATGCAACTTACAAGGGATGTAAAGGACCTCTTCAAGGAGAACTACAAACCACTGCTCTGTGAAAGAAAAGAGGACACTAAGAAATGGAAGAACATACCATGCTCATGGATAGGAAGAATCAATATCGTGAAAATGGCCATACTGCCCAAGGTGATTTATAGATTCAATGCCATCCCCATCAAGCCACCAATGAGTTTCTTCACAGAACTGTGAAAAACAGCTTTAAAGTTCATATGGAACCAAAAAAAGCCTGCATTGCCAAGACAATCCTAAGTCAAAAGGACAAAGCTGGAGGTGTCACACTACCTGACTTCAAACTATACTACAAGGCTACAGTAACCAAAACAGCATGGTACTGGTACCAAAACAGAGATCTAGACCAATGGAACAGAATAGAGTCCTCAGAAATAATACCACACATCTACAGCCATCTGATCTTTGACAAACCTGAGAGAAACAAGAAATGGGGAAAGGATTCCCTATTTAATAAATGGTGCTGGGAAAATTGACTAGCCATAAGTAGAAAGCTGAAACTAGATCCTTTCCTTACTCCTTATACGAAAATTAATTCAAGATGGATTAGAGACTGAAATGTTAGACCTAATACCATAAAAACCCTAGAAGAAAACCTAGGTAGTACCATTCAGGACATAGGCATGGGCAAGGACTTCATGTCTAAAACACCAAAAGCAATGGCAGCAAAAGCCAAAATTGACAAATGGGATATGATTAAACTAAGGAGCTTCTGCACAGCCAAAGAAACTACCATCAGAGTGAACAAGCAACCTACAGAATGGGAGAAAATTTTTGCAATCCACCCATCTGACAAAGGGCTAGTATCCAGAATCTACAAAGAACTCAAACAAATTTACAAGAAAAAAACAAACAACCCCATCAAAAAGTGGGCAAAGGATATGAACAGACATCTCTCAAAAGAAGACATGCATACAGCCAACAGATACATGAAAAAATGCTCATCATCACTCACCATCAGAGAAATGCAAATCAAAGCCACAATGAGATACCATCTCACACCAGTTAGAATGGCAATCATTAAAAAGTCAGGAAACAACAGGTGCTGGAGAGGATGTGGAGAAATAGGAACACTTTACACTGTTGGTGTGATTGTAAACTAGTTCAACCATTATGGAAAACAGTATGGCAATTCCTCAAGGATCTAGAACTAGATGTACCATATGACCCAGCCATCCCACTACTGGGTATATACCCAAAGGATTATAAATCATGCTGCTCTAAAGACACATGTACGCATATGTTTATTGCGGCACTATTCACAATAGCAAAGACCTGGAATCAACCCAAATGTCCATCTGTGACAGACTGGATTAAGAAAAGGTGGCACATATACACCATGGAATATTATGCAGCCATAAAAAAGGATGAGTTTGCATCCTTTGTAGTGACATGGATGCAGCTGGAAACCATCATTCTTAGCAAACTATCACAAGAACAGAAAACCAAACACCGCATGTTCTCACTCATAGATGGGAACTGAACAATGAGATCACTTGGACTCGGGAAGGGGAACATCACACATCGGGGCCTATCATGGGGAGGGGGAGGGGGGAGGGATTGCATTAGGAGTTATACCTGATATAAATGACGAATTGATGGGTGCTGACGAGTTGATGGGTGCAGCACACCAACATGGCACAAGTATACATATGTAACAAACCTGCACGTTATGCACATGTACCCTAGAACTTAAAGTATAATTTTAAAAAATAAAATAAATAAAATAAAAATAAAAGAATAAGGAAATGGAGATGTAGAGAATTAGGAAACTGTGAGCATATTACTGACGGAACTAGAAGTAAATCTAATGCCTTCAGTCCCAATTCCAAACTCTGAACTTGGAACTTCCACATATGTAAGAATGGCCTTGGGAGCTTGTTAAAAATGCACATTTTATGCAGCATATGCAGATCTTCTGCTTCTGTGGGTGTCTGTCCAAGAATTTCCTTTTTTACAATATTTATTTATTTATTTTTAGTATTTTGAGTGCCCAAGGTTGCCATCATTATGCTGGTCTAGGTCATGGTTAACCTTTTACAGGACTGTTCTGATTATTTTGTTTTTTCCCTTTTTTCCAATTTCCACTCTTCCCTCCCTTTCCCTACCATGCACATCCATCTTAATGTGTTTCATGCATGTTCTTAGATATCTGTGCAGCTTTGAAAATCTATAGGTTGTTTTGACTGTACCTGTGTTTTTAATTTTCAAAAATGGTATTTGAAAATACCACAGATCAGTTTATGGCTTTAATTTTTTATCAGCACTACATTATTAATATTTATTCACATTGCTATGTACATTCAGTTCTTTTTCATAGTTTTCACATAATATACACTCAACACGTTGCCTTGTTCATTTCCTTGAAACCGACACCTGAATTATTTCCATGTCCCAGTTGCCATACTCGGGGTAATGTTGAACGCCATCAAATTCCTTGATTGGCTTGTGAGAAAGTTTCTCTTCTGAAGACTTGTTTCACTAAGTCATAAGATAATATGTAACAAAATTTGACTTATTACATTCAGAATGCTGGCAGGGAAGGATATATTCATACACACCACTATGGTAGTACACTTCAACTCTCATCCCCGACCCCACATATTCTCACCAATATTTGGCACTATCTTACCTCAATCTTTGCCAATACCACTAGTATTAAGTGCATCTTTTGCCTATATTTTTAGTAAAAACTACATCATCCTGTGATAATTCTAATATTGGGCATCTTTCCATATTTTTCTTGGACATCTGTATTCTCTATTCTGGTAACCAGCTATTGTTTCCTCAGCTTTATTTTGTTTTGTTTATTTATTTTCATGTTTTTTTTTTTTTTTTTGAGACGGAGTCTCGCTCTGTCGCCCAGGCTGGAGTGCAGTGGCCGGATCTCAGCTCACTGCAAGCTCCGCCTCCCGGGTTTACGCCATTCTCTCGCCTCAGCCTCCCGAGTAGCTGGGACTACAGGCGCCCGCCATCTCGCCCGGCTAGTTTTTTGTATTTTTTTTTTTAGTAGAGACGGGGTTTCACCGTGTTAGCCAGGATGGTCTCGATCTCCTGACCTCGTGATCCGCCCGTCTCGGCCTCCCAAAGTGCTGGGATTACAGGCTTGAGCCACCGCGCCCGGCCTATTTTCATGTTTATTTCTTATATCTTATACATCAAATATCTCTCAGTTTTAGACATTGTGAATGATTTCTGACAGATTGTTAGCAGGCAGTTAATATTTTTGTAAAAAAATTCAGTTTTAATAATATCACATCTATTAATTCATACCTCTAATCTATTTGGTATTTAGCTTTGTGTATATTATAGTGTAGAGATTTAACTATATTTTTTCTCTTTCAAGTTTGCTGATTTGTGGTGCCCTCTGTACGATAAAGTTCCTATATATCCATAAACCTATTTTTGGGTCATATTCAGTTCCATGGATCTATTGATATAATCCTCTACCATTACCACAATGAGTTATTTTCTTGCTCTTTGTTTCTTGTCTTTCTTGTCTCTCCTTCCTTCCTTCCTTCCTTCCTTCCTTCCTTCCTTCCTTTCCTCCTTCCCTCCCTCCTTCCTTCCTTCTTCTTTCTCTTCTGTTTTTCTTTCTCACTTTCTTTCTTTTCTCCTCTATTCCTTTTCTTCCTTCCTGTTAAAATTTTCATCACTGTTCTTTAAAAAAATTCAATCACTATAGTTTTGTAGCATATCTATTGTAACTTGTCAGTCAGTGTTCTCTAGAGAAACAAAACCAATAAGAGAGGTAGGTAGGTAGGTAGATAGATAGATACATAGATACATAGATAGATGATACATACATACATACATATATAGATTAATCTTAAAGAGAAAAAAAGAGAGAGATTTATTTTAACCATTTTCCCATTTAGAAAAATAAAGTACAGCTTGCTGCCAGCACCTATTCTACATAAATAAACACACTTTTTGAGAATGAAGCAAATTTGACTGATTTTCAGTGTAAAAATAAAATAAAAACAGTTCTTAGAGTTATTTCTAAACAGCACTGATGACAGAATCATCAGGATCATCTATTTCAGAAACATGAGATTCATCAAATGAATCCTCGAGAACGATGTTGACATCACGTGTAGGAATTCTACATTTTCTAGGATTTGACATTTTCAGCGGTCGAAAATTACTGTATTTTGTAAATGGAAATACCACTACTAAAACCAGAATGGTATAAATAGAATGATGTCTTTTGTTTCCAAAGTTGATATACTAGAGTAATGCAAAAATAATAATAAAAGCAAGATATTTCATGGCAAAGTTATCTCGGGATAAACACTGCAGCAAAAGTGCCGTGTTCTCAGGGCAAACTGTCAAAGGATTGAGGAATTGGCTCATGTGAGTGCGAAGAATGAAAACTCTGAAATCAATAGGACAGGCCAGCAGAGTAGAAACTCAGACAGGATTTCTATGTTACAATCTTGAGGCGCAATTCTCTATTCTCTGGAAAACCTTAGTGTTTACTCTTAAAACCCTTAAGTTACTGAGACCCACCTATGTTATCAAGAGTAATATCATTTACTTCAAGTCAACCAATGGCAGCTATTAATATCTACAAGATACCCTCACAGCAATGTCTAGACTAGTGTTTTTTGTTTGTTTGTTTGTTTTTTGTTTGTTTGTTTTTTGAGATGGAGTCTCACTCTGTCACCAAGGCTGGAGTGCAGTGGCACAATCTCGGCTCACTGGTTCCTCCGCCTCCTGGGTTCATGCCATTCTCCTGCCTCAGCCTCCCAAGTAGCTGGGACTACAGGCACGTGCCACCACACCAGCTAATTTTTTTGTGTGTTGTTAGTAGAGACAGGGTTTCACCATCTTAGCCAGGATGGTCTCAATCTTCTGACCTCGTGATCCACCCACTTCAATCTCCCAAACTGCTGAGGACAGGCATGAGCCACCATACCCGGCCTAGACTTGTGTTTTATCAAACAACTGGGCATCATAGCCTAGACAAGTTAGTACATAAAATTAACCATCATGGTGTTGGAAAAATTGTACGCAGAAGAGTTAAACTGGACCCCTACATTTCACCATATAGAAAAAATAACTCAAAATGGATTAAAGACTTAAATGTAAGAACTCAAACTATAAAAGTTCTAGAAGAAAAGCTAGGAAACACTCTTCTAGTCATTGACCCTGGCAAAGAATTTATGATGAAGACCCCAAAAGCAAATGCACCAAAATAAAAAATAGACAAATGGAACTTGAACTAAAGAGCTTCTACACAGCAAAATAAACTATCAACAGAGTAAACCACCAGCCTACAGAATGGAAGAAAATACTTGCAAATTATGCCTCTGACAAAGCATTAATATTTAGATTCTATAAAGATTCTAATATTTAGATTTTATAAATAATTCAAACAAATCAACAAGAAAAATAACTTCATTAAAAAGTGAGCAAAAGACAGACATTTCTCAAAAGAAGATATACAAACAGCCAACAAACATTTGAAAAAAATGTTCAACATTACTAATCATCCTAACTAAATAGAAATAGAAAAATATAATAACCAAAATAAAATCTCAATAGATGAACCTAACTGCAGAGTGGCAGAGACGGAGGAAAGGATTGGTGAATTTGAAGATAAAATAATAGAAATTACTCAATCTGAACAACAGAAGAAAGTGGACTGTTAAAAAAATAAACAAAGACTTAGGGACCTGTAAGGCTATAACAACAGCTCTAAATTCATGTTAACAGAATTCTGGAGGAACAGGAGAAACACAGAGGCACTGAAAACGTAGTTTTAAAATAATGGGTGAAATGGTAGAAAATATGTAAATCTACCTGATTCAAGAAGCTGAGTAAACCCCAAACAGGATACACCCAAGAAATCCATGACAAAACACATCATAATGAAATTTCTAAAAACTAAAAACAAATATAAATCTTGAAGGCAGTAGGAAAAAAATCTTACCTATGGGGGGAAAACAATTTGAATGACAGCAGATTTCTCATCCAAAATTGTGGAGGTAAAGAGGAAGTGATACAATACTTTTCAAGTACTGGAAGAAAAGAACTGTCAACTTAGAATCCTATATGCACTAAAATATTCTTCATTAATGGAGAGGAAAGCAAGACATTCTCAGATGAAGAAAGACAACTGTAGTTTTTCACCAGCAGACCTACTGTAATGAAATGACTAAAGAAAATTTGCCAAACAAAAAACAAATTATAAAAGAAAGAATCTTAGAACATCAGAAAGCAAGAAAGAAAAAAAGGAAAAGTAAAACTATAGGTAAATATAATAGACATTTCTTTTATTCTTGAGTTTTCTAAATTATATTTGACGGTTGAAGCAATAATTATATCACCATCTGATCTTCTCAATGTATGTAGGGAAAATATTCAAAACATTTATATTATAAATGAGGGATGTTAAAGGAGTATAAAGGTAGGTAAGGTTGCCACACTTCAACTTAAAAAGTGTTGCAACAATTGACTGTGATAAATTACATATGAACAATGTGATGATGGTATAACAATATGATTCCATTTAGATTATAATCTTGAAATTACAAAATTATGGAGACAGAGAGCAAAATGTTGTTTACCAATTGTTAGGGATAGTTGGAGTAAAGGATGGGTGTGACTATATAGGGGTATAGAGAGGGATGTCACTGTTATAATAATTTTGTACCTTAATAGTGATAGTGTTTACACAAACCTGCAAGCAATAAAATGGCATAGAACTATATACATATATGTATATATGCTAGTTTCTTGGTTTTTATACTTCATTATTGCTGTATTAGATGTAACCATTACAGGAAACTGGATGAACTGAAACACAGAAACTCTCTATATTGTCTTTACAACCCTCTGTGAATTTACAATCAATTTCATATAACAAAATTTAAGCAAAATCTGCATCATCTGTCAACATAGTAATAAATTAACTTTTGAAAATAGACTCAGAGTGAAGAGATTTAATACATTTTTTTCCTTTTTCTGGGATTTAGGAGGTCTTACATTTTGGAAAGATGGAATCATTCCAGGAGACAGTATCACCGTGTAGAACTAGATTAGGCTGTGAGCTCTCAGTTGTTCTATCATGCATTCAAAGAAATAATGTAACTGCTTTTTGAAAAAACATAATGCTAGGTGGGAAAGTCAAAGTCAACTAAAACAAAGTCCTCACTTCCTAGAGACCTAAAGCTTATAAGGGGAATACAGGCATGTAACCAAATCAAGGCTCTAAAGTCCTATAGATCATGTAGCTCTTTGTACAGAATATATTGAGAGTTCAAGGGAGATGTAGCACTATCAAGGATGCCTAAAGAGAGAATGCTTCTTGAAGGAGAGAATCTTCCATCTGAGAGTTGAAGGATGAATAGTTTTTCAGACAGAAAAGGATGAAAAACAGGGCAAAGGGCTCATATATAATTTCTCTTTGTAAATTTAGCACCTAAAACTGATGGCTATTATTGAAGAGGCACTCCATAAATATGTGAAACCCTGGGAAGTTAGGACTGTATGGAAGGAGGGGAGAGGAATTCTAATCATGAAAGTTAGGAAAAAGAATAAATTCCTATTTTTTTCCCCGAGTAGTGCTTTACCAGTGGTGGCAAAATTTATTTCTCTTGTGTGTCTAACTAGAGACAAACTAAACAATAGAATTTTTAAAAATAAAACAAAATTTCAAGTCTTTTGTTTTTTAAATTTTTAAAACAGAGCTTAATGAATAATTTTAGTAAATTATTGGAATTTGTAAGTTCTAAAGTTTTATATTACTTTTTGTGTTTGTTTCTAAAAATGTTAACCATTGTAAAATAGAACGGAACAAAGATTTTGATCTGCCTATTTGAAACTCTGTAATCAACAGAAGATACAAAAATAGATCTCAAATTCTTTAGGCAATATCTATGGAAACATATAAAAGTTCTTGTTATTGAGTTGTTATTAAAATGGCAATTATATAACTGCTCACTACTATGTGTGAATTTAAGACTTGGAGGCTAGCCCATGTTCAATAGTTTATTAAAATTGAGGCAGAAAGTTAGAAATGAAAAACTAGTTAAATGTGATTTTTAGATCTCCACAGGATAGATGAGTTAAATGGTTATATAAAATTCTCGTTTCTCAATAAGTAATGATGCCTCAGAAGACAGTATTTTATTTTCACTTCTCACAATAACAGAATATTTTAGCAAACAAAAACTCTTATTGGCATTTAAAGACACAATGGAAAAATATATGCAATTGGTGTTGGCAGAGTTGTGCATCCTATGACACATCATTTGCTGTTATATTTGCCATGATCCTTGAAACTTCAAGTCAGATGTTATATAGGCAAGCCAATGTTTAGAGCTAAATTTATATGATTTTTCCTCATGGTAGACAATGAGGTGTTTAAATTGGAAGTTATTCAGTTGTTATAATCCATTTAGATAGACAATCAGATAATTTATATTGCAAGCCACAAAACAGGACATTTCTGAATTTTTACTTTTATTAGAGATACATATGTGAAATAACAAGGAAAAAATACAGTGGTAACACATTAACTATTCAATAAAGATAGCATATAATACATGTAGAATACATATATGTGTATATGTACATGACAAATGTGATATATGTGTGTATGCATATGTAAATATATATATAATATTATAACCAGGTATCTTTCTTGAATGTGCTAATGAATATTTCCTAAATGCAGGGCTCTCTACACAGTATTTTATTTTTCCTCAAGAATTTTTAGCCTCAAGAATCCTAAGAGATATGTAATATTACTATCTTCATTTAATAGGAGAGACCACTGAAGCCTAGAAAAGTTAAGTGACTTGACCAAATTCACCCAGCTGGTAAGAGGTCAAGTCAGAAAGCTAAGATAAAAATGGTAAGCCTGACTTTAGAGGCCATATACGGAGACAGTAGGCACCCCACACATTTCTATTGAAGCGAATAGCCTCTTAACATGGCAAAATGTATTGGAATATGTGTCTCTTAGGCTTGTTTAACTTAATTTTTTAAAACCACAGTCAACATTTCTCAAAGGGTTCACTTAATTCATTATTGGGAATTTTTCAAAAGTCATTCCACAGCAATTTTCTAACATAGGAAAAAAATTGTGACATTTTCAAGGAATAGAAATTAAGCAGTCCATATGGCCATGTTTCTCCTGGAAACAACATATTTTGGCTCAGTGTTGGACCATGCATCAGAGACTGGGCAGGCTCTAGCATATGTCCCAGAACCACTTGATGATTGTTTTAGCAGGAGTTACCAACACTTTAACAGAGTTAAGCCAGGCACTTGTGCAAATGAGTTTTGGCTCCACCTCCGTGAACAGCTGATAGAAGACAGACTTCAAGTGTTCTAGTCTGGGAGAATATCAGGGCATGTCATGGTGTTTTTAGTCATATGCTCACATTAACCTGCTTTACAGAATGATTAAACTAGAAGGTATCAGAGAGAATGTCTCACCTAACTCCCACATTTGGCAGCCAGGACTGGAGAATAAAGTGATTGACCCAAAGCCATGCAGATAATCAAAGGCTGAGTTAAGGGGAACTGAGATCTCCTGGCTCAAACAGTGATTTCAGCCACTCCTAACAACAGCTGAGAAGTGGTCTTTACATTTTAAGTATGAAACCTCCTAACTTCAGTGGTTGGAGTTTAAAGGGGAGTATTTTTGGTTTGTGTGACTGAAACAGCCACAACAATATCAACAATGACTACTTTTTCTCTTCATCTTTCACCAGTATTTTCTCTCTATTGACTATTCTCAGTTTTCCCAATGTAGCAAATGACTCTAGCAGCTCTAGTTTCAGCATCTTCTTAAGTTCAAGTGAAAAGGAAAAGAGAATCTCTTTTTCTTCAACAATTTCAAACTAAAATCTTGAGTCTGAGTTTTCCTGGCCAGAATTAAGCTTGTACTTATCCCTGAAAAATCATCAATGCTACATTCGTGAATTTACCAACTGAGGCAGAATTTAGGTCACATGACTCTCCAAAGCCTCTTCAAAACCACATGACTCAGAGTGAGGCAGAGGTATTTGGGATATTTTCAACAGGAGAAAGGAAAATGAATGGAGAGTGCCAAAACAACTTATGTCAATTATACAATTATAAGTACACCCAAAATAAAGTATGGAAAACAGTATTTTCACCTATCGTAATAGAGTGAAAGATTTATTCTGTTGAATATTTGCCATATTTCACTTACTTTCCACATTCAGCACTCTGCAATATTTAAAGAAGAAAATAAGTCTCCATATACTGAATAAAGACATATCAAAATTTGTGTGACAACATATTCCTTAGATTAGTTACATTTTTTGTTTATTTGTGTGTTTGTTTATGAGACAATGTTTCACTCTGTTACCCATACTAGAGTGTGGTGGTGTGAACATGGCTCACTATAGTCTCAACATCCTGGGACCAAGCAATCCTCACACCTCAGCCTCCTGTGTAGCTAAGACCACAGGTGGGCATCACCATGCCCAGCTACCTTTTAATTTTTTGTAGATATGGGGTCTGTGTTGCACAGGCTAGTCTCGAACTCCTGGGCTCAAGCTATCCCCTCAACACTTCGGCTGACCTCCCAAAGTGTTGGGATTACAGGTGTGAGCCAGTGCACTCAGACTTACATTTTTTAATAAATGAATTTAAACAAAGAAGGAATAGAAACATGTTTTTAAACACAACAATTAACAAACCAAAGTGTATTGAAAAGTATTGGAAGGGACAGCAGGGTGAAAAAATGTTACCCCACCTGCAGGAGGTGGAAAAGGTGATAATATAAAATAAATATTTTCACCTGTCCTAATAGAGTAAAAGATTTACTCTGCTGGATATTTTCTGTATTTTGCCTACCTTCCACATTCAGGACTCTGCACTCTCTTGCCCAACTATTCCTTTAATTTTCCCATAATACATTTTTTTTTAACATTTTATGTAATATATGTATTTGTTATTTCTTTGTTTTACTAAACTGTGTTTCCTACTGGAATGTAAGCTTCAAAAATTTGGAGATCTTTGTACTTGTTGCTGATATAGCCTAATGTCTAAAAGATTGCCCAGCATACAGTGGACATGCAATAGATATTTGTTTAATGCTATAGAGTCTTATTTGGTAGCCATTAGCCACATATGACTATTTACATTATAAGTTAGATTATTAAAATAAAGTTCATTTTAAAATTCAGTACATTATTCACACTAACCACATTTTAAATGCTCAATAGTCACATGTGACTAGAGGTTACCATGTCAGGATGATGCAGTTATAGATCATTTCTATTATTTTAGAAAGTTGTTTCAGACATTGCTAGTTTAATAAATGAATACATGTTCAAAGTAATGAAGAAGGTAAGTGGGTGTCATGATAACTGTCAGATTAATGAGATTAACATTTAAAACTAGAAAGCTACACTAAGTCTTGAAAGACTGTATAGAAAATCAGAAACAGTTAAGAGTATCAATAAAAAGTTTCTGATAAAACCTAAGTCTGAATTTGAATCTAGATTAATTAGGTAAAAGTAGAGAGACTGAACCCTTTGGAGACAGATCTGAAAGTGGAAATTAGTAAATCTTAGGCCATTAAATGTAATACTCATAACATTAATTTTAAAATTGCACAAAAAAACCTTTTCAGCCTATTAGTCTCAGAAAAAATACTTCATAAAAATAAGAAAAATAGGTATAGAATTTTTAATAAAAATAAATGACATTTGTAAACTAGAACTACACTATATGGACATGGACAGCCAATGGAGGAATGAAGCCTGGTACAACATCAGCTTTCTAGTGTCTCACTTTTATTTTTAAGTAGGCAGCCAAGGAATCACCAGGCCTTTGTGAAAAGTCTTTGACATGGAAGAGTGAAGCCAAAATAACCTCATGGAAAAAGGAATGTTAGAAACAAGAGATAATATTAAGCCTGGGAAGAAAAGTCCTCAAAGAAAGATTATCTTGCATCTATGAAAGAAAAATGTTGTGTCATAAAAAGTAGTAAGGAAGAGAGAAGAGATTAAAAGAAAGAAAAAAGAAACATTAAAGAAAGAAAAGAGGAAGCAAGTATGCAAGCACTATCTGAAATAAAAAATAAAACAACAATTGTTTTTAATTAAAAATAAAATGATTTTTTAAATGACAGAGTTGAAGAATGAGAACTTTATACATATTATTTGAAAACCTGGTACATTTTTAAAACATCTAAAAAAAATTGGAAACAGGGTTCCTGTTTTCTTTTTTAAAAAGGAAAAACATTTCATACTCATTGATAGGAACAATCAATATTGTTAAAATGGACACACTTCCCAAAGCAGTTTACAGATTCAAGGACTACAGTAAGCAAAACAGCATTGTACGGGTACCAAAAACAGACACATAGACCAAAGGAACAGAATAGAGAACCCAGAAATCAGACCACACACCTACAATCTGATCTTTGACAAACCTGACAAAAACAAGCAATGGGGAAAAGATTCCCTACTCAAATGGTGCTGGGATAACTGGCTAGCTATACGCAGGAGATTGAAACAGGACCCTTTTCTTACATTGTATATAAAAATTAACTCAAGATGGATTAAAGACTTAAACCTAAAACCTAAAACTATAAAAACCATGGAAGAAAGCCTAGGCAATATCACTCAGGACATGGGCATGGGCAAGGACTTCATGACTAAAACACCAAAAGCAATGGCAACAAAAGCCAAAATTGACAAATGGGATCTAATTAAACTAAAGAGCTTCTACACAGCAAAAGAAACTACCATCAGAGTGAACAGGCCACCTACAGAATGGGAGAAAATATTTTCAAACTATGGATCCAACAAAGATCTAATATCCAGCATCTATAAAGAACTTAAACAAATTTACAAGGAAAAAAAATCAAAAAGTGGATAAAGGACATGAACAGATGCTTTTCAAAAGAAGACATGCATATGGCTAACAATCATATGAATAAAAGCTCAACATCATGATCATCAGAGAAATGCAAATCCAATGCACAATGAGATATCATCTCATGTCAGTCAGAATGGCTAATATTAAAAAGTCAAAATATACAGTTACTGGCAAGGTTGTGGAGAAAAAGGAACGCTTATACACTGTTTGTGGGAGTGTAAATTAGTTCAGCCATTGTGGAAGGCAGTGTGGCAATTCCTCAAAGACCTAAAGACAGAAATACCATTTGACACAGCAATCCCATTGCTGGGTATATACCCAAAGGAACATAAATCATTATGTTATAAAGATACATACATACACATGTTCATTGCAGCACTATTCACAATCTCAAAGACATGAAATCAATATAAATGCCCGTCAACGATAGACTGGATAAAGAAAATGTGGTACATACACACCATGGAATACTACGCAGTCATTAAAAAAAACAATGAGATCATGTCCTTTGCAGGAACATAGTTGGAGCTGAAGGCCATTATCCCTAGCAAACTGACAGAAACAGAAAACCAAATACTGCATGCTCTCACTTATAAGTGGGAGTTAAATGATGACAACACATGGACACATCGAGGAGAACAACACACATTGGGGCCTATTGAAGAGTGGATGATAGGAGGAGAGAGAGGATCAGAAAAAAACTAACTAATGGGTACTAAGCTTAATACCTGAGTGATGAAATGATATGTACAATAAACCCCCATGACACGTTTATCTATGTAACAAACTTGCACTTGTACCCCTGAACTTAGAAGTTAAAAAAAATTTAAAACTCTAAAGTTTTTATAGTATTATTTACATCTTAAAACTATCTGCATGTAGTGTGCACATAAAAATAAATCAATAAGCTGTTAAAAACTAAATATTTTAGCCTATAATTACTCAAGAACTAAAGGTTCTCCTTTTTTCTTCTTAGCTCACTTTTTGGAAAATATGATTATTATCTTCATAAGCCTCTTTATTTATTTCATAACCAAAGGAAACGTCAGCTTTGCAGTCTTATTATTATCAGGATTGTAGATCCAAGTAACTTTTTACCATTTTAATGTTTATTTCTAGCAAGTTGCAATAATTATAGGCCACAGAATGAAGGATACATTATTCTGTCAGTTTATATACATACTAGATTATATATTGTATTAGAATTTCTTCTATTACCCTTTCTAATGTTTGTGAATACTTTTCTATTGTCTAAATAAAAACTGCTTCTAGTTTTCTATACCTGTAAAAAATAAAAAGCAAAAAACAAGACTGACATTTGTATTAGAATATTATTTATGCTTACTGATCTGGAGAACTTCTGTCTCTGTGTGAAGCTTTAGAACATAATTTTATTTTCCATTAGGTGTGTACATAAGCCTAGTTTTGAACAACAATCTTAATGCTACTTTTAAAAAATGTTTATGGATACATAGTAGGTATATATATATATATACATATATATGCAGTACATGGGATGTTTTGATACAATCATGCAATGTAAAATAAGCACATCATTGAACATGGTGTATCCATCCTCTCAAATATTTATCCTTGGGTTACAAACAATCCAATTACATTCTTTACTTTAAATTATACAACTAAGTTATCACTGAATGTAGTCACCCTATTGTGGTACCAATAGTAAGCCTTCCTTATTCTTTCCGTTTTTTTTTTTTTTTTTTTTTTTTTTGTACCCATTAAAATATGCACACCTCCCTGCCAGCCTCTGACTACACTTCCCAGCCTCTGGTAACCATCTTTCTACTCTCTATGTCCATGAGTTCAATTGTTTTGATTTTTAGATCCCACAAATAAGTGAGAACATGTAATATTTGTCTTTCAGTGCCTGGCTTATTTCACCATGTCATTGCAAATGACTGGATCTCATTCTTTTGTGGCTGAATAGTGCTCCATAGTGTATCTGTACCACATTTTCTTTATTCATTCATCTGTTGATGGACACTTAGATTGCTTCCAAATCTTAGCTATTGTAAACATTGCTGCCACAACAAACATAGGAGTGCAGATAGCTCTTTGATGTACTGATTTCATTTCTTTTAGGTACACACCCAGCAGTGGGATTGCTTGACCATATGGTAGCTCAATTTTTCATTTCTGAGGAACTTCTGAACTATTTTACATAGCGGTTGTACTAATTTAATTCCCACCAACAGTTTACAAGCGTTCCCTTTCTCCATATCCTCACCAATATTTTTTATTACCTGTTTTTTGAATATAAGCCATTTTAACTGGGGTGAGATGATGTCAGTGTAGTTTTGGTTTGCATTTGTCTGAATAATGCTACATTTTCAACAGAACTCTTCAGAGTGTGTTTGATAGACCAATGAACTAGCCACCATTCAAACGTGCATGCCTACATGTATTCATTCAACACACACCCACCAAGAACTCACTAGAGCTGCCCCAGTCATTGCAGTTTTCTCAAAGGCCTCACTAGAATTTAAGCTTCATAACAGCAGAGTTTTTGTCTACTGTATTCAATGTCATCTCTCTATCACAGAAAATGGTGCCTGGCATGTGGACAATGCTCAATAAATGTTTGTCTCTTGACTGATGCACAGAAAATACTACTTAGGGTTTTAGGGTTGGATGATAACTAGATTAAAACCATAGCTCTGAGGCTTGCCATATCTGTGATCTTGTCAAATATCTTAAATCCTGTATACATACACTATCTTATCTATGAAACAGAAATAAGATGCACATAGTTCTTGTAAAAATTGAATACGGAAAAAGTATAAAATACATAACATAGTATATATTTAGAAAAATGTTATAAAATATATAACACTGGCTAGATTAAAAGTAAATTCTCAGTAAATTATATCTGTAATTATTAAGGCAGTAAGCCTCATAAAAAATATAATTTATTTATAACCATAACAAAAGTGAAGTTTACTACAGCAAAGGTTTGTGCCAATAAATTAAGAAATGCAATTTACTAGAGTTTTCTCATTGGGTAATTATCAGAAAAACATTTCTGGAAGGAAGGTTCTCCTAATTTCTATTTTTTCTTTGCTATAGAACAGGTGACTAAATTAGTACTGATGATATTTTTAATGCTAAATTTTATAAATATTAGACTTCTGATGATCCCAAATCACTCATATCTATCTCTTTAAGTTTCAACAATATAAGCTAGGAAATGTGTTACTGGGAGTAAAAACCAGTCTCAGATCAAGTGTTGAAAAGTGCCCCCTCCAAATGTCTTGCCCAGACTACAGGCAGCCCCTGTGATGAGTATCTGGCCTGAGTCTGGTTACTTGTTCGGGTAGATGTTCATCTCATCTAAATCACTAAAGCTACTTTTTTAGATGGAGTCTCACTCTGTCGCCCAGGCTGGAGTACAGTGGTGCGATCTCCATTCATTGCATCTCATCTCAGTTAAGATGTTAACTGAAAGCTTAAATTGGAGTGTTAGTGACATTGTTTAGACATGAGCCTTTCAAGATGGTATTTGAGTAATTCATATGCAGTGAGTGCTAAGAAAAATAGATAGAAACATTGGCTGAAACATGTCATTTACCCATATGTCAAAAGATTTGAAAATTCTCATGCTTTTCCTAACTGTAGTAGAGATATTTGGTTGGAAGATGCAAAAATCAATACCATTGAGAAAAGCTAGTTATAACTAGAGAAATTCTTTACAATATTCCATGTAACCACTATTCTTTTCTAACTTAAACTCACATGCAACCACTAAAGAGACTAAAACATGTTCTAAAGAAATTTATGAGAAAATTATCACTATTGATTATAAGTGTTTCCTTATTAATACATATATATCCTCATATCTATATATATGAAGGATACCAGATACCATTAGTTGACTTAGACAACATACTAAAAGCAATAACAATAACAACTGATGATATTTTATGATTTGGCCAGAGGAACTTTTATGTCTGAAAAGATAAAATAAAAGGACTATAGTAATGTAGAAAACATCTATAACTTAATATAGGAACATAATCTAAAAAATAAAATTCTCCACATAGTTTGTAAAAGAAAATATAATAATCATATGGCTACAATAACACAAGAAGAAATAAAACCACAAAAGGATGAGCCAGAATTGCAGTGGAAAAACTCTAAAGAACAGAACATCACTTAAAACTGATGATCAACTTCTAAATAAATTAGAAATAACAATGAACATTATACAGTTGAACTGAAACTGCTTCTATAGAGAAAAGCATCAAGATTACTACAGTGAATTCAGAGGAAAAATAATGCGTATGAAGAAAAGATTCCTGAAATGAAGGAAGAATTTCATTTGCAGAGGAAAGAGCATACCCTATTATAAGAAAAATTAATATGAAGCAATGAATACATGGTCAGGCATATCCTGGGTGAGTTATGCTACTTCTGAGATATTATAATAATTCTTCAGACATCCAAGTAAAAAAGCAACTCATTTATCAGACAAGAGGAAGAAAAATTAGGCTAGCTTCAGACTTTGTCCTAGGCATATTTAATGACAGAGCACAGTGGAGCAATGTGAAGCTTTAGAACACAATTTTATTTTCCACTAGGCAGGTATAAGCCCAGTTTTGAGCTACTTTTTTAGATGGAGTCTCACACTCTGTCACCCAGGCTGTAGTACAGCGGTGTGATCTCCACTCACTGCAACCTCCACCTCCTGGGTTCAAGCCATTCTCCTGCCTCTGTCTCCTGAGTATCTGGGATTACAAGTGCCTGCCACCATGGCCAGCTAATTTTTGTGCTGTTAGTAGAGAGAAGTTTTCACCATGTTGGCCAGGCTGGTCTCCACCTCCTGACCTCAGGTGATCCACCCGCCTTGGCCTCTCCAATGTTATATTTTCAACAGACCCCTTCAGAGTGTGTTTAGCAGTCCAGTGGACTAGCCACCATTCAATAATGCATGTCTACATGTATTCATTCAATAAATACCAACCAAGAACTCACTAGAACTATATTACTCATTGCAGTTTTCTCAAGGATCTCATTAGAATTTAAGCTCTATGACAGCAGAGTTTTTGTCTATCTTATTCAATATCATTTCCCTATCACAGATAATGGCACCTGGCATGTGGAAGATGCTCAGTAAATGGTTGCTCAGATGTGTTTGTTGACTGACTCCCAGAAGAAATACTACTTAGTATTTCTTAGTAACACCATCTTAGGAGAGTCATGTCTGAACTATGTTAACTAACACTTCGATTTAAGCCTTCAGTTAACATCTAAGAGAGATAAGAGGACATTTACCTGAACTAACAGATATTCATCCCTGGGGCTGCCTAGAGGCTTGGGAAAACATTGTGAGGGGCACTTTTCAACACTTGGTCTGAGACTTGTTTCTACCCACTGTAATACATTTCCCAGCTCATACTGTTGAGGTTTGAAGAGGTAGATATGAGTGATTTGCTTCACAGTGGAGCTAAGGGTGTGGAAAGACCCCAAAATAATGCATGCTATTGTCATGCTGGTATTCAGGATAAAGGCAAGTAGACGCTTTCAAATTTTAAAGAATTCAGGGACTAAAGCACTCTTGAGCCCTAGTTGGGAAAAAGAAAAGCACCAAACAAAGAAATCAAGCCAACAAAGTCATGAATGGGAAAGTCATGGTGAAAGCCATGTTCACTCAATATCATAAGACCATGAAGCAATGTGTATGAAACGCCAAGAGAGAAAAAAAGTGTGACCAAATTCTGTATTTGACCATATTAATGTATTATTAAGGCAATTGGCAAATGTTCTCAAGTCTATAAAGACTCAGGGAATGTTGAAGTTCTCTTCAACAAAAGATGGTGAGATTCAGTCAATCAGAAGATTATTTAAACTGAGATCAGAAGTGGAAAAGCCACAAGAAGACTAAATACAATGGAAATCATTAATACATAACAGAATGTAAGTGTTATTATGTTTTTATCAACTTAAAAATTTCTAAATAACAAAATTTAGGTTTAGAACACACTTCCATTTAGAAGTGGAAATGCACTAATTTCCTCATATTGAAAACTGGGAGCCAATGTTGCTATTCAAAAGTAAACTGTTTATTTTAAAAATATGTCTCTAACTTTTAAAATCTTTATAATTTTAAAAAACTTGGATGGGCTTTTAGAGATTAATATCTCTTATGCAGAAACATTTATTTGAAGTTCAACTATTACTTCCACTCCCTCCTATTAAACTTAAATGTAATAATTTATATATTTAAAATAGTATGTATAGTATAATACTATTTTTACAAATGTATTTATCTTTCAGTTTATATGTATGTATATAGGCTTAGATGCCTTGAATTATGTCCATCTAGTATTAACATCTTTCTAGGCGGTATTAGTTTTTTTTTTTTCTTTTCTTTTCTGTATTGACTAAAGTTCTTGTAATAAGCATGCATCATTTTTATAAAGTAATAACATCATCTTTCTAAAAATTTATTTCTAAAGGAACAAGAGCAGAGAACAAATAAGGGAGGTCAGTGACAGCATTAGACCGAATAGCCCCAGGTCTGAAGGTGTCATTTCAGGTTAATCCTATTTCATTTGCATAGGACCATATTCATCAGCATACAGAGCCACCCAGTAAAAGTCACTCCCATTCCTGAGAAAATACATTTCAGATTTGTTTCTGGCACCCAGAGAAATGTGTTGTGTAAAGGCACCAATATCAGCTCTGTACTATTGATCACATGTATTGATTATATGTCTTTCCTTCGTGCATAGTTTACCATTATTTATATTTTCTTTGACATTTTGTACCCAGAGAAAATTAATCTATTATTTCAGCAAACACATATGCATCACTTACAAATATGAGGTCCTAACAGGTGAATGTGACCACCATAAGCTTATAATTTTCTCTGGGAGACAAACACAGTGACAGACCATGAGGATAATTAACGATTTGCTAGACAACTGAGAAACTGCTGGTTTGAGAAATCACTATTTTCTCAACTTGTACTACCATATCCTTAGTCCCACAGTTTGTTCCTTCAAACAAATTAAGTTCAATGCCAGATGGATATGATGTGATTTATAAAAAATAAAATAAAATCGATTTGAAATGTTTCTCTATTTGAAATGTTTTGGGAGTATAAGTTGTGCATTATGCATTATTTATATTCTTTCTTGGTAAAACAAAATTAACTTTTTAAAATAATAAATTCTGTGGTTTACCATATGGTCTCCTAGAGTCCTTGTTACTATTTGTGTTCAGTGCCATTCAGTTTCTTTTTAAATGGATTTTCCATTGAAAGCTTAAACTGATGTCTAATGGAATTAATGTATGAAGTTAGGGTCAGACAGCATGAATTATTCATTGGATTCTCACACTTGCATTTATGGTTAAGTCATCATAATATATCATAGTTGCCATAGAGAATGTTAACCTAAAACCAACACTTATGGCTCTTTTTAAAGTACCTTTATATGTCATATATGTGTTATAACATTCCTAGTATAAGGGACAAAAGATTGCTACTTAATAAAATTACATTATAACTTTAAATAAAATATTATCCTTAATGAACACAGAGTTGTGCACATATACTTTTCGAATAAATTTCACAACATTTTAAGCTTTCAACTTCTTTAAATACCGCTTGAATTAAATATATATTTTAATACATTAGTCTAGAATTAATACTGAATTCTATATCCCTTAGGATTACGCATGAACACAAAAAGAAAAAAGTATCAAATTTGATCCACAATATAAACATTACTAGTGTTATTTAGGTATGTCTCTCTTTTTTTAACTTAATTACTTAATTTGAATTACTATAACTTACAGTAGTGACATACGGTTAGTTCATTTCTAAGGCATGTGTCTGAAATGGAGTTTACAGGCTATGAGTACCAGTGCACTTAGAATAAAATATAAAACTCCTCCTGATGACCTGCCCAGGTTTGTGAGATTTGCTCTCTGATACAGCTCCTCAAGCTTTCCTTCTACTTGCTACTCTCTAGCCACACTGACCTCTCTGAACACTGTAAGCTCATTCCTGACTCTTATCTGGCTCTTCTCTCTGCCTACCAGATTCTCCTCTAATCACACCATGTCCAAGTTGAAAATTAAGGTCTTAGTTCAAATGTTTTGGGGAAAACATTTTCTTGTTACATTTTCTTCATAACCCATTACTGTTTGAAGTTACCTTGTTGATGTATTTCTGAGCTCACAAATGAAAATCACACGTTGAATACTGTCTCACCTCTGGGATGTAATCCCCAAGAGACTAGACATTTTTCATCTCTTGGTCTCTGTGTTCCCTATTACCAGGCCAAGGAGTACATCCAAGATGAAATAAGCTATCATCAAATATTTGTAGAGCGAATGAATCAGGATCATCTAGGGCAGAGGTCTGCAAACTTTTTCTGTAAAGGCCAGATAATAAATAGTTTGGCTTTGTGTCTTTTTAATTTCTTTCTTTTTTTTCTGATTAAAAATGTAAAAACTACTTAGGCAGGCCTTACAAAGGTAGGCCATTGGCTGGATTTTACCCATGGGTCATAGGCCTGCTCAACTGTATGTTGCTGCTCCAGAACCATGAATTGAAATCTCTCTAGAAATGGTGTCCAGAAATCTTCATATTCTCAAGGATCTAATCCATTTTTTGCCATTGATAAATTTGAGAACTAGGGAATTAAAACGTGGAAAATAAGTTTAGGAAGCTCACCTAGGAAAGCAAATAATATCAATAAATTTACACTAAATAATATATTTTTCAACAAAATGTTAAACAATGGTTTAATTTTTATAAGAATTATTTATACTTATAATTTTATAAGAATTATCAATTAACCTAAAGTCTCCATATCTAATGAGCAGCAGCAGCACTTTATCCACTTTTTTAAGACACCAGGAACTGGAGTTTGTTTATTCTATTCCATTATAGAACTGAGTTCTAAAAATGTAAACTTCAATTTCAATGAAAATTTCAACACTTTGTTCTTCATCCATTTTCAGACATTGCAGCAGGCACCAGTGCTCACTACAAAGCCAAACCCTTTTTTCAGCAAAGACTGCCATGGAGCTGGGTCACTAAAAGGAAGAAGGCTTTTAATAAGACTTTCTTCAAAAGGCTCTTACATTCTATTTCTGTTGATTGGTGCAGCAGTATTTTAGTGAAATGGAAAGTGCAGCTGTGACTCTTCTTACTTTCTACATACTAATCCTTCATTCAGCACAAACCTTGAAAACATTTTTCCTTCTATAAGATTTTAGTGGCAAATGTGATTTATTATTTGCTGGATACTAGGGCAAAATATAGAAGGAAAAATAATTAAAAGGAACAACTGTGATCTATTTTTAATGTTTTGAATACATGTTTTACGATTTATATTAAGCCTAGACCATGTTTTCTCATGTAGTCTGGTTTCAAATATGTCCAGTTCAAAGCTCTGTGACTCATAATTTATCGTTCTATTATTTTTATACATTTATTAGTAGTATTTATACCCTTATTACTTACTATACTACTTATTTAAACTTTAATTGTGTTCCAGGGCTGCACTAAGCACTCCTATGCATGTGTACCCTGGAACAACTCCTACTTTAACTCTCTTTTTACTAATTGCCGTCCTTATTTTGTGGAGGAAGAAGTCAAAGCTGAAAAAAGAATAGGAAGTCAACCCAGGCCACACCCTGATAAGAAGTAGAGCTGGGAGGGTCATCGTTTCAGGGAAGTCTGAAAAATGCCGATAGAGAAGGGGAAAAAAGAAAGAATGAAGCAAAGATTATGAAGAAAAACAAAGAAAGAAGTTAAATAAGGTGGTAAGGGAGAAGTTGGGAACAAAAATTGATTGTGGGTTTTTCTATTTGATAAGGCTCTCAAGATAATGACAAAAAATGAAGAAAAATATTTCTCTCCATGGATCTTATCTTCTGTTTAGTGTTTTAACTTCTCTGTGGAAAGTATTATGCTGCTGCATGAAATGAGGTATATGTATTTTATTATTTTTCCTAAATTTCGAGTATTTTGAAAATAAAAGACCTTGCCAGACACAAAAAGGAAACCCTACTTAGCCAAATCACATCTACTAAACTTCTATCACTTCAAGCTAATTTTTACCCCAGTAAATTACCAATTAAAGGTCAGATAAAACATAACCCACCTGAACCAAACGTTTCTATTTGATTGTATATTTGATTCTCACTGATTCAACATTCTGTCTTCAAAGGAAAGTTTTCTCAGAAGACAAGCAATTTCTAATAGATTCCAAAACATGGAGTCATAGAGTGCTAAGAGCCCAGAACATCATGTAGAAAGTAGATTAAAATATGAATAGTCACGTACATACACATGTCTGCAAGATCATGCAGATGCACACACAAACACACCCAACTTTCTCTCCAGAAAGTGTTTGAAGTACTTATTGTGCTGTTACCATGTAGACATATAGAAACTGATTTGTATGGTTATGTCAGTTGTTTTAAAAAGCTATTTTGTATATTCACTGCCAATTGTTTAAAACTATATTTATTATAAGATCTAACTCTAACTGCTCTTAAGCAATTGAAGCTCTATACCTCTGAGATCTGTTTTATTTTTTCCAATTATAATTTTTACATGATAAAGAGATGATGATAGATGCCTAATAAATCATGACCTACAACTCTCAAGATAAAGTATTTTGGCACCTAAGCCTTTCTGTCCTTTCTAAAATGAGTTTTCCTCAAGGATAGGGACCTTATTGATTCATCACTGTATCTTCTGTACCATGCAGCAGACATATTATTAAATTAATGTACTGAATAAACAAATGAGTACTTCTGATCCTTCCCAGTCAAACTCTTTCCCTGTCAAGAATTTTCCACTTTTCCTATGTCTTTCTAGAAGAGGAGTTGCTACTCCAGTTGCTAAGAATGTGAAACTTTAGTTAAACCACATTCAGTGATGTATCAGTTAACTATACCTTACGGATAACAAAATTTCCTACTTCTTCTTCCACTATCAATGCATCAGGATCTCTTCTTCATTTTTCACCTGGACAGGACTTCTTTTTGCTGTGAGAAGTCTATCCCTTTCTCTTTATGACCCAGCTCTAAGAATGTGTGACTGGTTGAGTAGACTTGAGATTTACCCCATAGTCACAGTCATATCACTCTCTCTTCCCATAGGCATGTGTGAGCATGTGGGTTCCAATATTCAGATTCAAAATATTCAATAGAAAGCCCCAGTTTGGCATGATATGAAGCCACACTACAATATCCAATCTTTTCTATGGCTTTGCTTTGTCATATAAAACACTTTCCCAGATATTAATCAAATTGTTTTGTTTCATGAGCAACTTTCATTATTTGTGCATCATCTTCCCTTAGTTAAAAACTATACAAGTGAAGGAAAGTTAATGATAGTAGCTTTGGAGTACTCAAGCTTTACCTTCAAATCTTAACCAATACTTACTTCCTTGTATACCCCTTCACACCCAATGTAGTACTTAAATAGTTGTGTAGTACACACCTTATACTTACAGTGAGGATTCCCTATTTTTATGAATTCATTTAATACTCAGTAGATGTAAGAAAGCAGAAAAAGTTGGTTCCAGACTACAGCTAAGGTAGAAGCTGTGTAAGGACTGAACTTAAATTATAATCTAAGTAATAAAGGTAAAAGGACATCAAGGGGTGGGACAGCGCATGTTGGGAGCATCAATGTATTGGACTTTCCAGGAGAGATGCTGAATTGTTAGCATGGGGGTTCTGGAAGGAGTGAGCTTAAAAGAGCAAAGGTCTTGGTCAGTGATTGGTATGCATAGCAAGTGTTGCAGTCATTGATAATGACAAAGTCTAGGTAATTGTCATGAAGGAAAGAGCTGAGGAAGTGTGGAGTCTGGAAAAATAGGAAGGAAACGTGCTGGAAAAAAATCATCTACTTATATAATAAAGACAAGAATAGTATCTGAACTAAAACCATCAGGAAATGAGAGGCAATTAGCTGAGGCTGAAATGGCAGTGAGAAGGTATTAAACCAATCATGTGAAACTTAGGGAATAATTTTTTTTTTTTTTTTTTTTGAGAAGGAGTCGCACTCTGTCGCCCAGGCTGGAGTGCAGTGACACGATCTCGGCTCACTGCTACCTCCGCCTATTAGGTTCAAGGGATTCTCCTGCCTCAGTCTCCTGAGTAGCTGAGACTACAGGCGCGTACCACCACTCCCGGCTAACTTTTTGTATTTTTTGTAGAGGTGGGGGTTTCACTGTGCTAGCCAGATGGTCTCGATCTCCTGACCTCATGATCCGCCTGCCTCAGCCTCCCCAAGTGCTGGGATTACAGGCGTGAGCCACCGCGCCCAGCCCAGGGAATGATCTTGAATAGACAAAAAAGATGCCCAGCCAATATTTAGGCATGGTAGTATAAGCGCTATAAGGGAAAAACAAAACAAAACAAGCAAACAAAATGACCCACTAATTATAGAGCTGTAGGAGTCGCAGGGTATTCTAGAGAGAGCCAGGTTTCCACAATGGCAAGAAGGTGAAGGGTAAGTTCAGAAAAGAGGATAAGAAAATAGCAGATTCTTGCTCAAGATGAACTGAGAAATCCAGAGAACACAAAGAGTTTCAGGAGCTGGAGAGAGGAGAGAGAAAGACACAGAATAGAACATGGACAGAGTGGGGCCTCTGAGAGCTAGGACTTATCATGAAGCCTGACAATTTAAAAAGGGGGGCAGAATGAGTCTTGGCCTAGTGGGCTCAAAATAGATAGCAGTGGCCAGGCTGTCAGCGTTGTGAAGTAAGGAGAAATGGATTTCTGTAGCAACCCCCTTACCCCATGCTAAATGTCTCGGTCCTAGGGTACAATTCACCCTTAACTCCTAATGGGAGAGAGATGACCTGACTCTGAGTAGATATGCCCACCTATGACCTCTGTAATAGAATTGAAACTTCTCTAGAAGCCAGAGTCATTCCCTTCCCCATGATGCAGTATTCAAACATACTGAATCACTCTTCATTCTTTAACAGCTATGTAACTCTGGGGAGGTTAATTTCTCTGAGCCACTGTTTCCTCATCTTAAAACATTTATAGAAACTGTGATAATTAAATGAAGTAACATAAATTTTCTGGGTTTGTGCATGGCTCTTAGTGAACACTGAATATATGTTAACTGTCACTGTTTGTTTCCCCAAATCTTAAGTTAGTCACTCAGAAAAGAAGATCAAAGCCCTTTGTTTTGTTCCTCTAGTTAAAATTAATTTCTCTGCCATACAGAAATTTAGCCACTCATTTTAATAAGTTAGTTAACGTTTATCAAACATGTCTTGAGTATAAATCATTTGTGTTAGCACCACTACAGCATCTAGGATGGAGAAACAGACTTTTTACATGAAGAAGATGTGTTGATTTAAAACTATTTGGTAATTATTGTCATGTCTAATAGTCTTGAATATATTACGTGTTGTGTTTAAACATTCTGTTTCTCTAACAAATGATACTCTATAGATTTCCTGACCTGTGACATTCACAGTGAAGCTAAGCACTATAGTTCAAAAGCTGTGATTAAAACAAAGCAATAAAAACTATAGTTTGTTCTTTTTTTATTGGGATATAAATTGGAAAATATATAATGGAGATGACATTGAGATCATACTTTTTCCTATGAACAACATAGGAAAATCAGAATAGTGAATATTCAAACCTCTGAAGATATTTGATTTTTCCAATGTCATTTCATGCTACTTTAACTCATATGTCTGAAGGATAAAGAAATGCTCATGCTATTAAAGAATGTTACTTTTCAAGCAAAATCATGTAACAAAATACAAGAGATTTTTTAAAGTGTATGTTTTAATAAAATATTTAATCTTGCTGAAATTTGAATTCAACATAATTTTCCATTTGTACTATTTTAATGTTTGAGCCTTCACCACCTTATAGTTAAGAATTTCATTATATGTATGACTCCTACTTTTTGGTTTCTGAAATAAATATTTTTACATAAGTGAAATGTTTTAGGAAATCAAGGTTTTGATCATACCCTTTTACTTCCTAAAAACCTTGATTTAAGTAAGATTTTAACTTCTGAGTCTCTATTCTAATGTATTATTTTCATTATTGTCATATTTTAAACATAGTTTGTTATAGGGTTTTTTTTATTCTAGCATTCTTACATTATCCTTACAGAAAATAAAATACAAAGAAGTGAAGAAGACTGAGAAAATACTTCTCTGCTCACTCACCAATAAAATAATGTTTTAAAATTTTGTGTTATAATTTCATTTTGAATACTTTCTTTTTAAAAATGTTTATAATTTTCTTGTATAGTGTTCTGATGGGTTTTGAATCATTCTTTATAAATATGAAAACACTATTTTACCATTACTTCCTAATTGAAATGTAAAAAATATAGTTGTGTCAGGCAGCAATTTTTAAGAGAAAAGGCTATTTACATAGTACAGTTGTTGAAACCAAGTCTGCCCATCAGCCTCAATGTACATGTCTCCAATAAAAACCTGAAATCTAGTCTCTCTCCTCATATGATTCAAACTGACAATAAAATTTTTGTGGTATGGCAAGGGCTTTACTTGAGGGCAAGGATGTATCCTATACATTTTTACAACCCAATCTTTAACCTATAGTTCTGAGTTTTTGCTATGTGACAATCACTGTCTACAGTGAAAAACAAATAGAAAGGCTGCTGTGATGTTTCCAACCAAACTGTGGTCCACTATTTTTAGTGTTCATTGCAATATGATACATTCAGTTTGGGTGTTGAATCAAAACTGTATAATTTTGTTTATTTATATAGACAAACATTTAAAATAACTCAATTCTCATTGTATTTTGATTCTGAGTATATCATGTTCAATAGAGATTTTGATTCCAAAATCTGGTTAATACTGTTAGCCGAGGCAGGTGGATCACCTGAGGTCGAGAGTTCAAGACCAGCCTGACCAACATGACGAAACCCCATCTCTACTAAAAATACAAAAATTAGTTAGGCATGGTGGCCCAGGCCTGTGATGCCAGCTACTCAGGAGGCTGAGGCAGGAGAATCACTTGAATCCAGGAGGTGGAGGTTGCAATGAGCTGAGATCATGCCAGCACACTCCAGCCTGGGTGACAGAGACTCTGTCAGGAGGGAAGGGAAGGGGAGGGGAGAGGAGGAAAGAAAGGAAAGGAAGGAAAGAAAGGAAGGAAGGAAGAAAGAGGAGAATGAATACCATGCTAATAATGCTAATATGCTTGCTGTGGGTCTTCTTTCATTCATGCAGTGGGTCTTTTAAACTTGAGACTCATGTTCTTTCTTTTGGGGAAATGCCTTTGTTTGTTTGTTTGTTTGTTTTTTAGGCTAAGTGAAGCAATGGGACTTGTATTATTTCTTAATAATCTCTTCTTCACCATTTTATCTCCTAACTGAAGTTCCTCTTATATGTATTTTGAGCCTCTTGGACTGATCTGCTAAGTCCATATTGTTAACCCCGTTTTCTCCTCATCTTTCTTTTTTCTTTCTAGGAAACTTGTTCCATTGTCATCTTCCAATTCCATTATTAAACTTTGTGTATCAGCTATTATCATTATAATTTCAGTGAGATTTTGTCTTCTAATAGTTACTTTTCGTTCTCATTGTCCAGAATCTCGTTATAGGGCATACCTACTTTCAAGAAATACTGTATTTTTTCAGCCAGGGAAGTAGTATGACCTGTTAAAAGTCAGTATTCTGTTACTAAGGAGGGGGAGCAAGTATAATGTGGACGGCCACTGGATGCCTCTATAACAAGTTCCAAACAATTAATTTAGATAAAATAATAACACAATTGCAATTACATTATTTGGTTTGGTTTATATCAGTAGGTCTTCCTGTCATGGAGTAGAATAAGTGATGAGAAGTAAGCATTAGAGAAAATTTATGTTAAATAGGATAATTATTGAAAACAAATACACCTGACCCAAATATCTTTTTGACTTTTAAATTCAGCACAAAGCTTCAATTTAGAATTAATCAACCCCATAACTCCTAAAATATATAAGATATGTTAATATAATCAAATTATGCTTGTAACAAATTGCAGTCAGAGGTCTTATTCTTATTTTAAAATTGTAGTAAATTGCACCAGTTATTTTTATTCCCCTGACCAAAGTCTGACTTTTTTTTTTTAATTACTGAAAGCATCATACACTAGCTCAGATTTTAGAAGGACATACCTGCAGGACTGAGGAAGGAAGGATAAGCAGTTTGATAAGTTTTGTCAGCCAAACCAACCTCCCACATCCATGTAATGATGGATACCATAGTCTCTCCTCATTTTTTATGAATTTATTCAGATTTCTACCCCCTTGCTTTTGGTCAGCTCTTGACTTAAACAATATAAATCTTAGAAAAACTTGTATTAACATTAAACAGTTTGCCAGATGACAATGATCAATTCTTTAATCAGAAAAATTAAACTTCTAATTGAAGAGACAGTATTAGTGGAAGATGCAAATCTTCCACATCACTTAATATCTTGTTTCTGAATATAAAACCCTCATTGGATTAGCTAGAGAATATTTGTTAAATGTTTATTGAGTTACTTTAACTATATTTAATTAATACTGACATTTCTAGCTATTAAAATATTTAAGTTACAAATGTAAAACCCAAAGCTATAAAAAAAACCAGAAGAAAATTTAGGCAATACCATTCAGAACATAGGCAGGGGAAAAGATTTCATGACAAAATATCTAAAGAAATTGCAACAAAAGCAAAAATTGACAAATGGGACCTAATTAAAGAGCTTCTGCACAACAAAAGAAACTATAATCAGAGTGAACAGATAACTTACGGAATGGGAGAAAATTCTTTCAATCTATCCATCTGACAAAGGTTTAATATCCAGAATCTACAAGGAACTTAAACAAATTTACAAGAAAAAAACCAATAATCCCATACAAAAATGGGCAAAGGATGCCAACAGACACTTCTCAAAAGAAGACATTTATGCAGCCAACAAACATATGAAGAAAGGTCAACAACACTGATCATTAGAGACATGCAAATAAAATCCACAATGAGATACCATCTCACACTAGTCAGAACAGTGATTATTAAAAGTCAAGAAACAATAGATGCTGGTGAGGCTAGGGAGAAATAGGAACACTTTTACATTGTTGGTAGGCATGTAAATTAGTTCATCCATTGCAGAGTGATTCCTCAAGGATCTAGAAACAGAAATACTCTTTGACCCAGTAATCCCATTACTGGGTATATACCCAAAAGAATATAAATCATTCTACTATAAAGATACATGCACACATATGTTTATTGCAGCATTATTCACAATAGTAAAGACAGGGACTCAACCCAAATGCCTATCAAAGATAGACTAGATAAAGAAAATGTGGTACATATACACTATGGAATACTACGCAGTCATAAAAAGGAACAAGATGATATCCTTTGCAGGGACATGGGTGGAGTTGGAAGCCATTATCCTCAGCAAACTAATACAGGAACAGAAAACCAAACAATGCATGTTCTAAATCATAAGTGGGAGCTGAACAACAAGAACACATGGACACAGGGAGGGGAACACCACACAGTGGGGTCTGTGGGGGAGTAGACGGGGGACAGCATCAAGATAAATAGCTAATCCATGTGGGGCCTAATACCTAGGTGATGGGTTGATAGGTGCAGCAAACCACCATCGCACAAGTTTACCTGTGTAGCAAATCTGCGTGTACTGCTCGTGTATCCCGGAAATTAAAATAAAATTAAATTAAATGTAAAAATTAAATTAAATAAAATATTTAAGTTAGAAGAGAATGCTGGCTGACAGCAAATATGAAATAACTTGAAATTTAAAGAAATCTAAAAAATCGATTAGTATAAGTTCTCAATGTGCTTATTTCGTATCTGCTATATTTAAAACTTGTATGTTCTTTCTCTCAAAATACACAAACTCCAAAAGGTTAGAAATTATATTCATAAAATTTAACTTTACTTAGACTCTGTTTAAAATATAGAATAGGTCACATTGTGGAATGATCAAATCAGACTAATTAACGTATTATATTATCAAGGTTCAAATTATGACGAACGGAATTAGAAACCAATTTCAGTGACTAAGCATTTTGCAAAATAAAAATATTTTTTGTTCACCAACCTAGTCTCCTAATGTTTACATCACTAGAAAACACCAGAAGTTTTGAAAAATTTTGATCCACATTCGATCAAATTACAAGCAATTAATTACAACAATTAATTATACCCAAACCAAAAAAAAATAGTATAATTCATTTATATTTATAATGTATTTCTGTATGACAGATGTCTATTATTTATTATCTATCATCTAACAAATTATCTTACAAATCGAATGATGTAAATACGAAAGACTCATTAATATATAGCTATTTAATCCTTTCCAGTTTTTTTTTTTTTTGAGATATTTTAAAAAATTAAAATAAGAGAAACAGCAAAATTTACCCGGGTTCATCCATATTACTGGAAACTATTGCTTTTGGCACTGCAATTAAAACTAATATTTGTGACTGCCAGAAATAATGAAGTTTTGGATTTATGATGAGGAACTGAGAGTTATACCCTATTTTATCTTTGAAGGTGAAAGATTTACAGTCACTGGGGCTTGAACTGATGTGGCTCATTCATTCCAGAAATGTGGGAGTGAAGGAATGTGAGTGCAAGGTCAAAAATGCTATTGTGTCCAGGTGGAAGTGAAACAATAAAAAATAAGCTACTAATTGGACAATTTATTGTAAAATGCTGTCTGTAAAATGCATAAAACCCTCAACTTTTCATTAACAAAATCATAAAATTTAAGGAACAATTACATATTTATATCATTATACTCTTAATCTTTATTTTCTCTGCAGATATTAAATCTCACAGAAAGGTATTCCTTATTAATCTTTACAAAATTGTCATTTCCCCAGTGAAGCCAATTTACGTTAAAAATAATGTTCAGAAAATGCTGGTGCCTGCTCTCTCTCCTCTTTTACCCACCTGTTGTTCTCCCAGCAATCTTCCTATATGTTTATGTGTGGACAATTTCTATTGTAACATTCTCCATTCCATTAACTCGAACTCTTCCTCTGAGCGGGGGCGGGGGGGGGGAACCCTAAATGGCTCTAATAGTTATGTTAGTTCGTTCCTTTGTCTCAGAGGTTTCCAAACTTTTGCTTTTAGCTTCCTTTTCATTGGGACAAAAAATAATCAGGAACTATTTTCTTCATCTATCTCAGGTGCTTACTGAGTTTCCTAAATATTAATTATGGTTTCTATGCATTCAGAATCACGGGACTCACAGATATGGTACTGTGTTCACTACTACATAGAGTTTTTCTAGAAAAAAAAAATTCTTTATTTTTATCTTCTATTTGTATCCAAACGATGGTAAAGCAAAATTCCTCTTTAGCTAGGTACAGCAATTTTTTCTTTAGGGAAATACTAATAGAGTCACACAGGTTAGCTTGTAGGTAGACAAAAACATAGGCATAGACATAAGCATAGATATATAGTATTTTTGAAATCAATAGTCAGTAATACACTGAATTCTGGCACATTATTTCTTCAATGAAAAGCTTATGAAAGACTTAAAAGAAATTTAAAATATTCCTGTCAAATTGAACATACATTTATATTATTAATAAAATTTTCCCTCTTCCATTTATTTTAAATTTACCTACATTAACACTAAACTTTAAATGAGTATGTAAAATTAAAATGCATATGCATACATGTACATATGACATTAGTATATTGAAATTAGCATATTATAAATGTAATACTAAAATATGCTAATTTCAATATACTAATGTCATATGTACATAGATAACATATTTCCTTGAATAGTCTTGACATTAGCATATTTCAATATACTAATGTGTTTTTCTGGCAACTTTTCTTGTTTCTGACCTTCTTCCTTACTGATTACATGTCTCCTCCCCAAACAGAGAAAGCTAGGGTCCAAGAAAGAGTGTGGCAAAATACAGAGAAAAGAGAATTACATCCTGTACAGTCCCAGAGATAAACAAGAAGAGCTACCTGCTTAACAACTCATGTCCAGTCTCAGAATTGAATGCATTTTTATTCTTGCATTACATGAGATATCCCTATATCCTGAACATCAATGGCTTATTTTCACTTCAAAAAATTAAATATTGTACAATGAATTTTGACATTAATGCTAAAGATTTTTAAATTTTTTATTGTGGTAAAATACATAGAACATAAAGTTTACCATCTTATCTATATTTAAGTGTACACTTCTGTCGTGTTAACTGTAATGTTCGAAAACATCATCTCCATGACTCATCTTGCAAAATAGAAACTCTATACCCTTTAAACAATAACTCCTCATTCCCGCTCCTTCTCCCCTGACAACTACCATTCTTTCCTCTCTGTGATTTTAACTACTCTAAGTACATGGTATAAGTGGATTCAAACAGTATTTGCCTTTTTGTGACTGGTTTATTTCACTTAGCATTATGTTCTCAAGGTTCATCCGTGTTGTAGCATATATCAGAATTCTTTTCCTTTTTGATACTAATATTCAATTGTATGAATGTACCACATTTTGTTTATCTATTGATCCATCTATGAATACTTGGGTTGTTTCCACATTTTAGTATTGGGAATAATGCTGCTACAAACATACAAACATGGACATGCAAATATTTCTTTGAGATCCCACTTTTAATTCTTTCGAGTATATAACCAGAAGTGGAATTGCTGCATGAAATGTGAATTGTATCTTTAATTTTTTGAGAAACCACCATAGTGATTTCCACAGCAGTTGGACCATTTTATATTTTCCACCAACAATGCATGAGGGTTCCAGGTTTTCCACATCCTCACCAACACCTGTTATTTTCTGGATTGTTGCTGGCAGCCATTCCAATGGGTATGAAGTGGCATTTCATTGTAGATTTGATTTGCATTTCCCTAATAATTCATGATACTGAGCATCTTTTCATGTGCTTAATGGCCATTAATACATCATCACTGAAGAAATGCTTATTTAAGAATTTTGTCCACGTTTGAATTGCATTAACTTTTTTAGTTTTAGGAGTATTCTGTATATTCTATATATTAACCTCTTAGATATGTGGTATACAAATCCTCTTTTCTATTCTTTTTACTCTGTTGATGCGCATTTTTATTTTTCATGAAGTCTGATTTGTCCATTTTTCTTTTGCTGCCTGTACCTTTGATGTCATATCTAAGAAATTATTGTCAAATCTAAAGTGGTAAAGATTTTATCCTAGGTTTTCTTCTATAATTTTTATTGTTTTAAGTCTTAAATTTAGGCACTTGTTTTATTTTCAGTTAATTTTTGTATATGGTATTTGGTAAGGGTACAGTTTCATTTTTCTGCATATGAATATCCAGTTTTTTCATACTATTTATTGAAAAGACTGACTTTTCCCATTTGAATAGTCTTGGCATCCTTGTCAAAAATCATTTCACTGTATATGCCAGGATTTATTTCTTGGCTTGTTATTATATTCCACTGGTCTACACATCTGTCATTATGCCAGTACCATACTGTTTGGATTATGGTAGCTTTGTAGAAAGTTTTGAAATCAGAAAGTGTGAGTCTTCCAACTTTGTTATTCTTTTTGAAGAATATTTTGCCTATTTGAGGTCCCTTGGGATTCCATATAAATTTTAAGATGAGCTTTTCTATTTCTACAACAAAATACCATTGGGATTTTTATTAGGATGGCATTGAATTTACAGATCAGTTTCGGCAGTATTGATATCTTAACAATATTAAGTCCTCAAATCCATAAATATGCAATGTGTTTCCATTTATTTATATTGTCTTTAATTAATTTCAGTAATGTTTTACAATTTTCTTGGTACAATTCTTTCATGTCATTTAGTTATTAATAATTCCTGTTATTCTTGATGTTACTATAAATGGAAATTTTCCTAATTTCCTTGTCACATTATTCAGCACTAGTATATAGAAATGCAACTAATTTTTGTGTTGATTTTGCATCCTGATATTCTATTGAATTCATTTATTCCAAAAATTGTGGAATCTTTGAGTTTTTACGTATAAAATTATATCATCTCTAAACAGATAATTTTACTTCTTTCTTTCCAGTTTGGATAACTTTTACTTCCTTTTCTTGACTAATTCATCTGGTTAATACTTCTAGTACTATATTGAATAGAAGTTGCAAAAGTGAACATCCCTTCCTTGTTCTTAATCTGAGAAGAAAAGCTGTTAGTCTTTCACCATTGAGTATGATGTTCACTGTGGGTTTTTCATATATGGCTCTTATTATGTTGTTGTTTCCTTCTAGTCTCATTTCTCTGAGTGTTTTTATCGTGAAAGGGTGTTGAATTTTGTCATACAGTGCATCAGTTTCAATTATCATGGGGATTTTAAATTTTGTTCAAGTGGTATATTACCTTAACTCAATTTCATATGTTAAGGAATCCTTTCATTCTAGTAATAAACCCTACTTGGTCATGGTGTATATTTTTTAAATATGCTATTAAAATTGTTAACATTTTGTTGAGGAATTTGCATCAATATTTACAAGGGATGTTGTTCTGTAGTTTGTCTTTCTGGTAGTGTCTCTGTCTGGCTTTGGTATTAGGGCAATACTGGCCTTATATAATGGGTTAGAAAATATTTACTACTCTTCAGTTTCTGGAAAAGTTTGAGGAAGATTCATGTTAGTTCTTTTTTAAAATGGTAGAATTTACCAGTGAAGTAATCAGGTCCAGGGCATTTCCATGTCAGGAGATTTTTTCATTATTGATTTAATTCCCTTACTAATTAAATGTCTAATCAGATTTTCTATTTATTTGCTACTTAGTCTTGGTAGGTTTTGTGTTTCTATGAATTTGCTAATTTCATCTAGGTTATCCAATTTTTTCGGTATACACTTGTTCACAGCACTCTATTATAATCCTTTTTATTTCTGTAGAATCAGTAATAACGCCCCCACTTTCACTTCTGACATCAGTAATTTAAGCATTCTGTATCTTTTTCTTAGTCTATCTAGCTAAAGGTTTATCAATTATATTGACCTTTTCAAAGAATCAACTTTTGGTTTCATTCATTTTCTCTATTGTTTATCTAGTCTCTATTTCATTTATCTCTGCTGTAATTTTTATTATTTTCTTCCATTTGCTAGCTTTGCATTTAGTCAATTCCTTTTCTAGTTCTTTAAAAGTTAGGTTGCTGATTAGAGATCTTTCTTGTTTTTAAGCATTTATAGCTATACATTTCCACTTCATGACTGCTTTTGTTGCATTCCATAATTTTGGTATATTGTGTTTTCATTTTTATTTATCACTAAGTATATTCTAATTTTTGTTGTGATTTCTACTTTGACTTATTTGTTGTTTAAGAGTGTATTATTTAATTCCCACAATTTTATAAATTTTCCAGTTTTATTTATCTTATTGATTACTAACTTCATCCCATTATGGTCAGTGAACATACTCTGTATGAGATCTACCTTTTTAAATTTATTGATACTCAATTTGTGACTCAACACATGGTCTATCCTGGAAAATTTCCCACGTACTCTTAAGAAGAATGAAGATGCTGTTGTTTGGGGTACAGTGTTTTGTATATGTCTATTAAATCTGGTTGGTCCATTGTGTTTTCTTCTACTTCTTATTACTTATCTTTTGTCTGGCTATTCTATCCATTATTGAGAGTGCTTTCTTGAAGTCTTCAAATATTATTGTAGAACTGTATATTTTGCTCTTTAATTCTGTCAGTTTTTGCTTTCTAAATTTTGATGGTCTGTTTATTACATGTGTGAATCTTTATACTTTTATGCTCTGTTGAAATATTTATCAATGTATGCTGTTCTTCATCTTCTGTAAACTTTTCTGATTTCAAGTCTACTCTGTCTGATATTAGTATACGCATGCATCCCTGCTCTCTTTTGGTTACTATTTCCATGGAGTAACTTTTTCATTCTTTCAATTTATTTGTTTTGGGATCTAAAGTGAGTCTTCTGTAAACAGCATATAGTTGGATCATGTGTTTTATTTTAATCCATTTTGCTATTCTATTTTTTGATTCAAGAATTTATTTACATTTAAAGTAATTACCAATAAGGAAGCACTACTATCACTTTGCTTTTTGTTTTCTATATACTATTTGTCCTTTTAGTCCCTCATTTCCTGCATTATTGTCTTCTTTTGTCTTTTGTTGATTATTTTCTTTTTTTGGAGACAAGGTCTTGCTCTGTCACTCAGGCTGGAGTGCAGTGTTATGATCACAGGTCCCTGCAACCTAAACCTCCTGAGCTCAAGCAATCCTCCCACCTTAGCCTCCAGAGTAGCTGGAATCACAGGTATGTTCAACCATGCCCAGCTAATTGTTTAACTTTTTGTAGGCATGGGGTCTCACTGTTACCCAGGCTGGTCTCGAACACCTGAGCTCAAGCAAACCTCCTACTTTAGCCTCCCAAAGTGCTGGGACTACAGGTGTCAGCCACCATGCCTGGCTAGTTGATTTTTTTGCAGTTATGTGTTTACATTTTAATCTCACTTTTTTGGGGTGTCTTCTATAGGTATTTACTTTGTGGTTACCATTGGATTACACTTAACATCCTAAAGTTATACTACCCTAATTTTAATATGTATCAGTTTAACTTCAATAACATAAAAAACTTTGCTCCTTTACAGCTTTGTCCCCTCCTCATTTTGGTTGTTAATGTAAAAAATATTACATCTTTATATTTGTGTTTCCCAAAACATAAGTTAATAATTCTTTTAAATGCATTATTTTTAAAACTATGTGGAAAACAAAATTTGAAATTAGTTCAAAGTTACAATAATACTAACTTTTAGATTAATAATTTTAATGTATTAATTTCTTAAATTACTTAGAAATTACAAAAGAGTTACAAACCATTGTTATATTAACACTAGCTTTTATGATTACCCATGTATTTACTTTTATTAAGATCTTTTTTTAATACAGTTTTGAGTTATGGTCCAGTCATCCTTTTATTTCACCTTATATAACTTTCTTGAACATTTGTTTCAGGGAAAGCGGTAACAAACTGCCTCAGCTTTTGTTTATCTGGGACTGTCTTTATTTCTTCCAGACTTTTGAAGGAAAGCTTTGCCAGATGTAGGATTCATGGTTTGGCAGATAATACTTTGAATATATCAGACTGATACGATTTGGATTTTTGTCCTCTCCAAAATCTCATGTTCAATTGTAATTCCCAGTGTTGGAGCTGGGGCCTGGTGGGAGGTGATTGAATCATGGGGGCAGGTTTCTAATGGTTTTGTACCATTCCTCTATTGCTGTTCTCATGATAGAGTTCTCACAAGATCTGGTTGTTTAAAAGTATATGGCACCACCCTCCTGTGCTAGCCATGTGAGATGCCTTGCTTTCCCTTAGCCTTCTGCCATGATTGAAAATTTCCCAAGGCTTTCCCACAAGCCATGTAGAGGTTACCATGCTTCCTGTACAGCTTGTGGAACTGTGAGCTAATTATATCTATTTTCTTTATAAATTACCCAGTCTCAGGCATTTCTTTATAGCAGTATGAGAATGAACTAATACACAGACCATAGCTTTGTGGTCCCCAGAGTTTCTGTTGAGAAATATGCAGGTAATTTTATTAAGGATATTTGTATGTAATTAATCACTTCCTTCTTGTTGCTTTCAAGATTCTTTCATTGTGTTTTAAAAGTTTGATTATAATATTTCTCAGTTTGGGTCTCTGAGTTCATTTTACTTGGAGTTTGAGCTTCTTGAATTTTTATATCCATGTCTTTTATCAAATGTGGGGAGTTTTCAGCCTTTATTTCATAAAATGGTGTTCTTTCTTTTATCTCTCTGTGTACATCCCTTTTCTCTCTTCTTCTCTTCTACTTCTGAGAGTCTTACAATGTATATGTTGACCTTCTAGGCAGTGTTCCACTGGCTCCTTAGGCTCTATTTACTTTTCTTTAATCTATTTTCCTTCTGTCCTCAGACTTAATAATTTCCATTGTCTTATTTTCAAGTTCACTCATTCTTTCTTCTGCCTGTTCAAATATACCTGTTCAAATTTCTTTAGTGATTTTATTTCAGTTATTGAATTTTTCAGCTCCAAAATGTTTTTTATTTCTTTTTAGGTTTTCTAGCTCTTCACTGACATTTCTATTTTTTTGGATTTTTTTTTTTTTTTTTTTTTTTACTTTCTCCTCATCTTTCTCTAGTTCTTAGAGCACTTTCAAGAGAGTTGTTTAAAAGCTTTTCTCTGATCTTTTATCAAGTCTTCCCAGAATCTTCTGAGGATTTTTATTTTAAAAAATGCTTATCACAAAACATTTAAAACATATCCAGTTTCTGTTTATTCATTTTTTTCTTTAAATGAGTTATAAAGTAAGTCCTCGCTTAACATCACTGATAGGTTCTTAAAAAATAAGAGTTTAAGAGAAATAATGGGGCCAGGCACAGTGGCTCATGCCTGTAATCCAAGCACTTTGGGATGCCAAGGCGGGCGGATCATGAGGTCAAGAGATAGATACCATCCAAGCCAACATGGTGAAACCTCGTCTCTGTTAACAATACAAAACTTAGTTGGGCGTGGTGGTGCACGACTGTAGTCCCAGCTACTCAGGAGGCTGAGGTAGGAGAATCGCTTGAACCCAGGAGGCGGAGGTTGCAGTGAGCCTAGATTGTGCCACTGCACTCCAGCCTGCAACATCATTTTATAACAACATTTATGAGAAAAATGGTTTGTTATATCATGTTTTATTTAAAATTGCAGTTTAAAAGAACCTATCAACAATGTTTAGTAAGGGCTTACTCTTCCTTCCTTTTTCTGTGTATGCTTTGGGATCCTTTGCTGAAAATGGGACATTTAAATCTTTCTTACAGAAGAATTCCAAATAAGCAGTTGCTAACCCTTCCAGGAGATGAAACTTTATACTCACATATGGGCTGGACTTAGTGATTATGTCTGAAGAATAAAATAACCCGAAGGTGAGTCCCTCCTGAGAATTGGCCAAGGCAGAAAAAGGCTGTTTGCCCCAGGTTATGAATTTTGACTTTCCTTTTTCCTACCCACACCATCCAATGGCTGAATGATGCAAGGGATGGGTAGAATACAAAAACTCAGCCTTTTGCCTTAAAGAAGACAACACTGAAGACTATGCCAACTCCAGAGTACCTTGTGAGGTTTTTGGAACCTCTCTTGGAAATGCATCGAAGTTCCACTTCTCCTTCTGCTCAATCTCACTTCTTTATTTCCTTTATACTTGTTCCAGGGAGAAGTCTCCAGTAAACCTTCTGCATTCAAATTCCCATCTCAAAGTCAACTTATCAGCAACCCGATCTAAGACACCTTATAGTGTGAAAGAGAGGTGGTAGAGAGAAAGGAGGAAGGTGTAAGTTGAGGAAGTAGATGTAAGATTATGGAGCACGTACAATGGTGAAACAGAGTCAAAAGCTTGGAAAAGTGAATAATGGTGAGTCACTTTCATTAGTCTAGAGGGTAAAGTACAGGGCAAAATGTGATAGGAGAGGGAAGCATGTGACAAAATAAATTTAGAAAATCTCTTGGAAGACCACAGGCAGGAGCTGATCATAACAGAGGGGAAAGGCTCTGCTCTCACAGTTTATGAGATTCCCTAATAGACTTTGAGTGAGTCTCAGGTGTACCTCTCTCCCACTCAGCTTTGGATACTATTCCTGTATCACTGAAATGGCCCATCCCTGCCATTGTTTAAAAGGTCACTTGGGCCCAGCCCAAACTGTCACATGGTCTTCAGTTTAGCAGGAATATATACATTGTAGCCAAGTTTTATCCTGTGTAATAATGTCTTGTGGTATCTAAACTGGTTGAGACAATAGTGAAATTATTTATTGTATGGGAGAAGAAAATTAAGAAGTTACTGGAAAGCACATAAAAATTAATTATTATATTGCATAAATTGAGTTCATGGCTACAAGATAGAAATGAATGTACTATAAAATGTAGACAAGATTTTCTTTAGACCATGCTCCTATAAAGGAACAGGCTGGCTGAGAATTCATATGGGCAGCTCTTGGACCCCAAAAGATGATGAGAGTCACTAAATTCCTACAAATTACGATGGACGTTCCAAGAGCACTAGGAGTGTAATGATAGACCATGAATTTTAAACACAGACAATGCCACAGCTTATCTGGGTGAACCCTGTGACTTAAGAAACAGTTCACCTACAATAGGAATTTCAGATGCTCAAAGGTTTATGCCATCCATCCAGTTGTATTCTAACCTCAGTAAAACTGTAATTCCAAATCTTACTTTCTCAGGGATGGGTATTTTTATCCATAGTGAAAATCATAAAATGAAAACTGTGTGTTCTATTTCTGTGTTATCTGTCAGCTAATTATTGAAGATATGGTTAAAGGAAGGACTCTAAAAATATGATCTTACTAAAATAAATATTGTTTTCCAAATGATTTCTGCAGAGAATAATTTAACTTGTAAGTAAAATTAATCACTTTCTAAATTCTCATATTGAAAATTAATTCAGAGATTATAAAAATTATCTAGAAGCAAATTTTAAAGTTCTGGAGTCTTCAGGACATAAGACTGTGAAGGAAACAGACATGGTTTTGTCTGTTTCAAAGAGTTTCACTTAAAATGCATTTTTTAACATATTATCAAGAATTCTTTTGTGTGTGGGTGGGGTGGTGGAAGCGTGGTGGTGATGGTGTGGGAAACTTTTCTAAAGTGAAATAAAGGGATTTTAATTTTATATTTTCCTTCTTCTTCTCCTTCATTTCTATTAATCAACTAGTGCTTTCAATGAAATCATCACAAAATAACTTATTATTTTAAAAGTTTATCCATTTCTGTCTCCTAAAGAAAGTTGTCAACCTAATCCTTTTAAGATTTTTGTATATGTGAATATATACTGATTATCAACAATGAGACTTTGAAAATAAAAGCATAACAGGAAAATTAAATGAAATTTGCATATACACATAGATATGTATATATATCTATACCCACTACATTTTATGTATTCATTTATTTTTCTCTCAAGAAATTAGAATAATGTGAATTAGAATGCCTATAAAATACTAACAGTGGAAAAAAGTGTGACTGTAATTTTATACCAGAGCTTTCAGGATGTTTTAAATTTAACTGATCTGTTTTTACAAACAACCCTGTTAATTTATCTTAAAATTTTTTGCAAATATGGATAACTCATACAAACAACATTTTTTCCACTATTCCAAATGTTTTTAGAATAATCAGTTATTCATACAGGAGCCATTTCCAAGCATACAAAAACAATTCCTAGAATATGTACCATGTGGTAATGTCTTCATGGCGTTTACTTTTTTCTTGCATTTAGTTCATTTTTGCACCCTCGACTTCATCTATTTTACATTCTACCAGATGCATGATTTTTGTATGGGAAAAGTATGTTTACATAATTTTAAAAACATGAATCAACTTATCACATCTAATTTTCGTAAGTTCAAAATTGAGAACAGAAAATGGTAAGATCTGGCTGTGTCTTAAAATGCTGTTACCTTGCCAATTTTTTTACTAGTTATTCTGAAATTACATTTAAATTTACAACCAAAACATGAGCCCCAAACTCTTAACTATGTTATTTGAAAACATATGACTCTGAAATAGGTATCTTATACAATCTCAGATCTAAAATTGGATTTCAGAAAGATAAGAGAAAGATACAAGAATAAGGTGTTATGAAATTAAAGAACATAACCTGATGGATTTTTATTTTCTGGAGGACCCTTTCTCCAAGCTGTTGACCAAGGTATAATTTTCACTAGAGCAGTTCTGTACTATTTCTGCAACCGCGCATTATAAAAATGTTTTTTTCCCTTTCAAATTCTGCAACAAGCTAAAGGACTTATTGGGAAAAAAAAAAAAAAAAAAAAAAAAAGATGGTTTCTTGATTCTAAGAATGATCCAGAGAACACCATTATGGTGCAAAATTAAAGTTTAATATGTCCAAATATAAATATATTTTTTCTCTATACCAAGATAGCAATAACTAGTTATTGCAAGGGCATCTGCATTTTAACAGAGGCAAAGAGGTAAGTCATAGGAATACATCTAATAGCAGGACTTCAGGCATCAGTCGACAAGACATAGGAGGCCTTCCTTAGGAAAGCAGTGATTTGGCAGAAAGAACTCAATGTCAGACAGGCTTGACTTGACTGGTGGCTGTGCCACTTACTAACCCTGAAACAAAGACAGGGCTTCAACATTTTTCTAAGTCTCATTTTCCTTATTTCTTAATTTAAAAAACAAAAACAAAAACACCCACACATACACTTTGCTTGGTTATTTTGATTATCATTTCAAACAAGGTAAGCAGGAAGTAGGTAACCAATGCTAATCTCTATGTAAGCCTGCTCAAAAAGCTGGTTTTGCCATCTTTAAAGTGTAGAGTTCTCCATCAAAGTTCTGACTGAAGAGTCAAATATATACATAATTCAAAGTAGTCTATATATTCCTGGCAAATGATACTTTAAGGAGATTAAAAGAGAATAAAAGGAATGCCATACATTAATTGAATACCTGCCATATAACCAGACACTATTTCTCCAAGCATAATATATGATAATTCATTTATTCCTGAGGAGTACCCTATAAGATAGGAACTATTTTAACCCCATTTTTCTAAGAATAGAAAAATGAATTTAAAGCCAGAGAGCTTAGTCATCTTTTCCAGAAGTCCTATTGATTTTAGCGAGAAATGAGATCTAGAGTCCATGATTAAATGAATTTAATTTTTTAAAGTTATTTTATTATTGGGATATATCCCACAAAAAGTACATATTCAAATTACCCTATTTTGAAATCACTTGGAATTTTATCTTCTCATGTGATTATACCACTGACAATACATATTTAGGTTTATTTTTAAATTTTTATTCTTAAGGATTATCCTTTTATTTATTTAATTTTATAATTATGTAAAATATTTCCATGGTCCCCAAATTAAGCAAAGCTATATTTTGAGAAAGCTAGCTTTTCAGTTTTCAATTTTTTTTTCTTTGAAATGGAGTCTCTCTGTCTCACAGGCTGCAGTGCAGTGGGGAGATCTCGGCTCACTACAAGCTCCGCCTCCCGGGTTCACGCCATTCTCCTGCCTCAGTCTCCTGAGTAGCTGGGACTACAGGAGCCCACCACCATACCTAGCTAATTATTTTTTTTTTTTTTTGTATTTTTAGTAGAGACGCGGTTTCACCGTGTTACCCAGGATGGTCTTGATCTCCTGACCTCGTGATCCGCTCACCTTGGCCTCCCAAAGTGCTGGGATTACAGGCTCAATTTTTATTTTTAATACCGACAGATATATATATATATCTTTTTTTAGCTAAACAATAGCAAACTGCACAATCTTTCTTTTTGCCTGGAATTTTTTCTCCTTTGGATGGGGATATTAACATTTATCCTACTAGTCCCCTGTAAATAGGCAACTAGGTTTCTTCCAGTTTTTGATATTACAAATTGTTCTTTGAACAGCTTTATGCAAACAAAGTACCTATTTTTGGTGATGTATCTTTGAGATAAATTTCTAGAAATACCATTTCTAAGTCAAGAGGTAAATGGATATGCGATCTATTTAGATTATTTTGAAATGTACCATTACCGTGTTTGTGGCATTTGCAATTTCACTAACAATGTAAGAGTGCTGTTTTACCATAACTTCTTTAGTAAAGTATGTTGTGAAACTTTGTAGTTTTAACTTTTACTTATAGTGAGAAGTCATATCTCAACGAATTTTTCATCTTTTTTATGAGTGAATTTGAACATCTTTTCCCACTGATTAAAAGACATATGTATTTCTATTTTACTATTGAGTTTTTATTTTCTTCTTTATTTAAAATAAAAAATATTCTTTTTTAAAAAGCCTTTCATGAAACAATATTTTGTTTGGCATGTTTTCATTCCATGTTTGCTTTGTACAAGGAACTGAAAGATGTATTCATTGTTTTAATTTTACTTGTTATTGATATTTGAAGCTTTCAATTCAAATTGCCTTCAATGGATCAGGAGAATTCACTTAGAGTTATTTATCAATCATTTTTATAAGTTCATATCCAGATAAGAAAGTCCACTTCAATAAATTAATTTGGGAGTCTTGTATAAGGCAGCATACAATATTTATCAACATAGGCTGAGCTATGCTCTAGTAACAAACAAGCTCTCATAGCTTATTGATTTAGCAACAAAGTGGTTTATTTCTCATTCACATCACAATATATATATAGGAAGAACTGCTCTCTTTGGTGGTTTTCCTCCAAGTGATAACTCAAGGACCCACTTGGAGGAGAACCACCATGGTTCCTTCCATGTTGAGACACTTATCTTAAACTTGTGGTCCCTAAATTTGCCACAGAAGGAGAAGGGAGAGCATGGACAATTGTGAAGAAGGTTTATGGTAAGCCCTAAAAAGGGTGTACATCACTTCTACCCACATCCTATTGACCAGAAGTGAACCAAAGAGCCTCAGAAACAGTTTTCCTGTGTGCCCAGAAAGAGCACAGTAACTTCCTCCCCTCTCCTCTCTTCTCTTTTCTTCCTTTATCTCTTTTATGGGTATAAAACCAAGTTCGTATAACATGATCTCAATTCCAACACCCAAACAATCAATGATTTCATTAACGGTGGATACATTTCCAGTGGGATAATCATATTGTTCTGGTGATTCTAATATTTGGAATTTAAAATACTAGTCTCTGCTGTCACATTTAGATGAAGTTGATCCATGGACCAAGAGCACCATTTTGATGTAGCCAGGTTTGACCTATGGGCACAAATGGCAGAGTAAACAAATTCTTTGGCAAAAAAGAAACCAGAAGTACAGAGAGCAACAGAAAACGAAATCAAATGCCCCCAGATGGATGGAGGGAATCATGTTTATTTGTGTGTCTGATCAAACAAAACTCAATGTGCAAGAATATGGCTTTCTTCATCTTTCCACAAATGCAATTGCCATTGTGGGCTCCTCTTCGTACTGATAATAGAAAATATTATCTAGTCACTGCCTAAATTTAGCAGAGATTACTTTGCTCTATCCTGATTTTAAATTTCATAAGTTTAGGATTTAAACTCAGTTGAGGAGAGAGAATGTTAATTTAGAACTTCTTTCTTCTCACTACTGAGGTTCTGGAAGTGTGCAGTGGTTCATGGCATTTGGTGGCAAAGGGAATCTGGTCCTTGGCCACCTCTTAAAACTAGCCTCCACCGAACACTTTATATTTGGTCATTTTCATTATGTGCTATTAATGCTAATAGCACTGGGTTTACTATGGTGCCTGTTGTCCAAATTACAATAACAGAACTCTCCTTCCCTACTAGAACTCCAAAGCCTTTTGCAGTCTCTAGCTGCCTTCTTCCACACTTCCCTGGCATCCTGAGTCTTCCTTTAGGCCTGACTGCCTACTCAAGCCTTGCTGTCTTACAGCTGTGCATCATTTAGAGTGCAGGGCTTTGCAAGGCTGACGGGATCCTGGGCTACACCTGGAAGCATAGGCCAAAGTATTCTTGCTTTAGGATCCCCTCAAATTTAATTTTTCTGTTGTCATTTCCTCCCCAGGGGCAAGACTCAACGTTCTTTAGGACTTGGAGGTTTTAGTTCACAACAGTGATTAACACTCCTGTCCTCCTCTCCAAATTTGGGAGAAAAATATCTCTTGATCTAGCCCAGAAGAGGCACTAGTTTCCTTTCTGTGTGTGGGAAAAACTATGCACATCTTTCCAATGAAGCCATTTATGTAGATCACTCAGGCAGACAATAGCTAGACTGTTTCCCCCGGTTCCCTTTTCTCCCACTCCTTCCCTAAAGCAAAGCACAAACAGACCCTGTGAGCTAAAGGAAACGGGTTTGGTGCAGAGTTACATATGTAGTTGGCTGACCCATTAGTCATCAAATCAGACAAGTCCACTCTGTGAATATAGATGACAGAAACTGTGTTTACCCAGCTGCTACACCTATACTTGAACTTCTAAAGTGGGCAAAACTCTATAGCACTTTAAGCTGTGAGAGAGCTGGCTCTTGTGTTTAAAAATAACATATAAAAATTTAAAAACTGAATGGCTGGATGTGATTAAACAGAAAAAGGATAATTCAGATTGTGTGTTGGTTGTCAGGTTTTTCACATGAAATATCTCATTTAAGTCTCATAACCATTGTGAAACAGATATTAGCTGCTTTATTTGGGGGAAGAGGAAACAAGATTGAGTTACTTAAGTTATAATGAGACCACTGTTAAGGGTTAAATTGCATCCCCCCAGAAGATGTATTGAAGTCTTAAACCCGTGGTTCTGTGAATGTGATCTCATTTGAAAATAAGGTCTTTAAAGGTATAATCAAGATTAGATGAGGTTATACTGAATTATGGCAGGCCCCTAAATCCAGTGATTTGTATCTTCCTAAGGAAAAAAGATTCAGAGACACTCAGATGCACACAAAGGGAAAACAGTCACATGAAGTTGTAGACAGTGATTGGAGTAACGAAGTTGCAGCTGAGGAATGCCAAGAATTGCCAGCAACCAAAAGGCAAGGAAGTAGTCTTCCCTAGAGCCTTCGGCAGAAGCCTGGCCTTACTGACAACTTCAAACTTCTAACCTCAACTGTGAGAGAATACATTTCTGTTATTTTAAGCCACTCCGCTTGTGGTAATTCGTTACGACAGCTCTGGGAAACTAATAAAACCCCCCATTCACTGAATGCCTACAAGGTCACAGACATTCCCCTGACCATCTATTATATGCTACTTAATTTATTTATTATGCCAACCATCACCTCTGCTGTAGATCGAATGTTTGTGTCTCCCCAAAATGTATATGTTGAAAGTTAATCCCCAGTGTGATGGTATTTGGAGGTGGGGCCTTTGGAAGGTACTTAGGTCATGAGGGCAAAGCTTCCATGAATAGGACTAGTGCCCTTACGAAACGGACCCGAGAGCTCTCTTACCCTTCTGCGATGTAAGGACTCAGTGAAAAAGACAGTTGTCTATGAACCAGGAAGTGGGCCCCCACCAGCCACCAAATCTGCCAGCCCTTTATCATAGATTTCCCAGCCTTCAGAATTGTGAGAAATACAAGTGCTGTTGTTTAAAAGCCATCCAGTCTATAGTACTTTGTTATATCAGCCCAAATGGACTAAGGCAACCTTCAATTACAGAGTGACAGCAAGGCTTAGACAGGCTAGGTAGCTAACCAGTGTCATAACATTTCAAAGTGATAGGGCCAAGATTTTAAAGTTCAGAGTCAAAGAATCTACTATACTATAAATGCCTTTTAGATTCACACAGCCAGAAAGTGAATTTGAAACCAGGTTTTCAGATTCTAACTCTTATTGCTAGACGGAATAAAAAGCTAAAATGCCACATTTTTACTATAAAGCTGACATTAACAAAGGCTTGTAGGGATGTCATTGTAAGGTTCTAAGCATGACATATTAGACAAAGAACTATAAAGAAAGACTGCAATGGAAATATGCTAGTGAAATAATTTAATTATCTTAAATGATTTGGTTTTGCTGCAGTTGTCTTGCATTAAACTCTAATCACACAAGATGCAGTTAACAAAGATCTTTTTTGAAATTTTTCAATTTTTTTGTTACAGGATATTTCAAAAATATACCAACATAGAATAATATCAGACACCCAAATATATAACATGTGACTTCAATAATTATCAGTTCTTGGCCAATCTTCTTTTATATACATCTCTAGCCATCAATTCTAACACAAATTATTCTAAACAGAACTTCTGTATTATACCACTTCACACACACACACACACACACACACACACACACACTGATAATATTACATAATCTAGGTATTTCTTCCTGTAGAACCACTGTAGAAAAGGGAAAAAGTAAAGGAGTTTACCTGACAGGTAATCTGGCACTACCTGCTCCCGACCATAGCTGGACCAAAGGTTTTGTCCTTCTGCTTCTCCCTTCCTGCCTGGAGAAGGACTCAGGCTACCTTGCCAATCTTAATTCCTCAAGAAAAGAGAATAAGTCCTACTAAGTCTAACTAAGAACTAGAAGTTCTTTGCCGGAGAAAGAAAATGGCAGCATTCGCCTCTAGCCCTGTTTTTCTAACTCTCTTGATAATAAGAATCACCTGAGATTCTAATTAAAAATGAAGGTTAATTCCCTACATGTTGCCCCGTTCAGCAATAAAATATGGAAATATTATTTATCTGAAATAAAATATACAGAACTACAATTATTTATTGTTTATATGGAATTCAAATGTGCTGATATCTTGTATTTTATCTGGCATCTTTACTGGTAATGATTACGAATCGTGTTTTTAACATGCACTTCAGGTGTTTCTTGTTTCTGGGCAGTTTCCTTTTTAGCCACGCCTGCCCTCACGTTTCCAAGTGACCCTTATAAATGCTCAGATTGGCTGTGTAAATGTCACTATCATTGTTAGTTATCACTTACGAATACTTGCCATGACTTGCAGTCATATTTACATAGACTCTTCAGCATGTGTCAGATGAAGTTAGTTTATCCTTTGTTGGTTATAGCAGTAAATTATTGATTTATAGTTATTCTTCAAATTTTGTAGATCATAGTAATTGTTTCAATTTTAGAAATTAGAAGAAACCTTTCACAACACATGCTAGAAACTGTAAAAGGGGGTCTTTGGAGGTGGCATGTAATGGTTCTTCTTGACCTTAAATTTTGACATCACTTGCAGCAAGCTCAGAAACGACAGAATGTAGCAGATCTTGACACACTGTTTTGTCCTCAGAGAATCTTCCTCTCTGGAATGTGCTTTTTCTTTTGGTCTGATGAAACACCAACTTCTTGGCTCAAAGGATATATTCAAGGGCCAATTGTTTACAAAAACATTTTCCTGAGGGCTTTAAAGTAGTGGTCTAGATGATAGATGGTGTTTTAAATGCATTTGCCATGTGTGAATCCCTGGAGGATCAGTAATGGCAGCATTTCCAAAAGTATTATCAATAATTAGACATGTTGGTCTATGAAAAATTACCCTCAGATATGTTGAAGCCTGGACATGTCAATGATTCCCAGATTTCTAAAGTCAAGGTGTGAGAAACTAATTGCCAAAAGTGCAAAGACAGATTTAATAAACATAACTGCATCCAGCTTCTATAGTCTAGAAGCCCAAGAAAATTTCAGGACTTGATTTTACAGAACTTTCATGACCTTTGGGAGCCTTCCAATAAAGAAAAATCAAGCATATTTGATTTAAATAATTCTAGCCTTCAATGATAAATAAAAAGAATCCTTCACAAACAAGATCTTGTAAAGTTTTTATTTTAAAAGGCCCAAATTTTCTCTAGGGTTTTAAAATTATTTTCATAGATTTGAAAGTTTTGGCTTCTCAGGACTAATACACTGGGAACAATGAAAGATAAACTAGGAAACTTTCCTCTCGCAGAGCCTTGGGTTAAAAAGACACATGATTTCTGTGCTTTGGTCAGATTACTACATGAAATCTACTCAGATTCCACAAAACCATACAGAATGACAGGACTTTGACAGTCTCTCTCTCTCATTGCATATATATATATGTATGTATGTGTGTGTGTGTATGTGTGTGTGTATATATATATATATATATATATATTTTTTTTTTTTTTTTTTTTTTTGAGATGGAGTCTCACTCTGTCACCCAGGCTGTAGTGCAGTAGCGCAATCTTGGCTCACTACAATCTCCACTTCCTGGGTTCACGCCATTCTCCTGCCTCAGCCTCCCAAGTAACTGGGACTACAGGTGCCCACCACCATGCCTGGCTAATTTTTTCAGTTTCACTATACTTTTACCTTTAAGGCTTTGTTAAAAGTTTGGATGATAGTGGCTCTCCCGCAGCATCATTAAATGAGATGTACAATCGATCTTGAGTAAATTAATTGAAGAAAAAAGAACAAATGAATGAACATATCTTGAGTGAAGGACCAGCCATTTAATTGTGGATGAAAATGCTGCTACAAATTTTTCATATTAACAAGCATGCAATCAGCATAAAGAATGATGATGTTGAAAGTAACATATTTTCCTAACTGCATCAGTTACCGTGAAAAAGCAATAAACAATTCTTAAGAAAACCCTTCTGAGCAAATACTTTGGTTGTCCAAAATGAGGAGGAGCTGCCCACCCGAGTGTTTCAAAATGAGAATGATGACTGTCTTTTTCCACAAGGAGTATGCCAACTCTGAGAAGAGCTATGAGTCGTGTCACTGATTTTATGCAATTCTTGATCTTTAAATTTTATTTTCATTACAAGTGTCTGGTACTATATAAATCAAAAGAGGGAAAAAACCTTAACCACTTCAGCAATGAACTCAAGGCCATATATTTGATTTTTTAAAATACCTTAAATCTTGCAAAAATCTTAGCTTTCCTAATATTCTGATGTAGTGTTTATTTCTGACTATTTTAGTGCTTCTCAGTTTACTTTGGACTATTACAAGGCTATCTTTGAATGTGGACATAGTTTTCTTTGTTTGACATTAATTCAAGAAGCTTTATTTTACCACAGGCAATTATTTCCTATTGATTTTTACTACTAAACTGTTTCTCTTTTAAGACTAGTAAACTTAAAAATTAGTCAAGCTGTCTTAGGTCTCAGAAACTTGCTCTACCCCAAAATCAATTCCACTTATTTTTACTCAGTTCATTGAGGTAAAGTTTACATAACAATAAAATTCACCAATTTTAAGTGTACAATGAGTTTTGAAAAATATATGCATTCATATTTACATATTTCATCATGCCACTTACAGTCAATCTTCTTTCCCCAGCTCCAGCCTCTGGCAACCCCTGATTTGCTTTTCATCACCAAGATTTTGATTTTTCTAGTCATATCTTCTAAATATTTGTATTTCGCTTCTTTCACTTAGCAATGATTTTGAGATTCATTCATGTTGTATTTATCACCAGTTTGTTCCTTTTGTTAGTGAGTAGAATAGATACACCACAATCTGTTTACTCATTGTACTCATTGAAATGTTGATGGATGTCTGGATACTATGAAGGTTTTGAATATTATGAATATTTATATACAAACATGTGAGAATGTATGTTTTAATTTCTCTTGGGTACCTAAAAGTAAGAATGTTGAATCTCACAGTAAGCATCCACATAACTTTATAAAGAAACTCCAAAATATTTTCCAAGGTGGATGTGGCATTTTTCATTCTCACTAGCAATGTGTGAGAATTCTACCAACAAGAGGAGAAAGACTTTATAATATTTGAGGCAAGGAGAAAAGTCAATCAATTTACTTTTTAAAAAAGAAAAACCTGCCATTTCCTAATCTTTTTATATTGGTTTTGTTTTTCCTGATTGTGGGTTACATTTTCCTGCTATTTGAATTCTTACATTCTTTCAATTTTCCTGCATTCATAGAAGCAGGAAAATATGATCAAATGGTTGGCAATGTGTATTATGTAATTTCACTTTGTTCATTGCTGGATTTTGTTGTATTCTATTAAAGAGTATTAGAGTTTGTTTGGCCTTTTATGACTTTCTTTTAAGCTCAGAGTGGATCCAGACCTCTGTTAGAATGGATTTTTAGGTTAAGGCTAACTTAACTCCATTACCAACAAAACATTCTTGTGAGGATTCAACCCAATGCCACAGGTATCTTGAGATTTTTCCACTGTCACTTGTAGGAATACAAACTATTTTCTCATCTGCTTGGATTACTGCTTTACAGTATTTTTATTTTGTTTTATTTTTCTTTTGTTTTCCCACACCTGGGTAATTTCCTCTAATACATGCCATAGGTAAGTACTCAGCCAGTGATGAGCCTCCCCACCTCACCACATCCCTGCCCACAGATCTCTGAAGTTCTTATTCTATGCAACTTCCTCCTCTCTGTCCCACAGATTGTGGCTGTCTTGGATTCCCAAATTCCCAATCTCTGTCTCTACAATTCAGTGAGACTTTGGGGTTCTGTTTGAGTTTCTTCTCAGCTCACTACAGCTTGGGAAATGCCTCTAGTCAGTAAACTGAGGGAATTGTGGCACTCCCCTCACCTTATTAGGTTTCCTTTTCTCAGTGGTCATGGTCCTGATGTCTATAGTTCAATGATGAAGAGTGGTGCTATTTTTTTGGGTGGCAGGGGGTGGGAATCTTTCAGTCGTTTATGATAACGGGGTTAAACCTGGTCCCAATTAATTCATTCAAAGCTACGAGTACAGGTTCTTCAGGTTCTTTTATTTCACTTTCAGATTTTAAAAAAAGTTATGAAGTAAAATAATGAATGGAGAATAATATCAATATGGAATAATGATGTCTTCATTATTATGTAACGTATTTTTACAAATCCTTCACTAAAACAATTCTCGTGTTGGATTTTACATGTTCACCTGTTTGTTGAATTTCTCAATACAGCATAATTAGAACTATTTGTGTTGCAATATATTTCAATCATAAGAATTCTTAACCTTCACTTCTTTCCAGAAATTTTAATTGCTACATTTTATATGGTTACAATTTTGATATGTAATTATTTTTATCTCATAGTTCATCCTCTTTAATGACTGATATGTAATAGTTAAATTTATCCCAAATTTTAACTTTTAAAAATGGAATTCAACCTTGCAATAAATGAAAAAACAGCACCTGGATCATTCTGACCTTTCTCTTCTTAATTAGTTCCAATACATTTTTCTTCATAGTCATTCTTCGTCTGTCTATTCTTTGACTTATTTATTTTTTCCTCCCCATATTTGCTTTACAGTTGTTAATTACGTATTCTAATAAATAAATTTGTTTGGACAAGGACTGCCTGGGCTGCCTCTCAAAAAAGTTTTTAGGCAGGTTTTCATTCAATGAGTAAGAGTTGTTCAATGCTTCATTAAGTTTTCATGACCATATATTATAGAAGGGACAAGTGGAATGGGCTCGTATTACTGGGAAACGTGAGTTTGTGAGTCTAAAACTTGCATCAACCCCAGTACAAGTAAGATAATTAGGAGGTGAAAGATTGGAAATTTTACCTATATCCTATCATAAGTTCAATTCTACTGTCTTCAAGTCTAAGTTTTCTTTATTCTTTTGTGTATCCCTAGTAAGATCTCTAAAATACTAGCCATATACAACTTTAAATATGAATATAATTAAACTCTTATCATGAAAACTTTTTTCCATTTTGATACACTTAAATGAGAAAGCTACATTTAAAACAATCTCTATTCAAATTGTAATAATCTAAGTTACTATATTGTTAAATGGAAATTACTCCAGATTTTATGACTTTATAAATAAAATGCATAAACCAAAGATAACAAAAAAATACAAATCTGAACAGAAAGCACAGAAATAAATCATGTATAAAATTGATTTTGATTTGTGACAGATGTGTTACTCAATTAATACAGCAAGGATAGAGAATCCCATAAACTTTGTGGGAGAATTGACTAGCCATGAGGAAAAGAATAAAATTAGAAACTGACCTCACAGTTTGCAAAAAATAAATCCCGAGATTGATTAAAAAAATAACCGTTAAACCAAACCTTGAAAAAACATTATTTAAAAATGTAAATACCTTTATAACTTGGGGGTAGAGAAGAATTATGAAAATAAACCTATACACACACAAAAATGACAAAGCATAAAGGAAAAGTTCATTTAATTTTACACTAAATCACAGTAAGATAAACTTCTGAAAAACAAAAGATACCGTGGACAAAGATGAGACAAACCCAGTGGTTGATAAACCTAAAAAAAGATATGCAACCTCATGAGTACCAAGAAAAAGCCAATTAAAGCCATAGTGAGCTACTATTTTGAAAATATAAGATTCACACAAATCAATAAATTAGACAGTATACATTTCTGGTGAGAATATGTAGGAACAAAAATTTCCTTACATTTGTGTTGGGAATATAAATTAGAACAATCATTTTGGGTAGCAACTTAGCAATATAGAATACAATCAATATATAAGTAGCCTATGATCCGGCAAGTTCACTTATTGGTATTCTCTGGAGAAACTTTACAAGACACATGTTCAAAAATAAATGAAAATACTTGTATGGCCTAAATTGTAAATAATATCATTTGTAATAACAAATTTTTTAAAACTTAAATTATCATCAAAAAGGAATAAATACATAAATTGTAGATTATTGATAAGATAAAGTAATGGACAAAATTGATAGATCTTTAAAATGGATAAATTTTAGCATCTTTAAAATACTTTGAGACCAAGAAGTTGTATAATGTTACAAGAAATATTGTAGTGTATTTTAGTTTTTAAAACATGCAAAACGCTAACAGATGAATAATTATAGATGTGTGTACATCCAAGGGTTATTACACATATACATATTTCCTAGTTTTGTCAACTAAGAGTGCCCAGAAGCAATAACATGCCAAGTAGCAAGAGCGTACCTGGTATTCAGATTATATATATATAGTTTCTAATAATGTTCTCCAATAAAAAGAAACAGATCTCCTTAAAGAATTGACTTCTAGGATTGATACTGGAAAAATACAAGATAAGCCTGGAGCATATTGTAGTGTCAGAGAAGAAGGAAGTGCTCAAAACACAAAATGATGGGGTAGCAACAAAGGTGCCAACTTGAAGAACTCCCAATGGCCAAAGCTGAAGCAGTATGAGCAACAAAATAAATGAAGTAGTATTTATATCCCAAAGCACAAGGTAAACATTTATGAGTTCATACTGATATAAATGAATGCTTAAATAATTAAATACATACAGACATACATAAATGACAGAGAAGAGAAATGTGTACAGAAGAGCTCCAAATAATTTGTGTATATCTTCCCTCTCAAAAAGTCATAGTTTAACTCACTCTTCCCTTGAGTGGGGCTACACTTAGTGTCTTCCTTTCAAAGAGCACAGTATAGACATTCAGGAGGGGGAAGTGGAAGGCAGAGGAGATTATAATGGAGAAATTTGACAAATACTACTCAATGAGGTGATCTATGTTTACATGATCAGGGATAAATCATGTTGATAGCATGCACCTTTAATATTATGCAATGAAAATGACACGACCTCTATGACTGTCCTCCTCAAAGCCTATACCCCAGTCTAACCAATCTATGAGTAAAACATCACCAAATTGAGGGGCACTACAAAATACTTCTGAGTATTCTTCAGAGCTTTCTAGGTAATCAAATACAAAGAAAGCCTGAGAAACTGTCATGGCCAAGAGGAGCCTAGGAAGACAAGATGACTCAATGTAATGTGGTATTCTGGATGAGATCCTGGAATGGAATAAGAATATTAAGTAAAAACTAACAAAATTCAAATAGATTATAAAATTTAGTTAATAATAATGAATCAATATTGGTTTATTAGTTGTGACAAAGTATCATAACTTCTATAGATGTTAACAAGAGGGGAAACTAGGTACAGAGTTTGTGGTGACTGTAGTATCCTCAAAAATCTCCTATAAATATGGCCAGGCACATTGGCTCATGCCTGTAATCCCAGCACTTTGGGTGGCCAAGGCAGGCAGATCACTTGAGGTCAGGAGTTCGAGACCAGCCTGACCAACATGGTGAAACCCCATCTCTACTAAAAATACAAAAAATTATCTGGGCGTGATGGCAGGCACCTGTAATGCCACGACTCAGGAGGCTGAGGCAGGAGAATCACTTGAACCCAGGAGAAGGAGGTTACAGTGAATCAAGATCACACCACCGCACTCCAGACTGGGCAACAAGAGCGAAACTCCATCTCAAAAAAAAAAAAAAAGTTTCCTATAAATCTAAAACCATTCTAAGTAAGACATTTATGAAAGCAAAAAGATGTTTGTATTTTTTTGCTCTTATCCCAAATGAAAATGTTTCCTTTAATCATGCTGTAAGCATTTCTTAATTATTAAGAAGTAATTTATATTTACACTCTCATTACATGATATGCATAAATTCTTCAAAATTCTCATTTGAAGAGTTCCACTGTTATTAAAAATTATTGAAATTATTATTATCATTAATACATTAAATATCTACAATTATCTATAAAGTCAAGGAGGTATGCTGCAAAGTAATTAAAGCAAGAAGTAAATAATATTCACAACTTTTAAATGAAGGAAGCAGTCCTCTGAAATTTCTTTCTCTCTGTCCTCTGTAGTTGCAACAACTTTAATAGGATGTCCAATACTCTAAGTAGATTTGAAACAGTAAATTAAGGAAATGTATAAATGGAGGGAAAAAACAGGGAGAATTAAGGTAGACTAAATGCTAATTCAGGATGAAAGTATTTATTTTCACTAATAGGACATGGCTAAGGAACATGAATAAAATGAAAAGATAATCCATTATCTAGGGGGAAAAAATATAAGAAACAAGGGCTAATGGAGCAGAACAGTAAACCCTTTTCTTCCTCTGTGGCACATAAGGGAGGGTAGCAATGGGGAGTGGAGATGGGGAGAATGGTCCTGAGCCAGCTGCTGCCTGTGAGTGGTGAGCTATAAACTGTTGCTACTCCCAGCAGATCCCATGGAACCTGCCTCCAGCCTTCTGCTGGAATTCAGTCTTGTTTAACTCAGTATTAAGAATTGTGCTGTATATTTCAAGGGCCATAAAACGGGAAAACCAGAAAATATGCCAACAATGCTCAGTGAAATTTATAACCCTTCCCCAAATGATTCTGTTGACCTGCTTTACTTCATGCTGTCCTTTATAAATATCCTTTTATTTAAATCATCCAACTTAAAAAATATCAATTATTTCCTATTGCATGACCTGACGTATGAAATTAATGCCTGCTGGTGGTATTTTTTTAAGTTTTTAATTACATGCCTTGCCAAGGACAGAATTTATTATGTTTTCTATGAAAACCAGTTTTTTTTTTTTTTTAATACTACTTTTATGCATTTTATTAAATTTTATATGAAGTATTAGAATCTTTGAAATCTTTTCAAGATAAAAATTATATTATTTAGCAGAATTTAAAATCAATGTAAAATAAAATTCCTTAAGAGAGAAGACGCAATTAAATAAAATCTGCTCATTAAACCTCATTTAGTCAAAGCAAAAAGAGAAGTTCCTAGCAATAATAATCTAAAAAGGAAACAAGATTTACTTATGGATTACAAGCAAATATAGAAAAGTGACATAGTAATATCTAAGTTTTCAAAGTTTATTTTCAACGTAAAATGTAGATATTTAAAAGTAATCCTTGAGGACAGAAAACCAAACACTGCATGTTCTCACTCATAGGTGGGAACCGAACAATGATAACACCTCTCACAGTCAATATAAGTACTGAGAATTTTATGATGCATTATTTTCTAAATAGAACTTTCAGAATGAAATTTCTTCATCTTAAACTTTAAAAGAGAAGGGCAAGAATTTTATCCCTTTGCAATGTTAATGTTTTACCTTAGAAGGAGCCAAATGGTGTTACAATAGAAATGAAATGCAGTATAACTTTAGAGTACTATGTACTCTATAATTTTTTTTCTTTTTTCTTTTTTTTGGTAATTCAATTAACAGTACAAGTAAAAGGAGGATAATGCAAAATTTCTGCTGAGTTTAAAAACTGCTTTTTTGAGGTACAATTGACATACAACAAACTGTACATATTTAAAGTATACAATTCAAATTTGAACACATGAATAAACCCATGAAATCATCACTGAAAGCAGTATAATGAATGTACTCATCACCTCCAAAAATTTCCCCATGCCTTAATGTCATCCTTCCCACTTCCCCGCTCCTATTTCCATGCAGTCACTTATCCTGTTTTGTCACTATAAATTAGTTTGCATTTTCTAGAATTTTATATAAATGTAACTATAAAGTGTGTACTCTTTTTAGTCGGGCTTCAGCATAATTATTTTGAGAGCAACCCATGTTGTCTGAGAAATAAAAATAAAATCCTAAGTCCCCCAACCCACTGAACAAACCCTCTCTTGGGTAGGGCACCTCAGAGAAACTTAAAAACTGAATTTGGGCCATGAGAAGATAGGAGGTTGAACAACCTCCTTAAATCTCCTCCTTTAGTAATCACCATTAGGCTACGAATTAAACAGAAATCAGCCCCGTATGTTAAACAGAAACCAGCCCTTTTGAAAGATGTGCTTTGCTGCTGATCTACACAACTGACCTGTATTTCTTTCTGATAAAGGACCACCAATAATAGACTGCTTTTGGCCAGTTTACAGAGGCTGCATACAAGATGCCTTTGCTTCCTGCATTTCACCTCTTCATGCATACAGCCTAATTTTCATAAATTGAAAGTGAACATGGGACATATGTTAACATGCAAGTTTGCTTACTATGCATGTATGCAAGCCTCCTTTGTGAATATTTATAACTTATCATATAACCTGTTAAATACGTATACTTAGTCGACTCATTCAGCATAAATTTCTATGTCATTCTTCTCTACGAACATCTGCTTCTGGTTTCTATCAGAGGCTGTACTTCCCCAGTAGCAACCCTTTATAAAACACAGAATTCTCTAAATTTATGAACCTCATTATTCTTCAGCTGACATGTTATGTGTCAACAATTCTTTGCTTTATATTGCTGTATAGTTTTCCATGGATTAGATACCACCATTTGTTTATCTTCTCACCTGTGGGTGTATATTCGGGTTGTTTCCATATTTTGGCTGTTACAAATAATGCTTATATGAACATTTATGTCCAAACCTTTAAGATATCCTCTTAAGAGAATGAAAAGACAAGCTATACACTGGGAGAAAATATTTACAAATCATGTGTCCCTCAGAAAACTTGGCATCTTGAATATATGAATTGCATCCTGAATATATAAATAACTCTCAAAACTCAAAAATAAGAAAACAGATATCCCAATGAAAACAATGGGAAAAAGATTTTAAGAAATATTTCACCAAAGAAAATGTAGAGATAGCAAATAAACTCAGAAAAAGTAGCTCAACATCATTAGTTATGAAGCAATGCAAATTCAAATCATAATTAGGTACCAGTACATAGTGATTAGAATGACTAACGCTCCCAGTGCTAGCAAGGATGTAAAGGAATTGAAACACTCATAAATTGTTGATCTTAATGTACAATGGAACAATTCCTTTGGAAAACAGTTTGGGAGTTTTTCAAAAAGTAAACATATACCTGCCATATGACTCAGCTTGTCCAAACCTAGGTAGTTACACACAAAAAAATGAAAGAGCATGGCCTTTCTGCTGAGTTTATTCACTCTAATATTTGTTCTTCTAATCATTATTCAGTTCAATTCACAACTACAGTGATATCTGTGCTTACCAGTTCACCTTTAGCTGTACAGCTATAATATTAAGCTATTTTAGAAAAGTATGCTGAACATTTTTTACACTGCAATAAAAAAACCTTGCCTCATGGTTAATTCCTACTTGCTAATTATTTACATGTATAGTTTACCCTCAAGCAACATGGATTTGAACTGCAAGCATCCACTTATAGGCAGATTTTTGTTAACCAAACGTGGATTGAAAATACGGTGTTCTTAGGATGCAAAGCAGGCATATTGGAAGGACCAACTTTTTGTATACTCAGTTTCTTCAGGGCTGACAACTGGCCTTGAGTATGTGCAGATTGTAGTATATGCAGGCGTCCTAGAACCAACCTCCTGTATATACTGAGGGACAACTGTAGTGTCAATGGCAGATCTTGATAAATTTCTTTCAGTAAGCATCTAACCTTAACCCCAACAATGAAGTTAGTAAATTTTCAAGTAGCCCAAAAGTATATTTTCCAAAGTTGTTGTTACAGAACAAATCCTTTATTTAAGGATGGTAGTAAAATGCAGTGAAATAGACTATCTGAAAGCCTACAAAGATAGATTTCTTCAATTGTATCAAGTTAGATTATTATGCTAGTTCTATACTAAGGATGGATTCTTTATACCTTAGACATAGCAAGGAAGACACATTAGTATATTTGAAAATAAAATTGTCTATAATTTTATAGAAATTCTATCTATAGAATAGAGATAATAATATTTCCATCTCACAGGGTTGTTTGAAGATTACATGAGATAAAGAGTGTAAAGCCCAAAGTGAATACCTGGCTATGGCCAACACCCACTGAATGTTTTTCTTTAATACTGTCAATAATAACTCTTTGTTTTATTAAATGAAATTCACACAAATAAGCTAGTGATAAAATTAACTGGGCTAATATCGTTCCAGATGTAAGCGAGAAAAGTGAATTCTGGTAGATTTATTATATATGCCTCAAACATATTTTCATTTTGGCATAAATATTAAGAAGCACTAACAATTAAGGAAGGCCATTCAAATACAAAAGTTGAGACTCTCCAACAGATATGCAAAAGCATTATAGATGATACATTTTTAATCAGTGTATCTTTTGTCTTCAGTTTAGTTGCTAATCACGACCTCATCACTTAAGGAGATGGATAATTTTTTCAAAACTCAAAATTATAGTTTTTAGTGCATTTGTAGTTTTAATTTTGTTGATTTGTGTTTCAAATTTATGTTACCTTTCTAGTAAAAATCTTGAGTAATATTGGCAGGTCAGAAGCACAGTTCACGAGTTATATATTATACAAACATGGATCCGCATCCTAATTCTAAGTTACTAGTTTGTAACATCTTTGCCTCATTCTGAAAACTGAGTATTTTGAATAACATAAAGTACACTAACTTAATCATTTAAAAAACCACACAGTTTCATTTCAAATTGCCTCACTTTATGTAATTTATGGAAGAGACACTTACAGTGTTATCTTCCCAGCATATTTCTATAACCTACAATTATAGCATCACATTGTGAATACAAGCTCATATTTCCTAAAATTAATTCCTGACACCAAAATAGAATGTTGCTATTGCGCTCAGACATTTAATGTTTTTGACAGACTTACTATATCTATGAAGTGGAGTTGTATTTCTCAGAAGTATTTTTAAGAATGTTTAGCTATGTCTTTTAAAATTTCCCAGAGAATTGAAGAAGGCAACCATTACTTAGTGGATGGTTGGTCCAAATAAGGCTTTTTAAAAAAAAAACTTCCATTATTACTAATAGTTCTAATAAAGGTTAAATTATAAGTACTCATAGCCAATATTTTTTAATTGAAATTCTACAACATACTTATTTTTATCTTAAGGTTGTATTTATTGATATGCAGTTTAGTATTACAATTTATTCAAAATAAATAAAAGTAAAATATATGTTTATAGAATTTTATAAAACATTAGATATTCCTTCTAGCATTTATAAGTTTTTAAATTGTGAGATAATTTCACAAAACATATCTCTACATATAATCAAGTATTACATTCAATCCTTTTTCTTGTTAAAAGATGTAATTTTTTCACTTCATTTTATTTCCTTTTGCTTGATTATATTAAATTTCAAACTTGTAATTTTTAGAAATTTCCATGGCAGAACCCATAGCATTCCCCTGCCAACCCCAAACACTTCATATGCAAGTATAATATAGAAGTATCATCTTCTCTATAGTTTCCTAAGCAGTTAGGTAACCTGTACCAGACATGAGCACTTTCAAATGACTGAAGGTCCTGAAAAGTTCATATCTACACCTATAGACAATTCAGAAAATCCAGAGGTTAACTGCTCTAAGACACTAGGATGGAATCAGGAACAACCCCACAGGAAATCACAGCTGCTGACATTCCCTCTCCAAAGCACCAACTCATCATACTTAAAGGGACACCTAGAAGCCTATTTCTACAGTATTCTGATCTTTATGCTATCTAAAACCTACAAGCATCCTGTAGGTGCTACAAAGATATAAGAACACAGACTTGGAACTCAAAAGGGCAGTGTCCAAATCTTATCTCCAACACTTGCTTATTAATTGGGCAAGCTTAACTTCTCTGCATGGTATTCATCTACAAGACAGGAGTATAAATAAAAGTATCACACGTTGTTGTTGTGAAGCTTAAAAGAGTTTATAAGCAAATAGGACAACGGCTAGTGTTATTCTTCAAACTGTATGTTTCAATGCCTTATGATTTTTGTTTTAGGAAGTTTTGTTTGTTTATTTTTAATAATTATTCTGGTAGGCACACAAATTTTCTTTTGGAGACACATTATGAGAAATTTTCTTCTGCTAACATAATTGATTGCAATCCTTTATGAAAATATTCTTCATTAATAAACATTTATTGCATGCCTGCTACATGCCAGGCATCACACAAAGGGAACCAGTTGAGAAGTGTTTCAAGTATAAAACTTGAAATTACCTTTAAATTCAAATGACACTGAAAATAATAAGTATCCCCAAAGTGGTGTCTGAGAAGGTGCAGTTTCTTTGCACTTTTAAGAGGAGAATGGAAAGTCATTGCCTTCTAATTGGAGAAGACAGCCACAGAGACGCATGTTTTCAGATGGAACATACAGCCCCATCATGAAAGGAAGATGCATAAAAAATCATTGCCCAGGGCAGAGGTTTACAAGTCTGGGCACCCAACATGGAATCTGGAAGGCCAAGGTTTCTCCTTTTTAGGAGTGGTAGAGGGTAAAGGATGAAGAATCATAAAACATGATACACTGTCAAGTGAAAAAGAGCAGAGCACAAAAATGTCTCTGTTTTGGTTATAATGTTTATGTATGGAAACACTACACAAGAAAACAGAAAAATGAAAGCAGTTGGTAGGCCAACATGAGGAGATGGTGAGTAAATTTTTCTTCTATTTGATTTATTGTATTGTTACTATAATGTTATTTAGGCAATAAATACAATCCAAAAGAAAGTAAAAATTAAGACCAAAAAGTAAAGACATATTTTAAAACTACCACAAGCAAGTGAAAAATTATCAAAGTAAAATAAATTTGAGTCAAATATCAAAATGAATTTGAATTAAAACTATCAAACTGAATGTTATTTATTTAAAGCATTATCCTAAAATATCATCTAAAACAATCCCTAACATGGAAACAACTTGTAGATTGAAATGGCATTAATGTATTCAACAGACTTTCTTCCTTTACTGCTCAGCTCACTTTTTCTCTCCATGATGAGATACAGGTTGTTGGAGGCTCCGCTTCCTTCTTTCTCCTCTCCCTGGGGCCCTCTTCTGCCACCAGATTTCCATGTCACCTCTGGAGCTCACAACTCACCAAGGGATCCATACTTAGTGAAACCTTGATCCAAAGTTAGATCAAAGAAAATCGAGTTTTGTTAAACATCTGAGAAGTAGCCTAGGACTACCTCTCATTTGTAACTTTGTTTTAAGGAAAATGATACTTACTGGGTAAATTTTCCCACGAATTCCAAACTTGCAACTTTCAAGAAAGCTTTCAGAACAAAACCTAGTCTAGCCTGGGCCCTGATTATACTATATAATTCTTATATTCAGGTATTTCACTCAAACATCATATCATTCCAATCAATCAATCAGTCTCAGTAGTCAGATTTCTTCCAGAATCCTATGGAACTACAGGATTAGCACTGCTAAATGTAGTCGTTTTCTTTCTAAACTTAAGGAATAGTTAACATCATAGGCCATCATATAGAGGACAGTAGCAGAGATATGGTTAACAACATGGTAAATGCATTTTCACCAGAGTGCTGACTTCTAGTAGATCAGGACTACAACTCTGCTCTTATGAACACAAGAATACTACTTATGTTCTATGTCTTTTCCATTATAGGTATACAGAGAACTACTCGGGGAAATTACTTAATCCAGATTGTAACCAAAGTCATACAATTGCAACATCATTTAAATTAAGTTTTACTGGACTAAACAGTTTTGGAAACTAACATGTATCTGTTCCATTTTTCTTTTGATAACTTTTGATAACCTAGGTATTTACAAAAAGAATAATGAGACAGTAATTACCTTTAACCTACTAAAAGCGGTACCTTTGGAGAAATGTAGAAGGAAAAACTTCAACTGTTCCTTTTATTAATGATATTTCTTTACCAGCACAGACACCAACATACTCTGGCAGCTTCCACAATCTATATTGTGCTAGAATTTTCATTCTATGACATTATTATGCACTTTCTTATGTGTTGTTACATGATTGTTCTCATCTGTGTATTTAATCTGTCAAATTATATTGCTGTTTCTTTAGAATGAACATGGTTTTTCTTACTTTTGCACATCCCCTTACTGTCTGATTGCTTGAGATCATCTTCATGAAATAGTTCTTAAATAGATGTTTCAATGGTTTAGTTGTTTAAAGATATGAAAAAGCATTCACATACTTTTATAATTTTACTACTAAGAATAAAATATATATTGGCAGAAAAATCAAATTACATTAATTTGGATAGCTGCCCTGATGAAATTAAATGATTATTTGACTATTAACAACATGTGATTTGACTATTAACAATATACATGCTCTTGTATCTGCTTTGTGCTATTTTAAATACACTGCATGTACAGGCTGAGTGCTATGGCGAGCCCTGTGGGTTCCCCCTTCAGGACTGTGGCACTCATTTCTCCAGATGCTGGTAGTGTTCCCTGCTGATGGTGTGCACTTAAGGCCCTCTCCTGAAATTACCTTAGACCATGAGGAACTGCCTCACTGAAGACTATCACTCCCTACACAGAAGCAAGCATTTTTACTCTTGCCTCAAATGGGGACAATTGAGAAGGGCTACCCTGCTTTCAAGAGCTCCATGGGATCAGCTAAGTCCTGTGTTGTATTTGCATCACAGTTCAACTTTTTCCTCTGCAAAAGCCTGCCTCCCTCACTCTCTTCAGGAGTGTTCCCAAGGCATTACACAATAAAACCCTTGCATGCAAACCCCAAATCTGTGTCTGCTTCCTGGGAATGCAACCTGTGACAATCTTTCCTATCTTATGATCCAGAATAAAATATAATATGGGAAAGACAAATAATTTGTCCACAGGCAAACTTTGCACCCAAAATATCTGCATCTGGTATTCTGTGTTTCCTAAGTGAAAAAGAACAGCAGCTAGGATGTTTTAATCATTTTATTTCCCTTGTGGTTGCTCAGTCGGGGCACTCCCTCGTCAGGTATTAAAACTATGCAACTTCATTAAACACGACTTTAGAAACTCCTTACCCACAACGTATGTGCCAAAACAAATGTACTGCTATCCGTCAAGTAGACCTAATGAATATCTGATGAGACATTTGATACACTATTACATGATGAAAAAGAAAAACAAATCTATAGAAAAAGAATGTGTAATACTTCCTTTTACTTTATGTACAGCATAACCCAGAATATGAGATGAAAATAAAATCACATATTTATTTTTTCCCGCTAATTTCTCAAACTCCAAAATTGCCCTTAGTAGTAGTAGGTACACTCTCTCAATTCTGAGGCTGGGAAGGGATTTAAAAAGAAATTAAATTGCATCTTTAACACTTTATTCCTTTAAACAAGCCTGAGGCAAATAGGATAATTCTGAGAGATATATATGTGTTCTTACATTGCCTTTAGAGCTTTTCTGTATTTATGAAAATTTTTATAAAAATGGGTGAATCGTCTGATAGTCAGTGGAATAAATACAATCTTGATTCATTGGGCACCCAATAACATATGAAGGAGACAGTTTTGTTTATCATAAGTTGATTTATTTGGAAGTCAGCTCAGCCTAAATTCCTCTTAGACACCCACTGAGTATTGTTTGCCCGGTAGTGTGCATTGCCAAGGCATCATTATTGTGTCACACCCAAGTGGTCATGGCCTCGCTCTGACCATCTGTACAGGTACCTCTTCTTATACCTCTACACTGTGACTTTATGCAGGGTTCACTTGCAGTTTGAAAGGGTTCCTGCTCACAGTAAGTTCTAGATTTTGTATGCATTTACCCTCCTTACTCTCTCTTTTCTTCCTCTTTCTTCATCCTGCTTTCAGTAGTCAATTTGCATGTCAAGATCAAGGTTTTCCTGTTTGTATCTACTCAACCATTCAGCAAATTTAGAAGTTCAAATGTCCTAACAAATGAAAAGAAATGTTAACCAGTCTTTATAGAGCAACCATCAACACTATGTGTAAAACATAGAGGCATTGCTTTCTTTGTCCAGAACTCAGAAGTCTAGCAGCATTTATATTTATCTGGAATTTATCCTACACTCAAAAATTGAGCCAAAAAAGCTTTCCAAAAGACTAGAATTATTGAGTCCACATAATCAGCCACATACTCAGTTTGCACAGAGGAATATCCCACAGGCCCAAACTCAGAAACATCTTGCCTTATTTTAGATATAATTTTTCTAAGCCCTGTAATCTTGGTTTCATGTTCTCTAAATATATATTAAATTGGATGAGTCAAGAAGGGAATGATAATAATAATAACAATAGCTAGATTATTAGGAGAATAGGAGAAGAGGCTAAAGCTTTCTGAAAATCAACAACAGGGATTTCAAAATAATAATAATATGGGGCCACAATATAGAGTGTTTGTTTGTTTGTTTGCTTGTTTTGAGATGGAGTTTCACTCTTGTTGCCCAGGCTGGAGTGCAATGGCACTATCTTGGCTCACTGCAACCTCTGCCTCCCAGGTTCAAGCTATTCTCCTGCCTCAGTTTTCCAAGTAGCTAGGATTACAGGCATGCATCACCATGTCCAGTAAATTTTATCTTTTTAGTATAAATGGGGTTTCTTCATGTTGATCAGGCTGGTCTCGAACTCCCGACCTCAAGTGATCCACCCGCCTTGACCTCGCAAAGTGCTGGGATTACAGGCATGAGCCACAGTGCTCAGGCAACATATGTTTTTTAAAACTGTAATAGAATCTAAAGAGCTCTCTGTATTGCTGCATATTATAATAGTGTCAAAAACAAGAATATAAATACTGTTATAATAGTAATTAATAAATTAAAAAAATCTAAATTACATATTAGAAAGTTTCCTGGAGGGGCGGAGCAAGATGGTCAAATAGGAACAGCTCCAGTCTCCAACTCCCAGCATGAGCGACACAAAAGACCGGTGATTTCTGCATTTTCAACTGAGGTACTGGGGTCATCTCACTAGGGAGTGCTGGACAATCGGTGCTGGTCAGCCACTGCAGCCCAACCAGCGAGAGCTGAAGCAGGGCGAGGCATCGCATCACCTGGGAAGTGCAAGGGGGAAGGGAATCCCTTATTCCTAGCCAGGGGAACTGAGACACACAACACCTGGAAAATCGGGTAACTCCCACCCCAATACTGCGCTTTAAGCAAACGGGCACACCAGGAGAATATATCCCACACCTGGCCAGGAGGGTCCCACGCCCATGGAGCCTCCCTCATTGCTAACACAGCAGTCTGCGATCTAACCGCAAGGCAGCAGTGAGGCTGGGGGAGGGGCGCCTGCTATTGCTGAGGCTTAAGTAGGTAAACAAAGCCACTGGGAAGGCCGAACTGGGTGGAGCTCACAGCAGCTCAAGGAAACCTGCCTGTCTCTGTAGACTCCACCTCTGGGTACAGGGCACAGGTAACAACAACAACAACAAAAGCAGCAGAAACCTTTGCAGACACAAACGACTCTGTCTGACAGCTTTGGAGAGAGCAGTGGATCTCCCAACACGGAGGTTGAAATCTGAGAAGGGACAGACTGCCTGCTCAAGTGGGTCCCTGACCCCTGAGTAGCCTAACTGGGAGACATCCCCCACTAGGGGTAGTCTGACACCCCACACCTCACAGGGTGGAGTACACCCCTGAGAGGAAGCTTCCAAAGTAAGAATCAGACAGGTACACTCGCTGTTCAGCAATATTCTATCTTCTGCAACCTCTGCTGCTGATACCCAGGCAAACAGGGTCTGGAGTGGACCTCAAGCAATCTCCAACAGACCAAGAGACAGCCCTTCTGACTGTCAGACGGAAAACTATCAAACAGGAAGGACACCTATACCAAAACCCCATCAGTACGTCACCGTCATCAAAGACCAGAGGCAGATAAAACCACAAAGATGGGTAAAAAGCAGGGCAGAAAAGCTGGAAATTCAAAAAAATAAGAGCACATCTCCCCCTGCAAAGGAGCGCAGCCCATCGCCAGCAACGGATCAAAGCTGGTCAGAATGACTTTGACGAGATGAGAGAAGAAGGCTTCAGTCCATCAAACTTCTCAGAGCTAAAGGAGGAATTACGTACCCAGCAAAAAGACTAAAATCTTGAAAAAGAGTGGAAGAATTGACAGCTAGACTAATTAATGCAGAGAAGATCATAAACGAAATGACAGAGATGAAACCATGACACGAGAAATACATGACAAATGCACAAGCTTCAGTAACCGACTCGATCAACTGGAAGAAAGAGTATCAGCGATTGAGGAGCAAATGAATGAAATGAAGCGAGAAGAGAAACCAAAAGAAAAAAGAAGAAAAAGAAATGAACAAAGCCTGCAAGAAGTATGGGATTATGTAAAAAGACGAAATCTACGTCTGATTGGGGTGCCTGAAAGTGAGGGGAAAATGGAACCAAGTTGGAAAACACTCTTCAGGATATCATCCAGGAGACTTTCCCAACCTAGTAGGGCAGGCCAACATTCAAATTCAGGAAATACAGAGAATGCCACAAAGATACTCCTCAAGAAGAGCAACTCCAAGACACATCATTGCCAGATTCACCAAAGTTGAAATGAAGGAAAGAATCGTAAGGGCAGCCAGAGAGAAAGGTCGGGTTACCCACAAAGGGAAGCCCATCAGACTAACAGCAGATCTCCTGGCAGAAACTCTACAAGCCAGAAGAGAGTGGGGGCCAATATTCAACATTCTTAAAGAAAAGAATTTTCAACCCAGAATTTCATATCCAGCCAAACTAAGTTTCATCAGTGAAGGAGAAATACAATCGTTTACACATAAGCAAATGCTTAGAGATTTTGTCACCACCAGGCCTGCCTTACAAGAGACCCTGAAGGAAGCTCTAAACATGGAAAGGTACAACCAGTACCAGCCATTGCAAAAACATGCCAAAATGTAAAGAACATCGAGGCTAGGAAGAAACTGCATCAAATAACGAGCAAAAAACCAGTTAAAATCATAATGGCTGGATCAAAGTCACACATAACAATATTAACCTTAAATGTAAAGGGACTAAATGCTCCAATTAAAAGACACAAACTGGCAAACCGGATAAAGAGCAAAGACCCATCAGTCTGCTGTATTCAGGAGACCCATCTCACATGCAGAGACATACATAGGCTCAAATAAAGGGATTGAGGAAGATCTACCAAGCAAATGGAGAACAAAAAAAGCAGGGGTTGCAATCCTAGTCTCTGATAAAACAGACTTTAAACCATCAAAGATCAAAAGAGACAAAGAAGGCCATTACATAATGGTAAAGGGATCAATTCAACAGGAAGAGCTAACTCTCCTAAATATATATGCACCCAATACAGGAGCACCCAGATTCATAAAGCAAGTCCTTAGAGACTTACAAAGAGACTTAGACTCCCATACAATAATAATGGGAGACTTCAACACTCCACTGTCAACATTAGACAGATCAACGAGACAGAAAGTTAGCAAGGATATCCAGGAATTGAACTCATCTCTGCACCAAGCGGACCTAATAGACATCTATAGAACTCTCCACCCCAAATCAACAGAATATACATTCTTCTCAGCACCACATCGCACTTATTCCAAAATTGACCACATAATTGGAAGTAAAGCACTCCTCAGCAAATGTACAAGAACAGAAATTATAACAAACTGTCTCTCAGACCACAGTGCAATCAAACTAGAACTCAGGACTAAGAAACTCAATCAAAACCGCTCAACTACATGGAAACTGAACAACCTGCTCCTGAATGACTACTGGGTACATAACGAAATGAAAGCAGAAATAAAGATGTTCTTTGAAACCAATGAGAACAAAGACACAACATACCAGAATCTCTGGGACGCATTTAAAGCAGTGTGCAGAGGGAAATTTAGAGCACCAAATGCCCACAAGAGAAAGCAGGAAAGATCTAAAATTGACACTCTAACATCACAATTAAAAGAACTAGAGAGGCAAGAGCAAACACATTCAAAAGCTAGCAGAAGGCAAGAAATAACTAAGATCAGAGCAGAACTGAAGGAGGTAGAGACACAAAAAACCCTCCAAAAAATCAATGAATCCAGGAGTTGATTTTTTGAAAAGATCAACAAAATTGATAGACCGCTAGCAAGACTAATACACAAGAAAAGAGAGAAGAATCAAATAGACGCAATAAAAAATGATAAAGGGGATATCACCACCGACCCCACAGAAATACAAACTACCATCAGAGAATACTATAAACACTTCTATGCAAATCAACTAGAAAATCCAGAAGAAATGAATAATTTCCTGGACACTTACACTCTCCCAAGACTAAACCAGGAAGAAGTTGAATCCCTGAATAGACCAAGAGCAGGCTCTGAAATTGAGGCAATAATTAATAGCCTACCAACTAAAAAAAGTCCAGGACCAGACGGATTCACAGCTGAATTCTACCAGAGGTACAAGGAGAAGCTGATACCATTCCTTCTGAAACTATTCCAATCAATAGAAAAAGAGGGAATCCTCCCTAACTCATTTTATGAGGCCAACATCATCCTGATACCAAAGCCTGGCAGAGACACAACAAAAAAAGAGAATTTTAGACCCATATCCCTGATGAACATCGATGCAAAAATCCTCAATAAAATACTAGAAAACCGGATTCAGCAGCACATCAAAAAGCTTATCCACCATGATCAAGTGGGATTCATCCCTGGGATGCAAGGCTGGTTCAACATACGCAAATCAATAAACGTAATCCAGCATACAAACAGAACCAAAGACAAGAACCACATGATTATCTCAATAGATGCAGAAAAGGCTTTTGACAAAATTCAACAACCCTTCATGCTAAAAACGCTCAATAAATTCGGTATTGAGGGAACGTACCTCAAAATAATAAGAGCTATTTATGACAAACCCACAGCTAATATCATACTGAATGGGCAAAAACTGGAAAAATTCCCTTTGAAAACTGGCACAAGACAGGGATGCCCTCTCTCACCACTCCTATTGAACTTAGTGTTGGAAGTTCTGGCTAGGGCAATCAGGCAAGAGAAAGAAATCAAGGGTATTCAGTTAGGAAAAGAAGTCAAATTGTCCCTGTTTGCAGATGACATGATTGTATATTTAGAAAACCCCATTGTCTCAGCCCAAAATCTCCTTAAGCTGATAAGAAACTTCAGCAAAGTCTCAGGATACAAAATTAATGTGCAAAAATCACAAGCATTCTTATACACCAGTAACAGAAAAACAGAGCCAAATCAGGAATGAACTTCCATTCACAATTGCTTCAAAGAGAATAAAATACCTAGGAATCCAACTTACAAGGGATATAAAGGACCTCTTGAAGGAGAACTACAAACCACTGCTCAGTGAAATAAAGAGGACACAAACAAATGGAAGAACATACCATGCTCATGGATAGGAAGAATCAATATCGTGAAAATGGCCATACTGCCCAAGGTTATTTATAGATTCAATGCCATCACCATCAAGCTACCAACGAGTTTCTTCACAGAATTGGAAAAAACTGCTTTAAAGTTCATATGGAACCAAAAAAGAGCCCGCATTGCCAAGACAATCCTAAGTCAAAAGGACAAAGCTGGTGGCATCATGCTACCTGACTTCAAACTATACTACAAGGCTACAGTAACCAAAACAGCATGGTACTGGTACCAAAACAGAGATATAGACCAATGGAACAGAACAGAGTCCTCAGAAATAATACCACACATCTACAGCCATCTGATCTTTGACAAACCTGAGAGAAACAAGAAATGGGGAAAGGATTCCGTATTTAATAAATGGTGCTGGGAAAATTGGCTAGCCATAAGTAGAAAGCTGAAACTGGATCCTTTCCTTACTCCTTATATGAAGATTAATTCAAGATGGATTAGGGACTTAAATGTTAGACCTAATACCATAAAAACCCTAGAAGAAAACGTAGGTAATACCATTCAGGACATAGGCATGAGGAAGGACTTCATGTCTAAAACACCAAAAGCAACAGCAGCAAAAGCCAAAATTGACAAATGGGATATGATTAAACTAAAGAGCTTCTGCACAGCAAAAGAAACTACCATCAGAGTGAACATGCAACCTACAGAATGGGAGAAAATTTTTGCAATCTACTCATTGGACAAAGGGCTAATATCCAGAATCTACAAAGAACTCAAACAAATATACAAGAAAAAAAAACCCCATCAAAAAGTGGGCAAAGGATATGAACAGACATTTCTCAAAAGAAGACATTCATACAGCCAACAGACACATGAAAAAATGCTCATCATCACTGGCCATCAGAGAAATGCAAATCAAAACCACAATGAGATACCATCTCACACCAGTTAGAATGGTGATCATTAAAAAGTCAGGAAACAACAGGTGCAGGAGAGGATGTGGATAAATAGGAATACTTTTACACTGTTGGTGGGACTGTAAACTAGTTCAACCATTGTGGAAGACAGTGTGGCGATTCCTCAAGGATCTAGAACTAGAAATATCATTTGACCCAGCCATCCCATTACTGGGTATATTCCCAAAGGATTATAAATCCAGCTGCTATACAGACACATGCACAAGTATGTTTATTGTGGCACTATTCGCAATAGCAAAGACTTGCAACTAACCCAAATGTCCATCAATGATAGACTGGATTAAGAAAATATGGCACATATACACCATGGAATACTATGCAACCATAAAAAGGGATGACTTCATGTCCTTTGTAGGGACATAGATGCAGCTGGAAACCATCATTCTTAGCAAACTATCACGAGGACAAAAAACCAAACACTGCATGTTCTCACTCATAGGTGGGAATTGAGCCATGAGAATATTTGGACACAGAGTTGGGAACATCACACACTGTGGCCTGTCCTGGCGTGGGGGGAGTGGGGAAGAATAGCATTAGGAGATGTACCTAATGTAAATGACAAGTTAATGGGTGCAGCACACCAATATGGCACATGTACACATATGTAACAAACCTGCTTGTTGTGCACATGTACCCTAGAACTTAAAGTATCATAAAAAAAAAAAAAGGAATAAAGAGCTTTGGCACACACACAAAAAAAAGAATATAAGCACAAATGAGCACGTTAAAACTTGTAGAACTGAAACTTCTTCTTCCGTTAACACCCAGTGCCATCTCAAGGTAAAGAAAAGGATGATCTAGTAAGATTTGATAAGATGCTAGGCAAAAATGTTCAACATTATTAAGAAGACTACCAGAAATACTAATTTATATCTGCTTTCATGATGGATGAACCTCAAAGTATATATTGAACTTTGCATATCAGCTAATAACAATATAAACCCATCCCAATTAGAAGAACCCTTAAAACTACATTTTTGTTTCACCTTTAGAACATTCACTTGGAATTTGTTTTTATTTGTGTTTAATAAGGTATATCATTCACTCAATAGTTACTTATTAAGACTCCCCTGTCCAGGTACTGTTATTGACAATAGAAAGATATCATTAAATACAATACGTTTTCGTTTTAAAAAATTACTACTTTAATGAAGTTTACAAACAATTATATAAATAAGTAAACACACATATAACAAAGGAATGCTCTCTTACAATTTATTTTATTCATTGTGTGTTTTGATACCACTGGTATACATGCAAAGCTCCAAGGTTCTTACATGCTGTGTAAGTCACTCCTCCCTACATATGTGACTTTGATTCTTGCTCAGTATAGTTTCAAACTTCTCTTCCCTGTAACATGACATATTTGCAATTCTTCAAATATCTTATTATAACACTGTTTTTCTCAGTGCTTCGTGAGCCTCTCTTCCCTCTGACTGGAATATTTCTTCTTGTCTTCATTTCCCTTACCTTTTTGTTTCTCACATGTCTTTTCTCACTGTTCAGTCCTCCACCTCTCTGCAACCTCATGCAGTTGTTCCCCAGAATGTACCCATTCTATTCCTATGCCCTCCATCACTGTACCCCGTATCCATTATTGAATTTACCACAATGTTCTGGCATCATTTGTCGACATAACTATGATCTCCTTCAGGGAGAGATCCATCTTATTTTCTCCAGTACTAGCACTATGTCTAGCAGACTGTAAGGCCTATAAACATTTTAATGGTATTGTATTAAACTAGTCTCCAAATGGTTTTCAGGTAACTAAAGTTTTAATCTTTGTGTTTCATCAAATAAATTTAATCAAGGGATTAGCCTTGCTGGTTTTCCAAGAGAATGTATGCCTGGTCAACTAGCAATTAATAGAAGTATTTGTACCACATGCTACCTTTATTTTAATATGTCTGAACCCGTTAACCTGGATCTTGCTTGGCAAGATTTGGTCCACCAACAAAATGGTTATAATTTTGTGAGTTAGACTAGTATGATAATATCGTATAAAACAGGATTGCTAGAGGTTGCACGTAATATTTTTACTTCCAGGAAACAAGATGAACTAGAGTCAACATGTTCCCAGTGGCATTGTACTTTCTTATTAATTTTATTGAAAAGCCGCTTAGAAAGAGATGCATGCTTTACAGCTATGAATACTGATGATGCATGTAGAATTGCAGGAACTCAAATTGCATAGTCCACAAAACACCAAATAAATTTCAAGATGTGGATAAAGTACATAACTAACGTAGCATCATAAAAATTTTTAATGATGCAATAGAACTAACTCAATATCAGGAAGAGAATAATTGAATAAGATAGTTCAGTCAAGATGATCTCATAGATTATGTAATCTTGCCCTCATTTCAACTATTATAAGAACTAAATGGGACCAAAGTTGTTTGGAATTTCTATAGATGCCAGTCTCTTTAGTTGCTCATTAATCTCCAAATAGCAAACAATACATGAACTTCTTAGCTGTTTTTAGTTTAACAGATGTAATCAAATTACTATAAACATAGTTGCTTATCATATCCATCCAAATTTCTGGAAAATATTAAAATTTGTTGTCAAAGTAATGAGAACAAAAGAAGCTGTGCCCTGGCATGTGTTCCATTGGGAAGATCCTGTTGCTTTTTGCGTACTTTTTAGTGCAATCATGGTTGCAGCTGAACCTTATTACTATTTTCTCTCTCATAATCTTTCTCTTGTTTACTTTTGAGAATGGCATTAAATGATAAAAATTACAAATTGATACCAAATGATAAAAATTACAAATTAGTTCATCACCACATTTTTCATGGTTCACCCATAATTTTTTCTTCCTTGATGAACAGATCATTGGAGTCTTGCCTTTGTAATTGGGACAGCCGGCCTGCAGAGACAATCTATTCTCTCTGCTGAGAGCTGAACACTCACTAGGACACCCAGGCCACAGAGAGGAGCTACCCTCTGCTGGTTTCCTCGGAGCTGTTCGATGGCTCAATAAAGCTCCTCTTCATCTTACTCACCCTCCACTTGTCTGCATATGTCATTCTTCCTGTGTACAGGACAAGAACTCAGGACCCACCAAATGGTGGGGCTAAAAAAGCTGTAATACAAACAGGGCTGAAACACGCCCCTTGCTTGCTACCTTCAGGTGACAAGAGGGAGAGAAGAGTGAAGGAGATAAGAGCTGGGGCCCTTCAGGGGGCCCAGACCTGGGAGCTCCTGAAGCTAGGGCTGTGACTCCTCATTTGGGGCCCTGCATTTCCTGGAGTCTCCAAGCTCTCAGGCACCACCACATTCCCTGGTGGCAGCCATGAAAGCTGCTTGCAGTGCAACTGGGCCAGCTGCAGCCTCACAGGGAACTGGCACCAGTGTTGGCATGTGGAGCTGCCCACCCCGCTGCAGCAGCCAGCGTGCCTGACTGTGTGCCAGACTACAGTTTTGCTCACTCACACACCTCTTGCCGCTCTGCTCCAGTCTCTTCAGAGACGTGGAATCCAGGCCAGCAGTGCAAGCCCAGTTGCAGCCTGCTAGGCCACGTGGGCCCAGCAGGCCCGAGCAAAACTCAGGAAAAGGCGCCACCAGCCACAGAGGTTTTTGGCAAGAAAAGCAACACCCCCAAGCATCCCGTAACAGTTTGACCAAAAAACCTAAAGTTCTGTTTTGATAACGCACTTAAGTTTGTGCGAAAAACTACCTCTAGCAAAGAATATATCAGTTAGAATATACTTTCTTGCCACAGGATTCCTGAACCCATTAAGGTATATGACAACATAAGGCAATATTTCCTTCGTATCTAAATGTGTGCTCCTGTGTACGCCAAAGATAAAAGTGAGGTGCCAATAATTTTTCTTTCTTTGATTACTTCTTAGCCTTACTGTTTCTTCACTTTGTCACATGCTATTATTTGTTGGACCCCATCTGTGAAGAGGGTACTTGCTTCCCGCAATGCTACTATCACTGATAGGAAAAATAGGAAAACCTGGAAATAAAACCATTTATTCTGCCACGGAACTTCTCAGAATTTGTACCACCCGTGATGACAGGGCTGATCTTCACCCAAGACAGTGAGGGTTTCTGGAAAAATTCTCTGGGTAAATTCAAGTATGCTATAAACTCAGTGACGTATTTGCTTTGTAGAATTTAATCCACCATTTCAAGTCTTTCTCATTTTTATCAATAATATGAGCAAAATATACACAACAATTAAAATGTGAAAAATACAAGGGTCAAACGGTCTTAATAAAAATTTAATGTCTGATTTCCTGCAATATAATTGCTTTATGTTTAATGTAAACATAAATGGTCTTTAACCTGTGCTAACTTGATATTATAGCCGCAAAGAAAGATATGCTCAAATTTTGTCTCTCTCACATATTAGCTGTTTGCCTTAGACAGGTCACAACTTCTCTAAGCCTCACTTCCCTCACCAATAAGGGGAGTGTAATACAACATTTGGCCTTCCTATTGTAAAGGCATTATTGCAAAAATAAAACAAATCATTAATGTAATGACAATTAGTACATAATTGAGTGCTATATAAATGTTTTTATTATTAGCATGTTGAGTGTGAGTTTTTCATTTTGCACTGTCTTAATGAGTGCATTTATGATACTGTAAGTGTTGAATTATATATATGACTATACTTCCAATATCAAGATTGTGAATGCCAATAAGCAGAAGCAGCAGAAGCAGAGCCCTTAACATCACAGATTTTACACTCAAAAATATAAGTGAATAAATACCATCTTTTAAACTAGTTTTCAGCAATTCATATTTAGAATTCCCCAGGAGTTAAGTTTGAATATTAAGATAAATGGACAGGCAATTATATTTCTCATGTTGGGCTAGTTACATTCATTTGATTTTTGAGTTTTTTGTAAAGTTTTGGAGACCCCTAAATATATTTAGCTGATAAATATTTCCCCATTTTGTAGGTGAGCAAACCAAAAAATAGAGAAGCTGAGTGACTACCACACGATGGAACACTATGAGGAGTGAAGTGTATTTGGTGTCCAGCCTCTCACCCCGCCTCACAGTCCAGTGGACCCAACTCCAGTGGAGTCACCTTTCCAGCTGCAACACAGACTCCTCCTGAGTCTTAACCAAAGTGCCCTCTCTGACTTAAATTGCAAACACATGTGTTTCGTGTTTGTAGCTGGATGCCAGTTCATATACTACTGGAACATTTTGTCTACTGTTACATAATTAAACTGGAAGAAACCCTTGGTAGGATGTGAAATAGCAATATGACCCAAAGATCATTAAAATGTCAAAAGTCCTTTAATGATAGTGTATATTTGATTAACCACACAAAAATATTGTCTGGATTTTATTTATATTAAAATTAATATTTGGAAAAGAATATCTGCAAAATAAGATGATTTTGCCTTGTTGGTTTGCTTGTCTGCAGCATACCAATACCTAACAAGGTTATACTGAAGCTTGTGTGGTCTAATAAGGACAGTGCTAAGTCACAGAACAAAAGAGATCATCCTCATTGTGGATATATTGCTAAAATCATCAAGATGTTGGCCGAAAACCTATTTATTTATATATTCATTTTGTTTTAGGCAGAATAATTTAAACTATAATTTGTCACATTGAATAGCAATGACACTTCTGTTCAGAGTCAGAAGAGTTTAAATGGAATGGGATTCCCTGGAAATTTTTTCTTCCTTTAATTTAAAAGAATGTCAGAATGTTCTGCTTTATTCCATTGAGTCATAAAGAGAAAAACTGAGTTAACAAAGGAAAATCCATGAGTCTTTTCTCTTAAACATTCCTATTAACATTTTAATTCAGCTACATTCAGAATCTTTATGATAGGAAAGAATTTTTTCATAATTGTTATGATTACATTCATTCTGACAAACAGAAGTCAATATTTAAACTCGTCCTAAGACAAAGACTAAACATGCCAAAAACCAGTAGATTCAAGATGTACTGTCATTCAATTCCCTTGGTGAACTACCCTAAAGCTTGAGTTTGCTGATTTTCACATGTACTCTTTTCTGCAAAATTCACTAGCTCATGCCAGTGGAGATTTAATACCACATGCCTGTGCTTAGTTGAGAATTCCAATTTGAAGTCTCCTTGGCAAAATACGGCTGTTTATTTCAGGATTTTTTCTCCTTGCTTTTCCAAAATTTCTTAAATCCAGTGTAAGAAAAGACAAGTTTACTTAATACTTTAAAAGTCTGGGTGTACAGTGATATGAAATTCTTATTGAATTTGAGTTTCTTACACAGATTATGAACCACCCAGATAATCAACAAAAAGTGGTCAATTATTTAAATGAACTTAAATATGTCAGTTAGTGTATTTCTTTATCATCCTGTAGGATACTCATGTAAAAGGCATAAAATATGAAATATGTATTCTTGGCCATGGATGTTTCCCTAGGAAGACAACAATGCTATAACAGAAAAAGTCACTATAAAGAAAAAATCTACAACTGATGACACCAGTGACATTCCCCTTGGGTTGCAACTAGAAGTGGCTCTTTCACTGTCGAAAGAAAGAAGAAAGAAAGAAAGAAAGAAAGAAGAAAGAAAGAAGGAAGGGAGAGAAAGAAAGAGAGAGAGAGAGAGAGGAAGGAGGAAAGAAGGAAGAAAAAGAAGGAAAGAAGGAAGGAAGGAAGGAAGGAAGGAAGGAGAGAGAGAAAGAGAGGAAGGGAGGGAGGGAGGAAGGAAGGAAGGGAGGAAGGAAGGAAGGAAGGAAGGAAGGAAGGGAAATTAAAAAGTCATGAAGTCATGTCAAACAGGAGAAAAATGCCACAGCTCAGGAAGAGTCAAGATTTCCAGCAGATGGTTTAGTAAATCAAATCAATTTTTAAAAAGCTGCCAGGGGAGTAATAATTAAGGTGCTTACAAGGAGTAAATGATGGCACAGTAATGGACACCCTACTTACAGGATAGAGTATAAAATATTTTATGGATTTGTTTCTCCAATGCTTTCTTGTTTTTTTGTTTGTTTGTTTTTTTTTTTTCTTTTTCTTTTTTTTTATTTAATTATTTGTTTTTTTATTTTTTTATTATACTTTAAGTTCTAGGGTACATGTGCATAATGTTTATATCATGTATAACTCCCCAATGCAATCCCTCCCTCCTCCCCCCTCCCCATGATAGGCCCCAGTGTGTGATGTTCCCCTTCCCAGTCCAAGTGATCTCATTGTTCAGTTCCCACCTATGAGTGAGAACATGCGGTGTTTGGTTTTCTCTTCTTGTGATAGTTTGCTAAGAATGATGGTTTCCAGCTGCATCCATGTCCCTACAAAGGACGCAAACTCATCCTTTTTGATGGCTGCATAGTATTCCATGGTGTATATGTGCCACATTTTCTTAATCCAGTCTGTCACAGATGGACATTTGGGTTGATTCCAAGTCTTTGCTATTGTGAATAGTGCCGCAATAAACATACGTGTGCATGTGTCTTTGTAGTAGAGTAATTTATAATCCTTTGGGTATATACCAGTAGTGGGATGGCTGGGTCATATGGTACATCTAGTTCTAGATCCTTGAGGAATCGCCATACTGTTTTCCATAATGGTTGAACTAGTTTACAATCCCACCAACAGTGTAAAAGTGTTCCTATTTCTCCACATCCTCTCCAACATCTATTGCTTCCTGACTTCTTAATGATTGCCATTCTAACTGGTGTGAGATGGTATCTCATTGTGGTTTTGATTTGCATTTCTCTGATGGCGAGTGATGACGAGCATTTTTTCATGTGTCTGTTGGCTGTATGGATGTCATCTTTTGAGAAATGTCTGTTCATATCCTTTCCCCACTTTTTGATGGGGTTGTTTGTTTTTTTCTTGTATATTTGTTTGAGTTCTTTGTAGATTCTGGATATTAGCCCTTTGTCAGATGAGTAGGTTGCAAAAATTTTCTCCCATTCTGTAGGTTGCCTGTTCACTCTGATGGTAGTTTCTTTTGCTGTGCAAAAGCTCTTTAGTTTAATTAGATCCCATTTGTCAATTGTGGCTTTTGCTGCCATTGCTTTTGGTGTTTTAGACATGAAGTCCTTGCCCATGCCTATGTCCTGAATGGTACTACCTAGATTTTCTTCTAGGGTTTTTATGGTATTAGGTCTAACATTTAAGTCTCTAATCCATCTTGAATTAATTTTCGTATAAGGGGTAAGGAAAGGATCCAGTTTCAGCTTTCTACTTATGGCTAGCCAATTTTCCCAGCACCATTTATTAAATAGGGAATCCTTTCCCCATTTCTTGTTTTTGTCAGGTTTGTCAAAGATCAGATGGCTGTAGATGTGTGGTATTATTTCTGAGGACTCTGTTCTGTTCCATTGGTCTATTTCTCTGTTGTGGTACCAGTACCATGCTGTTTTGGTTACTGTAGCCTTGTAGTATAGTTTGAAGTCAGATAGCGTGACGCCTTCAGCTTTGTCCTTTTGACCTAGGATTGTCTTGGCAATGCGGGCTCTTTTTTCGGTTCCATATGAACTTTAAAGCAGTTTTTTCCAATTCTGTGAAGAAAGTCATTGGTAGCTTGATGGGGATGGCATTGAATCTGTAAATCACCTTGGGCAGTATGGCCATTTTCACGATATTGATTCTTCCTATCCATGAGCATGGTATGTTCTTCCATTTGTTTGTGTCCTCTTTGATTTCACTGAGCAGTGGTTTGTAGTTCTCCTTGAAGAGGTCCTTTACATCTCTTGTAAGCTGGATTCCTAGGTATTTTATTCTCTTTGAAGCAATTGTGAATGGAAGTTCATTCCTGATTTGGCTCTCTGCTTGTCTGTTACTGGTGTATAAGAATGCTTGGGATTATTGCACATTAATTTTGTATCCTGAGACTTTGCTGAAGTTGCTTATCAGCTTAAGGAGATTTTGGGCTGAGACGATGGGGTTTTCTAAATATACAATCATGTCATCTGCAAACAGGGACAATTTGACTTCTTCTTTTCCTGACTGGATACCCTTGATTTCTTTCTCTTGCCTGATTGCCCTAGCCAGAACTTCCAACACTATGTTGAATAGGAGTGGTGAGAGAGGGCATCCCTGTCTTGTGCCAGTTTTCAAAGGGAATTTTTCCAGTTTTTGCCCATTCAGTATGATATTAGCTGTGGGTGTGTCGTAAATAGCTCTTATTATTTTGAGGTACGTTCCATCAATACCGAATTTATTGAGCGTTTTTAGCATAAAGGGCTGTTGAATTTTGTCAAAGGCCTTTTCTGCATCTATTAAGATAATCATGTGGTTCTTGTCTTTGGTTCTGTTTATATGCTGGATTACGTTTATTGATTTGCGAATGTTGAACCAGCCTTGCATCCCAGGGATGAAGCCCACTTGATCATGGTGGATAAGCTTTTTGATGTGCTGCTGAATCCGGTTTGCCAGTATTTTATTGAGAATTTTTGCATCGATGTTCATCAGGGATATTGGTCTAAAATTCTCTTTTTTTGTTGTGTCTCTGCCAGGCTTTGGTATCAGGATGATGTTGGCCTCATAAAATGAGTTAGGGAGGATTCCCTCTTTTTCTATTGATTGGAATAGTTTCAGAAGGAATGGTACCAGCTCCTCCTTGTACCTCTGGTAGAATTCAGGTGTGAATCCATCTGGTCCTGGACTTTTTTTCGTGGGTAGGCTATTAATTGTTGCCTCAATTTCAGAGCCTGTTATTGGTCTATTCAGGGATTCAACTTCTTCCTGGTTCAGTCTTGGGAGAGTGTAAGTGTCAAGGAAATTATCCATTTCTTCTAGATTTTCTAGTTGATTTGCATAGAGGCATTTATAGTATTCTCTGATGGTAGTTTGTATTTCTGTGGGGTCGGTGGTGATATCCCCTTTATCATTTTTTATTGCGTCTATTTGATTCCTCTCTCTTTTCTTCTTTATTAGTCTTGCTAGCGGTCTGTCAATTTTGTTGATCTTTTCAAAAAACCAACTCCTGGATTCATTGATTTTTGGAGGGTTTTTTGTGACTCTATCTCCTTCAGTTCTGCTCTGATCTTAGTTATTTCTTGCCTTCTGCTAGCTTTTGAATGTGTTTGCTCTTGCCGCTCTAGTTCTTTTAATTGTGATGTTAGAGTGTCAATTTTAGATCTTTCCTGCTTTCTCTTGTGGGCATTTAGTGCTATAAATTTCCCTCTACACACTGCTTTAAATGTGTCCCAGAGATTCTGGTATGTTGTATCTTTGTTCTCATTGGTTTCAAAGAACATCTTTATTTCTGCTTTCATTTCGTTATGTACCCAGTAGTCATTCAGGAGCAGGTTGTTCAGTTTCCATGTAGTTGAGCGGTTTTGATTGAGTTTCTTAGTCCTGAGTTCTAGTTTGATTGCACTGTGGTCTGAGAGACAGTTTGTTATAATTTCTGTTCTTTTACATTTGCTGAGGAGTGCTTTACTTCCAATTATGTGGTCAATTTTGGAATAAGTGTGATGTGGTGCTGAGAAGAATGTATATTCTGTTGATTTGGGGTGGAGAGTTCTATAGATGTCTATTAGGTCCGCTTGGTGCAGAGATGAGTTCAATTCCTGGATATCCTTGCTAACTTTCTGTCTCGTTGATCTGTCTAATGTTGACAGTGGAGTGTTGAAATCTCCCATTATTATTGTATGGGAGTCTAAGTCTCTTTGTAGGTCTCTAAGGACTTGCTTTATGAATCTGGGTGCTCCTGTATTGGGTGCATATATATTTAGGAGAGTTAGCTCTTCCTGTTGAATTGATCCCTTTACCATTATGGAATGGCCTTCTTTGTCTCTTTTGATCTTTGATGGTTTAAAGTCTGTTTTATCAGAGACTAGGATTGCAACCCCTGCTTTTTTTTGTTCTCCATTTGCTTGGTAGATCTTCCTCCATCCCTTTATTTTGAGCCTATGTATGTCTCTGCCTGTGAGATGGGTCTCCTGAATACAGCAGACTGATGGGTCTTGACTCTTTATCCAGTTTGCCAGTCTGTGTCTTTTAATTGGAGCATTTAGTCCATTGACATTTAAGGTTAATATTGTTATGTGTGAACTTGATCCTGTCATTATATTAACTGGTTATTTTGCTCATTAGTTGATGCAGTTTCTTCCTAGCCTTGATGGTCTTTACATTTTGGCATGTTTTTGCAATGGCTGGTACCAGTTGTTCCTTTCCATGTTTAGGGCTTCCTTCAGGGTCTCTTGTAAGGCAGGCCTGGTGGTGACAAAATCTCTAAGCATTTGCTTATGTGTAAACGATTGTATTTCTCCTTCACTGATGAAACTTAGTTTGGCTGGATATGAAATTCTGGGTTGAAAATTCTTTTCTTTAAGAACGTTGAATATTGGCCCCCACTCTCTTCTGGCTTGTAGAGTTTCTGCCGAGAGATCTGCTGTTAGTCTGATGGGCTTCCTTTGTGGGTAACCCGACCTTTCTCTCTGGCTGCCCTTAAGATTTTTTCCTTCATTTCAACTTTGGTGAATCTGGCAATGATGTGTCTTGGAGTTGCTCTTCTTGAGGAGTATCTTTGTGGCATTCTCTGTATTTCCTGAATTTGAATGTTGGCCTGCCCTACTAGGTTGGGAAAGTTCTCCTGGATGATATCCTGAAGAGTGTTTTCCAACTTGGTTCCATTTTCCCCCTCACTTTCAGGCACCCCAATCAGACGTAGATTTCGTCTTTTTACATAATCCCATACTTCTTGCAGGCTTTGTTCATTTCTTTTTCTTCTTTTTTCTTTTGGTTTCTCTTCTTGCTTCATTTCATTCATTTGATCCTCAATCACTGATACTCTTTCTTCCAGTTGATCGAGTCGGTTACTGAAGCTTGTGCATTTGTCATGTATTTCTCGTGTCATGGTTTTCATCTCTGTCATTTCGTTTATGATCTTCTCTGCATTAATTAGTCTAGCTGTCAATTCTTCCACTCTTTTTTCAAGATTTTTAGTTTCTTTTTGCTGGGTACGTAATTCCTCCTTTAGCTCTGAGAAGTTTGATGGGCTGAAGCCTTCTCTCATCTCGTCAAAGTCATTCTCTGACCAGCTTTGATCCGTTGCTGGCAATGGGCTGCGCTCCTTTGCAGGGGGAGATGCACTCTTATTTTTTGAATTTCCAGCTTTTCTGCCCTGCTTCTTCCCCATCTTTGTGGTTTTATCTGTCTCTGGTCTTTGATGACGGTGACGTACTGATGGGGTTTTGGTGTAGGTGTCCTTCCTGTTTGATAGTTTTCCGTCTGACAGTCAGAAGGACTGTCTGTTGGTCTGTTGGAGATTGCTTTAGGTCCAATCCAGACCCTGTTTGCCTGGGTATCAGCAGCAGAGGTTGCCGAAGATAGAATATTGCTGAACAGCGAGTGTACCTGTCTGATTCTTCCTTTGGAAGTTACCTCTCAGGGATGACTCCACCCTGTGAGGTGTGGGGTGTCAGACTGCCCCTAGTGGGGGATGTCTCCCAGCTAGGCTACTCAGGGGTCAGGGACCCACCTGAGCAGGCAGTCTGTCCGTTCTCAGATCTCAGCCTCCGTGTTGGGAGATCCACGGCTCTCCCCAAAACTGTCAGACAGATTAGTTCGCCTCTGCACCGGCCCCCGCTGCTTTCCCTATTGTACCTCAGCTGTGGGCTGTCCCCAGAGGTGGAGTCTACAGAGACAGGCAGGTTTCCTTGAGCTGCTGTGAGCTCCACCCAGTTCCAGCTTCCCAGCGGCTTTGTTTACCTACTTAAGCCTCAGCAATGGCGGGCGCCCCTCCCCCAGCCTCGCTGCTGCCTTGCGGATAGATCGGCAGACTGCTGTGTTAGCAGTGAGGGAGGCTCCGTGGGCGTGGGACCCTCCCGGCCAGGTGTGGGATATATTCTCCTGGTGTGCCTGTTTCCTTAAAGCGCAGTATTGGGGTGGGAGTTACCCGATTTTCCAGGTGTTATGTGTCTCAGTTCCCCTGGCTAGGAAAACGAATTTCCTTCCCCCTTGCGCTTCCAGGTGAGGCGATGCCTCGCCCTGCTTCAGCTCACGCTGGTCAGGCTGCAGCAGCTGACCAGCACCGATTGTCCGGCACTCCCTAGAGAGATGACCCCAGTACCTCAGTTGAAAATGCAGAAATCACCGGTCTTCTGTGTCACTCACGCTGGGAGTTGGAGACTGGAGCTCTCTCTTTTTTTTTTTTTTTTTTGGACATGAAAAATATTTCTAATTGAATGTGGGAATTTGGGAGGGTGAGACTTTGTGTTTAATTAAATTTGCACAGTTTATAATAAATGCAATTGTTCCATCATGATTTCTGTATAGAGATGTAGAAATATATCATCCTGAGGAGAGTTAGAATATAGACACTGATATGGTTTGGATCTATATCTCCACCAAATCTCATGTCAAATTGTAATCCCCAGTGTTGGTCCTGGTGGGAAGTAATTGGATCATGGGAGCAGAGTTTTCATGAATGGTTCAGCACTCTCCCCTTGGTACTGCATAGTTATAGAGTTCTTATGAGATCTGGTCATTTGAAAGTGTGTGGCACTTTCTCCCTCTCCCTCTCTTCCTCCTGCTCTAGCTATGTAAAATATACCTGGTTTCCCTTAGTCTTCTGCAATGATTCGAAGTTTCCTGAGGTCTCCCCAGGAGCAGAAGCCACTAAGCTTCCTGTACAGCCTGCAGAACCATGAGTCAATTAAACCTCTTTTCTTTATAAATCACCCAGTCTCAGGTACTTTTTTTATAAAACAGTGTGAGAACAGACTAATACAGACACACAGACCAAATAAAGTGAAAGAACTAGGGCCCTTATATAAAATGTATTCTTGGGGTGCATGTGCCCTTCTCTAGCTAGGATGGTAAATATGATCCCAAACTATTAATTGAAAAGTGAAGACAAATTTATCCCCAATTCCATTGTATCAATACTCAGAAACAGTAGCAGAGAGATACTACAGATGATTGGAGTCAGGCAAAGCCAATGAAAAATCTAGTTACATTTTTTTATTTATTAAAATATCTCTCTGAAATTAACAAACAAATAAAAAGCTTATTGATATCAGTATATTGTGAACTTTTGCTCAGTCAGACTTATAGGAAGTCTGAAGTCTGGCCACTGTTTCACAAAGTGGGAACTGGGTCCTAAGGCTTAGGGTCAAAAAATATTATTAACTAAATGGTCTGTCTATCCTAATTAACTCCCAAGTCAGGGTGTTTACCAGAGCAAACCCTTTTTGTCTGAAGCAGACATCCCTCTAAGTGTCCACAAAGACAGCATCTTCAGGTGGCTACTTAATGGTCAACCAAATCTTTAGCCCAGGGTGAGGATTAAGAGCCCTCAAAGTGCTGAAGAACTATTAGCAGTGGTGAAGTTCCAATTCCATTTTGTATTATAGCAGTTACAGCGGTTATGGAGAAGGAAGAGCAGATTGCTCAGAGGTGTTGAAAATGGTGAGAGCAAGGACCTCATTTGAAACCACATATGACAGTAGAGTTATGGAAGCAAATTTGGTGTGACTTGTTAGAACAGTGGTACCTCTACAAGCTGCCTTGACTTGGCTCTTCAATATAACAATAGAAGCGACATCAAGGACCAATCTGAGGGTTTCAGGAATGCAAGGGGTACAACTTCAGGAAGCAGTTGGTGCAAATCACTTTGAAAAGTATGAGAACAATGGAGGCTGTGTGGGTACTTTGTCAAAATGAATCAGTCATACTAGGGAGAAGGGATCTGTGACTTTTATCCCACTGAGGGTTAGAGCAGACATACTTTGAGCTGCATGTGGCATGCATAAGATTTGAAATATACTGACTTTCTATTTCTACTTGACAATACCCATATTTCTGAGTGGATGCTCTCTTCTGATGCTTCACATCACATAGTATATGTCAGTCCATATACCACATGATATTGTGCCAGGCTTGATAATAGTCAGAATTATTTTCTTATCTTCACCCCGTGTTTTTTATATTATTGTTATATTTTTTATATTATTTTTATATTATTGTTAGTCACACCAAATTTGCTTTCATAACCTCAATCTTCCCAAATAATATGAGAACATATCAGAATACCTTTCTCCTATGCATGTAGGAGAAATTAACCTAGGATAATATTGCTTCATTTATTATTTCTTCAAACAACTTTGGATTTATAGATTTAAATTCATTTTAACCATTTTTTGAGAATGAACTATGTTGATACTGGAAGAGGCAATCTAGGCAACAGTGCAATGTTCATCCTATCCAACTGGTCCGCTTCAAGTTTAAGAATAAGATATTTACACAAATAATTACAGTATAGAACCAAATGTGTATTGGTTTCAATTAGGAAAATATATTATTGTCCCTTCCTCATGTGACAACTTACTTTAACTTTTCCCTAGTGTTTTTAAAAATATATTTATAATGTACACTATAGTAGTTAATATTTATGTATTCTTGAAGCAATCTAGGTTTTTACTGATTTAAAGGAAAATGCTTGTCTACACTTTCCAATAGTCTGACATTCGAAGCACTGAATTTTTTCTACTGGAAAAAAAAAAAAAGTAAAAATTTTCACAATACCTTGTCATTACTACTCAGTTTTACAAAAATTGACTCCTTTGTCTTTAATAATTAAAAGTAGAAAGTGAAATATTTATAGCGGATAACTACTAAGATGGCTTTAATTTTATTTTTCCTATGTAAACTTGTTTTCTGATGACTTCATTTTAAGTTAGACACCATGATCTTCCCCAATTCTGGAAAAATGTTCTTTATTATTGCTTCCTCTTAGAATTATAGTTTATTATCACATGTTTCCATCTGGAAATAAATTACCCAGTCATGCTCATGTGCCACACTGAGTCAATCCGGAGTGTCTCCAATGTCTCTGCCAAACACAAGCATAGTCCAAGCCAAAAGATGTTGGCTTTCCTATTGGGTTAATGAGGACAGTATTTAAATTCTATGTCATGGTTTTAAGTCAACATTTAAGGCAAAAGGCGTTCATTTATTCTGTCCTTAATAAGACAGTCAAATATAAATGTGGATTAAAACTGAGAGCTGCTTCTTGAAGTGGAAAATTTCTGTCTAATTTTCTCCCTTTTCCTGATGAAAATGTCTTTGAGTATTATTTATTTTTCATTTTATGTTGTGAATTTTCTTTTCTATCTTTCAATCAAATTTTAAAAGTCTCTTGACAAACAAAATAACCTAAGTCTCACCATGCCTCAACAAACACATCTACCAAAGGACCCAGTGAGTTTAAGAAGACAGGGGCCTGTATAGTCCCAGCTACTCAGGAGGCTGAGGCAGAAGAATGACGTGAGATAGGGAGAAAATTTTAGACCACATGCACACACAAATTCTATTATCAACAATGTTAGTGATCACAATTCTTGTTACCTATGCAATCATTGCTTGGTTGTAAACTTTATACCTTATTAAGGAAGGTCACTACCATTGAAGATCTAAGTAAAAGTAGAAATGATAGCTACAATTCTACTTACAACTCAAGCTTATGCAAACCTGGAATAAAATGCTCTGTGGGCTTCTGTTATGTACAGTAAAAAATTATTAGTACTTATCTTACTACTTGTGATATATAGAGAGAAGTATGTATTACATACAAAGAATCATTTCCTGTCTATAGATTCTCATTAACGAGATTTGGGTGTGGCAGGGACTCCACGTTCAACAAGTTTCCCAAGTAATGCTTATGAAGAAGTAAGCAAGAAGTAAGTTTGAGAATGACTATCTAGAGATGAAATTCAAGGTTTTGTAGCACCTTCACAGAGGATAAATTTTTCAGGGACAAGAGATATATCACTTAATCTGAATTGGTATTAAGGCAACCCTAAGTAGAGCCAGGAAACAGAAATTCACTAAATTGTAAATTCTTGTTTCCTGGTAGAAAATTCTGAGGAGCATATTTAACACTGAGCATGAAATATCTCAGTACCAGAACAGATAAAAAGATGAACAGAAGACTCAAATAGATGCAACGCAAAACGTTGAGAAAATTTAAAACCTGCATTAAGAGAAAAGAAGGAACTGAGACAAATTGTGACAGAGTTTTAGCACTTCAAATTTAATGATAAAGCTTTCTCAAGGATCTAAGTGTTATTGACAAGGCAGAAGAGTAAGGGAAAAAAGAAAGTAGAATGTCATTCTAAATGCTGAAATCTTGCCAGTCTGTGGAATATATCCCAAGCCAAATTCATGGTACCAATTTTTTTTTACTAAACTCACTGCAATAAAAATCATCTCAAGTACTGAGAATCATGAATACACTTATTCTGTATGAAGGGCAGTTATGAGAGGACTCAAATCCACATTTTTCTTTCTAAATGGAGACATAGAAAATAACATCCCAGATTGTAAGATATACTTATTTTCTAACTGGGAAGAAGTAAGAAATTGAGCCTAGTTGGCTGGAAATTGGGTGGGAAGGGATCATAAGGTCAAGTCATGGCTGCTGCTTGGGTAATTAGTAATAAAGAATATTTAAGGAAAAAGATGCAGGATGACAGTAAGCTTACCAGCAATCCAGGGAACCATGAGGGGTAGAGGAAACCCCACATATACTGAGCCCTAGCTTGAGACCTTCTTCTCTTGACCTTGCAGCAGTTCATCTGAGTCATTTAGGGATAAAATTATTTGTGGGAGATGGCTCCACCCTTTAATACTCAAAACCAGTTATAGACAGACCTTAGGCATTTTCTTCATACTTCCATTTCTTCCATAACTTTTCTTGGATCTGTAGAATCTACCTCAGTAATCAACTACATAAGGCTTAATTTAACCTGAAAGACATGAATTTGTCTCCTCAGATGCTGCACATAAGCTGGATGGATGAAATCTGTATTTTAAAAACCTGTGAAATTTTACTTCTAACAAGGAAGTAATATTTCTGGCAATGAATTCCACTCACTCACTCAACCCCACCCTCCTTCATAAGCAATGCCTAATCATCAAGTGGGTTTATTTATTTTGCCACTTAAATATTTAACATCTACCAAGGATCTGCTTTCAATTTTTTAAAGGCACTGTGTCTTTTATCTTTGAGCATTTTCCAGCCATTTAAATAAATAGAAATATAGAGTGGTTTCATCACTCAAGCAGGACACTTATGCATGTCTTGTAGTATGAGTCATAATACATGTATGCTTACCCTAGGAGACCCTCAAACACTTTGGAAGTAACAACTCTATATGACTTTCTAGATTTAAATATTTATATCCATATAATCCCTGAGATATGTCATTATAGACACAGTGTACATATAAGCCACCTTGTACGTCACATGCAGTGTATTTTTTGTCCTTTCCCTTTCCTGCTATGGACACTCAGAATAGCTCATAACCAGAAGATATTTTATCAGTGGCTGGATATGGTGTTTTAAAATCATGTTCATAAAGGTTTTGACACTCTTCCCATCAACCAATAGAAATGGTAGGAATGATGCTCTGTGAGGTCAGATAATAAAACATGATATGTCTTCTGCCTGGCTCTCTTGGGACACTCACTTATAGGAAAGCCAGCTACTATGTAAGCAGTCAAACAGTCTTGAACCTGCCATGTTGTGAAGAATCACAAATTAGTGTATGCAAGAGACCCTATGATAAGAGAGAGAGATGGTTGGTGAGCTCCCAGCTGATACCATGTACTCTTCCAGCTCCACTCACCTTCTCATCTGACTGCAATAGTTTGATGAACTTCAATCCAAAACCACATAGTTAAACTCAGTCTAATTTCTTGACTCACAGACACTGAAAAATAATAAACTGATTTTGATGTAAGTCACAAAGTTTTTGAGTAATTTATTTTACAGCATTAGGTAACTGAAATACTCAGACAAACTTGCGCTTTTTATTGCCTCTAGCTATATAAGACACTTTGGCTCTCTTTGCCTATAGGCCTTGGTGGTGGAAGCCACTGGCAGTGATGTCCTTAGATAAAGTCCTTAAAGACCAAGGAATTGAGAAAATAATCAAAGTGATGCTGAAGGCTGACAATGCCTTTCACTAAATTTCTTTATGTCCAGAATTTTTACTGAGTCCATTCATATCTCTTCAATAGAATTCTGGAGATAAGCCAAAATTAAGCTTTCTGCCTACCATAGAAAAAGTGTATGGATTTATAACTGTGACAGAATAAGAACCAGTTGAACTGCTTCAATTCACTCAGGCTTTTGATAGGCCTGGATTCAGATTCTGGCTCAACTATTTATTAGTTATTTAACCATGAGCAGAGTGTTTTCTAAGGAGGCAATTTTATTCATCTTCTCAGAATGAAGTTTCAAGAACCAGGAACAAGTGCCCAAACAGGAGTTTGGGGACAGAGTGGTAAGTTTGGTGGGTATAGGTTGGTGGCTTGGTTGGAGGGTTTTATGGGGGTTAAAGGGTGGAGGGAAGCTAATGGGTATTTCACATTAAGCAGATAAACAGCAGTTAACAGCCTAATTGTGCACTTAGTTTCTTGAATTATTACTCAAATTTGTGTATCACTATCATTTATATTAAAAATCTTTAGTAAATATTTACATGGGTAATTTTAAGTTTATTTAAGTTAGGGTATGTTGTGAAAGCTCTCCACACCTGGGAAATCTAGTTAGTTTGTTCCTAATAACATAAACCTGGTTGCAAAGAGTTATTTGTGTACTGAATCATCAAATAATTGTTAATTAATTGTATAACCAATGTTCGTAAAAGTTTAGCATCAGCACCACCTGCAGTATTTGTTCAAAACAGAGATGCCTGGTCCCCAATGCAGGTATACCAGATCTGAGTCTCTATAAAGGAAGTCAAGAGACTGCCTTTTCAGTAGCTCTCTAAATGGTTGTATTAGTCCATTCTTATGTTGCCATAAAGACCTGCCTGAGACTGGGTAATTTATAAAGGAAAGAGGTTTAATTGATTCACAGTTCTGCAGGGCTGGTGAGGCCTCAAGAAACTTACAGTCTTGGCAGAAGGGAAGCACATCCTTCTTCAAATGGCGGCAGGAAGGGGAAGTGCTGAGCAAAAGAGGGAAAAGCCCTTTATAAAACCATCAGATTTCGTGATAACTCACTCACTATCATGAGAACAGCATGGGGGTAACTGCCCCATGATTCAATCACTGCCCAACAGGTCCCTCCCACAACATGTGCGGATTATGGGAACTATAAATCAGTATGAGATTTGGGCAGGGACACAGCCAAACCATATCAGTGGTCATGAGAAATCCTGCTGGAAAATGGTTAGGGAGGCCATGGTCCTTCATAAAAGGATTCCCAGATGTCCCAGAAACAGGATTTCTCATCTCTGTTTCACTATAGGCCTTTACTGCTACTTGTTATTTTATATTTATGTCTCCACAACATCTTCCCTTTTCTGGAATTTTTATTTCTTCTTAAATTTCCAACTACTCTTCTTTCTTACCTCCCATTCTACTTATTAGAAGGCTTTCCTCCTACCTAATGTAGAAGGTAGAAGTTATTGAAATGAATTGTCTTTGTATTCCCATCTTAATGCATTCTTAATCTGGCTGAGAACTGAGTGTCTGTTTTCTTTATGTGATTCTACTGCTGCATGTCTGAGAGTGAAATTGCTCCAGTTTTTATTTTTCTCTACTGTAAACTATGAGAATCTACCATGGATCTCATAACCAAAGCTAGAGAGTGTTTTTTAAACTTTTAGACCTATATAGCATATATTTTTTATCCAACATCACTCTACATAAATAAAAAGAAAACACAAATAAAATTATTTGATTAAAGTACTTAGAACATTCTGAACACTTCTAGAATAAAATTCATTGATTTAGGTATTTTTCCACAAAATAATTCTTTTCAATTTCATCATGATCATTGGTCACACAGCTTTTCTTAAAAGAATTCACCACTATCTCCAGGATAATAGTTCAAGGTGATGGCACTTTTTGTGTATATTTTCATGTTGGCCCTTTCTTAATCTTTCCATAAATGTCAGTTAAACAACTATGTCATGTCCACCTCCTGGCTGATAATAACTGTAAAACAACGTTAATTGAAAGACAAATTTTGACATCAGAAATGTTAAAATATGAAAAAATGTGCATCTTTGAATCTATTAAATTTTGGTAGTGCTTAGTAAACAGTCTTATGGTAACAATGATGATGGTGATTATGATGATGAAGATGATGAATACTATTTGGGAAATGTATCTTTGTACTTGATGAAGTGTGTGTTTATGTATTTGGGAATGAACACCTGATAGCTGTATTCATGGAGGTGCTATAAAAAAAATAGATGTATACAAAATGAGCAAGAAAGCTAACGGTCTGAGGTGTGACCTGATAAAAATTTTCGTTTCATATCTTCTGATAGCAACCAATTTTTCAGAATATTAATCATGACACTAAAGTTTACTATTCTGATATCACACAAGTTAAACATTTCATTGTCAGTGCTAACACTAAAATTAGGAGCTTATTATCACTGTTTCTCAGTTGCTTGTGGCATAATTTTTATGGGAAAAATTCTTCATGGAATAAAAACCTATCTTCCAGTCCAGAATTCCCATATTTTAGGGTTCCCATATTTTTATATGTTTTACATACTACATTTTCGTTCTTTTTCTTTATACTCACCACATTGAAAAATTAGCATTTCTACTACAAAAATAAAACAGACTGAAACAGAGTGTCCAGACCATTCAAGATGAAAGCCATTTAGACCTATTCACATTTCACCAACTGGTTAGCATTCCTGTACAAATATTCTGTATTTATTTTGAAGTTTCTTCAATTAATATTATTGTTCTTCTATTTCCTACAAATGATGTACTTGTGCCATTCCAGCTGAATCATGCATTTTCCAGATGGCAAAACATTCTAAAGAAAGTATTGCAGTGATAGGTCTGGCTAGCAGACTCACCAACTCTTCCTTGTGCATCTCCACTGGGAATAAATTAGTTTGGGCATGGCCTCCAGGAATGCAGTCAAGATCAAATTTCTCCTTTATTTCTGCAGAAACAACAGATCTGGAGAGAAAGAGCACACTGCACAAACTCTGAGTTTCAACGACTTTTCATTGGAAATTTTCTTTCTCTATTTTTTTATATATATATATTTTTAATTTTTTTTATTATACTTTAAGTTCTAGGGTACATGTGCATAATGTGCAGGTTTGTTACATATGTATACTTGTGCCATGTTGGTGTGCTGCACCCATCAACTCATCAGCACCCATCAATTCGTCATTTATATCAGGTATAACTCCCATTGCAATCCCTCCCCCCTCCCCCCTCCCCATGATAGGCCCCGATGTGTGATGTTCCCCTTCCCGAGTCCAAGTGATCTCATTGTTCAGTTCCCATCTATGAGTGAGAACATGCGGTGTTTGGTTTTCTGTTCTTGTGATAGTTCGCTAAGAATGATGGTTTCCAGCTGCATCCATGTCCCTACAAAGGACGCAAACTCATCCTTTTTTATGGCTGCATAGTATTCCATGGTGTATATGTGCCACATTTTCTTAATCCAGTCTGTCACTGATGGACATTTGGGTTGATTCCAAGTCTTTGCTACTGTGAATAGTGCTGCTATAAACATACGTGTGCATGTGTCTTTATAGCAGCATGATTTATAATCCTTTGGGTATATACCCAGTAGTGGGATGGCTGGGTCATATGGCACATCTAGTTCCAGATCCTTGAGGAATTGCTATACTGTTTTCCATACTGGTTGAACTAGTTTACAATTCCACCAGCAGTGTAAAAGTGTTCCTATTTCTCCACATCCTCTCCAGTGCCTGTTGTTTCCTGACTTTTTAATGATTGCCATTCTAACTGGTGTGAGATGGTATCTCATTGTGGTTTTGATTTGCATTTCTCTGATGGCGAGTGTTGATGAGCATTTTTTCATGTGTCTGTTGGCTATATGAAAGGCTTCTTTTGAGAAATGTCTGCTCATATCCTTTGCCCACTTTTTGATGGGGTTGTTTGTTTTTTTCTTGTATATTTGTTTGAGTTCTTTGTAGGTTCTGGATATTAGCCCTTTGTCAGATGAGTAGATTGCAAAAATTTTCTCCCATTCTGTAGGTTGCTTGTTCACTCTGATGGTAGTTTCTTTTGCTGTGCAGAAGCTCTTTAGTTTAATGAGATCACATTTGTCAATTTTGGCTTTTGCTGCCGTTGCTTTTGGTGTTTTAGACATGAAGTCCTTGCCCATGCCTATGTCCTGAATGGTACTACCTAGGTTTTCTTCTAGGGTTTTTATGGTATTAGGTCTAACATTTCAGTCTCTAATCCATCTTGAATTAATTTTCGTATAAGGAGTAAGGAAAGGGTCCAGTTTCAGCTTTCTACTTATGGCTAGGCAATTTTCCCAGCACCATTTATTAAATACGGAATCCTTTCCCCATTTCTTGTTTCTCTCAGGTTTGTCAAAGATCAGATGGCTGTAGATGTGTGGTATTATTTCTGATGACTCTGTTCTGTTCCATTGGTCTATATCTCTGTTTTGGTACCAGTACCATGCTGTTTTGGTTACTGTAGCCTTGTAGTATAGTTTGAAGTCAGGTAGCGTGATGCCTCCAGGTTTGTTCTTTTGACTTAGGATTGTCTTGGCAATGCAGGCTCTTTTTTGGTTCCATATGAACTTTAAAGCAGTTTTTTCCATTTCTGTGAAGAAACTCATTGGTAGCTTGATGAGGATGGTGTTGAATCTATAAATTACCTTGGGCAGTATGGCCATTTTCGTGATACTGATTCTTCCTATCCATGAGCATGGTATGTTCTTCCATTTGTTTGTGTCCTCTTTGATTTCACTGAGCAGTGGTTTGTAGTTCTCCTTGAAGAGGTCCTTCACATCCCTTGTAAGTTGGATTCCTAGGTATTTTATTCTCTTTGAAGCAATTGTGAATGGAAGTTCACCCATGATTGGGCTCTCTGTTTGTCTGTTACTGGTGTATAAGAATGCTTGTGATTTTTGCACATTAATTTTGTATCCTGAGACTTTGCTGAAGTTGCTTATCAGCTTAAGGAGATTTTGGGCTGAGACGATGGGGTTTTCTAAATATACAATCATGTCATCTGCAAACAGGGACAATTTGACTTCTTCTTTTCCTAACTGGATACCCCTGATTTCTTTCTCTTGCCTGATTGCCCTAGCCAGAACTTCCAACACTATGTTGAATAGGAGTGATGAGAGAGGGCATCCCTGTCTTGTGCCAGTTTTCAAAGGGAATTTTTCCAGTTTTTGCCCATTCAGTATGATATTAGCTGTGGGTTTGTCATAAATAGCTCTTATTATTTTGAGGTACGTTCCATCAATACCGAATTTATTGAGTGTTTTTAGCATGAAGGGCTGTTGAATTTTGTCAAAAGCCTTTTCTGCATCTATTGAGATAATCATGTGGTTCTTGTCTTTGGTTCTGTTTATGTGCGTATGTTTATTGATTTGCATATGTTGAACCAGCCTTGCATCCCAGGGATGAAGCCCACTTGATCATGGTGGATAAGCTTTTTGATGTGCTGCTGAATCCGGTTTGCCAGTATTTTATTGAGAATTTTTGCATCGATGTTCATCAGGGATATGGGTCTAAAATTCTCTTTTTTTGTTGTGTCTCTGCCAGGCTTTGGTATCAGGATGATGTTGGCCTCATCAAATGAGTTAGGGAGGATTCCCTCTTTTTCTATTGATTGGAATAGTTTCCGAAGGAATGATACCAGCTCCTCCTTGTACCTCTGGTAAAATTCAGCTGTGAATCCATCTGGTCCTGGACTTTTTTTGGTGGGTAGGCTATAAATTATTGCCTCAATTTCAGAGCCTGTTATTGGTCTATTCAGGGATTCAACTTCTTCCTGGTTTAGTCTTGGGAGGGTGTAAGTGTCCAGGAAATTATCCATTTCTTCTAGATTTTCTAGTTGATTTGGGTAGAGGTGTTTATAGTATTCTCTGATGGTAGTTTGTATTTCTGTGGGGTCGGTGGTGATATCCCCTTTATCATTTTTTATTGCGTCTATTTGATTCCTCTCTCTTTTCTTCTTTAGTAGTCTTGCTAGTGGTCTGTCAATTTTTTGATCTTTTCAAAAAACCCACTCCTGGATTCATTGATTTTTTGGAGGGTTTTTTGTGTCTCTATCTCCTTCAGTTCTGCTCTGATCTTAGTTATTTCTTGCCTTCTGCTAGCTTTTGAATGTGTTTGCTCTTGCTTCTCCAGTTCTTTTAATTGTGATGTTAGAGTGTCAATTTTAGATCTTTCCTGCTTTCTCTTGTGGGCATTTAGTGCTATAAATTTCCCTCTACACACTGCTTTAAATGTGTCCCAGATATTCTGGTATGTTGTATCTTTGTTCTCATTGGTTTCAAAGAACATCTTTATTTCTGCCTTCATTTCGTTATGTACCCAGTAGTCATTCAGGAGCAGGTTGTTCAGTTTCCATGTACTTGAGCGGTTTTGATTGCGTTTCTTAGTCCTGAGTTCTAGTTTGATTGTACTGTGGTCTGAAAGACAGTTTCTTATAATTTCTGTTCTTTTACATTTGCTGTTTTTTTTCTCAATTTCTTAATTCACCCACAGGTCATTCAGGAAAATATTGTTTAATTTCCATGTGTTGCAATGTGTAGTGTCCAAAATTCCTTTTGCTTTTGATTTCCAGTTTTCGTCCATTGTGGTCATAGATGCTTGATAATATTTCAGTTTTTTTGAATGTTTTAAGACTTGTTTTGTGTCTTAATATATGGTCTATCCTTGAGGATGATCCATGTGCTGATGATAAGAATGCATGTTCTCCAGCATTCAATGAAATGTTCTATAAACATCTGTTGGGTTCTATAGTGCAAATTAAGGCTCATGTTTCTTTGCTGTGTTTTTGTCTAGAAGATCCCACAAATGCTGAAAGTGAAGTGTTCAAGTCTCCAGCCATTATTGTATTTAGGACCATCTCTCTTGTTAGCTGTAATAATATTAGTTTTCTATACTTGGATATTAATATTTTCTCTAGGTTTGAGAAGTTCTGTGTTATAAGCATGGGTCCTCCCGTGTTGGGTACATATATATTTAAAATTGTGATATCGTCTTGCTGAAATGACACCTTTATCATTATATAATTACCTTCTTTGTCTCTTCAAATAATTTTTGTCTTGACATCTTTTTTTGATATAAGTGCAGCTACTTGTGCTTTTTTTTTTTTTTTTTTTTTTTTTTGGTTTCCATTGACATGGAATACCTTTCTCAAGTCTGTGTGTTTCTAGGTGAAGTGAGTTATTTTGTAGGAAACAGACCACTGGGTCTTTTTTTTTTTTTTTAATTCATTAAGCCATTTTTGATGTCTTTTTATTGGAGAATTTAGTCCATTTACATTCAAAATTATTATTCATAATTAAGGAGTTACTCCTGTTATTTTGCTATTTGTTTTCTGGTTATTTTGTGGTCCTTTCTTCTTTTCTTCCTTCACGTCTTTCTTTCCATGAAGGTAATTTTTCTGATGATAAGACTTAATCTCTCCTTTTTATTTTTTTTTTTGCACCAGTTATATGTTTTTTAATTTGAAGTCATGACAAGGCTTGCAGATCCTATCTTATAGCTCTTTATTTAAGCTAACAACTTAATAGTGTTTGCACAAACAAACAAAAAGAAAACTAATAAAAACTCTATACCTTAACTTTGCCCCTTACTTTTTAACTTATGTTGTTTTTATTTTTATCTTACCCTAACGTCTATGTCTTGAAAAGTTATTTTTTTTATTAGTTTATCACTTAAGTCTTTCTACTTAAGATAAAAGTAGTTTACATACAAGAGTCACAGTGTTATAATATTCTGTGTTTTCCTGTGAACTTACCATTACCAGTGAGTTTTGTACCTTAAAATGATTTCTCTTTGCTCGTTAATATATTTTCCTTTGTGATAGAAGTAATTCCTTCAGCATTTATTGTAGGATAGATCTGTTGTGGATAAAATCTCTCAGCATTTGTTTACTTGGGAAGTATCTTCTTATGTTTCTCCTTCATATTTTAGGAATTTTTTTCCAGATATACTATTCCAGGGTGTACATGTTTTATCTTTCAGCACTTTAAATATGTCATGCCACTTTCTCCTGGCCTGTAACTTCTCCACTGAAAAGCCTGCTGCCACACATATTAGAGCTCCATTGTATGTTACTGGATTCTTTTTCTCTTGCTGTTTTTAGGATCCTTTGTTTATCCTTGACCTTTGTAAGTTTGATTATTAAATGCCTTGAAGTAGCTTTCTTTGTATTTAAGCTGCTTGGTGTTCTATAACCTTCATATACTTGTATATTAATATTTTTCTCTAGGTTTGAGAAGTCCTGTGTTATAACTATGGTGTACTTGGATTTTGATTTTTTTCTCTGGAAGTTCTCTGTTATTATCCCTTTGAATATTTCTCTCTTGGGAAGTTCTCTGTTATTATCCCTTTGAACAATATTTCTACCTCTGTCTCTTTTTCTAACTCCTGTTTAAGGCCAATAACTTCTAGATTTGCCATTTTGAGGCTATTTTCTAGTTCTTGTAGGCATGCTTCATTGTTTTTTATTGTTTTTTCTTTTGTCTCCTCTGATTGTATTTTCAAATAGCCTGTCTTCGAGCTCACTAGATCTTTCTTCTGTTTGATCAATTGTGGTATTAAAATGTTCTGGGACATTTTTCAGTTTGCCAATTGCATTTTTCAACTCTATAGTCTCAGCTTGATTCATTTTAATTATTTCAATCTCTTTGTTAAATTAATCTGATATAATTCTGAATTCTTTCTCTGCATTACCTTAAATTTCTTTGAATCCCCTCAAAACAGTTATTTTGAATTCTCTGTCTGAAAGGTCGCATATCTGAGTTTCTCCAGGATTAGTCCCTGTTGCCTTATTTAGTTTGTTTGGTGAGGTCATATTTTTCTGGATCATCTTAATGCTTGTGGATGTTTGTCTGTGTCTGGGCATCAGAGTTAGGTATTTACTGTAGTCTTTGCAGTGTGGGTTTGTTAGTGCTTGTCCTTCTTGGGAAGGCTTTCTAGGTGTTTGAAAAGATTTTGGTTTCATGACTTAAGCTGCATCTGCTTTAGGGGACAGCCTAAGCCAGTAATACTGTGGTTTTTGCAGACTCGTAGAGCTTACTGTCTTGATGGTCTTGAATAAAATCCAAAAGAATTATGTGGGTTACCAGGTGGAGACTCTTGTTCCCCTCCCTCACTTTCTCCCAGACAGAATTTCTGTCACTGTTCTGAGCTGCCTGGTACTGGGGGTGAAGTGACACAAGTACCCCTGGGGCCACCATTACTGGGGACTGTGCTGGGTCAGACCTGAATACAGTATAGCACTGGGTCTTGCCTGTGGCCCACTATAACTGCTACCTGGCTACTGCCTATTTGTACTCAAGGTCATGGGGTTTTACAATCAGTAGTTGGTGAAGCTAGCCAGGCTTGTATACTTCCCTTCAGGGTGGTGAATCCCCCCAAGCCCCAGATGGCTCCAGCAGTGCCACCTGAAATCAGACAGTAGAATAAAAAACCCTAGAAGTCAACCTTGTGTTCTACTGTACTGTGGCAGAACTGTCACTAAAGCCACAAGGCGCTGTCCTTCCCACTCTTCCCTCTCCTTTCCTTAGGCAGGGAGCCTTACTCTGCAGCCACTGCCATATTTGATGTTCCCTTAAGGCCCAAGGGCTCTTAAGTCAGCTTGTGGTAAATGCTGCTTAACTTGGGACTCACCCTTTAGGGCAGCGGGCTCCCCTCTCACCCAAGGAAGGTCCAGAAGATGCTATACAAAATTGAAGGCCTGGAATCAGGGATCTCAAGAACCCACTTGGTATTCTACCCTTCTGTATCTGAGCTGGTAACCAAGGTGCAAGACAAAGTTCCATTTACTTTTCCCGCCACTGTTCTCAAGAAAAGGATTCTCTCCCCATAGCCATTATAACTGGGAATATGCTGAGTCTCACCTGAAGCCAAATATTCTCAGTCTCACCCAAGGTCAATGGCATACTATTTATGCATTGCTGCTGGTTAGTCAGAGCCCAAGGGCTCTTTAGTCAGAAGGTGATGGGTCTGGATGAATCTAGGTCCTTTTCTTCAAGGCAGTGAGTTCCTCTCTGGCCCAGGGTGTGTCTAGAAATGTTATCTGGGATCTAGGGCTTGGAAGGAGGAACTCATGACTCTGACTGGTGACTTGTCCTGATGTGGTTGAGCTAATATCCAAGATGCAAGACAAAGTCCTCTTACTCTTCCCTCTTCTCTCCTCAAGCAGAAGGAAGGTGTCTCTTTTGGAGCTGTGAGTTGTACAGCCTGATGTTGGGTAAAGGGTGACAGAAGAACTCCCTTAGTTGCCTCTGCTAATGTATCACTAGGTTGTGTGCCTCTCATGTTCACTCTGAGCCCAGTTCAGCAGTAGGACCTTCAAGTTTATTTAGGGCTCCAGATTACTTTAGTCCATGATGACAGGGCTTGCCTGAACTCAGGCTTTGACTTCTGGAATGGGTGATTCCCCTGTGTCTAGAGCTGGCTTAAATACTCTCTCCATAGGTTAGTGTCAGCTCATTTCAGCCTGGTTTTTTTTTCTGCTGTGACAGAGTAGCACCGATTTCAGTGCAACATCTCACAACCCCTGTGCTCATCTTCTTCCAAGCACACAGATTCTCTTTCTGCACCATGCAGTTATGCTGGGGGATGGAGAAGGCATGGGCTTGGTAATTCAGACTGTCTTTCCTACCCTTTTTTAGTGACTCAGCAACACGAATTCAAAACCAGGTGCTGTGAGTGCTCACTTGATGCTTGGATCTTATGAAAGTGCTTTTCTTGTGTGTAGATAGTTGTTAAATTGGTATTCTTATAAGAGGGGTGATGATTGGTGTAGCCTCCTGTTTGGTCATCTTGCTCTACCCCTCCTCACCTATACACAGTTTTATAATCTGTAAATCTACATTTTATAATCTACCATACATGAATTGGTAAAGGTTTAGATTATATGGATCTGTGAAGTTTTAGGAACACGAAAATTGGAAATTTAATTTTAGTTAGTTTAACCATTTGAAATTGCATTTAGTTACTTGTAATAGCCAATTATAGTAGCTTAAATAATCAAATGGTTTACTGTCTTGTGATAAAATATCTAAAAGTAGGCTCACCAGTGAGCCATAAAATCATCAATGTCCTAGGTTTCTTCTGATTATCTGTCTTGCCCTTTTTTAATGTGCTCCATCCTTGAGGTTGCTCCATGACTACAACAAGGCTTCTAGAACTCCAGCCATCTTATTCACTTTCTAGGAAAAAAGCAGGGGAAAAGAAGGGGGCAAAAAGAAACTTTCCCTAGTTGCATAATCTTCTTTGAAATCTCTTTTAAAAGAATTTCAGAAGCCTTACCCATTGACTTGCATTTTCATACTATTGATCACATCTAACTGCAAAGGAGCTCATTACCACTTTGAATAAAAACAGATCTGTGTTACTAAAGATGAGAAGAGTGGGTATTGAATAAGCTGATAGCAATCTCTGCTTCAGGTTCTTTCCCTTCTCATTCTGCAAAGCATACCTTTTCCCTCCATTTGATATGTAAAAATAATTTTCCAACAGCCAACTAGGAAGGTGGAAGATATCTACAAGGAGAACTATAAATCACTGCTCAAAGAAATCCGAGATGATGCAAGCGAATGAAAAAAACATTCTATGCTCACGAATAGGAAGAACTGATCTCATTAAAATGGCCATATTGTCCAAAACAATTTACAGATTCAATGCTATTCCTGTTAAACTACCATTGGGATTCTTCACAGAACCAGAAAAAACTATTTAAAATTCATGTGGAATCGAAAAAGAGCCCAAATAGCCAAGGCAATCCTAAGCAAAAAGAACAGAGCTGGACATATACTAACCAACTTCAAACTGCACTATGGGGCTACAGTAACCAACACAGCATGGTACTAGTACAAAAACAGACACATAGACCAATGATATAGAATAGGGAGCCCAGAAATAAGATTGTACACCTACAACAATCTGATCTTAGACAACCCTGACAACAAAAAGCAATGGAGAGGGGATTCCTTATTCAATAAATGGTGCTGGGAGAACCGGCTTGACATGTGCAGAAGATTGAAATGGGACCCTTTCCTTAAATCTATATGATAGAAAATAAACTCAAGATGAATTAAATACTTAAATGTAAATCCCAAAACTATAAAACCCTATAAAAGTGGAAGAGAGTATCATTCAGGACATAGGCATGAGCAAAGATTTCAAGATGGAGATGCCGAAAGCAATTACAACAAAAGCAAAAATTGACAAATGGGATCTAATTAAACGTAAGAGCTTCTGCACAGAAAAGGAACTATCAACAGAGTAAACAGACAACCTACAGAATGGGAAACAATTTTTGAAAACTATGCATCCGACAAAGGTCTAATATCTAGCGTCAAAAAAGAACTTAAACAAGTTTTCGAGAAAAAAACATTAAAAAGTGGAAGAAAGGACAAAAACAGACACTTTTCAAAAGATGACATACATGTGGCCATAAGCATATAAAAAAAGTTCAACATCACTAATCATTCAAGGAGAGCAAATCAAAACAACAATGCAATGCCATCTCACACTAATCTGAATGGCTATTACTAAAAAGTCAAAATAAAACAAAACAGATGCTGGTGAGGTTGTAGAGAAAAAGGAATGCTTAAACACTTTCGGTGGGAGTGTAAATTAGTTCAACCACTGTGGAAGACAGTATGCAATTCCTCAAAGACCAAAGACATAAATACCATTTGATCCAGCAACCCCATTACTGCATATATACACAAAGGAATATAAATTATTCTGTTATAAAGACACATACACTCATATGTTCATTGCAGCACTCTTCACAATAGCAAAGCCATGGAATCAACCTAAATGCCAACTGATGATAGATTGGATAAATGGTACATATATCATAAAGAAAACATGGTACATATGTATCATGAATATTATGCAGTTATAAAAAAAATGAGACCATGTCCTTTGCAGGGACATGAATAGAGGTGGAGGCCATTATTCTTAGGAAACTGACACAGGAACAGAAAATCAAATGCTGCATGTTCTCACTTATAAGTAGGAGCTAAATGATGAGGACACATGGACACATAGAGGGGAACAACACACAATGGGGCCTATTGGAAGGTGAAGCATGGGAGGAGGGAGAGGATCAGGAAAAATAACTAATGGGTAATAGGCTTAATACCTGGGCGATGAAATAATCCTAAAACAAACCCACATGACACAAGTTTACCTGTGTAACAAACCTATGCATGTATCCCTGAACTTAAAATAAAACTTTAAAAAATGGTATTAATCTCTAAAAAAAAATTCCAGAAAAATATTTTAATATAAAAATGTGTCTTTAAAAAATTAAAATCACTGTTGTTTAGGCACTCATTTCCATTTGTTTGCTAATTAATATTATAACATCATAAAATTTTAACCCTGAAGAAACATTAACGATTACTGTTTCCATGTGAGCTATTCAAAGCATGGTTCAGATCAGTGCCAACTAACGGACTATTCTTTTTCTTCACTTAAGTATAAAAATTAAGAGTAAGAGTAAGTGTTTCAATACATTTATAGAAATTTGACAGATTAATAATATACATGTATAATTTAATAATTAAGATGATATATTTTGTCTTTTTTATTTCTCTAGTAGTTACTTTTATTGTATTTTACCAAATTATTAATTCATGACACATTGGAAATTTAAAAATAGATAGAAATGGATATTTTCACTTGTAACCTTTTCAATTTTTAGGCAATAGTGGTAAAGTATATAAGGCTGAGATATGATCCTGTAAATACAATGTGATAATTATAGAATCCATTTTGCTACATTAACTGTGTAATAATACTGTTAAAATTCAAAATTTTAACTAGCAGTCTTTTAATATCTAAGCATTGCAACATAATAACTTGGCAAAATTTTCACCACATTATAATTATTTATTCATTACATTGTAGTGGAAAAGTATAACCAAATGACTGCTGAAAGTTAGAGTCTCAGAATTGACATTTTGGAAGGAGAAGGTAGGATAACTCATGCTAGATAATTTTGCTATAAAATTCTTGCACAAAAACTATTTCTCTGTAAACTCAAGAATACGTAGTTTATTTGTTCCACAATAACATTAACGTATAATGAAGAATTATTTTTAATGTCATTCATTATCTTCTTACATTTCTATTGAAGTCCATTGATTAGCATGGACATAGCGAGTTTTCAAAAAGTGCAGAATAGTAACTTTGCACTAAACTTTAAGGGATGCATAATATAATTTAAAGTCAAGAACAATTTTTCTGTTCTAAATTTAAAATCTGATGATAAAGCAATAAAAATACAACTATTAATTATTCTTAATATGCTCAATTTACATTAAATCATTTATAAACAATATCTTCTAATTCTTCTATCTCCTTTGTTTTAGCACTTTTGAATTGGTAGTATGTTGGGGCCAGAGATATTATTTATAACAAAAACTTCTGCTTGAGCTTGGAGTTACCTGTGCTGAGGTTAACAAGCAAAATAACAGCCCCTTCCACATGATTTGTAGTTTGTGGCACAATATTTGCTTACTTGCCAATAGTATCTTTAGTATCCTTCAGTCTTGAGAAATCTGTTTTTGAGGAATCATGAAAGAAGTAGCAGGTATCTCAGTCATGATCTGAATAATATTCTTGGGAAAACACAGAAGGCAGGAAGCAGCAAGCAAGAAGCCAGACCAGACTCAGAGAAGGAGTATGATGAGTAATAATATTTAGTGTACAAAGGCACAGATACAATCCATCCATTACTTACCATGCTTAGAATTATTGTAGACCCTCAACATATGTCTGCAAATAAACTAGAATAAAAAAGTCAGAGACAGAGTTTGGGTGTGGATGGTAGAAGAGATACAATAATAAAGTCTAAGAGGAAGCAATTTTCCTTACTGTACTACAAATTCACTGAGATCATACACAACATCAATTCATTTTTATATCTATGATCTCTACCACATAGAAGTCATAATCAATGCGGGCAATGAATGAATACATGATTTATGATGGCTTCAATGAAAACAGAAACAGAGAAACAGTATGTCCTAAGTGAAATTGAAGTGGATTTACAGATAAAACAGGAGGGAGAACATGGATAAAATTTCAATGTATGAGGACCCAAGAAGAAATGAAGAGTGAGGACAGTAGGGACAGACGGAGGCAGGGATAAAGACAGATATATGTAAAGTGGTATGTGTGTATCGGTGTTTATAGGTGTTGATGGAAAGAGTCAGGGTGTAGAGAAAGGTTGAAAACATAAGGGTTAGGCTACTGAATGAGTAAGAGCTAAAAATTTACAAAATTATATATTCTTAGTTTCTTTTTCAAATTAGGACAAGAATGTAAATAAAACAATAAAACAGCTTGAAATTGTATTATCTAATAATATATGAAGAGATGATTAAAATGCATAGCATAAAACTTGGTTACTTGATGTTCTTCAAACCTATAATTTTGTAAGAACAAAAGGAAGTGAGAGATTGCATCCAGAGAAAAATGCTTATTTGCAATAAGTTAAACTAACTAATAACCAAGCCTTCTGAGTTTCCCAACCAAACTCCTTAGAATTATGGACAATAATTTGCAATCAGGTTATCAGAATTCATTTTATAAAGACATGCCATTAAACTCAATAAAATTTAATTGAGTTTTGTAACTTTCCATCCTTAGTAATGAGCCAAGGATAAAGTGGCCAGATCTCTCATTTTACCTAATGAATTTTTTTTAAGGATTAATGTAGGTATATGTCTAAATGTTATACCTACAAACATAAACATTGATTCTCAGTGTCAGTCAATGCTGGTTCAACATTTAGAGCTCTTCATTTACTCTCACATGAAGTGTTCTTTGAATACTCATTACTTGTTGATGAAGGTCTCCTTTGTTCGTTTACTCATGAACCTAAGGGACATTAAAATGCTATCAAGATAGGTGCAAGTCTCAACAAAGCAAAGTTACAAACAATTAGGACTTGTTAATTTCTCCAGTTTAAGATACCTCCAGCTACACTTCCCACTTAGAGTGTGCTGTACGACCTGCCTGACACTTTTCTAATCAATTATTCTTTTTTATAACCAATTTTTTTATACTTCTTTCTCAAATCTCCTCTGTGACAACTTCAACATATATACAATCCCATTTTCAAAAACACAGGTCATAATAACTCACAGATCTTTCTGAATGCCCTCTTTTTAGGCAGGCTTATCTAAGAGACGGCTTGTTGTGCCTCAACTCAACATAATACCCAATCATGTTTTATCTCCTCTCCAACCCATACTATTACTAATACTAATATTAACTACTACTACTTCTATTACCACTACCACCATCACCAACACCACCACCTACTAGTGCTACTAACTCCTGCTATTGCTGCCACTGCCATTGCTATAGATTTATCAGAACTCCATTGTAAGCCAGGCATGGTGCCAAACTCTTTACTCATGATAGTCCTGTAAGACAGGATTATACAAATTTTATTCATTTGTATTTTACAGATGGTACTGTCAAAGCTGAAATGAGATTACATAAACCGCTAGTAAATGTCGGAGTCTGAATTCAAACACAGGTCGCCTTGGTGCCAAAGCTTGGGTTGTTTCTATTCCATCAAATGACAAAAGGACAAAAAGAACAAAAGGACAGGATTTACCCAGGAATTGGCCAAGACATCAAAGATTTCTGAATTTAGAATCTAGAAAAACATAAGTGTACATGCTGGAATTGACTTGGACAGCTGGAAAGCAAGAATGAATGACTTTCTTGGTACAAGATATTCTGGGTTTTTTTATTTTTTATTTTTTGTAACACTCTAGTTTACCTGTGGATTATTTAAAATGTAAATATCTCGTTGGGGACAAGATATTTGGTACATACTGCTCTCTAAGTACTGTAGACATTAAGGGATGGAAAAGTTCACTGAGTCTTACGAAATTCATCACAATCCATGTAGAATTATGCTGGTTTAACAAAGACAAAGCTTTACCGAAGTTGCAAAGGACATTAATTAATGAAAAGAGATTGTACACTTTATGTCTACTTTATTTAATTACACCAAAAGTGTAAGAATTTGAAGTTCATTGTGCCAGTTTCCCATGAATCTGTGAAGTACTGCATTATGAAAAACAACTTCACTTACAGTTTGAAATTATAGAGATGGGAAGAAAGTGATAGGGCAAAACCTCATATTTCTTACCTTATCCAACACAGTGCCTAGTAAAGAAAAGAAAGAAAACATTAAAATTAGAAGGGGCACAGTGAAAGGCCTTCAAATATATTTCTTTTTAAAAAATTAATAACATCAAATAAAAATAAGTACTTATTTGGTGTAGGCACATAGACTATATATAGTAAGTGTTTGAAAAATATTTGTTAAATAAATACTTTTCACTTGCAAACATATTTTAGCTTTCTGGAAAGATAGAAAGTTGTGTTTAGCCATTTTAGATCTCTCATATACAATTTTATAATTTTAGAGTATGGTTCATAACTTTAAAAGTCATCATGTCAGTATTAGAATGCCTGAACAGACCAATAAAAAATAAAGAAATTGAAGTAGAAATTAAAAATAGCTCAACAAAGAAAAGTCCAGGATCAGATGCTTTCATGGCTGAAGTATACCAAACATTCAAAGAAGAATTATTAGGGGCGGAGCAAGATGGCCGAATAGGAACAGCTCCAGTCTCCAGCTCCCAGCGCAAGCAACACAGAAGACAAGTGATTTCTGCATTTTCAACTGAGGTACTGGGTTCATCTCACTAGGGAGTGCCGGACAATTGGTGCTGGTCAGCTGCTACGGCCCGACCAGCCAGAGCTGAAGCAGGGCCAGACAGCGCCTCACCTGGGAAGCGCAAGGGGGAAGGGAATCCCTTTTTCTAGTCAGGGGAACTGAGTCACACAACAGCTGGAAAATCGGGTAACTCCCACCCCAATACTGCGCTGTACCAAGGGTCTTAGCAAATGAGCACACCAGGAGATTATATCCCACACCTGGCCAGGAGGGTCCCACACCCGCCCACGGAGCCTCCCTCATTGCTAGCACAGCAGTCTGCCATCTAACTGCAAGGCAGCAGCGAGGCTGGAGGAGGGGCGCCCGCCATTGCTGAGGCTTAAGTAGGTAAACAAAGCCTCTGGGAAGCTTGAACAGGGTGGAGCTCACAGCAGCTCAAGGAGACCTGCCTGTCTCTGTAGACTCCACCTCTGGGGAAAGGGCACAGCTAATCAACAACAACAACAACAACAACAACAAAGCAGCAGAAACCTCTGCAGCCGCAAGCGACTCTGTCTGACAGCTTTGAAGAGAACAGTGGATCTCCCAACACGGAGGTTGAGATCTGAGAACAGACAGACTGCCTGCTCAAGTGGGTCCCTGACCCCTGAGTAGCCTAACTGGGAGACATCCCCCACTAGGGGCAGTATGACACCCCACACCTCACAGGGTGGAGTACACCCCTGAGAGGAAGCTTCCAAAGTAAGAATCAGACAGGTACACTCACCGTTCAGCAATATTCTATCTTCTGCAACCTCTGCTGCTGATACCCAGGCAAAGAGGGTCTGGAGTGGACCTCAAGCAATCTCCAACAGACCTACAGCTGAGGGTCCTGACTATTACAAGGAAAACTATCAAACAGGAAGAACATCTATACGAAAACCCCATCAGTACGTCACCATCATCAAAGACCAGAGGCAGATAAAACCACAAAGATGGGGAAAAAGCAGGGCAGAAAAGCTGGAAATTCAAAAAATAAGAGCGCATCTCCCCCTGCAAAGGAGCGCAGCTCATCGCCAGCAACGGATCAAAGCTGGACGGAGAAAGACTTTGACGAGATGAGAGAAGAAGGCTTCAGTCCATCAAACTTCTCAGAGCTAAAGGAGGAATTACGTACCCAGTGCAAAGAAACTAAAAATCCTGAAAAAAGAGTGGAAGAATTGATAACTAGAATAATTAATGCAGAGAAGGCCATAAATGAACTGACAGAGATGAAAACCATGACACGAGAAATATGTGACAAATGCACAAGCTTCAGTAACCGACTTGATCAACTGGAAGAAAGAGTATCAGTGATAGAGGATCAAATGAATGAAATGAAGTGAGAAGAGAAATCTAATGAAAAAAGAAGAAAAAGAAATGAACAAAGCCTGCAAGAGTATGGGATTATGTAAAAAGACCAAATCTATGTCTGACTGGAGTGCCTGAAAGTTAGGGGGAAAATGGAACCAAGTTGGAAAACACTCTTCAGGATATCATCCAGGAGAACTTTCCCAACCTAGTAAGGCAGGCCAACATTCAAATTCAGGAAATACAGAGAATGCCACAAAGATACTCCTCAAGAAGAGCAACTCCAAGACACGTAATTGCCAGATTCACCAAAGTTGAAATGAAGGAAAAAATCTTAAGAGCAGACAGAGAGAATGGTCGGGTTACCCACAAAGGGAAGCCCATCAGACTAACAGCAGATCTCTTGGCAGAAACTCTACAAGCCAGAAGAGAGTGGAGGCCAATATTCAACATTCTTAAAGAAAAGAATTTTAAACCCAGAATTTCATATCCAGCCAAACTAAGTTTCATAAGTGAAGGAGACATAAAATCCTTTACAGATAAGCAAATGCTTAGAGATTTTGTCACCACCAGGCCTGCCTTACAAGAGACCCTGAAGGAAGCAATAAACATGGAAAGGAACAACCAGTACTAGCCATTGAAAAACATGCCAAAATGTAAAGACCATCGAGGCTAGGAAGAAACTGCATCAACTAATGAGCAAAATAACCAGTTAATATCATAATGGCAAGATCAAGTTCACACATAACAATATTAATTTTAAGTGTAAATGGACTAAATGGTCCAATTAAAAGACACAGACTGGCAAACCGGATAAAGAGTCAAGACCCATCAGTTTGCTGTATTCAGGAGACCCATCTCACATGCAGAGACACACACAGGCTCAAAATAAAGGGATGGAGGACGATCTACCAAGCAAATGGAGAACAAAAAAAAGCAGGGGTTGTGATCCTAGTCTTTGATAAAACAGATTTAAACCATCAAAGATCAAAAGAGACAAAGAAGGACATTACATAATGTTAAAGGGATCAATTCAACAGGAAGAGCTAACTCTCCTAAATATATATGCACCCAATACAGGAGCACCCAGATTCATAAAGCAAGTCCTTAGAGACTTACAAAGAGACTTAGACTCCCATACAATAATAATGGGAGACTTCAACACCCCACTGTCAACATTAGACAGATCAACGAGACAGAAAGTTAACATGGATATCCAGGAATTGAACTCATCTTTGCAGCAAGCAGACCTAATAGACATCTACAGAACTCTCCACCCCAAATCAACAGAATATACATTCTTCTCAGTACCACATCACATTTATTCCAAAACGGACCACATAAATGGAAGTAAAGCACTCCTCAGCAAATGTAAAAGAACAGAAATTATAACAAACTGTCTCTCAGACCACAGTGCAATCAAACTAGAACTCAGGACTAAGAAACGCAATCAAAACCGCTCAACTACATGGAAACTGAACAACCTGCTCCTGAATGACTACTGGGTACATAACAAAATGAAGGCAGAAATAAAGATGTTCTTTGAAACCGATGAGAACAAAGATACAACATACCAGAATCTCTGGGACACATTTAAAGCAGTGTGTAAGGGAAATTTATAGCACTAACTGCCCACAAGAGAAAGCTGGAAAGATCTAAAAATTGACACTCTAACATCATAATTAAAAGAACTAGAGAAGCTAGAGCAAACACATTCAAAAGCTAGCAGAAGGCAAGAAATAACAAAGATCCGAGTAGCACTGAAGGAGATAGAGACACAAAAATCCTCCAAAAAATCAATGAATCCAGGAGTGGGTTTTTTGAAAAGATCAACAAAATTGATAGACCGCTAGCTAGACTAATAAAGAAGAAAAGAGAGAAGAATCAAATAGACGCAATAAAAAATGATAAAGGGGATATCACCACCGACCCCACAGAAATACAAACTACCATCAGAGAATACTAAAAATACCTCTACGCAAATCAACTAGAAAATCTAGAAGAAATGGATAATTTCCTGGACACTTACTCTCTCCCAAGACTAAACCAGGAAAAAGTTGAATCCCTGAATAGACCAATAGCAGGCTCTGAAATTGAGGCAATAATTTATAGCCTACCAACCAAAAAACGTCCAGGACCAGATGAATTCACAGCTGAATTTTACCAGAGGTACCAGGAGGAGCTGGTACCATTCCTTCTGAAACTATTCCAATCAATAGAAAAAGAGGGAATCCTCTCTAACTCATTTTATGAGGCCAACATCATCTTCATACCAAAGCCTGGCAGAGACACAACAAAAAAAAAGAGAATTTTAAACCAATATCCCTGATGAACGGTGATGCAAAACTCCTCAATAAAATACTGGCAAACCAAATCCAGCAGCACATCAGAAAGCTTATCCACTGTGATCAAGTGGGCTTCATCCCTGAGATGCAAGGCTGGTTCAACATATGCAAATCAATAAACATAATCCAGCATGTAAACAGAACCAATGACAAAAACCACAAGACTATCTCAATAGATGCAGAAAAAGGCCTTTGACAAAACTCAACAGCCCTTCAAGCTAAAAACTCTCAATAAATTTGGTATTGATGGAATGTATCTCAAAATAATAAGAGCTATTTATGACAAACCCACAGCCAATATCATACTGAATGAGCAAAAACTGGAAGCATTCCGTTTGAAAACTGGCACAAGACAGGGATGCCCTCTCTCACCACTCCTATTCAATATAGTGTTGGAAGTTCTGGCTAGGGCAATCAGGCAAGAGAAAGAAATAAAGGGCTTGCAGTTAGGAAAAGAAGAAGTCAAATTGTCCCTGTTTGCAGATGACATGATTGTATATTTAGAAAACCCCATCATCTCAGCCCAAAATCTCCTTAAGCTGATAAGCAACTTCAGCAAAGTCTCAGGATACAAAATTAATGTGCAAAAATCACAAGCATTCTTATACACCAGTAACAGACAAACAGAGAGCCAAATCATGAATGAACTTCCATTCACAATTGCTTCAAAGAGAATAAAATACCTAGGAATCCAACTTACAAGGGATATAAAGGACCTCTTCAAGGAGAACTACAAACCACTGCTCAGTGAAATCAAAGAGGACACAAACAAATGGAAGAACATTCCATGCTCATGAATAGGAAGAATCAATATCAAGAAAATAGCCATACTACCCAAGGTAATTTATAGATTCAATGCCGTCCCCATTAAGCTACCAATGAGTTTCTTCACAGAATTGGAAAAAACTGCTTTAAAGTTCATATGGAACCAAAAAAGAGCCCGCACTGTCAAAACAATCCTAAGTCAAAAGAACAAAGCTGGAGGCATCACAGTACCTGACTTCAAACTATACTACAAGGCTACAGCAACCAAAACGGTATGATACTGGTACCAAAACAGACATATAGACTAATGGAACAGAACAGAGTCCTCAGAAATAATATCACACATCTACAGCCATCTGATCTTTGACAAACCTGAGAAAAACAAGAAATGGGGAAAGGATTCCCCATTTAATAAATGGTGCTGGGAAAATTGGCTAGCCATAAGTAGAAAGCTGAAACTAGATCCTTTCCTTACTCCTTATACAAAAATTAATTCAAGATGGATTTGAGACTGAAATGTTAGACATAATACCATAAAAACCCTAGAAGAAAACCTAGGTAATACCATTCAGGACATAGGCATGGGCAAAGACTTCATGTCTAAAACACCAAAAGCAATGGCAACAAAAGCCAAGAACTTAAAAGTATAATAATAAAAAACTAAAAAATTTTTTTAAAAATTTGTTGAGCTTTTCAAAAAAACAACTTCTGGCTGGGCGTGGTGACTCAGGCCTGTAATTCCATGGTCAACATGGCGAAACGCTGCCTCTACTAAAAATACAAAAATTTAATGGGCATGGTGGTGGGCGCCTTAATCCCAGCTATTCAGGAGGCTGCAGCAGGGGAATCACTTGAACCTGGGAGGCTGAGGCTGCCATGAACCAAGATTGTCCCACTGAACTCCAGCCTGGGCGACAGAGTGAGACCCAGTCTCAAAAAAGAAAAAACAATGAAAAACAAAAAACTAATTTTGTGATCTTTTGTATTGTTTTCTTCATTTCAAATTCATTTATTGCCGCTCTGTCTTTTATTATTTCTTTATTCTACTAATTTGAGGTTTATTTTCCCCTTATTCTTATAGTTCTTTAAGATTCATCATTAAGTTATTAATTTGAAGTTTTTCTTTCTTTGATGTACTCATTTATAGCTATAAACTTACCTCTTAATGCTTCTTTCTCTGTATCCCATAGGTTTTGGTATGTTGTGTTTCCATTATCATATGCTTCAATACACTTTTAACTTTTTTTCTCAATTTCTTTTTTATTATTTATTTTATTATTATTATTATTATTATTATTATTATTATACTTTAAGTTCTAGGGTACATGTGCACAACGTGCAGGTTTGTTACATATATATACCTGTGCCATGTTGGTGTGCTGCACCCATCAACTCATCAGCACCCATCAACTTGTCATTTTCATCAGGTATAACTCCCAATGTCATCCTTCCCCCCTCCCCCCTCCCCATAATAGGCCCCAGTGTGTGATGTTCCCCTTCCCGAGTCCAAGTGATTTCATTGCTCAGTTCCCACCTATGAGTGAGAACATGTGGTGTTTGGTTTTCAGTTCTTGCAATAGTTTGCTGAGAATGATGGTTTCCAGTTGCATCCATGTCCCTACAAAGGACACTAACTCATCCTTTTTTATGGCTGCATAGTATTCCATGGTGTATATGTGCCACATTTTCTTAATTCAGTCTGTCACTGATGGATATTTGGGTTGATTCCAAGTCTTTGCTATTGTGAATAGTGCTACAATAAACATATGTGTGTATATGTCTTTATAGCAACATGATTTATAATCCTTTGGGTATATACCCAGTAATGCGATGGCTGGGTCATATGGTATTTCTAGTTCTAGATCCTTGAGGAATCGCCATACTGTTTTCCACAATGGTTGAACCAGTTTACAATCCCACCAACAGTGTAAAAGTGTTCCTATTTCTCCACATCCTCTCCAGTACCTGTTGTTTCCTGACTTTTGAATGATTGCCATTCTAACTGGTGTGAGATGGTATCTCATTGTGGTTTTGATTGACATTTCTCTGATGGCCAGTGATGACGAGCATTTTTTCATGTGTTTGTTGGCTGTATGCATGTCTTCTTTTGAGAAATGTCTGTTCATATCCTTTGCCCACTTTTTGATGGGGTTGTTTGTTTTTTCTTGTAAATTTGTTTGAGTTCTTTGTAGTTTCTGTATACTAGCCCTTTGTCAGATGAGTAGATTGCAAAAATTTTCTCCCATTCTGTAGGTTGCCTGTTCACTCTGATGGTAGTTTCTATTGCTGTGCAGAAGCCCTTTAGATTATTTAGATCCCATTTGTCAATTTTAGCTTTTGTTGCCGTTGCTTTTGGTGTTTCAGACATGAAGTCCTTGCCCATGCCTATGTCCTGAATTGTATTACCCAGGAGAAACTCCAAATACTGTGGGTGCCCAAGCTGTGGAAGTGGGAAAGTGGGATCATCTGTCCATGAACACACATACCAACTGAGGAAACTGAAGGACTAGATCATGGGAGAAGATTCTGAGCTTTCCTGGATCTGAGTCAATTTAGAGAGCCAAGAGAAATACAGGTGCAGAGGAAACAGTGGGAAAAGCCCTGTGGGCTCTCTGGGTTCCCTGGGGAGCCATTTCTGCCTTGTGTCATAGGGGTCCTTGGGGAGGACTACCAGAGGTACTGGAAAAAGACCGCAAGAAGAAGGAAACCTCCAGCTAGTATAAAAATAGGCACATAGACCAATGGAACACAATAGAGAACCCAGAAATAAACCCAAATACTTACAGCCAACTGATCTTTGACAAAGAAAACAAAAACCTAAAGTGGGGGAAGGACACCCTATTCAACAAATAGTTCTGGGATAATTGGCAAGGCACATGTGGGAGAATGAAACTGGATCTTCGTCTCTCACCTTATACAAAAATCAACTCAAGGACTTAAATATGAGATCTGAGACCTAAAAGTATAAAAGTTATAGAAGATAACATCGGAAAAAAAAAAAAAAACCTTCAAGACATTGGCTTAAGCAAGAATTTCACGACCAAGAACCCAAAAGCAATTGCAATAAAAACAAAGATAAATAGCTAGAACTTAATTAACTAAAGAGCTTTTGCATGGCAAAAGGAATAGTCCACAAAGTAAACAGACAACCCACAGAGTGAGAGAACATCTTCAGGATTTATATACCTGAAAAAGGACTAATATCCAGAGTCTACAACAAACTCAAAAAAATTAGCAAGAAAAAACAAACAATTCCATCAAAAAGTAGACTAATGACATGAATAGACATTTTCAAAAGCAGTATACAAATGGCCAACAAACATATGAAAGAATGCTCAACATCACTAAGGATCAGGAAAATGTGAATCAAAACCATAATGCGATACCACTTTACTCCTCTAAGAATGGCCATGAACTAAAAATTGGAAAATAATAGATGTTGACAGGGATGCAGATAAAAGGGAACACTTCTGTGTGGCTGGTGGGAATGTAAACCACTGCAAAAACTATGGAAAACAGTGTGGAAATTCCTTGAAGAATTAAAAGCAGAACTACCATTTGATCCAGTAATTCCACTATTAGATAACTAACCAGAGGAAAAGAAGTCATTATACAAAGGAGATACTTGTTCACACATGTTTATAGCAGCACAATTTGCAATTGCAAAAATATGGAAACAACCCAAATGCCCATCAGTCAATGAGTGGATAAACTCTGGTATATATATGATGGAATACAACTCAGCCATACAGAAGAATGAATTAATGGCATTCACAGCAACCTGGTGGGATTGGAGACAATTATTCTAAGTGAAGTAACTCAGGAACGGAAAACCACACATTGTATATTATCACTCATAAGTAGGAGCTAAGCTATGAGGAAACAAAAGCATAAAACTGATACAATGGATGCTGGGGACTCAGGGGGAAGGGTGAGCAGGGGTAAGAGATAAAAGAGTACAAATTGGGTTCAGAGTATACTGCTTGGGAGATGGGTGCACCAAAATCTCACAAATCACCACTAAAGAACTTACTCATGTAAGCAAATACCACCTGTTTTCCAGAAACCTATGGAAATTAGAAACTTTTTTATAAAAGGTCTTATGGTAACTACATTCCATGAAATTAAAAAACAAAAGAAAAAACATACTAGAAATAAAGGAAAACAGGAAATCTTAGTGGAGAAATAACAAATATGTAAAATAACAAATATGTAAAACAACAAAAGGAAATTTTAGAGCTAAAAAATTAATATCTGAATGAATGAAATGAATTAGATAACCTGAATAACAGAGTTCAGATAAGGTAGCAATGAACTCAGGAACTTGCAGATTAAACAGAAATTACCCAGAAGAAAAGAGAGAAGAAAAGTGTTTAAATGAATAGAGCCTAAGAGACCTGTGGGATAATATTAAAAAGTCTAACATGCATGTAGTTAGAATGTCAGAAGTCAAGAAGAGATTGAAGAAGACAAATATTTTAAATAATAGGCAACAAATTCCCAAATCCCGTGAAAGACATACATTTACAGACTAAGAAGATTAGCAAACTTTAAATAAAATTAATTATTTTTAATGTCTAGAAACACCATAATCAAAGTACTGAAATTCAAAGCTGAAGAAAAAGTCCTGAAGGTAGCTATAGAAAAGCAACATGTAACACACAAGGGAACAACAATTTGTATTTCTCAGATTTCTCATCAGAAATCACACAGACTATAAAACAATAGAACAATATCTCAATAAGTTGTTGAAAGAAAATAAAATTTCATATCCAGTGACAATATCCTTTATGAATAAAAGCAAAATAAAGAAAGTTAAGATAAAGGAAAGCTAAGAGGATTAATCACCAACAGATCTACTCTATAAGAAAAAGCAAAGGACATCTTCAGGATGAAGACAAGTAATACCACAGGAAAACCAAGATCTTCACAAATAAAAGAACATCAGAAATGTCTAATATCTGCATGTAAGATTGTCTTCCTGTTAAAGTTCTTTCTAAGATATATATTTGTTTAAAATACTTAATCAAACAATTTTATTTTTATCCTAGTTGAACGAGCTTTAACGACATTTTTGAGACAACTGGAGAAATGTGGATATGGACTGGATATTAGATAATATTGAATTACTTTTAATTTTTGTATAGGATAATAGTATTGTGATTGGAGAATGCCCTTATTTATATACATATGTTGAGGTGTTAAGGGATATAAGAAAGAGAGCACGTGTAAATGTGGCATGCTAACAATTGTTGCAATTAAGGACATAGGCTGTTTATTGTCCAGATTTTTCACTTTTTGAAAAAAAATAGTTGTGGTGGAAACTAACCCTTTGATGAATTTCTAACACATATTGACTAAAATTTTGGAAAAGTGTGAGGAAATGAACTCAATATATTTGACAATTTTGAAGACTTATACTTAACCTACAAATCATTAAATGAGGAGAGTGAGCCAAGGTAAGCATAAAAGGGCAGGTAGCAATTGGAATCTAAGATAAGCATTTTAGAAACATTTTTTATAAGTGTGATGTGAAAGCACTAGAAAAACTTAAGTCGTGGAGTGACATGTCCTAATTCACATTCTAAAAAAATCACTCTTAGCCGGGCGCGGTGGCTCACGCCTGTAATCCCAGTACTTTGGAAGGCGGAGGCAGGCGGATCACAAGGTCAGGAGATCGAGACCACGGTGAAACCCCATCTCTACTAAAAAAAAAATACAAAAAAAAAATTAGCCAGGCGCGGTGGCGGGTGCCTGTAGTCCCAGCTACTCAGGAGGCTGAGGCAGGAGAATGGCGTGAACCCAGGAGGCGGAGCTTGCAGTGAGCCGAGATGGCGCCACTGCACTCCAGCCTGGGCGACAGAGCAAGACTCCGTCTCAAAAAAAAAAAAAAAAGAAAAATCATTCTGGTTATTCAGAAAACAGTGAATTTGTCGGGGTAAGATTAGAATCAATCAGATTGTCTAGAATCTTATTGAATTAGCATATGAAAGCAATAATGTCAGCTAGAGTGAGGCTGCTCATCTTAGAGATGGAGCAAATTGTTCTGACCAAAGGTGTGGTTTAGACATAAAGTGACAGTACTTGCTAATGAATTAATTGTATTAGGGTAAAAGGGAAGGAGAATAATCAAGAATAATGCTGAGTGGAAAGGGGTGCCAGTGACTGAGATGGTGTAGTCTGTCAGAGCACTAGTTTAAGATGGCCAAAGAAGAGTTTGATTTTGGCCATGTTATGATTCAGATGTATGTTAAGGATCTAAGTGGAGAGGTCAAGTGGGCAGTTCATATATGAAACTGGAGTGCTGGGAAGGACTAGGACAATGATATTTGGGAGATGCTATTACACAGATGATATCATAGTCATAGGATTGTGCACAATTATTCAGAAATATGAAGTAGATACATAAAAAAGAGACTGAGAAGAAGTCTGAGGTGGGAGAAAACTATAAAAGATTGTGTCATACACGCCAATGGAAAAATAAAGGATGTGGTCAGCGATAAAATGCTACTAAAAGCTCAGAAAAGTTAAGAGCAGAGAAATGTCTCCTACATGAGGCAAACTTATTGCTATTTCTATGCTTGTCAATGAGGTCTTAGAGTGGTGATGACAGAAGTCAGAAAGGGACAGATAAATAAAATAATATCAGATGAGAAATTGGGGACAAAAAGGACAGTGCCTAGAGTAGAAGGTGGAATTCCCATTGCAATTACAAAAATCCCAAATCTTTTCCAATGGCCTATCAGACCTTACATGGTCTACAGTCCTGATATGGTTTGTCTCTGTGTCCCCACCCAAATCTTATCACAAACTGTAATCTCCATGTGCTAATGGAGGGACCTGCTGGGAGGTGATTGGATCATGGAGGAGGTTTCTTCCATGCTGTTTTCATGGTAGTGAGTTCTCACAAAATCTGATGGTTTTAAAAGTGTGGCACTTCCTAACTCTCTCCTTCTCTCCTGCTGCCATGTAACACATGCCCTGCTTCTCCCTCACCTTCCACTATGATTGTAAGTTTCCTGAGGCCTCCCAGCCATGCCAAACTGTGAGCCAATTAAACCTCTTCTATGTAGAAATTAACCAGTCTCAGGTAGTATATTTATAGCGTGTGAGAATGGACTAACATACAGAATTGGTAGGCAGTGAGGAACTGCTCTAAAGATAAACTGAAAATATGGAAGTGACTTTGGAACTAGGTAGCGGGCAGAGGTTGGAACACTGTGGATGGCTCAGAAAGAGACAGGAAAAGGTGCAAAAGTTTGGAACTTCCAAAGGACTTGCTGAATGGTTTTGACCAAAATGATAATAGTGATGTGGATGATAAAGTCTAGGCTTAGGTGGTCTCAGATGGAGATGAGGAACTTGCTGGGAACTGGAGCAAAGGTTACTCATGCTATGCTTTAGCAAAGAGATGGGTGGCATTTTGCCCCTACCCCAGAGATTTGTAGAACTTTGAACTTGAGAGAGATGATTTAGGGTATCTGGCAGAAGAAATTTCTAAGCAGAAAAACATTCTAGAGGTGACCTGACTTATTCTGAAAGCATTTGGTTATACTTGTTCACAAAGAGATGGCTTGAAATTGGAACTTATGTTTAAAAGGGAAACAGAGCATAAAGGTTTGGAAAATGCAGCCTGACCATGTGGTAGAAAAGAAAAACTCATTTTCTGGGGAAGAATTCAAGCCTGCTACAGAAAATTGCATAAGTAACAAGGAGCTGAACGTTAATAGCCAAGATCATGGGGTTTCCAGGGCATGTCAGAGACCTTCACAGCAGCCTCTCCCATCACAAGCCTAGAGACTGAGAAGGGAAAAATAATTTTGTGAGTCAGGTTCAGGGCCCAACTGCTCTGTGCAGCCTCAGGACTCAGTGCCCTGGTCCCAGCCACTCCAGCTGCAGCCATGGTTAAAAGAGGCCAATGTACTGGAGGCTGTTACTTCAAAGGGTGCAAACCCCAGGCCTTGGTGATTTCCATGTGGTGTTGGGCTAGCAGGTGCACAGAAGTTAATAATTGAGGTTTTGGAACCACCCCCTCAAGATTTCGGAGGATGTATGAAAATACCTGGATGAGCCAGGTGTGATGAGTCATGCCTGCAATCCCAGCACTTTGGGAGGCCAAGGTGGGTGGATAACCTGAGGTCAGGAGTTCAAGATCAGCCTAGCCAACATGGAGAAACCCCATCTCTAGTAAAAATACAAAAATTAGTCTGGTGTGGTGGTGGACACCTATAATCCCAGCTAATCAGAAGGCTGAGGCAGGAGAATCATTTGAACCTGGGAGGCGAAGTTTGCGGTGGGCTGAGATCACATCACTGCATTCCAGCCTGGGCAACAGAGCTAGACTCTGTCAAAAATAAAAAAAGAGGAAAATGCCTTGATGTCCAGGCAGAAGTCTGCTGCAGGGTCAGAGCCCTCATGGAGAACCTCTGCTAGGGCACTGTGAGAGGGAAATATGGAAATATGGGGCTGGAGCCCCAACACAGAGTTGCCACTGGGCACTGCCTACTAGGGCCACTGTCTTCCAGATCCCAGAAAAATAGATACACCAACATCTTCCACCATGCACCTCAAAAAGTTGCAGGCACTCAACAACAGCCCATGAAAGCAGCCAGGGAGCTGAACCCTGCAGAGCCACAGGGGTGGAGCTGCCTAAGGCCTTGGGAGCCCACTCCTTGTATCAGCATGCCCTTGATGTGAGACATGGAGTCAAAGGAAATTTGGGAGCTTTAATATTTAATGACTGCCCAGCTGGATTTCCAACTTGCATGTGGCCTGTGGCCCCTTTGTTTTGGCCAATTTCTCCCATTTGGAATTGGAACATTTACCCAATTCCCATACCCCTATTATATCTTGGAAATGACTAACTTTCTTTTGCTGTTACAGGTTCCTAGGCAGAAGGACTTGCCTTGTCTCAGATGAGACTTTGGACTTGCACTTTTGGGTTAATGCTAGAATGAGTTAAGAACTTGGAAGACTGTTGGGAAGGCATGATTGGCTTTGAAATGTGAAAAGTACATGAGATTTGGGAGGGGTCAGGCAGAATGATATGGTTTGGCTATGTCCCTACCCAAATCTCATCTTGAATTGTAATCCCCATGTGTCAAGGAAGAGACCTTATGAGAGGTGATTGGATCATGGGGGTGGTTTCCTCCATGCTGTTCTTATGATAGTAGGTGAAGTCTCATGAGATCTGATGATTTTAAAAGTGGTAGTTTCACCTGCACTTGCTTACTCTCTCCTGCTGCCTTGTGAATACGTGCCTTGCCTTGCTTTCCCTTCATCTTACAACATGATTCCAAGTTTCCTGAAGCCTCCCCAGTCATGCAGAACTATGAGTCAATTAAACCTGTTTTCTTTTTACCCAGTCTCAGGTAGCATCCTTATGGTAGTATGAGAAGAGACTAATACAACACCCACTCCCACTTTCATTTACTACTTTTCAGCAAAATCTATGTTATCTCTGCCTCTCCAAATCTTCAAAAAACTTTTTTGCCTTTCTATTATAGGGCATGTGCACTTGTTTTTCTGCTGTTTCTTTTGCTTGGAATGTTTTTTTAACCAGTTCCATTCAACTGACTTTCTTTTATAGTCATTACTAACTCAGCTCAAAAGTCATCTCCAAGAAGGCACTATCTAGCCTTCTCACTTAAAATGGCTCACAGCCACCCTATCCATTACCTGATTTTTCTTCTCTGCAACACACATCACTATGTAAAATCCATGCATTTATCTGTGTTTCTAACTATAATTGGATGGTACTTTTTACAAGGGCAACAGTGTTGTCTGTGCTGTTTACCCTGGATCCTCAGTCCCATAATAAAAAGTCAATTAATAATGTTGGGTAAATTGATGCATGGAAGCAAATGTGAATCAACTATTAAATTCAACTGTTTTCTTTTCTTTTCTTTTTTTGAGATGGAGTCTCGCTCTGTCGCCCAGGCTGGAGTGCAGTGGCCGGATCTCAGCTCCGCCTCCCGGATTTACGCCATTCTCCTGCCTCAGCCTCCCAAGTAGCTGGGACTACAGGCACCCACCACCTCGCCCGGCTAGTTTTTTGTATTCTTTTAGTAGAGACGAGGTTTCACCGTGTTAGCCAGGATGGTCTCGATCGCCTGACCTCGTGATCTGCCCATCTCGGCCTCCCAAAGTGCTGGGATTACAGGCTTGAGCCACCGCGCCTGGCCCAACTGTTTTCTTCATATATGAAGATATCTGAAAAATATTCAGAGCATTCAAGAACTCAGGAAAAGCAGCAGTTATAAGTAGTACTTCTTTGGAACATGAAAGCAAGCAAGCAAACAAATAAATAAAAATGACAGTGAAAGGGAATCAAACAAAAGATAAATCCAACGGGGAACTCTAAAATGGAGAAGCCATAGTAAAATGGACTCGTATATTTTAGATTAGTACAAAAAAAATTGTGGAAATGGTAGCTCACAGAGACTATAAATGCTACATGTCTTAGAATTGTAAAATTTAAAATATATCAAAATCAGAGTGTATTCTGATTATTAGGGAAAACTGAAGGAAACTTAAATGAGGTACTTCCTCATCTTTAAAATAGGTTAATCAACCAATTTTGTCTTGCTGAAATGTATAGCTTTAAAATAGTCACCAACCCACCAACCTTTAAGTTTTTCATAATGTTTTTAATTAGTTTTAGAAGAATCCTCTAAGATTAATTACCTTTTGTTGAAAGGAAAAATTATTTGAAGTTTAGCAATTCCCTTACTAGCTTTCCTTTGGTTAATTTTTTTAGATCAGTTTTTTTTCTATTGAAAGAGAATGTATCTTGTGATTCTGTTTTCCTTAAAGTATATATTATATTTTATATGATATGTTATTTGCTATACATCATATCTAATATCTATCTATATATAGAGAGAGAATATTTCTTGGATATTTATCACATGTATCTTTTTCATAAAATAATAAATCCAAAAAAAAATCTTAAGGTGGTCTCAGAAGGCCTACAGGATACACAAAGGTCCTTGGCCAGCTTCAGGCCACCCAGAGTTGTTTGTTGTCCACCCTGGGACTTCTTGGGGGTCTTGGCATGCAAGGAAATGATGAGGGCAGAGAGCAGCTGCTGCGAAAGTGTATGAACTAGTCTACTCATCAACTCCAAGCCTACTTCCAGAAACACCTCTGCTCTTTGAACGGTTATGATAGAATCCCTTACTGGGCCAATTAAAAAAAAGAACATTTTTTTTTTTTTAAATAATTAGGAGATAGTTAGAGATATTGCCGGTTTGGATTTTGTAGCAATCAGATGAAATCTCTCTCTCTCTTTTTTTTTTTTTTTTTTTGAGGAGTCTTGCTCTGTCACCCAGGCTGGATAGCAGTGATGCCACCTTGGCTAACTGCAACCCCTGTCTCCCGGGTTCAAGCAATTCTCCTGCCTCAGCTTCTAGAATAGCTGGGATTACAGGTGTGCACCACCACATCCAGCTAATTTTTGTATTTTTTAGTAGAGACGGGGTTCCACCATGTTGACCAGGCTGGTCTCCAACTCCTGACTTCAGGTGATCCACCCACCTCGGTCTCCCAAAATGCTGGCATTACAGGCACGAGTCACCACACAGGGCCCAAATACCTCTTTTAGAAAGCCAAATGCTTTTTACCTAAATAATTTTATAAGTATTTTTATTCTTTCTAACTGGTTTGACAATATTTTTAAAATATTACCTAATTATTTGGAAATATAAAAAAGTATTTATTGGCTGGGCATGGTGGCTCACACCCAAAGTAATTCCAGCAGTTTGGGAGGCTTAGTTGAGAGGATTGCTGGAATCCAGGAGTTCAAACCAGACTTGGTAACATAGCAAGACCCTATCTCTACCAAAAATAATAATAAATAAATTATCCAGGTGTGGTGATGCATGCCTGTAGTCCCAGCTACTCAGGAGGCTGAAGTGTGAGGATCTCTTGAACCCAGGAATTTGAGGCTACAGTGAACTATGATCATGTTACTATGCTCCAACTATAGCAACAGAGAGAGGCCCTGTTTCAAGAAATAAAATTTAAAAATTTTATTCATATCCTTTGCCCAGTTTTTGATGGGGTTGTTTTTTTCTTGTAAATTTAAGTTCTTTGTAGATTCTGAATATTAGCCCTTTGTAAGACGGATTGATTGCAAAAATTTTCTCCCATTCTGTAGGTTGCCCGTTCACTCTGATGATAATTTATTTTGCTGTGCAGAAGCTCTTTAGTTTAATTGGATTCCATTGTCTATTTTGACTTTTGTTGCCATTGCTTTTGGTGTTTTAGTCATAAAGTCTTTCCCCATGTCTATGTCCTGAATGGTATTGCCTAGGTTTTCCTCTAGGGTTTTTATGGTTTTAGGTCTTACATTTAAGTCTTCAACCCATCTTGAGCTCATTTTGGTATCAGGTGTAAGGAAGAGATCCCCTTTCAGCTTTCGGCATATGGCTAGCTAGTTTTCCCAGCACCATTTATTAAATAGGGATTCCTTTCCCCATTGCTTGTTTTTATCAGGTTTGTCAAATATCAGATGGTTGTAGATGTGTGATGTTATTTCTGAGGCCTCTAATCTGTTCCATTGGTCTGTATATCTACTTTGGTACCAGTACCATGCTGTTTTGGTTACTGTAGCCTTGTAGTATAGTCTGAAGTCAGGTAGCATCATGCCTCCAGCTTTGTTCTTTTTGCTTAGGATTGTCTTGGCTATGTGGGCTCTTTTGGTTCTATGAGAAATTTAAAGTTGTTTATTCCAATTTTGTGAAGAAAGTCAGTGGTAGTTTGATGGGGATAGCATTGAATCTATACTTTGGGCAGTATGGTCATTTCACAATATTGATTCTTTCTATCCATGAGTATGGAATGTTTTTCCATTTGTTTGTGTCCTCTTCTATTTCCTTGAGCAGTGGTTTGTAGTTCTCATATACACCATCAAATACTAGGCAGCTACAAAAAAGGATTAGTTCACGTCCTTTGCAGGGACATGGATGAAACTGGAAACCATCATTCCCATCAAAGTAACACAAGAACAGAAAACCAAACACCTCATGTTCTCACTCATAAGTGGGAATTGAACAATGAGAACACATGGGCACAGGGAGTGGAACATCACACACTGAGGCCTGTCGGAGGGCAGGGGGACTGGGGAGGGATGGCATTAGGAGAAATACCTAATGTAGATGACAGGTTGAGGGATGCAGCATCCATCATGGCACGTGTATACCTATGTAACAAACCTGCATATTCTGCACATGTAACCCATAACTTAAAGTATAATGATAAAAAAATAATAATATGCAATATGGAATAATATGCAATATGAAATAGTAACATGATTATAATAATATTCTAATTGAAATTGCATTCCTTCAGAATAAAATATAATTGATTGACCTATCAATTGTGCTTCCGTATGAGCTCTAGCAAAGAAGAGAATATACCATCTATTGAAAGAGAAGAAAATTGAAGTAGAAGGAAATATAGCTCATATTAGGTCTCTCTCTTTTGTATTGGCCTTTATTATAAAATACTCGAGAAAAAAATCTGTGCTATTAAATGTCTTTTTTACAATGATATCAAACACTATTGATTAAACAATATACCAGCTAAAAGAGAGAAATGTAGGAAGTTATAATGAGGGAGAGAGAGATAAATTACACTGTTTCTACTCTGCATTCCATGAATAAGGGAACATTTTGTTCCTGATATGCATTTTAAAATCCCTCTGGCAATTGTTCTTTCATGGGCAATCTACCAATATTCAAACATTTTATGGTCTTTAGTGCTCTCCAAAAGATTCCTTTAAACCACTATGTTCTTTAAAAGAGGTTAGCCCCTTCACAGTCCCCTGCTTGGCTCTGGATGCAGTTAAAACAAGATAAAGAGGAACAGAATTAGGATGACTGATCTGATATACCTATTAAAGCCAAACCAGATGGTCCCTGCCTGCTTTGTAGCCCATGTTGTTCATCATCAGATTATTTTACTCTCATGTCTGAAATCTTTTTGTTTCTCATAAATTTTGGAATAAAGCCAAATCCCTTACCATAGTCCACAGGACTCTACACCATCCAGCTCCTGACTACTTCTACATCATCTCTTTCTTGCTTCCTGTTTTATTAGACCTCATATGCCTAGATTTCCTCCTCTCCCACACATTTCCAATCTTGACTCCACCTCTGAGTGTTTACGCTGGGTGTTCCTGCCTCCAGGTGTTCGCACTCTACTGAGAGCAGTTTCTCTCATATTTTCACCAGCCTAACTGCCTTTCATATTTTAGACTTTGGATTAGATAGACCTCCTCAAGGATACCTTTCCTATCATTACATTTAAAGCACTGCCTCCTCCAGTCATTCACTCCCCATATTCCACTCCTCACCTTTATTTTTGTGATAACTCTGAAAGCTATTTGAAATCTCATCATTTTTAATAACTGTCTACCTGCTTTCTTTCTGCCTTCCCTCACTGGAATAGCAGCTCCATGAGAATAGAGACTGCCTATGTTGCTTATTTGGCATGTAGTATGTGCTCGACAAATAAATAAATGAATGAAAAATGAAAAAATCAACCTCTCTCTCAGCCTCAAACTCAATATATTGGCTGAAAGTCTAAGGAGTAACCAATCACCTTGAGGTGTTTTGTGCATATGTTTACATAAATACTGGCTTTTAAAAAATTTATAAAACGTATCTAACCTAAGATAAGACTTTTCTACCTATAGTTACTCATATTTAATGCCCTTTATTTTGCTATACAAATTATTCACTTTCTATAAATGTCTCTTATTTATTCAAGGATTTAACTATACAGTACTCCATTTTATCTGCAATTTTGCTTTTCATAGTTTCAGTTACTGCAGTCAACCATACTCTGAAAATATTAAACAGAAAATTATAGAAATAAATATTCATAAGCTTTAATTGACTACTGTTCTGAGTAGCATGATGAAATTTTGTGCATCCCACTCAGGATGTGAATCAGCCTTTGATTAAGCACATCTGTGCTATAGACGTGTCCCACCTGTTAAGTGACTTAGTAGCCATCATGGTTACCAGATCAACAGTTGAGGTATCAGAGTGCTTGTGTTCAAGAAACTTATTCATGGACCCAAAGCACAAGAGTAGTGATACTGACAATTCAGATATGCCAAAGAGAAACTAGAAAGTACTTCCTTTAAGTGAAAAGATGAAATTTCTCAGTAAAGAAAGAAAAAAAAAATATGCTGAGATTGCAAAGATCTGTGGTAAGAACCACTCTTCTATCCACAAAATTATGAAAAAAAAGAAAAAAAAAAAAAGAAAGTTGTGCTAGTTTTGTTGTTGTACCTCAAACTGCAAGTTATAGGCACAAGGTGTGATAAGTGATTAGTTAAGATGGAAAAGGCATTGAATTTGTGGGTGGAATACATGAACAGAAAATGTGTTCTGATTAGTGGGAACGTATTGCATCAGAAAGCATTGAGGCTAAGCTGAATGAAGACTTTAGCAAAGAATTCACTACACTGAGTGACACCAAGCCATTTACTGCAAGTAAAGGATGAAGGATAGTTACACAGATTCAGGACTACAGAAGGTCAATAGTAGCCTGATGCTGCATCACAATACTGCCATTTACCTCACTTCATCATGTAGGCATTGTATCATCTCACATTATCACAAGAAGGGTGAGTGCAGCACAAGAAGATATTTTGAGAGAAAGAAAGACACCACATTCACATAATGTTTAGCACAGTATATTGTTCACATTTTCCTATTTTATTATTAGTTATTATTTTATTAGTGTTTTATTATTTACTCTGCCTAATTTATACATTAAACTTTATTTTAGGTATTTATTAATGGAATAAAACATAATACATGTAGGATTCAGCACTGTTCATGGTTTCAGGCATTCAGTGGGGGTCATCCTCCCCTAGAAAAGAGAGTACCATTGTATATTATATGTATCATTTCTACAATTATTTAATATGTCAATGACAGTAAGGAAATATTACCCTCTATCAATCAAGGAGCATTAGAGATTAAGAAAGAATAAGATTAAAAGCAAAGGTTGAAATTAAGAGTACAAAAGAAAAGGGACATACACAGTAACATTTCTATTCTGTCTTACTATGCTTATACTTGTAGATAAATAAACACATAAATATATATGTGAATGTATAAACACACACACACGTCATACATACATATGTATACATATATGTATGTATGTATACTGACCATGAAAATTGTATGAAAGCATCATCAAATGGCATAGAGTGATTTAAGAAAAAATTACATTAACATTTTTGGTAACAAGTCAGACTGTTTTTTTGAGACAAGAGGTCTCGCTCTGTTACCCAGCCTGAAGTGCAGTGCTGTGATCTCGGCTCACTGAAACCTGTGCCTCCAAGTCTCAAGAGATACTCATGCCTCAGCCTCATGAGTAGCTGGGACTACAGCAGTATGTGTCACCACATTCAGCTAATTTTTGTATTTTTAGTAGAGATAGGGTTTTGCCATGTTGGCCAGGCTGGTCTCGAACTCCTAGCCTCAAGTGATCCACCCACCTCAGCCTCCCAAAGTGCTAGGATTATAGGCATGAACCACCACAGCAGCCTAAATAATTTTAAATGATACTGAAAGTAGTTTTGTGGGAGAAGAAAAACAGCTCCTTTTCTTATATAAAAATATTATGTATATTAATCACAAAATTATTAAATATATTTTAATGCTGATTTAATATAGTACAATGGTAGCCCTCTATAATTATCAGTATTTCAAATTTAAAATGGAAGCAGTAAACCTTGATTTTGCCTCTGTTACCATCAACATAGCATAAGATTATTTCATATTTTTCCCTCCACCCTCTAGTACCTGGAGGAACTCTTAATACTGAGACTGAATGAAGATAGTAAAAAACCAAACCCAAGGCCAAAGATAGTCTCTCTAGGAGTGAGTTAAGCCAGTTGTGACCATTTAGGTTTAGGTTTAGTTTATTGACGAGGGAGTTTAGGTTTAGTTTATTGTGGTTTTTTTATCCTTTTTAAGAACAAGAAAAATGTAATTTATAATTTATGATTCCATCTCTCTGTCAGTGCCTCCAATGATGTCTCCACCCAAGCCCATTCTGTGCCAAAATGAAGCTCACAGTAAAAATACTGGCACTGGATCCTTGCCCTTACTCAGAACTTGCTCTCATCTGTGGCTCCTTATTTCTATTCAGTGGCTTCCATCTGGGTTTTGCCTCTCTGTCCTGTCAGATTACCATGTGAAAGGAGCTATTCACCTGGCTTTTCATTCCCATATTGTTTCTAGACACATCTTTGGATCAGGATTGTCTCCCTGCCCTGTGGTCTCAGGCCAGGTTTGGCTGACAGGCCCAGCAAGAGTTTCCAGCTAATCAGGGAGAGAAAAGCAAGTCATATTTAAACCCTAAGGTGATGAAATCAGAAAATTTTAAACCAAGCAATCATTGCTGTTACTTGGAGAAACAGTAGCATTTAGCCCAATTTGTCCTTCTGATCATCGTAAGTTAAATTAGGTAGAGTCAATAAAATGGAGAAGGTGAAATTTCAGCTAAACCTTAAGGAAGGGTAGAATGAAGTCAAGCATAAAAGACGAATAATGCATGTCAGATGGCAGTAAATAATTCGGCCAAGGCACAGCATGGGCAAAATACATACAACAGACAATCTTGGGAAAACAGCCTCTTTCAAGTTTGCAAAACTAGGGTTGATCAATTGATGAGACATTTTGAATGCTGCCTTTTTCATACTCTTGTACATTGTATTTTGCTTTTTCCAAATGGTTGTCTGAAGACCACCTGTATTATACTCACCATATAAACCTATTATATATAAGTATCTCTGACAGTGAAGGCAGGTGATCTGGCTTTATCAAGTTCACCAGTTCATTTGTGTTTAAGAAAAAATACTATCAAGTAATCAGTTGTAAACATTTTTCTTAGCAATCAACCATCATATGTTGAAACTTAGTATATAAAACAAAAGCCCTATTTGTATGGTGTGTGTGTGTGTGTGTGTGTGTGTGTGTGTGCGCGCGCGCGCGCGCATGAGTGTAGGGAGCTCTTGGAGCCAGAAGCTCTCTGTTATTTTTTTAATTGCTGTAATTAATTGGGAAATCACAAAGGAGCCTTTGGATGACAGTGAGGTGTTTAGAAGCCTCACCAGTCATGAGTTTGTGAAACAGATTTGAAGACAAAGAGACTCAAGGTGAAAGAAAAGAGAAGAGAAAAAGGAAAAGGAAAAGGAAAAGAAGAAAGGAAGGAAGGAAGGAAGGAAGGAGGAAGGAAGGAAGGAAGGAAGGAAGGAAGAAAAGCAGCTAGAGGCTACCGTAACAGATATTAATTTGCCACTTCAAAGTCCAATGTGTAGGAAACGCCAAGTAACTTTAATTTCTTTGACTTAGTTAAATCTCACTTTAAGACCCGCAGAGTATCTAACTCAATACTAAATTTAGTCTCAATCATCTTTGTTGGATAGCTTTTCCAAATCTATCCCATATATGTAGGAAGGTCTTGGAATCTAAAGCAGAGTAATCATTACAGGAAACCCTCTCTGGTTTTGGTCCATCCATATCACTGCCAATAAGCTCATTAGACAAGTATACTCCATGGCTTAAAGTCCAGTGGCTCTGGATGTCAGTACAATGTCTGGATAAGCACTTCTGAAAATTCTCTCCTCCATAAAAGCAGTGAGAAAACTGGCAAAAAGTGGCCAAAATTGACTACTTCAGAACTCTGGAAATTAACCAAAAGTTTGCAGCAACCCAGGGGGCTTTTAGAAAGGAAAGAGAGAGAGACAGAAGGAAGACAGAGAAGGAAGGAAGGAAGGAAGGAAGGAAGAAGGAAGGAAGGAAGAAGGAAGGAAGGAGGAAGGAAGGAAGGAAGGAAGGAAGGAGGAGGGAGGGAGGGAGGAGGGAGGAAGGAAGGAGGAAGGAAGGAAGGAAGGAAGGAAGGAAGGAAGGAAAAGAAAGAAGAAAGGGGGGAAAAAAGGAAGAAGGGAGGGAGGAAGGAAGGAAAGAGGGAGAGAGAGAGAAGGAAGACAGAGAGGGAAAGGGAGTGAGGGAGGGAGGGAGGAAGGAAGGAAGGAACAAACGAATGAACAAAGGAAGGAAGGAAGGAAAAGAGGGAAGGAGGGAAAGAAATAAGAAAGGCAGGGGAAGGAAGGAAGGAAGGAGGGATGGAGGGAGGAAAGAAGGAAAGAATAAGCTCTATCTCAGTAAGAACAGCAAGCTTTGTGTCATTTTAACCTGCCCAAGTCCCATCCTTATTCTTCAGCTTCATAGTAGCCTTGTAAAACAACAACCCATACTCTGTGAGAACCAGCAGCCTGCAAGTCACCTAAAGAAGGAGGCCAGAGCTCTTTCAAAATCTGAAATAACCTCAAATTCCCAAAGAATTGTCATTATTTAACTTCTCTGGTCATTCACTAAAACATCTTACTTGCAAGGCTATCTGCATTTGACCTGACTCAGAGTTCAGCCAGTATGAAAATCCTTCCCTTTCTCCCTTCCTGCTCAAAAGCCTTTCCCTGTAGTGTTGTTATCAAAATCAATTATAGGCAACTATTTACTTTGTGGTTACCTTTGTGGACAGGCACTGGGGGAAATCTTAGACTAACCAAACTGTTTTAAAAAGAAAAGCAGAGGAATGAGATGGCCATAGAAGAGATCTGAAATGCTTTGATGTATTCCTGAAAATCTAGCCTAGGCCACATGAGTGTAGGGATATGCTCATGACCAGTGCTACGTGCATTTTTAGGAAATACCTGAGAATGCTCTAAGCTCTGACTTCAGACTGACATTGAGGCTCTATGCAATCAGGAAGTGAAGGATAAGGTTGAGTTGTCAGCTGCCTGGCTGAGTGTTGAAGTGTACTCAAAATGCATACAGAGCCCCATTTCAAAGACTGAGAGACCTTTTGGTTCCAGATATTTAAGGATATCTAAATAACTAATGGATAAATATAGAAGACAGTATACATGTATTTTTGTTTGCAATTCGTTCTTTTTCTATATTATTTTTTTAAAAACTCCATAACAAAACAATTCTAGATTTAAGTTAGCAGGCACACAATGTATAAAGATGCAATTCGTGACAATAACAGCATAAAGGATGTGGGGGACTGAGCTATCTAAGAGCAGTTTTGTATACTATTGAAATCAGTTAATATTAAACCAAACTGCATTTGCATAAATTAAGATATTAATTGTAATCCCTAAGACAACCACTAAGAAAATAACTAAAACTATATATAGTACAAAAAACAACAAGAGAATTAAAATGGTACAATAACAAATATATATTGAAGACAAAATACAGCAGTAATGGAGAAAGAGAAGAACCAAAACACATTAAGACATATGGAAAGCAGATAGCAAAAAGGCAACACCATTCAGGACATAGGAATGGACAAAGATTTCATGATAAAGATGCCAAAAGCAACTGCAACAAAAGCCAGAATTGACAAATGGGATCTAATTAAACTAGAGCTTCCACACAGCAAAGGAAACTATCAACAGAGTAAACAGACAACCTACAGAATGGGAGAAAATTGTTGCAAACTATGCATCCGACAGAGGTCTAATATCCAGCATCTATAAGGAACTTAAATAAATTTACAAGAAAAAAAAACAAACAAACCCATCAAAAAGAAGGAAAAGGACATGTACAAAAACTTTTCAAAAGAAGACATACATGCAGCCAACAATAATATTAAAACAAGCCCAACATCACTGATTATTAGTGAAATGCAAATCAAAACCACAATGTGATATCATTACACAACAGTCAGAATGGCTATTATTAAAAGGTGAAAAAAGAAAAGATGCTGGCAAGGTTGTAGAGAAAAAATGTTTATACATTGTTGGTGCAAGTGTAAATTAGTTCAACCATTGTGGAAGACAGTGTGGCAATTCCTCAAAGACCTAAAAATAGAAATACCATTCAATCCAGCAATCCCATTACTGAGTATATACCCAAAGTAATATAAATCTTTCTATTACAAAGACGCATGCATGCATATGTTCATTGCAGCACTATTCACAATAGCAAAGACGTGGAACCAACCTAAGTTCCCATTGATAATAGACTGGATAAAACAATGTGGTACATATATACCATGAAATACCATGCAGCCATAAAAAAAAAAACAACATGATGTTGTCTGCAAGAACATAGATGGAACTGGAGGCCATTATCCTTAGCAAACTAACGCAGGAAGTGAAAACCAATACTACATATTCTCACTTATAAGTGGGAGCTAAATGAGAACACATGGACACAGTGGGGAACCACACATACTGGGGCATATCAGAAGGTGAAGGGTGGAAAGAGGGAGAGAATCAGGAAAAATAACTAGTGAGTACTATTCTCAATATCTTGGTAATGAAATAACCTGTACAACAAACCCCCATGACACAAGTTTACCTACCTAAACACCTGTACATGTACCTTGAACTTAAAATAAAAGTTAAAAAAAGAAATAAAAAATAAAGAAAATGTCAAAACAAGTTAAAAGAAATTGAGGACATATCAGAGCAATAAAGAAAATAGGATTGGCATAAGCCAGAATTACGAAAACTCATAAATGAGAACAAAGGAGACAAAGATCTGCAGAGGAAGATAATAAAAGAATTCAAAAATTACTTCACAATTGAAGAACAAATTGAAAATAACACTAAAGCAAATAAAAATAACAAAGTGACAAAGAGAAAGAGATATGGAAAGAACATGATTGAAAAATAAATAATGAAAGTGATTAAAAGAATTTGAGAGAAAGTGCTAGATAGACAACTTGTAAAAAGACTCAATATATGCATAACAAAAGTCACCAAAGATGAAATCCAAAGCAATAGGACAGAATAAATACTAAACATTACAACCAAAGAAAATTATTTCTAAAATTTCAAAAAGGCTTGAAACTATATATTAGAAGATATGTGAGTCGGATGTCAGCAAGATGGCCAACTAGAGACCTTTAGCACTCATCCTTGCCACCCCCCAAATAGAGACAACCAAAACAACCAAGAAACAAATACATGTTGAGAGAAATAAGTAAAGGAGAGCACCAGAGCACATCAAAGAACTAACAGAAACTGGTGATCACAGAAGCTCAGGATAGTTCTGATAGAGAACAGAAGGAAACACCTAGCCTCCATCACCCTATCCCTGAGTCAGAATCAGCCAGGAAGCAGGAGAAACTTCTGCTGGAGGGGAAATGGTCAATCAGAAGATCTCAGCAGTCCCCAACCCCTTGAATACCTACAATCTTCACCCTGCAGCCTCACAGGTACTAAATCCAGCTGAGAGAGGTGCCTGGAGTCCACACCTCTATGCTCTCCCTAGAGAAAGAATTAACACTGTGTCCTGCCCCTGCAGCCCACATGGCTACTGCACTATATCATCTTAGAACTGAAACTGCTGCAAGAGTGTGTCTTGCTTCTAGTGCAAGTGGCACCAGAGTGGCACAACAGAGCTGTGAGCAGCTGTTACACTCTTCCTTGTGGGTCTAAGTGGCAACGGAGCCACTTCGCCTACTCAGCTTAGTCACAGCTGCACCACAGCCCACTGAGGCTGGAGTTAAACGCCAGATACTTCCTCCTAAGGAAATGATGCCTTGGCAGAGCTGCTACATCTATCCATCCCAATGGCTGTTGCACCCTGCCCCTAGGGATCTGAGGTGAAGCTGCCCATGGCCTTTTAAGAAAACAATACCTCAAAATTTCTCATTGGCTTCTTTATTAATGTCTCTTAAATAAGATGTAATTTAGATATATAAAGTATTATCATAATTTGCATCAAAACTTTCCTTTTCTTTTTCTTTTCTTTTTTTTTTGAGATGGAGTCTTGCTCTGTTGCCCAGGTTGGAGTGCAGTGGCGAGAGCTTGGCTCACTGAAAGCTCTGCCTCCTGAGTTCATGCCATTCTCCTGCTGCAGCCTCCTGAGTAGCTGGGACTACAGGCGTACATGCCTGTAGTCTACCATGCCTGGCTATTTTTTTAATTTTTTTTTTTTATACTTTAAGTTCTAGGGTACATGTGCATAACGTGCAGGTTTGTTACATATGTATACTTGTGCCATGTTGGTGTGCTGCACCCATCAACTCGTCAGCACCCATCAATTCGTCATTTATATCAGGTATAACTCCCAATGCAATCCCTCCCCCCTCTTGCAATGATCATAATTATTCCTTAAGATAATGGCACAGTCAGGTAGTGGAGGGAAAAGAAGTAGGGACATCTGGTTAGAGGCTTTTATAAGAGATTGAAGGAGAGAAAATTAGGGCTTCAGTTAGAAAAATGACACGCAGAAACTGAAGACAAGGTAGTTCTCATCATATGTCATTATCAAGAAGAAAAAATATTTTTAATCCTCTTTGGTAGGTAGAACAAGAAGATAGTCCCTAAGATTCTTGCCCTCTAGCTCTTTATCCTCCCCAAGATAATGAATATGATGAAACATTTCTCTTGTGATTCAGTTTTTATATAAGGCACAATTTAAGAATGGGAAATTGTGTTTGGTGGGCCTGACCTAATTAATCGAACCCTCAAAAGAGATGGGGCTATTCCTATGGAAAGAGATTCAATTGTGCGAGGGTTGTGATACCAGGGAGACTTTCTATTGTGGTACATGAAGAAAAAAACATCATAGGGTCTTGATTATAAGTGACTCTAAGAGCTAAGAATGGCTCCTGGCTGTAGCCAGATGGCAATGTGCTACAACCACAGTCCTACAGCCACAGTCCTACAGCCACAGGGAAGTGAATTTGGCCAACAACCTGAATCAGCTTGAATGCTGATTCTTACACAGCACTCCCAGAATGGAACACAGGAAAACCAAAACTCTGATTTCAATCTGAGCAAGGAATTTAGCCACACCACACCTGGACTTCTGAGATAATAAATAGTTGTTTGTTTTAAAAAAAAAGGAAAACAATACCTTAACAAAGCCACTTTATCTGTCTCTCCCAGTCACACCTGTGCCCTGCATCCTTGGATAGAGCTAAAGCTGTGCACTCCTTCCTAGGGAAATAGTCCTTTGGTGGAGTTGCTCTATCTACCACTTCCAGTTGCTGCTGTGCCATGCATAAAGGAGCCAGAGCTGAAGCTGAACACTGCCTCCCGCAGAAATGGTGCTTTGGCAGAACTGCTCCAAAAACCCCTCCCAGTTGTATCTTTACCTGGCTCCATGGTTTTCCCTGACTCCTTCATGGGTGGGAACTGGAGTGCATAGGCACCAACATAGGTGAGCTTCAATCACTTGAACCCACTGTGCTTAATCCTTCACAGGACGGAACATGCTGGAGAGCAAGTGCAGGAGCTGGGGGTGAGCACTTTTGGGTACTGGCAGGAACAAACTGCATTGACTCCACAGCAGCATCTAGCAGGGTGCTCCTGACTCCTAAAGCCCCAGAAGGAATATTATAATCAGTGACCTTTTAGCTTTGCCATCCACAGATGGCTTAAGTGTTCAGAGCTCAGTGGAGGGCTAATGTGACAACTTTTTGCACCTGCACCTGAGTTCTTGTCTAGTATCCAGGAGGAATGAGGTCACACAAACAAACTGGAGATAGTAAGTGCAGGGGATTTTATTGCTGATGAAAGTGACTGTCGGCACAATGAAGGGGAGCTGAAAAGGGGATGAAGTAGGAATATAATCTTTCCCCAGAGTCTAGCCATACCCGACCAGACTCCTCTCCGAAGCTACGCCAACAAGCCATCCTTCTGAAGTCAAGCTGCTTCTCTCCAACATCCAACCAAAGTCTCCATTGTCCAGCTGCTTCTCCTCTTCTCTCTTTACTGGTGGAGCCTGGGGATTTTATGGGCACAGAATTGGCAGGGGTGGGGTAGAGTTTGGCCATGGGTGGTTTTGGAAAAGACAATATTTGAGCAAGAAAACAGGGAACCACTTTGGGCTGTGGTTCCAGGCTTGAGGCTGTGGTCCTTGCTAGGGACCCACCCTCTTTTGCTCAGAATTCCCTTACCTCCTGTCCCTATCAATGGGACTCAAAGTAAAGCTACATACAGCCTTTTAGGGAAGAGGTACTTTGGTAAAGCCATGCAATATACTCCTCCCAGTTCCTGCTGCACTCTATCTTCCTGTGCTGTAGCAAAACAACACCTGGCATCCCAAGGAAGAGATGTTCTGGCCTCCCAGAGCAGCAACATCCTCCTGTGCATGAGCTGAAATGGTACTCTGATACTTGGGAAAACAGTACAGTAAAGGCCACTCTTGCTATCCAAAGGGACTGGAGGCTGCAGCTGATTGTAGATCATGTCAAAACCAACAGGAAGAGAGATTCCTTTGGCTCAGTTCCTCATTGTGGAGAAAATGAGAACAATGGAGGACCTCAAAAGCCCTCAACACCAAGAAACTTAACAACTGATAATGGCACCACCACTGCTGCCACAAACTCCCATAGCCTAGGTCACTGAGGCATCCACACTATTCACTGATGTTGACAGCAGCAGAGGAAGTCTCATGGGTGTTATATCACTGTACCTACTTGAAACCAAAGTCACCACATTCTTCTCAATTGACACAAAGACCCATCTCCAAATGAAAGTCTTCTTCTATGAAAGCCACTCTGCAAAATTTGAAAGAGGTAGTTGCTCCATCAATGCACAAACATTAATGCAGGGACATAAAACACATGGAAAAGCAAGGATATATGATAGCACCAAAAGAATGCAATAACCCTACAGTAACATACCACAGAAATGAATTTTCATAAAATGAATAAAAAATAATAATCTTAAGGAAACTCAGGGAGATACAAGAGAATACAGACAAGCATTTCAACAAAAACAGAAAAACAATTCATGATGAGTATGAGAAATTTAATAAACAGATGGATATCATACAAAAGAACCAAAAAGAAATTGTATAGCTAAAGCATTCAATCAATGAAATAAAGAATTTAATAGCTTCAACAGCAGGTTTGATCAAGCAGAAGAACAAAAGCCTCTGAACTTGAATATAAGTCATTTGAAATTGTAAAATCAGAGAAAAATAAATAAATAAGAATGAAAAAGAGTAAACAAAGCCCACAGGACTTATGGGACAATATTAAGTGCACAAATTTTTGCATTATGGGATTACCAGAAAAGACTAGGAGAAGAGAATAAAAAAGCACCAAAAATCTATTGACTAAAATAATAGCTGAAAACTTTCCAAGTCTGGGGAGAGGTATGAACATCCAGATCCAGGAAGCTCAGAGTCCCAAATACATTAAATTCAAAAAGTACCCTCCAAGGAGCATTATAGACAAATTGTCAAAACACAAAGATAGAAAGAGAATTCTAAAAACAGCAGGCAAAAGCAACAAGTCACATATAAGAGAATCTCCATCAAACCAACAGCAAGTTTCTCAGGTGAAACCTCATAGACCATAAGATATTGGGATTATCCATCCAAAGTGCTGAGGGAAAAAAAAAGTGCTAACCAAGAATACTATGCCTAGCAAAGTTATACTTCAGAGACAAAGGAGAAGTAGTCTTTCCCAGACAAGAAAAACTAAAAAAACAACACAACTAGTTAGCATTACAAGAAATGTTCAAGGAAGTCTTACATCTGGAAGCAAAAAGTCATAACTATCTTCATGAAAACACACAAAAGTATAAAACTCATTGCTAGAACAGATACAGAGGATAAAGGAAAAGGAATAAAAACTTATCACCACAGAAAACCACCAAACCTCCATGAAAAAAAGAAATAAAAGAACAAAAGATATACAAAATAACCAAAAGACAATTAAAAACATAAGAGTAAGTCCTCGAACTGGATTCCAAGGTGGCTGAATAGGAAAAGCTCCAGTCTACAACTCCCAGCATAAGCGACACAGAAGATGGGTGATTTCTGCATTTCCTACTGAGGTACCGGGTTCATCTCACTGGGGCTTATCAGATAGTGGATGCAGAACAGTGAGTGCAGCCCACCAAGCATGAGCCAAAGCAGGGCAAGGCATCACCTCACCCAGGAAGCACAAGGGGTCAGGAAATTCACTTTCCTAGCCAATGGAAGCTGTGACAGACAGCACCTGGAAAATTTTTTGGGTCACTACCACCCTAATACTGTGCTTTTCCAACGGTCTTAGCAAACGGCACACCAGGAGATTATATCCTGCACCTGACTCAGAGGGTCCCACATCAAGGGAGTCTCCTTCAGAGCACTCCTCAGCAAACGTACAAAGTTAGCATTTAAAGTTAGCACAGAAGTCTGAGATCTAACTGCAACACAGCAGCGAGGTTGGGAGAGGGGTGCCCACCATTGCTGAGACTTGAGTAGGTAAAGAAAGCGGTCATGAAGCTCGAACTGGGTGGACCCCACTGCAGCTAAAGGAGGCCTGCCTGCCTCTGTAGATTCCACCTCTGGGGACAGGGCATAGCCGAACAAAAGGCAGCAGAAACATCTGCATACTTAAATGTCCCTGTCTGACAGCTTTGAAGAGAGTAGTAATTATCCCAGCATGGAGTTTGAGATCTGAGAACGGACAGACTGCCTCCTCAAGTGGGTCCGAGTAGCCTAACTGGGAGGCACCCTCAGTAGGGGCAGACTGACACCTCATATAGCCAGGTACCCCTCTGAGATGAAGCTTCCAGAGGAATGATCAGGCAGCAACATTTGCTGTTCAGCAATATTCACTGTTCTGCAGCCTCTGCTGCTGATACCCAGGCAAACAGGGTCTGCAGTCGACCTCCAGGAAACTCCAATGGACATGCAGCTGAGGGTTCTGACTGTTTAAAGGAAAACTAACAAACAGAAAGGACATGCACACCAAAATCTCATTTGTACATCATCATCATTAAAGATCAAAGGCAGACAAAACCACAAAGATGGGGAAAAAACAGAGCAGAAAAGCTGAAAATTCTAAAAATCAGAGTGCCTCTCCACATCCAAAGGAACACAGCCCCTCACCAGCAAGGGAACAAAGGTGAACATCTCTGTCCTCTTTTGACGGGTTGAGATAAGAAGGCTTCAGACGATCAAACTTCTCTGAGCTAAAGTAGGAAGTACAAACCCATTGCAAAGAAGCTAAAACCCTTGAAAAAGATTAGACGAACATGTAACTAAAATAACCAGTGTAGAGAATTCCTTAAATGAACTGATGGAGCTGAAAACCATGGCACGAGAACTATGTGATGAATGCACAAGTTTCAGTAGCCGATTTGATCAATTAGAAGAAAGGGTATTAGTGAATGAAGATCAAATGAATGAAATGAAGTGAGAAGACAAGTTTAGAGAAAAAAAGAGTAAAAAGAAATGAACAAAGCCTCAAAGAAATACGGGACTATGAGAAAAGACCAAATCTGCATCTGGTGTACCTGAAAGTGACGGGGAGAATGGAACCAAGTTGGAAAACACTTTGCAGGATCTTATCCAGGAGAACTTCCCCAACCTAGCAAAGCAGGCCAACTCAAATTCAGGAAATACAGAGAATGCCACAAAGATACTCCTCGAGAAGAGCAACACCAAGACACATAATTGTCAGATTCACCAAAGTTGAAATGAAGGAAAAAATGATAAGGGCAGCCAGAGTGAAAGGTTGGGTTAACCACAAAGGAAAGCCCATCAGACTAACAGCAGATCTCTTGGCAGAAACTCTACAAGCCAGAAGAGAGTGGGGGCTAATAGTCAACGTTCTTAAAGAAAATAATTTTAAACCCAGAATTTCATATCCAGCCAAACTAAGCTTCATAAGTGAAGGAGAAATAAAATTCTTTACAGACAAGCAAATACTTAGAGATTTTGTCACCACCAGCCCTGCCCTACAAGAGCTCCTGAAGGAAGCACTAAACATGGAAAGGAACAATTGGTACCAGTCACTGCAAAAACATGCCAAATTGTAAAGACCATTGATGCTAGGAAGAAATTGCATTAACTAATGACCAAAATAACCAGCTAACATCATAATGAAAGGATCAAATTCACACATAACAATATAACATTAAATGTAAATGGGCTAAATGCTCCTATAAAAAGACACAGACTGGCAAATTGGATAAAGAGTCAAGACACATCAGAGTGCTATATTCAGGAGACCCATCTCACCTGCAGAGACACATATAGGCTCAAAATAAAGGGATGGAGGAAGATGTACCAAGCAAACAGAAAACAAAAAAAGGCAGGGGTTGCAATCCTAATCTCTGATAAAACAGACTTTAAAACACCAAAGATCAAAAGAGACAAAGTAGGCCATTACATAATGGTAAAGGGATCAATTCAACAAGAAGAGCTAACTATCCTAAATATATATGCACCCAATACAGGAGCACCCAGATTCATAAAGCAAGTCCTTAGAGACCTACAAAGGGACTTAGACTCCCATGAAATAATAATGAGAGACTTCAACACCTCACTGTCAACATTGACAGAAAGTTAAAAATGATATCCAGGATACAAACTCAGCTCTGCACCAAGCGGACCTAATAGACATCTACAGAACTCTCCACCCCAAATAGACAGAATATACATTCTTCTCAGCACCACATCACACTTATTCCAAAACTGACCACATAGTTGGAAGTAAAGCACTCCTCAACAAACGTACAAGAACAGAAATTGTAACAAACTGTCTCTCAGACCACAGTGCAATCAAACTAGAACTCAGGATTAAGAAACTCACTCAAAACCACTCAACTACAGGGAAACTAAGCAACCTGCTCCTGAATGACTACCGGGTACATAATGAAATGAAGGTAGAAATAAAGATGTTCTTTGAAACCAGTGAGAACAAAGATACAATATACCAGAATCTCTGGGACGCATTTAAAGCAGCGTGTAGAGGGAAATTTATAGGACTAAATTCCCACAAGAAAAAGCAGGAAAGATCTAAAGTTGACACTCTAACATGGCAATTAAAAGAACTAGAGAAGCAACAGCAAACACATTAAAAAGCTAGCAGAAGACAAGAAATAACTAAGATCAGAGCAGAACTGAAGGAGATAGAGACACAAAAATCCCTTCAAAAAAATCAATGATGCCCTCTCTCACAACTCCTATTCAACATAGTGTTGGAAGTTCTGGTCAGGGCAATCAGGCAGGAGAAAGAAGTAACAGGTATTCAGTTAGGAAAAGAAGAAATCAAATTGTCCCCACTGCAGGTGACATGATTGTATATTTAGAAAACCCCAACGTCTCAGCCCAAAATCTCCTTAAGCTGATAAGAAACTTCAGCAAAGTCTCAGGATACAAAATCGAAGTGTAAAAATCACAAGCATTCTTATACACCAGTCACAGACAAACAAAGAGCCAAATCATGAGTGAACTCCCATTCACAATTGCTTCAAAGAGAATAATATACCTAGGAATCCAACTTACAGGGACGTGAAGGACCTCTTCAAGGAGAACTACAAACCACTGCTCAATGAAATAAAAGAGGACACAAACAAATGGAAGAACATGCCATGCTCATGGATAGGAAGAATCAACATTGTGAAAATGGCCATACTGCCCAAGGTAATTTATAGATTCAATGCCATCTCCATCAAGCTACCAATGACCTTCTTCACAGAACTGGAAAAACTTATTTTGAAGTCCATATGGAAACAAAAAAGGTTCTACATTGCCAAGACAATCCTAAGCCAAAAAAACAAGGCTGGAGGCATTCATGCTACCTGACTTCAAGCTATACTACAAGGTTACAGTAACCAAAACAGCATGGTACTGGTACCAAAACAGAGATATAGACCAATGGAACAGAACAGAGCCCTCAGGAATAATACCACACATATACAACCACCTGATCTTTGACAACCTGACAAAAGCAAGAAATGGGGGAAAGATTCCCTATTTAATAAATGGTGCTGGGAAAACTGGTTAGCCATATATAGAAAACTGAAACTGGATCCCTTCCTTACACCTTATACAAAAATTAATTCAAGATGGATTGAAGACTTAAATGTTAGACCTAAAACCATAAAAACCCTAGAAGAAAATCTAGGCAGTACCATTCAGGACATAGGCATGGGCAAGGACTTCATGTCTAAAACACCAAAAGCAACGGCAACAAAAGCCAAAATTGACAGATGGGATCTCATTAAACTAAAGAGCTTCTGCACAGCAAAAGAAACTACCATCAGAGTGAGCAGGCAACCTACAGAATGGGGGAAAATTTTTGCAATCTACTCATCTGACAAAGGGCTAATATCCAGAATCTACAAAGAACTCAAACAAATTTACAAGAAAAAAACAAACAACCCCATCAAAAAGCGGGCAAAGGATATGAACAGACACTTCTCAAAAGAAGACATTTATGCAGCCAACAGACACATGAAAAAATGTTCATCATCACTGGCCATTAGAGACATGCAAATCAAAACCACAATGAGATACCATCTCACACCAGTTAGAATGGCGATTGTTAAAAAGTCAGAAAACAACAGATGCTGGAGACGATGTGGAGAAATAGGAACACTTTTACACTGTTGGTGGCACTGTAAACTAGTTCAACCATTGTGGAAGACAGTGTGGCAATTCCTCAAGGATCTAGAACTAGAAATACCATATGACCCAGCCATCCCATTACTAGGTATATACCCAAAGGTTTATGAATCACGCTGCTATAAAGACACATGTACACGTATGTTTATTGCAGCATATTCACAACAGCAAAGGCTTGGAACCAACCCAAGTGTCCATCAATGATAGTTTGGATTAAGAAAATGTGGCACATAGACACCATGGAATACTATGCAGCCATAAAAAAATGATGAGTTCATGTCCTTTGCAGGAACATGGATGAAACTGGAAACCATCATTCTCAGCAAACTATCGGCAAGAGCAAAAAACCAATCACCACATGTTCTCACTCATAGGTGGCAATTGAACAATGAGAACACTTGGACACAGAAAGAGGAACATCACACACCACGGCCTGTTGTGGGACGGGGGAAGCGGGGAGGGATAGCATTAGGAGATACACCTAATATAAATGATGAGCTAATGGGTGCAGCACACCAACATGGCACGTGTATACGTATGTAACGAACCTGCACGTTGTGCATATGTACCCTAGAACTTAAAGTATAATAATAAAAAAAGAGTAAGTCCTCACTTACTAATAACAATCTTGAATGTAAGAAGATTAAATATCCCAATCAAAATATATAGACTGGCTGAATGAATAATTTTAAAAAATTCAAACATAGAACACCCATAAGAAACTCATTTCATCTCAAGAGACACTGATAGACTGAAAATGAAGAGTTCGAAAAAGGCAGTCCATACAAACAAGCCAAAATTGAGCAGAAGTAGAAATACTCATGTCACATAAGACAGACAGAAATCAAAAATTGTAAAAAAGAGACTGAAATCCACTATTTAATAAGAGAATAGAGAACCTGGAAATAAATCCATGTATTTACAATCAACTGAGTTTCACCAAAGATACCAAGAATATTCATTGAGGAAAGAACAGTCTCTGCAATCTGCAATAAATGGCATTGGAAAAAGTGGATTTCCATATGCAGAAGGATGAAACTAGACTCTTATCTCTCACCATATACAAAAATAAACACAAAATGGATTAAAGACTTAGTTGTAAAACTTGAAAGTATAAAACTACTAGAAAACAACATAGGGGAAATGCTTCAGGACATTGATCTGAGCAAAGATTTTATTAATAAGAACTCAAAAGCACAGGCAACAATAGAGAATATAAACAAGTGAATATTATTAAGCTAAAACAATCTCCAAAGCAAGGGAAAAAAACCTGGCAGAATGAATCGATAACCTGCAAAATGGAAGAAATATTTGGAAATTATTCATCTGACAAGAGATTAATACCCAGAATATGCAAGAAAAAAATCAAAAACAAACAAAATTCCAATTAAGCAATGAGGAATGAGCAAAAAAGACATCTCTCATAAAAAAAACATAAATATGGCCAACAGGTATATGAAAAGTATACTTAGTATCACTAATCATCAGGGAAATGCAAATTGAAACCACAAGAAGTATCAGTTCACCCCAGTGAAAGGATATTATCAAAAAGACAAAAATGACAAATGCTGGAGGGGATGAGGAGGAACTCTTCTACAATGGTAGTAGGAATGTAAATTAGAACAGTTATTATGCAAAACAACATGGAAATTTTTCTAAAAAAACTATCATATGACCCACTAATCCCACTCTTTGACATTTATCCAAAGGAAAGTGAATGAACATGACAAAAGAGTCTTGTGTTTATTGCAGCACTATTCACAATAGCAAAGATATGGAATCAACCGAAATGTCCATCAGTGGATGACTAGAAAAAGAAAATGTGGTATACACAAACAATAGAATATTATTCAGCCACAAAAAAGAATGACATCCTATCATTTGAGGCAACATGGATGAGCTTGTAGGACATTATGTTAAGCGATATAAGCCTAGCATAGAAAGATAAATTCCTAATGCTTCAGTCATATGTGGAAGTGAAAAAAGTTGATGACATAGAAGTAGAGAGTAGCATTGTGGTTACCAGAGGCTGAGAAGATGGGAGGCTGATTCTGAGAGGTTGGTTAACAGATACAAAATTACAGCTAGATAGGAGGAATAAATTATAGTGTTTTACAGCACTATAGGGTGACTGTAATTAACAACTTACCCTCTATTTTCAAATAGCTAGAAGAGCAGATTTGTAATGTTACCAACACAAAGAAATGATAAATGTTTCAGGCAATAGGTATGTTAATTACCCTGATTTGATCATTATACATTGAATACATGTATCAAAATATCACAATCTTTCATAAATATGTACAAATATTATTGTCAATTAAAAATAACAAAAGCAAAAAAATGAAAACAAAGAACTATATCACATACTTGGGGGAAATCAACCCAGAATGGACAAAATTACAATATATTCTAGTAAAAATATTGAATTGAAACCTGAAGAAAAAATATCTCAAGAGTCCAGACACAAAAACCACGTCACTTACAATAGAAAAAATATAGATTGATTTAAGACCTTTTCAGGTTAGTGTTTTATGCCAAAATACAATGGAGCAACATATGTAATATTTCAAGGGAAAAAAACTTTGTTATTCACAAATATTTATTTAGTCAAATTGACTTTCTTTTATAAATAAACCATAAGGAATATGAAATATTGTTGCCATGAGAACTTCCCAAATAATCTGCTAGAAAATAAGCTTCAAGATATTAAAATGACCAGAGATTCACTGGCATGAAGACTAGTTATGAGCATAAAATCTATATTTACCTGTTGAAATACAAGTAAATAAGCATTTCTTAAAAGATAATATAGTATATGATAGTTACATTCTCTTACAAAATAGAAACAGTGTAACTACAACAATCATTCATGAATTGGAGGTGTATATGAAAAGTAGAACAAGCTCACTAATACCAAGTATATTGTTTAAATTTAGATTGCTGAGGATGAAGAAGATTAGGGACTGGAAGACAGTACAAGTTAATTTTTCTTCTAAGAGTAGCGAATAAATTGGTAGCCTCCAAAAAGTGGATGGGCATTAAAAGTATTGTATAAACGAATTAATATGCAGGTAACCATTAGAATGAGAAAACAAACATTTCTAAATATAATATAATAAAAAATAGAAAACAAATAAATCAAATTACATAGTAGACTACATCTACTTCCATACTTTTGTTAATACATAGATAATATATCCATATATAATGAAATACAATATTGCAGAACTGAAGGCAAACATGTTAATCTTACCAATAAATTAAAATGTGCAAAACATATATTAAAAGAAAAGATGTTCAAATGGGTCAACAGAGCAAAAATAAATGCTATAGTATATACTAAAGACACACCTGCAACAAAAGAAAATCATAATGATAAAATAATAGGATAAATATACAAGCATAGAAATACAAAGAAAGTAAATTTGGAAACTTTTAATATCTGAAGGCATAGCAATCAGAATATTTTAAAAGGCAAAAATGGATACTTTCTAGTGCTAAATTTTATAAAATATATAGTTATTGATATGTATTTATTCATCCAATGAGAAAGAAACAGCTTTCATAGGGCAGAAACTACATGAGTTTCCAAGATAGACAGAAACACAATAATAGTAGAATATTTTAATACACCTTGCTGATCCAGCTGTGATGAAGTCAATAAAACATTAATAAGACCTATGTGACATAATCAGTAAAGTAAATCTAAACCTTGATAGTACAGAATATATCCTCTTTGTAGGTATACATGGAACATTTGCCAAAAAAGGGAGTATATTTTAGACCACAAGTTAACCTCGATAGACTTTAAGAACATAAATTATACAAAACAGCATTAGAAAGCAAAAGGTATCATTCCTATTAATTTAAAAAGCTCACAAGTAAAAATCTTCAGTCTGAGAGGAGATATATGGACCAAAATTATAGATTTTCTAAAAAAAAAAAAAAAGGAAAAAGAGAAAATCTGATGTATTAGAATATATTGGACATTGATAAAAATTATCAGAGGAGATTTTATAGCATTAAGTAACTGTATTAAGTATATTGACTGATGCTATATATGGTTGATCATAGTTACATACTTATAGTTCAGGTCTCCTATGTCCTTAATGATTTTCCACCTATTTATTCTATCAATTACCAAGAGAGGAATAATAAAGTCTCCAACTATAATAATGAACTTGTCTATTTCTTCTTTCAAATCTATCAATTTTCACTTCATTTTGAAGCTCTGTTTTTAGGTGCATACATACATTTAGGATTTCCATGTCTTCTTGGAGAATTTATAATGTGTCCTGTTTCTTCGTAATATTTCTTATTCTGAAGTCTACTTTATCTGAAGTTAATATAGCCACTCTAGCTTTCCACACTCACCTAAACTCAGCCTTTATTGCTTCATTAAAAATTATTATTTTAATCTTCCTACTGATTTGTATGGCATTTGCTGGCATCAATTCAAATAAGCAAATGCATAGGTCCTGTTTCTCCCTGCAGGTTCCTGTCTCTCTACAGATTTCAGGTAAGCTGTCTGCCTTGCAACTTTAGTTTTCTGATGAGTGCAAGAAAAATTGTTAATTTTTCTTTTGCTCGGGCTTATATTTTATTGTGGGATGGGAACGATGCTTTCCAGCTGTATACATCTCTGGGATAAAACTGGAAGCCTTGTAGTAGATTTATTTATTTCTGAGTTTAGTGTGAGTAGCCGTAGGCATACCATTTCTGATATTACATGTTTCTACTTACATACAGGAGACATTGGAAGAAGTCAGTAAAAATATTTTTTTTTTTCCTCAGGATCACAACAGGATGCTGAGAGGCTCACTTCGAAGCCTCATGGCTTATTAGGCTTCTCTGATCCTTAACCTATGTTCTGACTGCTTTAAAAGCAGAAAAATCCTTTCTTAATGTTTTCTGGCACAGTTTCCTTCCTCACATCTGGAAATGCAGTTGTCTGTATTATACGCCCCTTAGTGACCTGGGCGTGAATTACAAGGGAAGTATGTGATCTTTTTACACTTTCCTACCCATCACTTCCTTTTTCTATCATTTGCACATTCAAATTTTGGAAACTTTTTTTGTTTTTGTTCACAGACTATCAAATACAGTCATAAGATTTGAACCTTCCAGGGCTGGGCACAGTGGCTCACGCCTGTAATCCCAGCACTTTGGGAGGCCTAGGTGGGAGGATCACAAGATAAGGAGATCGATACCATCCTGGCTAACACGGTGAAACCCCATCTCCATTAAAAAAAAAAAAATACAAAAAATTAGCCGGGCCTGGTGGCGGGCGCCTGTAGTCCCAGCTACTCCGGAGGCTGAGGCAGGAGAATGGTGTAAACCCGGGAGGCGGAGCTTGCAGTGAGCCGAGATAGCACCACAGCACTCCAGCCTGGGCGACAGAGCAAGACACCGTCTCAAAACCAAACAAACAAACAAAAAAGATTTGAACCTGCAAGAAATCTTGGAGATAATGTAGTCCAACTCTTCATTTTGGGGTGGGAAAGGGGGCTTAAGAAATATAAATAACCCTAGTTTTACAAAAAGAAAGACTGTCATCGATTACCAATGATCCAATAACCCAACTTCTTTCTTTCAACAGTGTTTTTTTTCTTTCTTTCAATATAAGGTCAATGAATGAGCATAGATAGGGAAAAGAGGTGTGAGGCATAACAAATCTTAAGACCTATGCTAGCTTATTGACCACATAATTAAAGTATTACTAAAAATCTTTTATTTTATAAATTTTACTACATTTTAGCGTAACTCTCTATTTTAAAAAAAGTCTCTTATAGTTAAGCTTTCTTTCTAGTCACAGCTATACAGTTTTTTTAAAACGCCATGTGCTGTGAAATCCATACCTAATTTTTTTTATCTTAAAATACTTTTGGAATTTACCAATATGCCCTCAAGGTGGTTACAATAATTATTTTACAAGTTTATAGTTAGTATAGCATTTCTATAATTTTGGCTGCATTCTGCATGTCTTTTTTTTTTTCTCTCAATATATTTGCCCCTGTGTTTTTCATGTACAGTATGCACATTAAATTTTTTAAATACAATAAATAAAAATAAGTTTACCTCCTAAGATTTCTACTATGTTTTTAATTGCACAAACATACATAATACAATTTTAAAGAGCTAAGTTTAAAGAAAGAATATATTAAGTTCACTATGTAAATAATCATTTTTTCAGACACTTTTATCATTACATTATGAATAGTTAATATGAGTTTCCTTTGTTTTATTCCTAGATTTCCTAATGCCATGACTTGACACTACCAAACTAATCAGAAAACAAAATAAGCATTATATGCTAGGCTTTTATGGGATTAAATTGTGATAATACAGTTTAATGACAGAACTCAAATTCTTGAAAATTTTGTTGGCACTTCTTATTTCTGTCATGCATCTTACATGCTTGGTTTAGCAAAACTCTTGGTGTTTAAATGCTACAAGATGTGAATGAACTTGTTGATTTGAGAGTCCAAGTCATAAAATAGAAGATTTTGATTTGTACTCCAATATTTTAAAAATATTCTTCCATGAAACTACATACCTTTAAGTTCTAAGGTGCTGAGTAAAAGCTTGAGTGCATATTATATAAAAATATTTAAATAAATATTACAAAATTCAGCTAGTTGTCTGAATCTTTCTACACAGTGTCAACGATTACATCTTTGGAAACGTTTAGCTGATTATATGAATTTTTCATCCAAATGTTTGACATCATGTGAATTCAAGTTTGGTTAGCTTTGTCTTCATACTGAATATAATTAATATAAACAATGAAGTTTCCATTGAACATTATAATAAACTTGTCTTATAAAAATGAGTTGTTTAGCTTCAGTAACTGAAGAAAAATGTGGAAATCATCTTTTATTTTTACCAAATCTCAGAAGTATGTAAGAGCACATAAAAAAAAAATCAGAATTAATACTTCCCCAATGTAGTAATTTATATTATTTTTAATTGCTGAACTGGTTTTATACTAGATTTATTTTTCTGGTTGGAAGGAAGTTAAAAAGATTTAGGAGGCAATATCACTTTATATTCATGTATATGCCACAAGTTACAATAAAAATATTGTTTGTATTCTTCCCTTTGCCTTCCAGTGTTCTTGACATTTACAATCTGGTTGGTCCACGATATTGACAAACAAGAGGAAATAAATGGAAGAAGTGATACAGTATGCATTCTTATTTTCTATTTCTGGATGTGTGTTAGATAAACCGAAGCAGAGGATAGGCATGGAGAGAACAGGAGCTAATGTTCAACTGCCCAATCTGGGTATCAGGAAATTACTACGTAGAGAACCAGGTACCAATACATCTCAACCCAGCCTAATTAGGAGAGTGTAGAAGCATGGTGAGACAGAGGAAGAATCTGATTGGCTTTCCTGAGCCTTTCTCACTTCCTGGGTAGTTTGGAGCGTAACAGGAGAGTCAACAGGGCTGCCAAGGTCCCAAAGGGTCTGAAATTGCTTACCAGACTGACAGACAGTATGGAGTATGTGGCAGATCCAGGAGGAAGTGAGAAGAATATGAATCGGTGAAGGGCAGGTGCCCTACTGTTTCTCAGAAATAAGAGACCTCAGTTTCACCAGCTATAGACTCTGGAAGGCCTAGGAACCATCTGCTAGTGGCAAATGTTATCACCCCAGAAACCAGTGGACCCCAGGCAGCCGGTATTCAGGGCTGAAGATAAGAGATAAGAGACCAAAGATAAGACACCACTACTTTTCCCAGTCATACCACTAAGGCATGCAAGTCCTCACCCCCTGTTCACTTATATTCCAAAAGTATCTTAAGAAAAGAGGCAGAGGAAGGAAGATGATATTAAGAGACAGAATATTACCAAAGTGACTACTGAAAATATCAGTTCAGACCAAGTCTAAAGCCAGAATGTACAATAAGTTTATATTTTTTTCAGCTAAACAATATGTGAGAACTGATGAAGCAGAAATTAGCTCTAGATCAAATAATGTACATTTTCCTCTGCATGTATGAATTGTAGTAAACACATATACACTTATATACATAATATACATATATACACATAGATATAATTACCTTGAGTGGCTGGATGTGGTGGCTCGTGTCTGTAATCCCAGCACTTTGGGAGGTTGAGGTGGGCAGACCACTTGAGGTCAGGAGTTCTAGACCAGCCTGGCCAACATGGTGAAACACCTTCTCTACTAAAAATACAAAAATTAGCTGGATGTGGTAGGGCGTGCCTGTAATTCCAACTACTCTGGAGGCTGAGGCAGGAGAATCACCTGAACCTGGGAAATGGAGGTTGCAGTGAGCTGAGATCACACTACTGCACTCCAGCTTAGGCAACACAGCAAGACTCTGTCTCAAAACGTAATAATAATGAAGAAAAAATAAATAAATTGCATTCAGTGTTATGTATTACTCAGTAAAACAGGATATTTAATTTGTCAGATTCACAGTATTTTTCATTTATGTAAGAGGTAACTTTTTAATTATTAATACGAATATACCAAAATAAAGCAACTTAATACCATGAAACTGCAATGGTTTAAACCTTTAGTCCAAATAATAATGGAAAAGGGTCATTTTGGAATATTACTCCAGCAGCAAAATGATTTTTAACTAAGAGTCTTATACTATCTCTAAATCACTCTCATTTTAAATATATCTTGAAGTGTTTCTTTTCTTGGTTTAAATTTAATTGACTGAAATAATTTAAGCAAAAGATGTGCATGGCTGGTGTTCTTCAGAAATGTGATTATTAATGTTTCTCTGTAAAAGAAATACCTTATTGAAAGACATGGTGTATTAGCCCATTCTCATGCTCCAGATAAAGACATAACTAAGACTGGGTAATTTATAAAGAAAAAGAGGTTTAATGGGCCCACAGTTCCACGTGGCTGGGGAGGCCTCACGATCATGGTAGAAGGCAAGGAGGAGCAAAGCTACATCTTACATGGCAGCAGGCAAGAGAGTGTGTGCAGGGGAACTCTACTTTATAAAACCATTAGATCTTGTGAGACCTATTCACCATCATGAGAATAGCACACGAGAAAGACCCACCTCCACAATTAAATTACTTCCCACCACGTCCCTCCCATGACTTGTGGGAATTATGAGCGCTACAGTTCAAGATGAGATTTGGGTGGGGACACAGCCAAACCATATCACACGGCATTGAGGAAGCACACTGATTGCATTGTTGAACTTACTGGAAATTCTGATTTTAAAAATTTAGACAAATGTTGATAATATTCACTTACCTCTATTAACTACGTATTTTTATTTTTCCTATTATACTTTAAGTTCTGGGGTACATGTGAAGAATGTGCAGGTCACACATATGTTTATTGTAGTACTGTTCACAATAAAAAAGACTTGGAGCCAACCCAAATGCCCATCAATGATAGACTGGATTAAGAAAATGTGGCACATATACACCATGGAATACTATGCAGCCATAAAAAAGGATGAGTTCATGTCCTTTGCAGGGACATGGATGAAGTTGGAAACCATCATTCTCAGCAAACTAACACAAGAACAGAAAACCAAACACCGCATGTTCTCACTCATAAGTGGGACTTGAACAATGAGAACACATGGACACAGGGAGGGGAACATCACACACCGGGGCCTGTCAGGGGGTGGGGGCTATGGGAGGGATAGCATTAGAAGAAATACCTAATACAGATGATGGACTATGTATTTTAACAGTATTAATGAATAATTATTATCAATTAATAATAATAATGATTTTCTAGGAACTAACCACACATGTTCTTGAACTCAGCTTGTGTTTTATTTATTTTCTTAAATAATTTGTTTCTCATCACCTTGACTGGCCTCTTAGTTTTACCAAAACAAAAGCTCTGACCCCCAGGAATATGTGCACAGGATTTTTTCCTTTTTATTTTTAATAGACACATAATAGTTGTAAATACAGAGTGATATTTTGATAACTTTAATAATCAAATTAGAATAACTAGCATATACATTACCTTGAACACTTATTATTTGTGTTTTAAACATTCAAAATCATCCCTTCTAACTTTTTAAAAATAATTCATCCTATAGTGCTACATAACACTGAAACTTATTCTACACATCTAGCTGTAACTCTGTATCTGTTTGCAAGAGAAATAAACTGAAAACAACTGGAATGACCATCAATATGGGAATGACTGAATAAATTATTATGTCTCTCTACTAAGTATGAAACTAGTCATTAAAATTATAATTTAGGGTTCACACACCCTAACCCATGGGATGGCCAATAAATACTGTTAAACCAGTAACATAGGTTGCAAAATAATGTGCATAATGTATATCATCTACTTCAGGTGTTTTTTGACATAATTTGGATTTTTTACTATGATTTGTAACCACTAAATAGTATTGGAAACATCTGATCATTAATGGATTAGTAGAATTCCCCTATGAAACCATCTAGACCTGGTGTATTTTGTGTTTACTGGGTGGGAGACTTTCTTTCTCTATTTTTTATATAATAATGGGTCTGTTAAGATTTTCTGTTTCTGATGATATCAATTTTGTTAAGTTGTATTTTTCTAGAAAATCAGCCATTTCATCTGAGCTTTGAAATTTATTTGCAAAGATTGTGCAAATTAGTCTCATCATTTAAAAATTTTCCTTTTGAACATTATTTTTTGATGGTTATTTTCCTCTTGTCATTTCTAATTTTGTCTGTTTGTGCTTTCTTCTCTTTATATTGGTAGATTAATCAGTGGTTTATTCTGTTGGTAGTTTTTCAAAAAGAATTCTCTTTCAACAAGGAATTTCAACCAACAAAATGGATATTTTGCAAAGAACTGGCTTTTAGATTTATTTACAAGTTCTATAATTTTTCTGCTTTCTAATTCATTAACTTTTTCTTTTGTATTTACCAATTTCTGCTGCTTTATTGTTCTCTATCATTTTGAATTTAAGTTGTTTATATTATTATTGTACATAATGGTTACATGAATATATAGCTGATTCTAAGCCTGGAATAGTCAAAAATACAAGATGAGCCTGAAGCATCTTGTAGTGCCAGAAAGTAAGGAAGTACTCAAATAAATAAATAAATAAATAAATTGTGGGTCATGTCAAATTGACACAGGAGCCAATCTGAATGAACTTTGAGCAGTAAAAGCTGAAATGACTTGAGAAAGAAAAGTTTTATCTTACAACCAAAAATACAAAATAAATGTTTTTTTTTTTTTTTTTCCTGTGGACAGAGCCCTGTTCTTAGAACAGAACCCTCAGAAATAATACCACACATCTACAGCCATCTGATCTTTGACAAACCTGAGAAAAACAAGAAATGGGGAAAGGATTCCCTATTCAATAAATGCTGCTGGGAAAATTGGCTAGCCATAAGTGGAAAGCTGAAACTGGATCCTTCCCTTACTCCGTATACAAAAATTAACTCAAGATGGATTAGAGAGTTAAATGTTAGACCTAATACTATAAAAACCCTAGAAGAAAACGTAGGTAATACCATTCAGGACATAGGCATGGGCAAGGACTTCATGTCTAAAACACTAAAAGCAATGGCAACAAAAGCCAAAATTGACAAATGGGATCTAATTAAACTAAACAGCTTCTGCACAGCAAAAGAAACCATCATCAGAGTGAACAGGCAATCTACAGAATGGGAAAAAGTTTTTGCAATCTACTCATCTGACAAAGGGCTAATATCCAGAACCTACAAAGGACTCAAGTAAATTTACAAGAAAAAAACAAACAACCCCATCAAAAAGTGGGCAAAGGATATGAACAGACATTTCTCAAAAGAAGACATCCATACAGCCAACAGACACATGAAAAAATGCTCATCATCACTGGCCATCAGAGAAATGCAAATCAAAACCACAATGAGATACCATCTCACACCAGTTAGAATGGCAATCATTCAAAAGTCAGGAAACAACAGGTGCTGGAGAGGATGTGGAGAAATAGGAATACTTTTACACTGTTGGTGGGATTGTAAACTGGTTCAACCATTGTGGAAAACAGTATGGCAATTCCTCAAGGATCTAGAACTAGATGTACCATATGACCCAGCCATCCCATTACTGGGGATATACCCAAAGGATTATAAGTCATGCTGCTATAAAGACACATGCACACATATGTTTATTGAGGCACTATTCATAAAAGCAAATACTTGGAATCAACCCAAATTTCCATCAGTGACAGACTGAATTAAGAAAATGTGGCATATATACACCATGAAATACTATGCAGCCATAAAAAAGGATGAGTTTGTGTCCTTTGTAGGGACATGAATGCAGCTGGAAACCATCATTCTCAGCAAACTATCACAAGAACAGAAAACCAAACACCGCATGTTCTCACTCATAGGTGGGAATTGATCAATGAGATCATTTGGACTCTGGAAGAGGAATATCACACACCGGGGCCTATTATGGGGAGGGGGGAGGGGGAAGGGATGGGATTGGGAGTTATACCTGACGTAAATGACGAGTTGATGGGTGCTGACGAGTTGATGGGTGCAGCACAGCAACATGGCACAAGTATACATATGTAACAAACCTGCATGTTATGTACATGTACCCTAGAACTTAAAGTATAATTAAAAAATAAAAGAAGAAAGGGCTTATATATGTATGTTTGGATTTCTTTAGATATGGAAAAGTTTTATTTAAAAATAACAATATTTGCAATATTCTGAAAATTACATCCTTTGCAACTCTTTAAACTTATGAAAAAAATATTTTAAATCAATTAAATTTTAAAAAAAGGTAAGTTTTATATTACAACCAAAAATATAAAATCAATATACATGAGTTCATACTTATATGAATAAATTATTTTAATAAATAAATGCTGGAAGAGAAGGAATGCATTTTCCTTACAAGAGAACTCCTAATACTACATGTATATATACTACTTTCTTCAGGCAGTTAGCTTAATACCCATCCCCTTGAGTGTAAAATGGTTTTAGTAACTCACTGTCAAAGAATATAGAAAGGGAAAAATAGTAACTTTGCAGTGGAGAAACTTAGTAAACAGTACCTTAACCAAATTATCAAGGTTAGCATTATCAATACAGTGTTGATATTGTGTACTACTCTCGATATATGTGTGATGAAAAGAGTACTTTTCTTCTGTGATATTCTTTCAAAACCCATGAACCCAGTCTAATCATGACAGAAACATTAGCCAAAGCCAAAATGAAGACATTCTATGAAGTACCTAGCTAGTATTCTTCAAAGTGTCAAAGTCATGAAAAACAAAGCAATCCTGACAAACTGGAGGGAACTAAGGAGGCATCACTACTACCCAATGAAACATGGTATCTTGGATTCAGTTCTGGACGTTAGTAAAAAAAAATAAAAATAAAAATAAAACTTATGAATGAGTTATTAATAGCAATGTACCAATGTTAATTCTTAGTATGGACAAAAGGACCATGGTTACATAAAAGGTTGACATTATGGAAAACTAAGTAAAGAATATGTGAGAACTCTATTACTTCAACAACTTTTCTATCTAAGATTATTTTAAAATAAAAATTTAAAAAATCTAATATGGATTTCAAGGGCTTAAGATGAAATTAATGAAGTTTTAAATTGTAGCTTTATCGAGTCAGCTAATGAAGACTCGAGGGTGTTGAACTATAGTTTTTTTTTATAATAATAAAATTTTTATTGTTTAGTGTTAAAATCTCATTAATATACAATCATGATCATATAGAAAGTAACTTCACATTTTTCCTGTGCCTATATTTCTAAAACTCACATTAGCATCTTTATTTAAATAGAAATGTAATAAGATATTGCATTTATATTCAAATAAATGAATGACCATGAATGAAAGTAAAATCCAGGAATATTGATATAGGCTACTTTTTGTCATTGCCAGATCATGAAATGATATACATCATCAGTCGTAATCATATATGCATTTTTTGTGGTAGACAAAAAATAAAATAAAATTTAAAACTGATCTTAAAGGTTATTTTACTAATATGCAGAAATCTATTTCTGGGTTTCTTTTTTATCTTTTATTTTAGGTTTATGGGTACATTTGAGGTTTGTTACAAACTGCATGTCATGGGGGTTTGGTGTAGATTATTTTGTCACCCAGGTAATAAGCATAGTACCTGACAAGCAGATTTACTGAGCATTTATTATGTAAAGAGCACTATGCTTGGTTCTTAGATGGAAAATTACGACGTCTATCTGTTATAGTCCTTGAGGGACCTCAACATCCTTAGTAGATATGCTCCAAGACTTTAAAGGAGACTTCCCTGGTTTAATTAGGTACAAGAGACTGTTTTATAAAAATGTAAGGGCCAAACTAACTCTAAGAGACAGACGCTGTATCCCAGTCTACAGGAAAATTCATCCACTCTTTTGTATTTAGAATATGATCATATAATCTTTTGATGAAGCAATTTCTTCAAGCCTTTTAAATTATTTGCCCAGGCAAGTATTTCTGGCAAAAACCAGCTCAAAGCAAAATTATCATGTAATTAGTTAAACATATTGTATTTGAATATTCAATTTCAGCCAAACCACAATCTTATCATTTAAAAATACTCTGTTTTCTATTACCAAAACTAATGATTTCTCCAGGAATTAAACACTTAGGAAAATATTACAATATGCTTTGCTGGCCTCAAACTAGACCTATTTTGAAATAGGTCTCTACAAGCATCTGTTAATGAAATAGAATAAAACAGAACAGAATAGGAATAACCAAAATGTATTTAATGAAATAAGAATTAATATTTTTTTGATTTTTTTTCAGTTTAAGGGTGTGTGTGTATGCACATGCACATGCACATGCACACACAGTAAACCCTGGTGTAAAATATCTTACATATGGGTCAAGAAAATATATTAAAACTATCTGCTTTAAGGGATTGTGCAGTGATGTCAGAGGACCAGAGCATATAAGTTTTATGTGAGGAATCTTAACAATAAGCAACATGAAAGTAAATAAAATTTTTAAAATATCTTGGGGAAACAGAAAGAAGTTTTTGGAGGAAGTGAGATTTAAACAGAAGTCTGAAAGTTACATATAAAAACTCCAATAAGTGGACACACTAAACAATAATATTACAGGTGGCTGAAAAGGTGAAGACAAATGCAAAGAAATTTGGGGCCAGGCACGGTGGCCCACGCTTGTAATCCCAGCACTTTGGGAGGCTGAGGCAGGTGGATAACCTGAGGCTAGGAATTCAAGGCTAGCCTGGCCAACATGGTGAAACCTTGTTTCTACTAAACATACAAAAATTAGCCAGGTGTGGTGGCAGGTGCCTGTAATCCCAGCTACTCAGGAGGGTGAAGCAGGAGAATCGCTTGAACCCAAGAGGCAGAGGTTGCAGTGAGTCGAGATCATGCCACTGCACTCCAGCCTGGGCAACAAGAGCAAAATTGTCTCAAAAAAAAAAAGAAAGAAAAGAAAAAAAAGAAAATTTGGGAGTGATCACATAGACAAGTTTGGGACAAAGTAAGGGTCCAAATTTTAGGAGATTAAGCTGGAAAGATATATTGAGCTAGATTGTGAAGAGATTAGAATTTCAAGATAAGGATAGTATGTTTTTCCTTAAAATAACAGAGAGTCATTCATAATTTTTATGGAATGGAGTAGCATCACATAGGAGGGTTACTATGACATTGATACTAAAATAAAGATAAACTGAGAGTGGAATATTGGATACAAAGGTTTTGAATATGTAGGTATGAATTAAAAGGTTTAGTTTATTATAGAGGAAGAGAAAAATCTGCACATTGAGAATGTCTAAGCTTTTACATAAAATATCACATTGAGTAAAACAATAAAGTTTCAGAGTATGTACTTAATCAGAATACTTAACCACACATGTAAGGCATATCCACAACCACTATAATGATTGCTGTTACTTTGTTCTAGTCAAAATTTAGCCTCTCATCACGTCCCTGATATGTAATGAAAATGTCCCTGGGAAACTCCACATCTCTGTTGAAGAAAATAACAATCCATTTTATTCCTGACAAAGTAAGAGAACATTCTGGAATATCTGATGCATTAAGTTTCTATGGCACTCACATCTAATTTTCAAAGTGAAATAGCCTTTTGCATTAACTAAAAATTAACAACTTATTCCTCCTTATATCCTATTGTTTTCATTAAGCCTTGAGTATGAAAAGATGCTATTGCTATTTTTAATATAAATTTTATAAATAAATCTTACCTTTTAAAAATGAAAATTTGCATTAATTTTAATATCCTTGAAAATTGATATCAATTTCACAGTCATCATTTATCAATCTATTAAAATCATTCTGTGATTATTTAATAAAATATAAACAAGTTTCTCTTGCAATGTGAATAACAAAAAAAATTAACAATGGAAATAAACCCCAGGTGTATTGTAGAGTTGGATAGGTAATTATTTTAAATTCTATTTTTCACAAAGAAAATTGTATGGGAGATTTATGGAGGCCAAAACTGTCTCTCTCTCTCTCTCTCTCTCTCTCTCTCTATATATATATATATACACATACACACACACACACACACACACACACACACATATAGAGAGAGAGAGAGAGAGAAAGGCCAAACTTATTTCTTTTTTTTTTTTTTTTTTTTATTATACTTTAAGTTCTAGGGTACATGTGCATGACGTTTATATCATGTATAACTCCCCAATGCAATCCCTCCCTCCTCCCCCCTCCCCATGATAGGCCCCAGTGTGTGATGTTCCCCTTCCCGAGTCCAAGTGATCTCATTGTTCAGTTCCCACCTATGAGTGAGAACATGCGGTGTTTGGTTTTCTCTTCTTGTGATAGTTTGCTAAGAATGATGGTTTCCAGCTGCATCCATGTCCCTACAAAGGACACAAACTCATCCTTTTTTATGGCTGCATAGTATTCCATGGTGTATATGTGCCACATTTTCTTAATCCAGTCTGTCACAGATGGACATTGGGTTGATTCCAAGTCTTTGCTATTGTGAATAGTGCCGCAATAAACAAACGTGTGCATGTGTCTTTGTAGTAGAGTAATTTATAATCCTTTGGGTATATACCCAGTAGTGGGATGGCTGGGTCATATGGTACATCTAGTTCTAGATCCTTGAGGAATCGCCATACTGTTTTCCATAATGGTTGAACTAGTTTACAATCCCACCAACAGTGTAAAAGTGTTCCTATTTCTCCACATCCTCTCCAACACCTGTTGTTCCTGACTTCTTAATGATTGCCATTCTAACTGGTGTGAGATGGTATCTCATTGTGGTTTTGATTTGCATTTCTCTGATGGCCAGTGATGATGAGCATTTTTTCATGTGTCTGTTGGCTGTATGGATGTCTTCTTTTGAGAAATGTCTGTTCATATCCTTTCCCCACTTTTTGATGGGGTTGTTTGCTTTTTTCTTGTATATTTGTTTGAGTTCTTGGTAGATTCTGGATATTAGCCCTTTGTCAGATGAGTAGGTTGCAAAAATTTTTTCCAATTCTGTAGGTTGCCTGTTCACTCTGATGGTAGTTTCTTTGGCTGTGCAAAAGCTCTTTAGTTTAATTAGATCCCATGTGTCAATTTTTGCTTTTGCTGCCGTTGCTTTTGGTGTTTTAGACATGAAGTCCTTGCCCATGCCTATGTCCTGAATGGTACGGCCAAACTTATTTCTATCAATAAACTTTGTCTATGGGGGTTACCTACACCAAATGGTTATACTAAACTTGTCTACATGATCACTCCCAAATTTCCTTTTTATTTTATGTTTATTAAATGCCTGGCATTTTACTGAGTGCTTTATATGTGATAATCACATGAATATACCTATCATGGAAGTGCTAATATTATACAGTGATATTCTGCATGTATAGTCTTGATGTGTGTCCCCACTCAATCTGAATTATATTGAAATATAATTCCCAGTGTTGGAGGTGGGAACTCATAGGAGGTGACTGAATCATGGGGGAAGACTTTTAATGAATGGCTTAGCATCACCCCACTTGGTACTCTTGTGGCAGTGAGTGAGTTCTTGTGAGATCTGATTGTTGAAAAGTGTGTAGCACCTCCCCCCTTACTCTCTTGCTCTTGCTTTCACCATGTGACATACCTAATTCCCATTCACCTTCCACCATAACTGTAAGTTTTCTGAGGCCTCAGAAGTTGAGCAGATACCAGCATCATGCTCCCTGTACAGCCAGCAGAACCATGAGCCAATTAAATCTCTTTTCTTTATTACTCAGTCTCAAGTATTTCTTTATAGCAATGCAAGAATGGCTCAATACAGAAAATTGTTACCAAGGAGTGGGCCGTTGTTATAAAGAAAATGCAGAAATCTGAATATGTTGAAACACCTTAGGAATTGGGTAACAGGCAGAGGTTGGAAGAGGTTGGAGAGCTCAGAAGAAGACAGGAAGATGAGGGAAAGTTTGAAACGTTTTAGAGACTGATTAAATAGTTGTGACCAAAATTCTGAGTGATATGGATGATAAAATCCAGGCTGAGGAGGTCTCACATGGAAATGAGAAACTTATTGGGAACTGGAGCAAAGGTCATTTTTGCTGTACCTTAGCAGAGAACTCAGCTGCATTGTGCTTCTGCCCTATAAATCAGTAGAACTTAGAACTTGAGAGTGATGAGTTAGGGTATCTAGATGAAGAAATTTCTAAGCAGCAAAGTGTTGTAGATTTGACCTGACTGCTTCTAACAACCTATGTTCATATGCAGGAGCAAAGCAATTACTTAAAGCTGGAACTTATATTTAAAAGGGAAGCAGAGCATAGAAGTTCAGAAAATTTGCAGGCTGGTCATTGGTAGAAAAGAAAAGCCTATTTTCAGAAGAAGAATTAAAGTGGCTTCTGAGCAACCACTTACTAGAGAAATTTTAATAATTAAAAATGCAAGTACTAAAATCCAAGACAACGAGAAAAAGGCCTTGAAGGCATTGCAGAGCCCTAAGACACAGCCCCTCCTATCACAGGCCCTGAGGCCAAGGAAGACAGAATGGTTTTGTGTGCCAGGCCGAGGGCCCTGCTGTCCTGCCCAGACTCAGGACCTGGCTCCCTGCATCCCAGCCACTTGAGCGCCAGCCGTGACTCAAAAGGGTGAGTCAAAAATAGCGGTGAGTCAAAAATAGAATCTATAGAAATTAGAAGCTAGTCTCCTCTGCAAGTTTCCATTTGAAAGTAATAAATGTTTTTAGTGTTATTTCTGGCCATGTCATATTATTGAACCTTATTAAATGCCTCACATTGTACTAAGTGCTTTATATGTCATAATCACACAAATATATTTGAAATGTGGATCACACTTCCCTATTACTTTCCAAATAACTTGATATATATTAGCAATGTATGGCTGTAATTAATCATCAGTCTACTAGTTAAACTGAATTTTATAATCAGGATTTTTAAAATTACTAAACACATTTTTTTTTTTTTTTGCTGCAAGAAGCATGTGGAAGAAATTTAAAATCATCATTCCCATTATCCAAAGATAAGCACTCAACACATTTTGCTATAAATCATTCCAGGCATTTTTTTCCTCTACTTATAAGGCAAGATAATTTTTAAGTGTTTTGTTCTCTCTGCTGTGGATATATTTTTTTCTTTATCCCAAGAAATTAGTGAAATCACATTTCAGGGGATTTATGTTACAGATATACCACAAGAGATGATGGAACTTCTGTTGGGAAAAACTAAGGGGTACTCAAAGCACTTAAAATTAAGAACTGTGCCTGAGAAGCTGTGGGAAGATATGCTCTGACCAAGAACAGAACGAACGCACCCAGGCCATCTACCTACAAGCTTGTGAAACATTACCTTGGTAGTGGTAGCCAACATGGAATGAGGACCCAAAAGCTTTTCCAGAATGTTACATGTAGCATAAGACCCACAGAGCTTTCTTATGTTTCTAAGGAGAAAGAAGGGAGAGAGAAAGAAATGTAATATGCTTTGAACCCTCTGTCAAAATAAATTTATAAATGTATATGATTTCAAACTGAGTATAAAATTGTATGTAAGCCCTTTGAACTGCTATGCACTTACTTGCCCGAATTAATGTAATAAGGGCATTTGTTGGTAACTAAAGTCCTCCTTCAATCTTTGATTTTTTAATTTGAGACATAATTCACATACCATGAAGCTCACCATTTAAGATGTGCAACTTAATAGTTTTTAGTATATTTACAAGGTTATGCAACCATCACCACTATCTAGTTCAAAACTATTTACATCACTCTAAAAAGAAACCTTTGGCTGTTAGCAGTCCCTTTTATTTCTCTCCCACCCCTCATTTCCTGGCAATCAATATTCTACTGTCTGCCTCTGGTACTTTCTCTTCTAGACATTTAATCTAAATGGAATCATATAGTATGATTTATGTTATATGATGTTTTTTAGGCTTCTTTCACAAGCCTGTTTTGTCAGGCTTCTTTCACAGGCATGTTTCCCAGTTTCATTCTATGTTGTAATATACATCAGAACTTCATCTTAAAGTGGAATAATATTCTGTTATATATTGATGGACATATGGATTGTTTCTACTTTTTTACCATTATGATAAATGCTGCTATTAACATTCCTATACAAGTTTGTGTGTGAAGATGTTTTATTTCTCTTGCATATATACTTAAAGGTAAAATTACTGGACAATATTATAACTCTATATTAACTTTTTGAGGAACTGGAACACTTTTTCACAGCTGTTGCACCCTTTACATTTCCATTAACAATGTGTTAAGGTTCCAAATATTTCACATCCTTGAAAGCACTTGTTATTGTCCACCATTTTTATTAGAACAATCCCAGTAGGTATGAGGATCCAACTGAATAGTATCTCAGGGTGGTTTCCATTTGAAGTTACCTAACGGCTGATTATGCTGATTAGCTTTTTAGGGGCTAATCAGTTATTTGTACATCTTCTTTAGAGAAATATATATTCATATCCTTAGCCCATGTTTTAAATTTGGTTATTTAGATTTTTACTTTTTAGTTGTAAGAGTTCTTTACATATTATGGATACTAGACTTTTATCCAATATATTATTTATGTATATTTTCTCCCACTGTAAGTTTTTTTCACTTTCTTTGCTGGTATCTTTTGAAGCACATTAAAAAAAAAATTGGAAAACAAACAACCCCATCAAAAAGCGGGCAAAGGATATGAACAGACATTTCTCAAAAGAAGACATCCATACAGCCAACAGACACATGAAACAATGCTCATCATCACGGGCCATCAGAGAAATGCAAATCAAAACCACAATGAGATACCATCTCACACCAGTTAGAATGGCAATCATTCAAAAGTCAGGAAACAACAGATGCTGGAGAGGATGTGGAGAAATAGGAATACTTTTACACTGATGGTGGGATTGTAAACTAGTTCAACCATTATGGAAAACAGTATGGCAATTCCTCAAGGATCTAGAACTAGAAGTACCATATGACCCAGCCATCCCATTACTGAGTATATACCCAAAGGATTATAAATCATGCTGCTATAAAGACACATGCACATATATGTTTATTGCGGCACTGTTCACAATAGCAAAGACTTGGAATCAACCCAAATATCCATCACTGACAGACTGGATTAAGAAAATGTGGCACATATACACCATGGAATACTATGCAGCCATAAAAAAGGATGAGTTTGTGTCCTTTGTAGGGACATGAATGCAGCTGGAAACCATCATTCTCAGCAAACTATCACAAGAACAGAAAACCAAACACCGCATGTTCTCACTCATAGGTGGGAACTGAACAATGAGATCACTTGGACTGGGGAAGGGGAACATCACACACCGGGGCCTATCATGGGGAGGGGGGAAGGATTGCATTGAGAGTTATACCTGATGTAAATGACGAGTTGACGGGTGCTGACCAGTTGATGGGTGCAGCACACCAACATGGCACAAGTATACATATGTAACAAACCTGCACGTTATGCACATGTACCCTAGAACTTAAAGTATAATAATAATAATAATTTTAAAATTGGTTAAAGTACTATTTATCTACTTTTTCACTGGTTGCTTTTGCTTTCAGTGTCATAGCTAAATCATTGCCTAATGCAAGATCATGAAAATTTACATCTATGACTTCTCCTATGGTTTTTATACTTTCAGGTCTTAGTTAGGTCTTTGGTCCGTATTTGGGCTCATTATGGCATATGAGACAAAATATACGTGTACACTTTTTATTTTGCATGTTCATATCAGGCTGTCTCAGCACTATCTGTGGAAAAGAGTAATCTTTTGTACTTGGAAGAAGTACAGAAGATTGTCCAAAACTAATTGAATATAAGTATATGGTAGATATCTGGATTATCGTTTCTTCTACTTTGTTAATCTATATGCATATCTTTGAGCACCACAGAATCTTGATTTTTGTAGTTTTGTGGTATATTTTGAATCAAGAAGTGGGTTTTTCCACTTAGTTCTTTTTAACTTTTTTTTTACTATTTATATAAATTTTTGGATCAGTTTGTCCTTTCTGTAAAAACAAACAGCAGTTGTTCTTTTCACAGGAATTTTCATGCATGTGTAGATAAATTTGGAGAGTATTACCATCTTAATAATATTAAGCCTTTCAATTCATAAATGAGAAACGTTTTTCCATTTATTTAGATTTTCTTTTATTTCTCTCAACATTTCATGCTTGGTATGCATGCCCTGTACTTTTTATTTTTTAAATTTATTGCTAAATATTTTAATATTATTGTAAATAAAATTGTTTTCTCTATTTCATTTTAGGATTATTCATTGTTAGTATGTAAAAATACAAATAATTTTATATGTTGATCTTGTACACTTCAACCTTGCTATACTTATCTATTAGCAAGTAATAGTTTTTTGAATGAATTCTTAAGGGTTTTCTATATATAAAATTTTAAATTTTATATATAGTATTACTCCTTCAAATATAGGGTTCCTTCTTCCTTTCCAATCTAGACACCTTTATTTTTACTACTTAAATGTTTTAACTCTATCCTGTAGTAAAATTTGAATAGTAGTGAAAGTTGTTATTATGCTTGTCTTGTTCCTGATTTTAGGAGGAATCCTTCAGTGTTTCACTTTTATGTGTAATATCTGCTGTGGGTTTTGCAAAGATGTTATTTATCATGTTTAGAAGATTCCTTTCTAGTCATCATTTGTTGAGTGTTTTTGTCACAAAGTGATGTTAGATTTTGTCAGATGTTATTTCTGCATTTACTGAGATGATTGTGTGTTTTTTAAAAAAAACTTTATTCTAAGAATATGGTGTATTACATTGATTGATTTTTATATGTCAAATTAAACTTGTATTCCTGTAATAAATCCCACTTAGGCATTGTATTTTATCCTTTCTATATGATACTGGTTGTGGTATGCCAGTATTTTGTTGAGAATTTAGGGTTCGTATTCATAAGGGATATTGGCCTATATTATTCTTTTTTATTATATCATGGTCTGATTTTGCAATCTGGGTAGGATTGGCTTCAAAAAAATTAGTCAGGAAATGTTCCCTTCTCTCCTATTTTTTGGAAGAGTTTGGTGTTAATTCTTTAAATATTTGTTAGAATTCATCAGTGAAGCCTTCAGGTCCTGGTACTTTCTCTGTGCTAAGTTTTGTGACTACTAAAACAATATCTTTACATGGGGTAAATCTAATCTAATCTGATATTTTTTTTTCCTTTTGGTAGTTATGGCTTTCTAGAAATTTGTTCATTTTATGTAAGTCATCTAATTTGTTGGCATACAATTGTTCATTGTGTTCTCACATAATCCTTGATTTCTGTAAGATCAGTAGTAATCTCCCCTCATTCATTCCTACTTTTAACAAATTGAATTCAAATACAATTTTCTCTTTTTCTCTTGGTCAGTGTAACTAATGATTTGCCAAAGTGGTTGTTCTTTGCCACAACCAACTTTTATTTTCACCAATTTTCTCCCTTTTTTACCTTTTTTATTTCATTTATTTCCACTCTAATCTTTATTCTTATTCTTTCTTTCTTCTTGCTTTGTTTGTCTTTTTCTACTTTCTTAAAAAGGAAGAACAGGTAATAGATTTAAGATGTGCTTTGTTTTGTTGCAGACATTTAAAGATATAAATTCCCCCTTTGAGTACTATTTGTCCTAAATCCCCTAAATTTTGGTGTATTGATTTTTTTATTTTCATTTATCTTCTTATTTTCTAATTCCCATTTTGTTTTTTTGACACAATGGTTATATAGGAATGCATTGTTTACTTTCCATATATCTGTGGATTTCCAAAATATTCTTCTGTTATTGATTTTTAATTTCAGTTCATTATAGCTGTAGACAATACACTAGATTTTAATCATTTTAACTTTTTTGAGGCTTGTTTTCAGGCTTTGCATATTATCTGTACTGCAGAATGTTCCATATGCACGTAAGAATGTACAGATTGCTGCTCTTCAGTTAGGTGGTTTCTAGATATCTATTAGGTCTGGTTGGTTTATGCATTGTTCAAGTATTTTATTCTCTTGTTGATAATGTGTAGTTGTTCTATTAATTTTTAATGGGACATAATAGTAATCACTTATTATTATTGATGTGTTTATTTCAATTATTTCAGCTTTTTGTCATGTATTTTGGGGCCCTAATGTGAGGTGCCTGTAGGATATAATTGTTATATCTTCTTGGAATGGCCTTTTATCATTACACAGTGATTTTTTTTTCTTTTGTTTGTTTCTAGTAACCATTTTTGTATTACTACTTTGTCTGATATTAAGATAGCCAATTCAATTCTCTTTTGCTTACCAATTTCATGGCATATAGATTCCTTTCTTTTCAGTCTATTTGGTCTTTGGATCTAAAATGTTGGCTCTTATATAAAGCATATAATTGGATCATGTGTATTTCTTCCAAGTCTGTCAATCTCTACCTTTGCATCAAAGAATTTAATAAATTTGATTCATTAACTGGTAAGGAAAGACTTGTCTGTCATTTTGCTATTTGTTTTCTATGTGCCTTATGTCGTTTAGTTCCCCCTTTCCTGTATTACTGCCTTCTTTTTCATTAAATAGCTATTTTTTCACTTATCGGTTTAATTTGCTCATTTTTATTGTATATTATTAAGTCATTTTCTTAGTAGTTGCATTGGGGGTTGTCATTATCACCTTAATTTATGACAATCTAGTTCAGGTTAATACCAATTTAAGTTCATAGAAATACAAAAACTTCATTTAAATATAACTCTGTTCCCCAATCTCCTTTAAGCTGTCTTCCCAATAGTGCTGTTGTACACCTCCAATAAATCTGATTTTTTATTTCAGTTAGTTTACTTTCCAATTCCAATGAGTGAAGGAAAGAAGAAAATAAAGGGGATGGCTCCTAAGCCTTCCCATACCCACAACAGTCTCATCTCTTTAGGAAGCTCCAAGGAGAAAAAGACTAAAGCCATGACATAAAAGGAAGAATTTTTTCATCTGAGATACTGGGGCTCAAACATAGAACTGTGCAGCTTTGAGCCTCTATATAGCAAAGTGCAACACAGAGTTACAGAGGGTCAGTTCCCCCTTACTTAGGTATGGGTGATCAGCTCACCACCTGACCACTTAAGGTAGTCACCACAGAATACTACCATGCTCTACTATGCTGGACAGAAAAAAGATGGACCCCAAAACACCCTCCCCTGAGAAGCAGCATTCTATCCATAAGCTCCAGCAGCAGTCCTGTTGGCAGTGGGGATGTTTCTCGAGTTATTGACATGGTGGACCTCACATAAGCAGCTTTAGTCAAATAACGTAAATACACATTTCCTGAGCACCTGTGAGACAATCTTGGGGACTTACAGATATACCTGGAAAGAATTTGAAACAACACTGAGGTACAGAAAATTTTGAGTATTAAATACTAATGTGACCTAATATATTCTCACAGGTTTTCCCTCATTTTAAATAGTCTTTATTTATTAGAGCAATTTAGGTTGACAGGAAAATTGAACAGAAAGTACTCAAAGTCTATAATTTACATTAGGGTTGCATTATATATTCTATGTATTTTAACAAATGTATGACTACATGTATCCACCATTATAGTATCATACATGATAGTTTTACTGCCAAAACATCTACGCTCTCTCTATTCACCATTTTATCCCCCGTCTAACCCCTGGCAACCACTGATCATTTTACTGACTCCATAGTTTTGCCTTTTCTAGAATGTAATATAGTTGGAATTACACAGTGTATAACCTTTTACGATTGGCTTCTTTCACTTAGCAATATGCATTTAAGTTTTAAAGTGTACCACGCTTTTAAAATGTCTTGATAGCATATTTCTTTTTAGCACTGGATAATATCCCATTGTCTGGATGTACTGGAGTTTATTTATCCATTTGCCTATGGAAGAGCATTTTGGTTAATTCCAAGTTTGAGCAATTATTAATAAAGATGCTATGAACATCCATGTGCAGGTTTTTGTGAGGGTGTGTTTTCAACTCATTTTGAGTAAATACCAAGGAGTATGATTTCTGGATCCTATGTTAAGAATATCTTCAGTTTTGTGTGAAGCTGCCAAACTGTCTTCCACAGTGTCTGTGCCATTTTGAATTCTCACCAGCAATAAATGAGAGTTCCTTTTGTTCCACATGCTCACCAGTATCTGGTGGTGTCAGTTTTCTGGATTTGGGGCAACCTAATAGGTATATAGTAGCATTTTGTTGTTTAAATGTGCACTTCCCTAATGACGTATGATGTGCAGCACCTTGTTGTATGCTTATTTGCCATCTATATAGGTTTTTTGGTGAAGTGTTTGTTAGGTCTTATGCCCACTCACAGACTTTTAAAGTTTGAGACTAATCAGGTTATATCCTAGATAACACTGATTGAAATATTTTCTCACAGAATCAACCTAAGTGCCCATCAACAGTGGATTTGAGAAAGAAAATGTGCTACATATACACCATGAAGTACTACTAATCCATAAAAAAGAATAAAATTGTGTCCTTTGCAGCAACATGCATGCTGCTGGAGGCCATTATCCTGAGTGAATTAATGCAGAAACAGAAATATCGCATGTTCTCATTCATAAGTGGGAGCTAATGCATACACACGGACATAAAGATGGAAACAATAGACACTGGAGACCCCAAAACAAGGGAAGGTAGAAGGAAATCAAGTGTTGAAAAGCTACACATTGGGTACTATGTTCAGTATTAGGGTGGTGGGTTCAGTAGGAGCCCAAACTCCAGCATTACGCAATATACTAATACAACAAACCTACACAGGCACCCCCTTGAATCTAAAATAATCATATTTAAAAAGACAGAAAACAGTTACTTTCAAGATTATGATCTAATTTAGGGTTTAAATTCCTTTATTCTATTCATCTATCTTTTTTCTTTCTTTCTCTTTTTTTTTCTTTTCTCTTTTCCTTTCTAACAAAAGCAAGAGACTATGCATGTGATTTGGTGACGTGATATAGAAGGTAGCAGATAGAATTGCCAGACAAAATATAGGACACAGTTAAATTTGAATTGTAGATAAAGAATAAACAATTTTTAGCATAAGTATGCTTCAAATATTTAATTATTTCTCATTTATTTGAAATTCAAATTTAACTGGGTATCTTGTATATTTTTCTTGTCAATTACATTTTAAATTTTCCTTGGTCATGGTAATTTTCCTCACAAGTTTTTAAGTCAGCTGTAAACTCTCAAAATGTTAAAGTAGAAGAGAAGAAAAGCTGACTAAGTTTAAGGGGGTAGCGGGGAAATAGCAACTTGGCCATGATTTCTCAGTTGATTGTTTTCAGGCATCTTTTTTCCTTAGTAAGTTTTGTCCTACTCATCTACGTGATCACTTAGATTTAACCAAATTAATATCTTAGCTGAGGTCATGGCATCTTTCTCATAAATTGGTAGATTTGAAACACAGAAAATAAGTACATTGTTCTTTCTATTGAATTACATAACATATTGGGTAGAATCAGAATATTCAGCAGTACATTGCCTAAATTGGTGTTTGCCCCCAGTAACAACTGTGCTTCTGATTTGCTACAGATTTTAAGAGAAGGGTAACTACATCCTTCTCTTTAAACTTATCTTTCTTGTAAAAAAAAGCATTACACTTTTTGGAATAAAAAGTTCTGCTTTTACTTCAGTAACTATTACTCTAGTTGGTTCATGATTCTCTTCCTTTGTCTCCATCTTTACATTCATTACTGCCATCTTTTCCTTGACTCTGCAATGTTTTATTGGAAAATGGTTAAAACCAACTACAACAACAACAATAACAAAACCCTGGATTACTCTGGGTAATATTTTTGCCAAATAAACTGGAGTTTCCAGGGGAAAATGAAAATCCAATCCAGAGTCCAGAGATAAACAAGCCTAACTAAAACACAGCAATCAATTTTCTTGTCAAGGCACTTGGTGCTCCTAATGATGGGTTCATTTTTTTTTTTTTCAGACTCAGCCTCCATCTTTCTCACTGATGTGTTCTCAGTTTTGCTGCTATAAAACCAAAATGTTGATTCTTGATATAATTTTGTTGAAATAAATAGGTAAGGAGACTATGTTTCAGCTAATATTTTATTAGCTTCATTTTTAGAATTACTAAGGTCATTGTTCCCATGTTGCTGTTCAATATTTGCTAAATATTTATCAGAGTTCTTAAAAATAGGTTTCAGATCACAGAGTGGGCTTGCATTCAAGTGTTTAACTATCCAGTCATGAACAGTTTAAAGCAGCTAACTGCCTGTCTGGTACAGGGATTACTATGGCATGAATTACGGTAAAAACAGAAGTGTGAGGCTACCGACTGTCGCTATTAGACTGTAGATCTGAAAATTTTTTCCTCAGTTACAAGAATAGAATGAAACGTTGCCTTGGTTTCCTGGCTGCATTTGGACTGGTGAAGAAAAGGGCACTAGTTCTTGTTGTTTCCATTTGGCAGTCCTTGTAAAGGCTAACTCCACTACCATTACCAAATTCAGAAAATGCTTCTCCTTTCAGAATATACAACCAGTCCTTTGAAATCTTTGAAAGCCCAATCCCCTATCTGATTGAAATCCAACATTTCTATGTTTTGCTTTTTTTTTTTTTTTTTTTTTTTTTTACTCTACTCTTCAAAATTTCCTCGTTGGCCACTGAGAATGTTCCCAGGTCTTCTGCTTCATCTTCTTGATTCCAATTCCTATCTGTCACTTCCTTCTCAGCAATCTTTTGGTCATTTTTTTGAACTTCCATGGTGGCTACCACAGTACTTGATGGATTGTGAAGCCCAGGTGCACAGGGAGCTACTAGTTTCTGGATGAGTGGATGGGTCACTTCTGGTATTCTTTCAATGTACTTCCCACATGAAGTGCTTCGTAGTCAGCAAACCAGGAGTTTCTAACACCATGTCCCCCATGGGCCTCATCTCTCTATGTTGGGGAGTGAGGAGGAGAATTGTCTGTCTCCCGAAGACCACTGGAGTAACAGCACTAAACACACTCCATTTTGTAATTCCAAGAGCATCCGACATTTTTATTTGCTAAATCCTCCAACCCTTTAGCAGGGATCTGGATATTCCAAGGAAAAGATGAGAAGCATCATCAAGACTGAAAGGACTGACATCACTAGTAGAAACTAAGGGGGAGGGTCTTGATTGCCGAGAGAGGTAATTGAGGTCCCTACACAATGGAGTCATATATACTTCCCCCTTGTAAGCCCCTAGATAGGGGAAACCACTTGGGAGGGGTGTTTGTTTGTTTGTTTCTGGATACTAAACTACATAATTTCCTGAAAGCAACTGTTTTGAATCAATGTTACTTAGAAGTAGTGATACTGAGTGTTTTCCAGTGAGCAGAAGTTGACACTCTTGGGAAAGTTAAAGTTACATTTTAACAAATCAATTGTGACAGTAAATTTTAATGTGTGATAACTGCCTTTTGGAGATGTATTTACAGTACCAAGATGTGGTGCCAGGATTACATGTAGTAGGAGAACAGGAGCAGGAAGCTCCCTTCCCTGCCCCAGACACACACACACACACACACACACACACACACACACACCACAGGATGATGCCTGTGCTACTGATGACAGTCGCCAGTGCAGGTCTCTGGATACCCCACCACCACTACTTTCCAAGAAGAGCCGACATCAAACACTATATCCTCCATGGGAGTTTATAAGAGAAGCAGAGGGATCTCTGAATCAGAGGTGCTTCCATAGATGGTGTTTTAGACAAAACACAACGTAAGAGGGGTTTTAGATGAAGTGTGGGAGAGATGATGAGACTTGTGCTCTGATGGCTTCTTGCAAGACACAACATCCTTAGAGTCAGTATAGCAGATTCAGTGATAGTGTATCTTCAATATGAAGTCTGGAAGTCTGATTTTCTTTATAATTCTTCACAGTAGCTAGCACAGTGATCTATTTAAAAGGACAAATTGGTAAACAAAACCAAATGTTACTGAGCACATATGCTCTGAAAAAACAGAAATTGGGAAATTCCCATTGGCGAATCTGTTTTTAGTGTTGACTGAATACCTGTGGTCTGGATCTGCTGAACATCAGTGTCCTTACAGCTCTTCAAACCATGTGTACAGGATTCTTCCTGACACACTTGTCAGGAATTGTAGCACCTCTTATTATTAGCAGATTTTGAAACATAACAACATAAAACATTATTTAAATATAGGCTTTGAGACAATCCTCACATATTGAAGAGGTTTTTAAATAACCAAATGGGTGTTTATTGAAAATTTATAACTGGTTTCCATTAACAAATGGATAATTTCAGAGCTGTTCAACACAATATTATTTTGTCTATAATGTCATTTAAGTAAAACATGACATTGTACTAATTTTTGAAAGCAAGTAAATTATTTCTTCTTCAAAATGCATTAAGTACTTGATGAATACCAGATACTTGAAAAACATAAAGGTTGCTCTTGAGAGATTTATGGTCTAGTAGGGAAAAGCAGTTAAATAAATTAGGTTAATATATTACAGATGGGAGGGGAGCAGTAACCTGTACCAGCCTCAACCAACCACCCAGAGTATGTTCCACACTTGCTAAAAGAAAGACAACTTTCATTGACACAACTTCATACATAAAGTCTGTCCTACAAATGAACAAGAAAGACAAAAATATCTGAATAAAAAAATGAATTAAGCAAATAAACATATAATATACAAAGGAAAAATACAAATGGCTAATACATAAATCTATTGATATCATTAAGGAGAAACTTAAGAATTTTAAAAATAAAGTCATGTGATAATTATCTAATGAAATGTTAAAGAATAAAATTAGTAAATTAGTAATCATGCATAGTTTTAAGGAGAATATAGAAAAACAGGTGCTTTTCAAAAACTGCTAGTAGAAGTGTAAATACATATCACATTTCTGGAAGGTAATATGAAAGTACATATTAAATCTTTGTTATATGTATACCTGTCAATCTAGCAATTTAATTTTTAGGAATTTAACTCAAAAACATAATTAGACGTATATACAGAAGATATTATAAGGATACTCCTTGAAGCATATATTATAAGAGCAAATGCTTGGAAACAACCTAACTATCCCAAACAGGAAGATTACTTAAAGAATAGCATTATATTGGTTTTAAAAGCAAGCATGGGTTCTGATTCCATTCCTGACTTTCTTACTAGCTGTATGCCATTCTTGGGGGTGACGGGGGGAGAAACAGGGATGTATATCTACATGTATATTTAAAATATGCAGATTGTATTTGATGGCAGGAAAAATATTCGTAATACATAGTTTGTTGGAAAGCAAGTATTATTGTATAGCATATTTTCATTTACAAAAGTATTTACACACATATACATACAGACAATATTGGTTGTCTATCTAACAATCATTCCCTAAACCGTCTTACTGGCTAGCAGAGCTCACCTCACACTTTAAGGCTGGAAATGCTAATAACTAACTTTCCCAGATTCCTCTGCATTATGGTCATGGGCATATGACTCAATTTTGGCCAACAGAACTGGAGAGGAGGTATACCTGGGGCTTCTGGGAAAATTTTTCCTTTCTGAGAAAAAGAAAGATATAAGGAGAAACTCCACATTCTGCCTCTGTAGGAGGCAGTGAGAAAGGTGATGTCTGAGCTTGAGTGACCATTTTGCAACCATAATAAGACAAGCCAAGGAACAAAAGCCAGTATGCCATGGACACTGGAGCAGCTTAGACAATGTATTACTCTGCTCAGGCTGCCAGGAAAAAAAAAAAAAAAAACCGACTGGGTGGCTTAAACAACAGAAATACATGTATTCTCTCACAGCCCTGGAGGCTAGAAGTCCAAGATCAAGATGCCAGCAGAGTTGGTTTCTTGGCATGCCTTTCCGCCTTGCTTGCTGAGTCCCCTTCTTGCTGTGTCCTCATGTGGCCTTTCCCCTGTGCATGCACAGAGAAAAGAGCTATCTCTGGTGTCTCCTGCTCTTCTTTTAAGGACAGCAGTCCTATTAGGACAACACCTTTATGACCTTACTTAACCTTAATTATCTCCTCAAAGGCGTTATCTCTAAATATAGACATGTTAGGGATGAGAGCTTTAACATATGAACTTGTGGAAAAACGATTCAATCCATAGTGGACAATAACCATTTAACTAACGATCCTGTGATTACACATGTGTATGTACCTTAGCAATTATATTTAATGCTCGGGGGAAAGTCTGGGAAAGCCGAAAGCTGGAGTTAGACAAAGACACAAAGATTTAGTTTTCTTTCAATTTCACTTGAAAATAAAAGCATGACTTTATAAGCAAGACATATCATTGCAAGGCAGAAGAACCAGCTCTGTAAATCTAAAAATCACACTGTATTTAACAAATGTTCTTCAAAGAGAAGGCATCCCTATCTGTTGCAATCCATATATTTAAAACACACTAAAAATAGGTCAGAAAATCATTTGCACCTGGAGAATATGTACTCTCAACAGTCAATCCCCACAGATTATAAAATTGTGTCTCTGAACGCAAAACAGTTTAATAAAATATGTTAACAGTAAGCATACTTTCCTCAGGAATTTGTTCTATTACTGGAAATTATGTAAATAGCTTCTCCTGTTTTCTTCAGGAATTTTTAAAACTTTATTTACATGTGTCTTCCACATTTTTCAGAGAAAATATTTACTAACAAACTTTGTGGGATTATCTCAACTATTTACATGGCTGTTTATTTCTTTTAAAGTCTGCACCATTACACAACTTTACATTCCAATTTGTGAAATTGCCGTACTAATTAAAATAAGATTTGCTATTGTACTATTCTCTGCCCTTTATTTTAATGGTGGAAGTTTTGCCACATGAAAGGGACCAGATTTGTCATTAAATTTTAAGGTATTCGTAAGCAGAATTTAGTCTAGAAACATTATAAAAAATGCTTCTTTTGAAATTATGAAAAAGGCTCCGAAAAGAGTCGTGTCATTTAAGTGTAAAATACAGAATCATTTAAGTGTCATTTAAGTTGCACCATTTAAGTGCCTCATATGGAATCACTCATTAGGAGACAGCAGGAGTCCAGAGGGTGACTGAGGGATCTGAAGGATGTGCAGGTGTGGGCAGGCATAGGGCACAGTGTGCCAGCTGGTACTTTAGTGGCCAATAAGTTCTCATGACAACCAGTCATCTCACTGGTCCAATAATTTTTCTTTATTAAAAGAATTTCCTTCTGCTACCTTGTAAGTGGAATTACTACTGCCTAAGAAAACAGGTCTCCCAGTAGATAACATACCATAAGATGTAGAGAAGTTAGAGGGGAAAAATCTAGACAGTTTAAGATAATATGCTGGCTTGCACATGTTTGCTTTAGTTACTATTACAGCTAATAGCTGTATCATCAAAGCACTTAAATCTAAAAACGTCATTTGGTAAAATCACTCAGTTTTCACTTAAATGGCAAATGAAAGAATTTATATGTATTCCAAAAACCCATAAGTGCTCTGCAACAATTTATGACTGGTTAACAGCTTAGAGGTACGTATTGGTTGACACTACACAGTTATATTCAGTGGAAAATGGCAACTAAACATGAAGACTAATAGAAAGAAAGGCAGCTACATTTTTCCTTCCACTTATTTTAATTTGTGGATTTATTCTGATGCATGTTCAAAATTTCTAAATCTAGAAGTTATGTCATCACCATGGTATTAGTTTCCTAGGGTTATGGTAACAAAATACCATAACCTTTGTGGCTTAATTAACAAATTTATTGTCTCATAGTTCTGAGGTTAGTGATCTGAGGTTAAGGTATTAGAAGGGTCAGATTTTTTCCAAGGGCTCTGTTCCAGGACACTCTCCTTGGATTATACGTAGTCATCTTCATGCTCATGTGGTCTTCACCCTATATGTCAGTCTAGCTCCAAATTCCTCCTTTTTATAAGGATGCCAGTCATATTAAATTGAGTCCACTCTCATCACCTGATTTTTAACTTGGTAAAGACTTTGAGATACTGGGAGTTAAGACTTCAGCATAGGAAAGAAGACACAATTCAACCCGTAACAATCATAAATCTCAACAGTCATGACTGCAAATATGGAAACATACATGCTTAAGAGGCAGGCACTAGAGATTATCTTTCCAGCTCATTATGGAAGCGGAGGGTCTTTTCATCCAGGGGAGAACACTGGCAGTCTTTTAGGTTTTCACTAACACCAAATAATCATATCACCTGCTCCTCTAATTTCTCAAAGTTAATGCACTGTTGCTTTTAAGTGATGTGAGATATTTACAGAATAGAAGATGATTTAAAATATATGCTTTCTGCGCATTACTTTTAAAATTATAAGTAAACTTTTGAATCTCATCCCAGCACTTTGGGATTTCGAGGCAGGCAGATTTCTTGATGTCAGGAGTTTGACACCAGCCTGGCCAACATGATGAAATGCCATCTTTACTAAAAACACAAAAGTTAGCCGGGCATGGTGGTGCATGCACGCCTGTAATCTTAGTTACTTGGGAGGCTGAGGCAGGAGAATCTTTTGAATCCAGGAGGCAGAGGTTACAGTGAGCCAAGATCGCACCACTGCACTCCAGCCTGGGTGACAGAGCAAGACTCCATCGTACAAAAGAAAAAAATAAAATAAAGTATGCTCTTTCATCAAGTGAGTCATTGAAGGTCTACCTCAAAGTCCACTCCACCGAATCCATACCTGGGATCTTGTTATATTAACTCCTTGCAGGGTGTTTGGTCACAGACTTACATTTTTATTTTAATCCTCAGTTTATCAAGGTAATATTGGAAGTAGGCCTTTGAATTTTGATTCCAGATTTACTAAGAAACTACTGCTGCCTATTTTTTGCTAAGTTTGGTCATTAGGAAAAGAATTGTCTTTCTCAACAGCCAACTTGTTTTCTCTTCTCTAAAAATGAAAATTACATTAATTTAAAATGTCATCTTTCTTGCACTGGTGATCTGTTATCAGAGTGTATGTTTTCAGAATAATTATGTTGAGTTTTACATTGGGCGTATTTGTTTTTCTCCTCTTAAATGTATTGTATTTTTTTAAAAAAACTTGTGTGGGGGGTGGGGTGTACTGTTTGGCAAATTTCTCTCTAAAACTTTTTGGAAATGCATGGGAGAAGTGAGTTAACGACTTGAAATTTAATATACATGAAAAATATATTTATTTTTGTTCTTTATATTGTCTATTAACCCATGCCCATAACTATGATGACAAAATTACTCTGAACAACTAAGGATAATTAAGAAAATTCTATCTGTCCATAGATTGAATGGTTCTTAAAGTTTATGAATACCTGTTATTCCAACTGCATCACATGGCTGAATGATGAGTACCGGATGATTTAAGCAAATGTCACCCGAAATACTATGGGAATTTTAATAGCCTCCTTAATAGGCATAGTTAAGAACTACCTGTTGTCTTAGCAACATGTGACTTACTAAGGGCTTAATTAAAATTGAGTCTGCTAAAGGTATTCTCAGTAACTTTAAAGCTGAGGTTATGCTTCCCTACTGTCAAGACACTTGTGTTAATCTGCTGTGAGTAGGACTATAAGAGAATTTTATATCAAGTCTAAAATCAAGTTCAGAGACAGAAATTTTAAATAATACTTCTTTTGTATATTTTATAAATTAATTTTGTTTGCTTTTATCTGTAGCATCACCAAAATTTGATGAACATTTGAGATTGAACAACATTCTATTCATGTGCATTTATAAGTTGGGTAACACTTAAACAAATTCCTTAATTTATCTGACTCTCAGAATCCCCCAAATCAGATAATTATACATTCACATCAAGGTTGTTTTTGTTATTAAATGAGTAGATCAATCTTTCATTGATTGATATATAACTCTTAGACATATTAAATTACCAATTGGGTAATAACCAAGTTCTTATCTTCCCACTTCTGTTCAGGAAAATATTTCATATCTGGGGTATTTTATTTTAATTTTTATTACATAAGCTGAATTAATCAGAGTATAAACTTTAACTCAGAATTTAGACCAGTTGCAGTTTTCTGTCTTTTCTATAAGAATTCTTTTTCACAAAGGATATTAATCCAGAGTCCTTGCTTACCTATCAAGTTTCTTCATGTAAAAAGAAAACCTTATAACCCAATAACTCCCCCCACTAATTGATATGTACACTATTCTATCTGCTGGGCCTATTTGCTTGTGTTTGATAATTCAATAGTATTTTTCTTTTGTGATGAGATGTTTATGCCCCATCTTTCATTATGATGTAGTGTTAGCCAATTGTCTGTCTCATTCTCACTGATCATCTGTTCACTCTCCTTGGGACAGCTTCTGATTTCTTAGTCCAAATGGAGCTATGATGCCTGGAAATGAGGCAGATGAGTTTATGCAGGAGTAGGTTACCTGGTTTTGGTCAAAATATTTTAATAAATCATATGTGAATTCCACAATATTCTTTTCTAAAAATAGATGAAGTCATACTCTTAAGTCTCAATAGAAAATCTGAAAATCTAAATTAGGGTGTGAAACTTCTCACACCTCAAGTTATAGGGTAACATATTTTCACATACCATTCATGGAAAAAAGACATTATAATAATAGTTTGTATACTAAATGTGTTGATGTAACTTCAGATCTTTGTAGACTCAATAGATCTATGCCAAAATAAAAAAGGAAAGAGTAACCAATATGTATGAACTAAATACTTGAAGTTGTTTAAGTTAATATATCATGTTCCCCACAGTGTTGACTTAACCAAAATTGGAGAAGCTTGATAGATTGCTGAATGGCAGTAACATACCTTAATCCACACATGCAATTATTTTATTCTATTCATATGTATGTATCATATTTCCATATATCTAATATAAATAATGTTCCAAATATAATCCATTCCACCTAATATGTAAAACTTTTCATGAAACGAGTATCTTTTTTTTTTTTTTTGTGATGGAGTCTAGCTCTGTCACCCAGGCTGGAGTGCAGTGGCATGATCTCGGCTCACTGCAACCTCCGCCTCTCAGGTTCAAGCAATTCTCCTGCCTCAGCCTCCCAAGTAGCTGGGACTACAGGTACATGCCACCACACCTGGCTAATTTTTTGTGTTTTTAGTAGAGATGGGGTTTCACTATGTTAGCCAGGATGGTCTCAATCTCCTGACCTCATGATCCGCCTGCCTCGGCCTCCCAGAGTGCTGGGGTTACAGGCATGAGCCACTGTACCTGGCCAAACTGAGTAGCTTTAAACTTGTAACCAAAGGAATAAAATTATCTGTGTTTGTTTTTAAAATATATTTCAGTGTCCGTGGGACTCAGTATTAAAGCTGTTGTCAAAAGAAACAACTGGATGATAATTCAATATTACTTGTCAACTAAGGATTTTTTGCTGTTTTTTGTTTGCTTTTTTTTTTTTTTTTTTTTTTTTTTGAGATTAAATCTCACTTTATGGCCCTGACTGGAGTGCAGTGGCATGATATCGACTCAATGCAGCCTCTGCCTCTGGGTTCAAGCCATTCCCCTGCCTCAGCCTCTGGAGTAGCTGGGATTATAGACTTGTACCACCACATCTGGCTAATTTTTTTGTATTTTTTAATAGAGATGGGATTTCACCATGTTGCCCAAGGTTAACCTCAAACTTCTGACCTCAAGTGATCCACCAACTTCAGCCTCCCAAAATACTGGGATTACAGGCATGAGTCATCGTGCCCAGCCTCAACTAAGGTTTTTGAAATTATTTGCAAAATTTCATCCTCCCTATATCTACAGTTGCTACAATTGCCTCTCATTTATCTTCTTTTATGGCAGCAGAAACCCAGAACTAATGTGTTTAGAAGATGAAGTAAACAATTTAAAAATATTGTGAGTGATAACAACCAGAGAATGCTGTCAGAGCTTTAAAAATTCAACTTCATAATCCCATAACATATATGGCAGATCCATTTGGTGACAAGACCATCTGCAATTCCTGGTGCTAACAGAAAACTACATGACAGACTTAGTTTTTGTTTTTGTATTTTGAGTACTTTAATCTTATTTCATCCACTTGAATGTCAGTTCTGCTGCCAAAGAAATTTAGCAATTACTCTATGTAGTGTTTGCATTAGAAGCTGCTAAAAACAATAAGTGCATAGTGAATAGGTTCCAGAAAACTAAACTCAGAGCGTGGGAATGTACAGAAAATATGCTGTAGTTAATTTACCTAATAAAAATTATATGTTTTGTTGTTTGTTTTTTTTTTGAGACGGAGTCTCGTTCCATTGCTCAGGCTGGAGTGCAGTGGCATGATCTCAGCTCACTGCAACCTCCACCTCCCAGGTTCAAGCTATTCTCCTGCGTCAGCCTCCTGAGTAGCTGGGACTACAGGTGTGTGCCACTACACCTGGCTAATTTTTTGTATTTTTAGTAGACCACCCTGTGTTGTCAGGATGGTCTTGATCTCCTGACCTCGTGATCCACCCACCTTGGTCTCCCAAAGTGCTGGGATTACAGGCATGAGCCACTGCACCCAGCCAATAAAAATTCTTGATAGCACAGATTTATTTTTGTTTTTATTGAGATACAATATATGTCTATGATTTACCATCTTTGTTGTTCTATTTTATCAATCTGCTCTCTATCTTTATGGGATTCACTTTTTAAAATTTGTTAAATTTTTAAATTTTTCAGGTAGCAGAATGTTATTACATTAGTAATATTTTAAGTAATTTGCAGTTTTCATTTGTCTAATAGCCTAAATTTATAAAGTTTTAAACTTATCATCTGTATGAAATTATACAAAATAGCATCATAGGTCCTAAAATCAGCAAGTTCTACCATTGCTCACAGCTTTTTGTAAACTGAACATGAAGTGAGACAGTCACTGAAATGCATTTTCCCCATCTTATCTGTAGATTATTTAAAAGGCATGATGACAACAATGAAATATAGTTAAATACACAGATAACTAAAACTATAAAACTAGTATGACCAAAGGAAAAAAAAAATTGATTTCTTTTGCATAGAAAGTAAACACTGCTAGGATGGGCGTTGTGGCTCATGCCTGTAATCCTAGCACTTTGGGAGGCCAAGGTGGGTAGATCACGCAGTCAGGAGATCGAGACCATCCTGGCCAACACAGTGAAACACTGTCTCTACTAAAAATACACAAAAGTAGCAGGGCGTGGTGGCATGCACCTGTAGTCCCAGTTACTTGGGAGGCTGAGGCAGGAGAATTACCTGAACCCAGGAGGCAGAGGTTGCAGTGAGCCAAGATTGCACCACTGCACTCCAACCAGGGCGACAGACCAAGACTCATCTCAAAAAAAAAAAAAAAAAGAAAAAGAAAAGTAAAGAAAGAAAGAAAGTAAACACTGCTGATTTTATTAGACATCTATGTGCTTTTATGTAGGACTTCTTGCTATGATCATGCAATTTATAGCCAGCCAAGAAGCTTGAGTGATGATCAAAATATTTCTTGCTGCACCTACCAAGTGCTGCTGTTTCACTTGCACTCTGTGAAGCCAGAGGGAGAATCTTTTTTCCAATTTATCAATGTAGAGAGGAGATACCTTTTCTAAGTCACTGTATGTGATGTAGGTGAGTCAATGTGTGTGATGGCAGAGAAGCCCCATCTTTTGGATCATTTTATTTTTAGTTAAACCTACCCAAAACTTGCCACTAAGGCTAGTAATTTCATATCATATCAATCTGAGCAGTTTACTGTTTTAAAGCCTTCTGGAGAAGATGGCATTTTTGGTATACATTGAAAACACTTTCAGAATTAGCTGAAATAAAATAAGAAATAATACAGAAGGAAATGTATCTATTCTCAAATGGCGGAACATCTCACAATTCACATAAGATGCATCAAATAATTTAAGAAAGATATAATTTAGTCCAAAATGAAGGACGACCTTGGAAATGTTCCACTAACATTCCCCAGCATGTGGGCACAAGCACTGGAGAGTAGAGAGGGAAAGACAGGAAATTTCTATATATTGCCCCATATCCACAGGTCATCTGTGGAGATGAAACTGGAAGAGACACCGGGAGCTTACCTATTACCATTATCTGTTACTATTACTTCTCCTCTAACTTTACTCTTAACTGACAGATGTTAGATGTGAAGGTGAGGATGGGTTGTTTGAGAAGTGGAAAAGAATATTCTCAAAGCCAACTCTGCAGTTTCAGACCAAAGATAACTTTGGAAGGGCAGTGGGGAACAAAACATGTGTTGATCTATGAAACGAAACTTGAGCTTTTTTCTAAACTGAATTCTCACCAAAGTGCTGGCTTATGCAGAAGCAAGGTGAACCAAGCAAAACTGGAGTGTCAAAATTTGTAGCACAAGAGTCTCAACAAATTTATAGAAAAATTGGGCAAATGGAAGTAAAACAGAGCCAAACAAGAACTCAGATTTTATCTGCCCATGGTGTGATATTAACAGTGTAGACTGCTGAAGAAAATATAAACTATTAACATTTCACCCTCAAGCTTGAAAGGGAATATTTATACAATGCACAAGTAAACAAATAATGAAGTCAAATAAATTGCAACCACACTATTCTGGAGCAAATAGCAGGTGCAGTAATAACCATCCACTATGAGACAAATAGATAGAAAAATAGTGTAACCTGGAATTACAATAAAATATTATAGCTATAAAAATGATAAAAAAGAAAAGGAACAGTGGATATCAGAAATACATGAATTTTTAGAAATTACTATATACTTGTATCATTTAAAAACTTAAACCAATGTATCTGTACATTCAAGAAATGTTGAAGACTCAATGAAGCATGCTAAAAAATGAGTTAACATTATCACAAGGATGCTGTTCTATTTAAAATATTAAATAAGCACAACCAAACAAAAATTGTGGAGAAAAATAATACCAATTGATAATTTATAACATCAAATCATCAGTATACAGAATACTCTAATAACAGTATGGAAAAGTAACTTCAGAAAAATTTATACAAAATGAGGAAATGAACGAAGTGATAAAATGATAAGGAAAAGACATTAGGACTGATATTAGGGATCCAAAATACAAAGAACTGGTGTTCTTCAAAAAGTGACTGGGATAAATAGAACAGGAAGCTTCTTACAGATATTAGTGGACTTCCACTTATATATAATAGCCTAGCCACATTTCTTTATATCTTTTCTGACACAAATTTGCCCTAAAATGGCCTTACAGTAGTGAAAAATTGTATTAGTCAACACTGTTGAAGCAGCAGTGACAGATTACATTCTGGAAGATAGCAAGCTGATGGGAGGTGATATTGAAGAGAGATTCAGAAACTGAGAATACCATAAACCTGAGAGTTAAGGTGTGCCCTTACTTTTTTGAGCATCCAATGACCACTCACACTTTCAGTGATTCACTAGAAGGAATCACAGGACTCGGCAGATAATTTTACTAATGGCAAAGATTTATTACAGCGATAGAATAAAAATCAGTAAGAGAAAAGACACAGTGGATTCTGGAAAAACGAATGTTCAGGCTTCGTATTCTATCTTCCTTCCTTGTCACACAGAGCACATATTCCCTCCATCAGGGAAAATGCAGCAGCACTCTGTGTTATATTTCTGCTTAGGGGACCCTGCTTGAGACTAATAATTTAGAATTTGTATTGGGGGCAGCTCAGTAAGTACCTTTTGGCTAGCAACTGCAAAAATTCCTGACTTTCAGAAGGAAAGCAAGTCTTCATTATAAATCTCAGTGTTTGCACAATCTAGGCACAGAAAAACTAACTTATCAGTTAGTGACAAAGTGAACATTTTGAAAGCCAAGTTACCAGATGCCTGCCAAGGGCAAACCATGCAAGCAGACTTTTCTACAGACCTTCTAACCTCAAATCTGCTGTGTTAACTCTTCGGCACACCCATTCCCAACCTTTACTAAAAGACTCCTTCCAGAGGGGTGTGCTCAAGACGGCCGAAAAGGAACAGCTCCAGCCTCCAGCTGCCAGCATGAGCGACAGAGAAGACGAATGATTTCTACATTTTCAACAGAGGTACCAGGTTCATCTCACTCGGGCATGTCAGACAGTTGGTGCTGGTCCACGAGTGCAGCCCGACCAGCGAGAGCTGAAGCAGGGCAAGGCATCAACTCACCTGGGAAGCGCAAGGGGGAAGGAAATTCCTTTTCCTAGCCAAAGGAAATTGACACACACAACACCTGGAAAATTGGGTAACTCCCACCCTAATACTGCACTTTACCAAGGGTCTTAGCAAATGGTACACCACGAGATTATATCCCACACCTGGTCCAGAGGGTCCCACATCCATGGAACCTCCCTCACTGCTAGCACAGCAGTCTGAGATCTAACCGCAAGGTGGCAGCAAGACTGGGGAAGGACGCCGACCATTGCTGGGGCTTAAGTAGGTAAACAAAGCCACCAGGATGTTCGAATTGGGTGGAGCCAACCACAGTTCAAGGAGGCCGGCCTGCCTCTGTAGACTCCTTCTCTGGGAACAGGGCATAACTAAACAAAAAGCAGTAGAAATCTCAGCAGATGTAAATGCCCCTGTCTGACAGCTTTGAAGAGAGCAGTGGATCTCCCAGCACGGAGGTTGAGATCTCAGAACTGACAGACTGCCTGCTCAAGTGGGTCCCTGATCCCTGAGTAGCCTAACTGGGAGACATCCCCCACTAGGTGCAGACTGACACCTCACACCTCACACAGCAGGGTATACCTCTGAGACAAAGCTTCCAGAGCAAGAATCAGACATCAACACTCACTGTTCAGCAATATTCTATCTTCTGCAGGCTCCACTGCTGATACCCCAGCAAACAGGGTCTGGAGTGGACCTCAAGCAATCTCCAACAGACCTACAGCTGAGGGTCCTGACTGTTGGAAGGAAAACTAACAAACAGAAAGGACACCCACACCAAAACCCATCAGTACGTCACCATCATCAAAGACCAAAGGCAGATAAAACCACAAAGATGGGGAAAAAGCAGGGCAGAAAAGCTGGAAATTCTAAAAATCACAGCACCTCTCCCCCTCCAGAGGAAAGCAGCTCATCACCAGCAACGGAACAAAGCTGGACGGAGAATGACTTTGACGAGTTGAGAGAAGAAGGCTTCAGCCAATCAAACTTCTCAGAGCTAAAGGAGGAACTACGTACGCAGTGCAAAGAAACTAAAAACCTTGAAAAAAGAATGGATGAATAGATAACTAGAATAATCAATGCAGAGAAGACGATAAAAGAACTGATACAGATGAAAACCATAACACGAGAACTACGTGACAAATGCACAAGCTTCAGTAAACAACTCGATCAACTGGAAGAAACAGTATCAGTGATTGAAGATCAAATGAAAGAAATGAAGTGAGAAGAGAAGTGTAGAGAAAAAAGAGTAAAAAGAAATGAACAAAGCCTCCAAGAAATATGGGATTATGTGAAAAGACCAAATCTACATCTGATTGGTGTGCCTGAAAGTGATGGGGAAAATGGAACCAAGTTGGAAAACACTCTGCAGGATATCATCTAGGAGAACTTCCTCAACCTAGTAAGGCAGGCCAACATTCAAATTCAGGAAATACAGAGAATGCCACAAAGATACTCCTTGAGAAGAGCAACTCCAAGACACATAATTGTCAGATTCACCAAAGTAGAAATGAAGGAAAAAATGTTAAGGGCAGCCAGAGAGAAAGGTCGGGTTACACACAAAGGGAAGCCCATCAGACTAACAGCAGATCTCTTGGCAGAAATTCTCCAAGCCAGAAGAGAGTGGGGGACAATATTCAACATTCTAAAGAAAAGAATTTTCAACCCAGAATTTCATATCCAGCCAAACTAAGTTTCACAAGTGAAGGAAAAATAAATCCATTACAGAGAAGCAAATGCTTAGAGATTTTGTCACCACCAGGCCTGCCCTACAAGAGATACTGAAGGAAGCACTAAACATGGAAAGGAACAATAGGTACAAGCCATTGCAAAAATATGCCAAAATGTAAAGTCCATTGCTGCTAGGAAGAAACTGCATCAACTAGCGAGCAAAATAACCAGCTAATATAATGACAGGATTAAGTTCACACATAATAATATTAACCTTAAATGTAAACAGACTAAATAGTCCATTTAAAAGACACAGACTGGCAAGTAGGATAAAGAGTCATGACCCATCAGTTAGCTGTATTCAGGAGACCCATCTCACATGCAGAGACACACACAGGCTCAAAATACAGAGATAGAGGAAGATCTACCAAGCAAATGGAAATCAAAAAAAGCAGGGGTTGCAATCCTAGTCTCTGATAAAACAGACTTTAAACTATCAAAGATCAAAAGAGACAAAGAAGGCCATTACATAATGGTAAAGGGATCAATTCATCAGGAAGAGCTAACTATCCTAAATGTATACGCACCCAATACAGGAGCACCCAGATACATAAAGCAAGTCCTTAGAGACTTACAAAGAGACTTAGACTGCCATACAATAATAATGGCAGATTTTAACACTACACTGTCAACATTAGACAGATCAACAAGACAGAAAGTTAACAAGGATATCCAGGAATTGAACTCAACTCTGCAACAAGTGGACCTAATAGACATCTATAGAACTCTCCACCCCAAATCAACAGAATATATATTCTTCTCAGCACCACATCGCACTTATTCCAAAATTGACCACATAGTTGGAAGTAAAGCACTCCTCAGCAAATGTACAAGAACAGAAATTATAACAAACTGTCTCTCAGACCACAGTGCAATCAAACTAGAACTCAGGACTAAGAAACGCAATCAAGGCCGGGCGCGGTGGCTCAAGCCTGTAATCCCAGCACTTTGGGAGGCCGAGATGGGTGGATCACGAGGTCAGGAGATCGAGACCATCCTGGCTAACACGGTGAAACCCCGTCTCTACTAAAAATACAAAAAAAACTAGCCGGGCGAGGTGGCGGGCGCCTGTAGTCCCAGCTACTAGGGAGGCTGAGGCAGGAGAATGGCGTAAACCCAGGAGGCGGAGCTTGCGTGAGCTGAGATCCGGCCACTGCACTCCAGTCCGGGCGACAGAGCGAGACTCCGCCTCAAAAAAAAAAAAAAAAAAAAAAAGAAACGCAATCAAAACCGCTCAACTACATGGAAACTGAACAACCTGCTCCTGAATGATGACTGGGTATATAACGAAATGAAGGCAGAAATAAAGATGTTCTTTGAAACCAATGAGAAGAAAGATACAACATACCAGAATCTCTGGGACACATTTAAAGTAGTGTGTAGAAGGAAATTTATAGCACTAACTGCCCACAAGAGAAAGCTGGAAAGATCTAAAATTGACACTCTAACATCACAATTAAAAGAACTAGAGAAGCAAGAGCAAACACATTCAAAAGCTAGCAGAAGGCAAGAAATAACTAAGATCAGAGCAGAACTGAAGGAGATAGAGATACAAAAAGCCCTCCAAAAAATCAATGAATCCAGAAGCTGGTTTTCTGAAAAGATCAACAAAATTGATACACTGCTAGCAAGACTGATAAAGAAGAAAAGAGAGAAGAATCAAATAGATGCAATAAAAATGATAAAGGGGATATCACCACCAACCCCACAGAAATACAAACTACCATCAGAGAACACTATAAACATCTCTACGCAAATCAACTAGAAAATCTAGAAGAAATGGATAATTTCCTGGACACTTACACTCTCCCAAGACTAAACCAGGAAGAAGTTGAATCCCTGAATAGACCAATAGCAAGCTCTGAAATTGAGGCAATAATTAATAGCCTACCAACCAAAAAAGTCCAGGGCAGAAGGATTCACAGCCGATTTCTACCAGAAGTACAAGGAGGAGCTGGTACCATTCCTTCTGAAACTATCCCAATCAATAGTCCTCCCTAACTCATTTTACGAGGCCAACATCATCCTGATACCAAAACCTGACACAGATACAACAAACAGAGGATTTTAGAAAATATCCCTGATGAACAGCGATGCAAAAATCTTCAATAAAATACTGACAAACTGAATCCAGCAGCACATCAAAAAGCTTATCCACCATCATCAAGTGTGCTTCATCTCTGGGATGCAAGGCTGGTTCAACATATGTAAATCAATAAATGTAATCCAGCCTATAAACAGAGCCAAAGACAAAAACCACATGATTATCTCAATAGATGCAGAAAAGGCCTTTGACAAAATTCAACAGTCCTTCGTGCTAAAAACTCTCAATAAATTCGGTATTGATGGAACGTATCTCAAAACAATAAGAGCTATTTATGATAAACCCACAGCCAATAGCATACTGAAGGGGCAAAAACTGGAAACATTCCCTTTGAAAACTGGCACAAGACAGGGATGCCCTCTCTCACTACTCGTATTCAACATAGTGTTGGAAGTTATGGCTAGGGCAATCAGGCAAGAGAAAGAAATCAAGGGTATGCAGTTAGGAAAAGAAGAAGTCAAATTGTCCCTGTTTGCAGATAACATGATTGTATATTTAGAAAACCCCATCATCTCAGCCCAAAATCTCCTTAAGCTGATAAGCAACTTCAGCAAAGTCTCAGGATACAAAATTAATGTGCAAAAATCACAAGCATTCTTATACACCAGTAACAGACAAGCAGAGAGCCAAATCAGGAATGAACTTCCATTCACAATTGCTTCAAAGAGAATCAGATACCTAGGAATCCAACTTACAAGGGATGTAAAGGACCTCTTCAAGGAGAACTACAAACCACTGCTCAGTGAAATAAAAGAAGACACAAACAAATGGAAGAACATACCAGGCTCATGGATAGGAAGACTCAATATTGTGAAAATGGTCATACTGCCCAAGGTAATTTATAGATTCAATGCCATCCCCATTAAGTTACCAATGACTTTCTTCACAGAATTGGAAAAAACTGCTTTAAAGTTCATATGGAACCAAAAAAGACCCTGCATTGCCAAGACAATCCTAAGCCAAAAGAACAAAGCTGGAGGCATCACGCTACCTGACTTCAAACTATACTACAAGGCTACAGTAACCAAAACAGCATAGTACTGGTACCAAAACAGAGATATAGACCAATGGAACAGAACAGAGCCCTCAGAAATAATACCACACATTTACAGCCATCTGATCTTTGACAAACCTGACAAAAACATGAAATGGGGAAAGGATTCCCTATTTAATAAATGGTGCTGGGAAAATTGACTAGCCATAAGTAGAAAGCTGAAACTGGATCCTTTCCTTACTCCTTATACGAAAATTAATTCAAGATGGATTAGAGACTTAAATGTTAGACCTAAAACTATAAAAACCCTAGAAGAAAACATAGGTAATACCATTCAGGACATAGGCATGGGCAAGGACTTCATGTCTAAAACACCAAAAGCAATGGCAACAAAAGCCAAAATTGACAAATGGGATCTAAATAATCTAAAGAGCTTCTGCACAGCAAAAAAAAAAATACCATCAGAGTGAACAGGCAACCTACAGAATGGGAGAAAAATTTTGCCATCTACTCATCTGACAAAGGGCTAATATCCAGAACCTATAAAGAACTCAATCAAATTTACAAGAAAAAACAAACAACCCCATCAAAAAGTGGGCAAAGGATATGAACACATACTTCTCAAAAGACAACATTCATATAGCCAACAGACACATGAAGAAATGCTCATCATCACTCACCATCAGAGAAATGCAAATCAAAACCACAATGAGGTACCATCTCACACCAGTTAGAATGGCAATCATTAAAAAATCAGGAAATAAGTGGTGCTGGAGACGATGTGGAGAAATAGGAACACTTTTACACTATTGGTGGGACTGTAAACTAGTTCAACCATTGTGGAAAACAGTGTGGCAATTCCTCAAGGATCTAGAACTAGAAATACCATATGACCCAGCCATCCCATTACTGGGGATATACCCAAAGGATTATAAGTCATGCTGCTATAAAGATACATGCACACATATGTTTATTGTGGCACTATTCACAATAGCAAAGACTCGGAATCAACCCAAATGTCCATCAGTGACAGACTGAATTAAGAAAATGTGGCACATATACACCATGGAATACTATGCAATCATAAAAAAGGATGAGTTTGTGTCCTTTGTAGGGACATGGATACTGCTGGAAACCATCATTCTCAGCAAACTATCACAAGAACAGAAAACCAAACACTGCATGTTCTGACTCATAGGTGGGAATTGAACAATGAGATCACCTGGACACAGGAAGGGGATCATCACACACCAGGTCCTATTGTGGGGAGGAGGGAGGGAGGAAGGATAGCATTAGGAGATATACCTAATGTAAATGACGAGTTAATGGGTGCAGCACACTAACATGGCACATGTATACATATGTAACAAACCTGCATGTTGTGCACATGTACCCTAGAACTTAAAGTATAATGGGAAAAAAAAAAAAGACTCTTTCCCCTACTCCTTTTCCATATAAAGAGAAGTGAAATTAGACTAGACAAAACTGAACTAGGATGTTTTAAGCTGCAGACCCAAATACAGAAATGAAATGAAGGAGTAAATGCAAGGAGAGTAAGTGAAAGTCTGTCTGTTGAGCTGAAGGGTTCTCAGGCTACCCTACTGCCCAGGGGATTGGAAGATTCTACTCTGAAGAAACTAAATATTTCCCAAGAAAGCACTACATCATACTTCATGTAAAGATTTTTCAATAAAATTAAAAATATCTGTAATGTATTTTTTTTTAAATTAAGTAACTTATTAAGTTCTTTTAGTAGGTAACTGAGATGGTTTGCTAAGTATTCCTTTTCTAAAAACTGCCTCTTCCACTATCAACCTGATTTATATGGCAGTGCTTCTTTCAATACAGTGTAACCCTGTCCCCCAGTCCAACTTGATTTAGGGTTTGTGCCCAGTTCATGTTGAATCCCTTTCTAGGATATCTTAATTCAGTCCTAAGGAAAGCTTGAGGTCATTCTCTTCTCGGGGCCTTCAGAATAATGAGGTGTCAAATATGGAAATCATTGGCAAATGCATTTGCTACCATGTGGATAAATTCGTCTTGCAATGAAAGAGGATAAAGTTCAACAATGAAGAGGAACAGTAGCACGTGAGAACTTGGTATAAAATGTGCCATTCTACCAATGCCCCCTATAATCTAATTATTTCATTGGTAAAATAAAGGAATTGAATGCTGGTTTTCAATCCTGGCTTGGCTTTGGGGGGCACCTGGAGAGGTTTTCATCTTTATTTGTTTTTTTGTAAAGCCCAGATCTCACTTTTCACACTTTTTCTTTTTCCAAGTACCAAATTCTATCATCCTATGATTCAACTTGAAAAGCTATTTAATATATTAGGCTAACCTGAGGGATATTATGGAGATAAAGATTCAAGAAAAATTGAATGAATTGAAATTATATCATAGAATCTATATGCATATACCTAATTTATCCATATTCCAAAAGATGTTAGTCAGTTAATTATTAGATTTGTTATTGTCACTATTTATCACAATGACAAGAAAGGAATAGGCATATCTGAGGCAAGAGAAGAGTGTAAATAATACCAATATGGAAACAAAAGCTTTTATAGTATTTAAGGAGAATCTTGCTGTACAAAGGCAAGAGCTTTTTAAAGGCAATAATATTAAATTCAGTCATCTACAAAGAATTCAAGAATTGTTTTCAAACGTCTATTTTATCTTAGAGAACAGCTAAAAAACAAAGATAAGTAGCTCTTCCAGCAGGGCCTTCCAGACCTCCAGCCTACTATAGATACCCTGGAAGTTCAACACACCCAGAGGTCACAGACTTCTTTCCTCCCTCCCAAGGAAAGAAACAGAAGAAACATGTCCATTTCTCATTTTCATCCAAGTCTTAACATCATCTAAAACTTTTATCTTCCAATTGCTTTTTAAATTATTTTATAAATCAAGTCAATTAAACATTCAGAGCATCTACCCTAGACAAAATACAATGCCAGCTCTAAAAGAAAAGAAAAATAAATACAAATTCTGCCTTACTCTAAATTTAGGGGATAAAATATGCCCACATATAAAAAGTATGGACACCACAAATATGTAAGTGTGTATATACACACATTTATATAATATATATACAGACATATATATGTAGCTCACCTGATATACAAATGTGTGTGTATATCATCTTTATGGCTCACCTAATACATAAACACACACACACAGACACACACACACATACACAGACACACGAGGTGAGCTATAAAGGTAGTAAGATCATATATTAGAGCCATTATACACTGAAGAGCAAAAGTCCAAATTTGAAATCCAGGATACTCACTTTATAACAGGTTATTAAGTCTCCACTTGCCTATTTTCAAAATGTGAATAATGATATTCATTTCAAAAAGCAGTTGCAAAAATTAAACAGGTTTACATGCAATATGAATATCATTATATCTAGAATACAGAAACCATTAAAAAGATGAATTGTCTTAGTCAAGACTCTTTTGACTGGATTAAGGAAATGTGGCACATATATACCATGGAATACTATGCAGCCATAAAAAAAAGGATGAGTTTGCGTCCTTTGTAGGGACATGGATGCAGCTGGAAACCATCATTCTCAGCAAACTATCGCAGGAACAGAAAACCAAACACCGCATGTTCTCACTCATAGGTGAGAACTGAACAATGAGATCACTTGGACTCGGGAAGGGGAACATCACACACCGGGGCATATCACGGGGGGGGGGGGGGGAGGGGAAGGGATTGCATTGGGAGTTATACCTGATGTAAATGACGAGTTGATGGGTGATGACGAGTTGATGGGTGCAGCACACCAACATGGCACAAGTATACATATGTAACAAACCTGCACGTTATGCACATGTACCCTAGAACTTAAAGTATAATAAAAAAAAAGAAAGAAAGAAAAAAAAAGTTCAACTATTTTAAATATCTTTCTCAAGGAAATTTTTTAAGGAAAGTTTAATGGGGCATCAGGAAGCACAGAAACCAGTAATAAGCCACTGGAACTCTAAGTAACTATTCTCACAATTGTTTCTCTTTTTCCTTTTCTCTCTTGCCACATAGCCACAGCACATGTTAACACACACTTTGGAACCTGCGGAAAACTCATAACCATCCATCCATATCCAGTTTAAATATGATTTGTCCTGCAAAGTGCTCACAAATGCTGCAGAGTAGAATTAATCACCCTGCTCTTTGTGGTCCCATGCATATGTGCATACTGGTACATACTCTGTGAAGGTCTATCCTCTTTGAGAGAGATAAGAGTGAGAGCCCCAGAACCTATGACTACAGGGACTATCAGAGTTAGCTTGGTCTTCTGTACAAATGGTTTTTAAACTGCTGCCTCTTCTGTTTCTTAAAGTTCATAGTTTCCTTTTTGTTTTCTAAAACTTATGTGCAGATGTTCCAGTTATCTATCACTATGTAACAAATAACTTCAAGACTTAGTAGCTCAAAACAATTGTTGTATTTCCAATCACAGTTTCTGTTGATCAGGAACATAAGAAGATATTGGATAGGAGGTTCTAAAGCCCAAGTGTCTCATGTGACTGCAGTCTAATGCTGGCTGGAGCTGGACCAGGTGACTGGCCAGGTATCTTTTTTCTAAACATTGTCCCAGAGCTTCTCCATGAGTTCTCCACGTGGGATAGTTTGGGCTTCTTTATTGCATGGTCTTCCCAGGACAACTGAATTGCTTGTAAGGCAGGTTAGGGTTCTAGTGTTATTGCTACATAACTAACTACCCCAAGTGGTTTAAAATGCCAAAAAATATTTATTTGCTTATGAATGCTTTCAAATTTCATGGTCTGAAATTTGAGCAGGACTAAGCATAGTGTCACCTAGTCATTCAACTAGAAATTGGAGAGTTCACTTTTAAGATGTCTTGCTCATGTGGCTGACACATTAGTACACTTTATTGGCTGAAAACTCAACGAAGACTGTGGAACCGGGATCCCAGAGTGAGCCTTTTAATACATTTTTAGGGCTTCCAAGAGTGAGTATCCCGTAAGAACAAGGGAATTTTGTGGCATTTTCAAATCTAGTCTCAGAAATCACACAGCATCACCAATGTCACATTCCATTGGTTATAAAAAATGTTGCTAAATATGCCAAAATTCAGGGGAAAGGAATTAGGCACCACCTCTGGATGGAAGAGCGGCAAGGTTCTAAAAGAAAGTGTGGAATGGGAAATTTTGTTGAGGAAGTCTTTGGAAAACACAATTTTCCACAGCATATTCCTAACAAGTGGAAAATCTGAAATCTTTGGGGTAGGATGTATTGTAGAATTCAGAATTATTCAGCTATTAGATAGGTTACATGGTATATGTAATATGTATTATGTAAACTCCCCAGTAGATCTGGGAAGTAATTGTAATCAAACACATTAATACTTTCCCAGTATGGTAGTCATTCTAAGTAAATAAACATTACAAAGAGATGGGTGTCAGTTCAGATAACATTTTGCAACCGAATGAATTGGACATATGTATATGAAAACAAAACATTTTCAGAATTTTTTGGGTTTTGGTTTCATAAATAAGTGATTGTATAACAAAAGTTACAATGTTTAGGAAAGATTAATGTCTTGGTGTTTTCTCATGTACCTGTATCTTTTTATTTTTAGGTCATAAATTTTTCAAGGAGTGTAGTACCAGTCTGCAATGTTTACATGTCAAGATGAACTAAAAGCAGAATATTAATTTAACATTTCAAGATTTAACATCTCAAGATAGCCAGGATTTTAGGGTGGGAATCCAAAATCACATTGGCAATGACAATGAAAAGTTTCTACTATCTAGAAATTAAAAAGAATATGAAGAAAAAACAATAGTGGTGTTAGAGAAAAGTAAGGCTCTTCCACTAACATTAATTCAACATAAATATGGTTTAGAGGAATCTCAAGAGAAATTTGTTGTTGGCAGTGCTCAGAGATCATTGCTCCTGCATAAATTGCCCCTTTAAAATGTTTAACATTTTAACATGAAAAATTTAATAACAATTAAAATTTTTGATAAAATTTCAGATTTTTCTCTATGGCACTCTTTCTATGATGCTGTTTAACCTCAGCTTTAACTAGACACTGACTTTAACACCCAAACTTTCAGCATCTGACCAAAATGTGTATTTTGTTACCTCTTTAAACAGTTCAACATATAGAACTTTTATTCTTTCATTTAAAAAATATTTGACTACAAAAGCAAGATAAGAACAAGTTAAGTATTACTTGATCTTTGATCTTCAATAATGTTCATTTTTCCAAAGACTTGTGTTACAATACCCATTTTATAGTGTTATATATTTTTCAATCAACTTTTTTAAGGCAATTAAGAAGCTAAAAGAATCATTACATTTTAAAGCTTAGAGAAATTTTGCATACTTAACCTCACCTCATTTTATACATGGGGCAACCAAAACACAGGGCGGCAGGTGGATTTGCCCAAGCAAGTTTTTAATCAGTGGTGTGGAAATTTTCATCACTTCAATTTTCTCCATAAACCCATGATTAAAAAACCAAACTAATCCTTCCACTATGAATGATAGAAGAGGCTCTGTCCTTGACTTCCACTCATTTTCACAAACTAAGAAAAATTCTTTTTACAGTTTTTCCTCAGCAAAATATTTCTCAACTTCTTTTTGATCAAATATCAGTAATATGCATAGTTTTCCTGATAAATAGGTGATTTCTCAGGTAATACAATTCACTAAGTTTAATTTAGCTGTTACATTAAGAAATAAACAGCTGAATAAAATATTCACTGTTAAAAGTTTAAACGATAATAAAATAATACATAAAAGATTTTTATGTACTTTCTTGTCAAACATGAGTCCATAAAGGTTTGCGCAACTCAGAACTGACCTACACATCAGTAAAATCTGAATAACAAACTAAATTACAACTAAATAACAACTAAATAACTAAATAACAACATTTAGCATCAACAAAAAGCATGATGAATGCTTTTTGGGTGGTGAACTACTTGACTTTCATTTTGATAAAACGTACCTGCATTCAAAATTTGTAATAATACAATTTTCAACATTTTTTCCAGAACTACATTTTTCTATAAAATATAAACTATAAGTCATGTATTCACCCACCTACACTTTATTTCCTCCTCTCCCCCAATACTTTACTTCTCAGAAAGAGAAAAAAAAATAGAGCTGATTTAACACTTTTAACATTAACCTCAGCTATGTCTGCAGGGATATAGAGTGATGTGATTTTGTTTCGAGGTTTTTCTTTTTCCTTTTGGAATGTGGAACGTTAATTTGTGCCTCCGTTTTGTCCAGACTTAAACACCCATTCTCTATTTTATATGTCTTGTAAGACCCACAGAGTCTGAGAATGTGACAGAAGAGCCCTTCCATGTCTGGGAATGCAACAAGGAACATATTATATCTATTTTTAAATCTTCAAAATTCCTGTAGTAGCTGAAAGCTGGAAATGCTACTTGGATTATCTCATTGTTGGACCTCACCTAACACCCAGTTATCCTTTCTCTCACATTGTGTACTTGGACGTTGCTCCTGCCGTTTATGTGCTTCCTGCAATATCGTCATAGACCACCATCACCTCCACATTCATTCTCCAACCACTGCCACCACAATACTCTGACTAAATGATAACCTGTGGCTGGAAAGAGTTAGGGTACTTTTCTAAAAGCCAAACTAAATTCCACTCAACAAAGTAATTGAATGGTATCTTTGTGAGTTTGAATTGTTAAATAAGGTCTAAAAGATAGCATAGGAATGAAGATTAGCAGAAGTCAATACGGCAGACAAACCAAGAGACTGGAGCTTTATACTTTGGAGAGACAATTTGAGCTTTTGTTCCACTAAATGATATTCATACATGAAAGACACCTGAAGATGTTGCAACCATGACACCTCCAGATGTATTTCCAATGGACTCTTCCTCTGAGATTCAGCTTAACTGAATATGTATTTACTGATTACCTTCCACATGAAAGGCTTTATGTTTATTGGCTCTTCTGTAACAAGTACTGTGATAGGCAATAGAAAGATAGAGATGTCATACATTCTCCTTCCTTAAATAAGTCACAATCTAATATGGATGACAGACACTGGCAATACTAGAAAAAATGAGCTGTGCTAGAAATACAGGCAGAAAGAGCTGGGAACCCAGAAAAAGGACACCAATCCATCCTGAAGATAAAAGTGATACTTTCGGGAGAGATATGCATGGTGGATGACAATGGGTGAATGACAAAAGGGATTGGGACATAAGGTGACTTTAGGCAAGGGAAACAAAACAGATAAAAGCACTGGACAAAGCATAACAATTTAAGAAACCGCAAATTGGTGTGCTGGGAGCACATATGTAGGTGTGAGATGAGATAAGGCTGGGGAGATAATATCATGGAATAATATTATGAAGGGTTCTGTACTATCAGTCTACAGAGTATGGATTTTATTTATCAACAATGAAGAGCCATTGAACCATTGAACAATTTAACCAAGGGACAGGAGAGATTTACATTTAAAAAAATTCTGGAAGCAACAGAATGATGAGCTAGATTTCTGAAGTAAAGCAGTGGTCATGGAAATGAGAAGGAGGAATTTGAAAGCGATTTAGAGTTTAGTCATTTGAGAAACAAAAAAAAGGTATACAATGATCCTCATGTTGTATATTTATCTTAATACAGGGCATTTGCAAAAATAAATGAGTTAGAAAGAGAAATAAATTTGGTTTTGATGAGGTTGAGTTTGAGAAACCCGAGAGATATCCAGGAAAGAGCCCTCAAGGGCTCGTAGTCTGGGGAAGGTGGTTGCATGTGAACAAATAATAGAATGTGAGTGATATGGTTTGGCTGTGTTCCCACCTAAATCTCAACTTGAATTGTATCTCCCAGGATTTCCACATGTTGTGGGAGGGACATAGGGGGAGATAATTGAATCATAGGGCCAGTCTTTCTCCTGTTAGTCTTGTGATAGTGAGTAAGTCTCATGAGATCTGATGGGTTTCCGCTTTTGCTTCTTCCTCATTTTCTCTTGCCCCTGCCATGTAAGAAGTGCCTTTCGCCTCCCACTATGATTCTGAGGCCTCCTCAGCCATGTGGAAGAGTAAGTCCAATCAAACCTCTTTTTCTTCCCAGTCTTGGGTATGTCTTTATCAGTAGCATGAAAACAGACTAATACAGTGAGTACATAGCAAAGGCATAGACACTGGTTGTTTAGAATATAGTTTACCTTTCCTAGGAGACAGAGTCTTGTAGAGGCAATGTCACAGAAAATCTCTCACAGGAGAGATAATACATAAGAAAAGTCTTGAAGATCCTTAAATGTGGAAAGGAAAAAAGTACTAAAGTACAGGATCATAAAGTTCCATGTAGTGGGGCTCTGGATAGTTCAATTCAATAGTACTAGATCACAGAACAGACCAAAAAGAAGGAATGACTGAAGATTAAATGAAGCTCAGTTTTTACGTGTGTTTGCTTATTTGGGGTTCTAAAACCCATCATTTTGGTTTTAAAAATGAATTGGATTAAGCGAAGATTTCTCAATGTCAGCATTTTTGACCTTTGGGGCCAAATAATTCTTCTTGTGAGGACATGGGACTGTCCTGTGTGCTAGAGGATATTCCTCACCATCCCTGGCCTTTACTCATTAGACACAAGTAACACACCTCCCCCTATTTGTGACAACAAAAAATGTCTCCAGACATTGACAAATATCCCCTCTGGGGAAGGTAAAACAACTCAGTTGAGAACTACTGGGTTAAGTTACCCAAATTATTGGTTTCCCAAGTCATATCAATAAAATGATCATTAAAAGGACCCAGTATCTGTTCCATTTTCTAGTCATCTCGTATTTTTGCCCACTCATCAAAATTATGTTAATATTTGAATCAGGGATCACTGGAATCATAATTTTCTTATCTCTGAACAAAACTTACCTTATATTTTGTCTCTCCCATAATTATCACTACATAATTAAACTTTTCTCTATTTATGCCTTTTTTCTCCTTTTTATTTCTATCATTTTATTTCTATTACTTTTCCTTTTTCTTCCTATGGCAAAGTTTACTTAACATTACTACAGTACCTTATAGTGTTCAGAGTTCTTTCACAAAGAGTTAGTCATGGTCAGTCGTTGTGAAGGAAGGAAGTTTGGAAGTTTATTATTCACTAAACCTGGAAATGAGAAAAAAATAAAGAAGGTAATGTCATAGTAGCTAAGGAAATACCCTATACTGGGAAACTGAAAGGAGGAAGGAGGGGAGCCTTATTAATAGACACACTCCTTTTTTTTCTCTCTTTCTTTTGAGAAGCTTGTTAAGCCAGCAGAAATAGAATGATTCATTTTATACATACTTGATATTCTGTAGATGTCTGTAATTATGTTAGCCGTGAAAATATAATGGAATGCATTGGAACACTGCTAAGGCCTCCCAGGCTCAATATGCTACAAATCATTTAATAAAACATAAATGCAGAGCAGTAATACAGCCAGGTCACCAGGTAACTAGGTTCCATCCCTATTGTCTCAAATTTTTTGACACATTTCAACCTAAGAACATCAGTATCCTTTCATCTAAAAATTGTTAGAAATGTTTTATTTCAAGAAAAGACAAAGACCTTTTTGCCTTTCAAATACCTTATTTAGACATTGAGTAGTTAATGTTTTATTTAGAATGATTAATCATTCTGCAAGATTTATAAAATACTTATGAGAGGGAAAAAAAAAGACCTTTAAGTTGGAAAATTCCTCTCAAAGGAATTCTAAATGTCCCAAAGGAAATACTGGGCCAATTTATTTTTTTTAATTCTCTCTGCATCATAGTGTATAACTCACATTTGGGTTGCCACAGAGAGGCCGTGACTGTTTACGGATCATCATTATCAGAGACAGAAAAATATAACTGTAGTGAAGTGGGGCCCAGGGTAAATGAAATCGCAAGCAGATCTCTCTGAAGGAAACCCTTGAATCTGGCCTCCCATCCAAGCCAAAGAAATGGAGCCAGACCATGAAAGCATTTTTGTGTGGATGCATAGCTCCCTCCTGCAGAGGGCTGCCTGTAAGAACAGTGACTTCGTAGTTAGTGCTTTCCCATCATTTTTGTCCCCTTCTAGTCTGTTTCTGGAACAATTTTACAAGGTTAGACAAGATAAATGTTTTTCTGTTAACCTTGTGAGCTGTAAAAAGTGTATTACAATCCTTTCACTGAAATCAAGGATTTATGGCTTCCTACTAGTAGTTTAGGTTTATGTTCTGAGCCTCAAGGCAAGATTTTAGAAACAGCTTCACTGCCCCCACAGCCTGTTCTTTCTACATACCCTCCTACTGGCCTTACTGAAAATCCAGTCCTGCCTAACAGAAAGTACTTCCAATTCTAGTGCCTGGGGAAAACATGGCCAGACTGGGAGGGTGCGGGAGACCTCTGTGGGAAGACCTAGATGAGTTAGAAGCAGGCAGGAAAGAAGAGGGACTAGGGGGAGAATGTGAAAGAATTCAAAAGCATTGTGTCAAACAGCTAAGCATCCTGTCCAGTTGTTCTAAAGGTCCTTCTTTCTTCCTCCAGACATCCAAGAAGAAATATTGCATTAATTTGTTGCCTTTTCATTTGAGCAAAAGCTCTAGAGCTCAGCTGCCACAGACAGTAAGATAAATCAATGTCAAGAATTCTGCCAGCAAAAAGGCACTGGTATAGAGGTGTTAGGAACAAGAATAAGGCAAAACAGCCGTGCTGCCTATGGAGAATCCACCCACCTTTGATGGGTCCCCAGAATTGAATAGGCAGCTCTATTACTCTTATATCTATGGTTTGCATAATGGTATGATCCTGATAATCCCTCTGTCTGTTAAGTACAAGCTAAACAAGGTTTTTCTCTCAGTAAATACGTTTCCTGGTAAGAAACGAAAGAAAATCTTCTCAATGATCTTTCCATAAAATATCAAGAATTCAAAGAAAACTCTTCATTGACTCAGCACCCAATCCAATCAGAGTAAAGGAATGGGCATCATCATTTCTTCTCCTTATGCGGAGAATCTCAGAACATTTTAAAGAATATCAGTATTTCCTGGGAACATGAAGTGTTAACAGAAAGTGCTTAACAAATTTGTGATGGAATTTTATTTGCATTTATGGGTTATGATAGATTTTCTTTTTAATCTGGTGTTACCCTTTCTCCTAGAAATATAATTTTATCCTATTTGTCAAACACCAGATGTTTAAAAACAAGTTATTTCTGCCAATAATATGTTTTTACAAATTGTATCTCATTGCAGTTCTAATTTGCTTTTTTGCAGTATTAGCAGTGAGATTGTGATTTTTAAAATATGTTTAAGAGCCATTTCTATTTCTTTTTCTGTCTGGTCATATTCCTTGTGCATTTCATTGTTTGGGTTTTTCTTTTTCCTTTTGTCTTGATTTGGAAGAAGTGATTATATCATATAGCAAGAAAGTTAACTATTTGTCTGTCTTATAAGTCTGAAAGATTTTTGTTCTCCTATTTATTTGTTTTGATTTTTTATGGTATATTTGCCATACACAATTTGTTTATAGTGATATGCAATTGAATTGCATATATTCTAATTGATAAACTGGATTTATCAATCCTTTATTTTATAGTTTCCAGCTATCACACCATGCTCATAAATACTTTCCCATATTCCAGTAATTTATTTTAGTATTTTATAATTTTTCAAAAATTTAAATCTTGTATATATTTGCAATCTATTTTGGAGTGAGCAGCAACTTTTGAGGAAATCCTAATTTATATTTTTCTAGATACTCATTATGGCAAATCCTTCTTTTCTTCACCAATATGAAATGTCACTTTCACCGTTTACAACAATTGCTGTGTGGTTATTCAGTTAGGTTTCACGTTTTATGCTTCAATATTCTACTCATGTGTTTGACAAACTTTTCTGAATACTTACTATGTTCCAGGCACTGTTCTTCTGTTTAAGGTACTAGAGATACAGCAATATAAAAATATTTTTTGAAAAAAATAATAATAATAGTAATTAAGAAGAATAAAGAGGAGGAAGGGAAAGAGAAAAGGTAAAAGAAACAAGCCCTCTTGCTCTGCTGGGTTTAACATTCTAGTGGATAGAGATGACAAAATAAATAAGTAAAAATACATTAGATGGTGATAATTGCTATGAATGCAGAAAGCGGGGAGAGGGTGTTGGAGGTGTGGACATTTTAATGTGTTGGTTGGCAAAGGTTTCATTGACAAAGGAGCAGACACCTGAAAGAGGTGAGAGAGTAAGTTACTGGATCTCTTGAAGAAGAAAATGAGCAGGAAGTGATTGTATGTTTAAGGGGTTGTAAGGAAAATAATGCAGCTGGAGTAGAGTGAGCAAGGGAACGTAAAAAGGAAGGACTTGAGAGAGACAGATGAATTTAGAAGGTGCTGGGTCATGCAGTAAAATGTGATATTTTTGGAAAGTTTTGAGCAAAGAAGTTATATGTTTTATGCATTGAAAGCATTAATATGATAAGCATGTTAAGAATAATTACACAGGATTAAATTACAGAAATTGGGCAACCAGCTAAAAGATTAACAATAATAGCAGCTTAGATCTTGGTGGTAGGGATGAAGGTAGTCAGAAGTGGCAATAAAATTATGGATATATTCTGAAAGTAAAACCAATAGGATTGGTATTCTTGTGAATGCTGGGTGCAATAAAAAGATAATTGTGAAAGATACACAATTTTTGATCGAATAATGTAACAAACGGAATTGCTATTAAGTAGATTGGGAATACTATGGAAGAAGCAGGTTTAAAGAAATATCAGAACTGCTAAAAAATCCTTGTATATCTCACATCTGCACCACACATGGGCAAATTAAAATGTTACAAGCTACAGCTAATTAAGACCGTTCACAAACATTCCAGTCTTCTTTCCAGGAATCTGGTAGTATTAGTCTTCCCTAATCAATTTGAAGTTACGCATAGCCAAGTGACTAGCTATAGCCAATGAAAGTTAGTTACATGGAACATCCATCAACTGAAGCCTCCATCAACCTGAAACTCTGAACAACTATATGAACAAAGCTCTTCTTTTGTCCTGTGTTAGACATGTAACCATAACAAGAAATAATTTTTTGAGTTAATCCATTTGAATTTTAACAAATTTTGTTGGATTAAACCACTTAAATTTTAGAGATGTTTGTGAGTACAACATATTCTTGTAAGCTCTACCTGCAATATACAGAATAATGAACACATTCTGATTGGTATAGAAATCGGAACCCAATGTGAGATGTAGTCATAATGCATAATATAAAGCTATTAATACATAGAATTGCTTAGCAATCAAGTGGTAAGTAGCAAGGAAGCTGTAATTGGAAGCTAGAAGGATTATAATCAATTGTCCTTTTGGTAAAACTGCTTCCTATAGTGGCTTGGAAGGAAGACGAAGTATCTAAAAGGCCTGCAGCTTTCATAAAAGAGATCAGAAAATAATGTTAGCTTTGTGTGCTGTGCTGATTGCTGTTGGCTTCATTTGATAAGGTATTATGAAGAAGAGATGAGTTCAGAAAAGAATTGGTTAACTTCAGCCACTTTCTTTTATAGAAATAAAAATTGAATAACAAAAATACACATATACATACAAAGCTGCAAGAGGCTACTATTTTTCCTTTTTCAACTTGTCAAGAAAAGCTTGAGAATGCCTTACAATGACAAGGCCAATTATAACTCAATGAGGATAAAATAAAGAGTATAGCTTTCAAACTCATTCTTATAAGCTCTAGCTAGATTAAGAAGGCAAGAAGAGCAAGTGCAACTAAAGGCCTAATGCTTACTTCTTTCTTTCCATTGAAAAAATGGTTTAGAAGAAAGAAAAAAAAGGCCGGGCGCGGTGGCTCAAGCCTGTAATCCCAGCACTTTGGGAGGCCGAGACGGGCGGATCACGAGGTCAGGAGATCGAGACCATCCTGGCTAACACGGCGAAACCCCGTCTCTACTAAAAACACAAAAACTAGCCGGGCGAGGTGGCGGCGCCTGTAGTCCCAGCTACTCGGGAGGCTGAGGCAGGAGAATGGCGTAAACCCGGGAGGCGGAGCTTGCAGTGAGCTGAGATCCGGCCACTGCACTCCAGTCCGGGCGACAGAGCGAGACTCCGCCTCAAAAAAAAAAAAAAAAAAGAAGAAAGAAAAAAAAAAAAAAACCTGGTAGGTTCCTAATTAACAGAGGGTGGAGACAGAGGGGAAATACAATAAATCTAATTAGTATGTCTAAAAACAAACTATGTGTGGTTGTTGGCATACAACATTGAATGTAATCTAATACATATGATGCTATGTGTTAATACAGTTATACTACCAAAGAAACCACATACCTAAACTGAAAAAGGTCAGCGTCTTAAAATAATTTTAGGTCTCCAACCTTCCACAGTTACGAAGCAGACTGATAAAACTGCTCAGCACTCAATGGCAGACAACTTTTCCAGTGTCTACTTTAGATTACATCAAAGGGTAACGGAAAAGGAAAAATATTCTAAGCAGCAGAGCCAGGAACCACGGGGAGTAGTGAACGGGAAGCCCTCCCATTTGGCAGAAGTGGGGTCTCATTAAATAACATTTTTCACTGTCAGTGTAGGCCTGACTGGATTTCAGAACTGCTATGCCGTGCTTTGTATCTCATACTCTTTCCCCTTACTTAATGAGGATGTTGTTGTTGTTATCCTATCCCTCTCCCACCATTGTATAATGGGTGTATAAGAGATAGACAATTTTCAATTACACTTACAGGTCTGCAGACTAAGAGGAGCCATGCCCAGATGTGATAAAAAGATTATGGAGCACCTTCAGAGATCCTGGACTCAACGATGAATGCAGTCACTGGATGGAACTTTTGGGTAAGGGGGAACCAAATATTTGGGGACCAGAAAGGTCAGCCTTTGGCAGTCATTAGGGCTATTCACAAGTGTTCCCATTCTTCTTCCTGACACATGAAAGTGTTACACTTCACTCTTTTTGAGGGTAGGCTTAGAAATATTGCACACATTGACCAATAAAAAGTGACTTATGTCACTTCCAGGTAGAAGCTTTAGAAAAGTGAGATTCCTCATGTTCTCTTTTCTTCTTTCTGTAATTATGCAGGTATATGACAAAATGGATCCTCCATTGTTTTGGGTTCTTGACTGACTATAATGAGCAGAGCTCTCCAACTAATCCGTGTTGGACTTATAAAATAAGCAAGAAATAAACACTGTGTTAAGTCACTGAGATGTTGTAATTGCAACTGCAACACAACCTATCCTATCGTGACTAATGCAATGTTATTTTTGAGTGGAGTTTCTTTCAGAAGCACAAAATTGACTGCTAGGGCCAAATACTGGACATAAAGTGACACCAACTACCAGGTGCATATCCTGAAGCAAATCACAAGTAACTAGAGCAACACACAGTCTTAAGACATGAACAGACCTGCCACCCAGGAAGGCTGGCTGCTGACTGAGGCAACACTAGATAATTCTGTAAACAGTTGGGAGAGCTGAAGCTGCAACCAGATCTCTCATGTCAAAAACTGTGGAATAGGAGGCCCCCATAGGGCCCTCTGAAAATACACACCTGCCTCTCCTCAGAGCCAGCACAGCAAGGCTAACAGCAAGTCAGTGTTAGTCAAAGAAAGAGTGATGATTGACAGTAGTAGCCAGTGACAATGGTGATATATTCTCCATCTTCTGCTCCCTGTTCCATTCACAGGAAGCACTATATAGCATAAGAAGAGAGAAAAGAGAGAAGAGTTATCCCTGAGGGATTCCAGTCCCAGCCTCACTCCACACAAGTAAAATAAGAATAAAAGAGGAGATCATGATCACTCCCCATTGCAGATCTACTGGGGAAAGAGGAGGGGCTAATGTTTCAATCAGACAGGAGATTACAGTCTTAAAATGGACTCACTTTAAATAATCTAAAGTGACCCATATCTGTCCAAGATGTCTAAGATGTTAATCTGTCCAAGATGTTGTTAAGTTATAAGAAAAAGAGATTCATCTGAGTATGGTTGCAGTAAGTGACTGGAGAAAAATAGAATGGTTTCATATTCACTTCCCACTGAGTTTAGACTGTTGGAGAAACCAGTCACAGCTGTGACCCTGTTGGAAAACTGTTGTGCAAAGATGAATGTGGATGCTGAAAAAGATGAATGTGAGAAAACGGATGTAACAGAACTAGGTTTGAAAGCACGTACAGAATGCTTTGAATCTTCTAAGAAAATATAGAACAATATTCAAAAATTTGAGAAAGGAAAAAAAAAGATGAGTGCAGTTTTGTTGCCCAAGAGATAGATTTCTCTCTCATTACTAGAAAAATACCAAAAATGGAGGAGCATGGAAATTGATTTTTGATGTTCTTATCTCAGACCTTGAATTTCTCAGAAGAAAATCTCTTGCTAAATAAAAAGAACACACAGTGACCAGGATGTCAGAGTACTTGGGTGTGAAAACATCCCTATAGCCCCACACCTAAACAAGCCACTTAAGACATCAGCTAATATGTTGGAGTAGACGGCAGGAATGCTGTACTCCTTTTGATGAAAAAAGCAAATTATCAATAATTGAATTCATTTTCCAAGAATGATACTCCCAGCCTAAGAGACATATGAACTGTGGCTGGGGTGTATTACCAAATACTTTAGCAATGGTGGGCAGCCAATGGGCTGTCTTAGGACCAAATCTTGGTGATCTTCATGCTGTCAAAGCCATTACTACTTTAGTGACTTTGAATGAATGTCTCAAGTAATCAAACAGACTCCTGGATGTGATTGAATACCAGAGAGCAGGGTATGTCAGCCTTTTGGATAAACACCAGGAGGCTGGTTGAAAAGATGTCTGAATATATAGACTATAACAATAGACTGATCTGGAGGGCTCTGGCTAGGGTACCTGCTATAGATAGAATGCTTGTGTCATGAGGGAAGAACTTTCATGAATGAGATTAGTGCCTTTATAAGGGGCTGCAGAGAATAGAGTTCTTTTTGTCATATGAGGACACAGCATGGGAGATAAATTGCCTGGTCCCACAAGAAAATAGTCTCTCATTCTGTTAGGAAAGAAGAAAATCTTGAAATTCTCCCTGGTGATGGACACTTGGTAGAAGAGGGCTTGTCTGTGATCTGACAGCACCAGCCTCTCCAGAGTACAGGAAGGGCCTGTAGTGCTCACAGCCTGGATCTTTCTAACCAAGAAACCCATGTAGAAATGCAAAGGGTGTTATAAAATAAGAGAGAGACTTTCTTAGCCAAGTTTTTTATTCCTAGGCTGTTGAAGAAGTGAGCAATATATTATGAATTCTGATTGGAAGATCAGCCCAAACTGTTGTTAAAAATTAAATCCTATGCAGCTTTCTTTAAGGCAAAGATAGCTTCTCAGTGCCTGATGAAGCCATAGATGCCTTGAGCAGTCTACTATGGGAAAGTGAAGAGCTCAGAGGGTCCTTGGCCAAGTTTTCTGACCAGGTAAATTTCTGGAATTCTGTCAAGGCCATTGAAAGAATAGAACTTTTTCAGAAAAGCAAAACTAAGGTTGAATTTCCCACCAATAGAGCATGGAGGATAAAAGCCTGTGAAGTTGGAGTAACACAAAATATTAAAATGTGACATTTCTCCCATCTGAGTTTCATGGAGCAAATTCACATTTAAATGTATATATTACATAAATATATCTCTAATCAAAGACTACTCTTTGATACAAAAATATTTCTGTAATATTTGGAAAATGTGGATTTAAAGAGACAAAAATCTCTGCACAATCTTGCCACTAAAACTTTTGGCTATTAATGACTACTTCATATATCACCTCAACTGAAAAAGACATTCTAATGGATCAGATAACATTAAATACCTCTTGAAACAAAAAGTATTAGAGTTGCTTGAGGTTTGATATAGTTGCACTTATTGCTCCAAATTTTATAATTTAAATGCCATCTATATATTCTGATGACTCCTAGCCTCACCCTTGAGCTCAGTACATCCAGTTGCCTGCTTGATATCTCCACTTAATGTCCACAAATCAAACTTTATATGCACAAATCTCCTGCCCACTTGAATTCTTCACCTTAACTAATGAGACTTCCATTACTCAGTGGGTTAAGCAAGCAGGAATTTTAGGAATCACTTGATGGTGCCTGATCACTCATGCTTCATAAAAAGCCTATCCAAGTACTGTTGGTTGTGGGCACAAGATAAATTTCAATTTCATCCACTTTTCCCCAGTTCACTGCCTCACCTTAGTCCCCACCTACCTTGTCCCCTCTCTGGACCACAGCATGGGCCTCCTAATTTGCTTCTCTTCTCCCTCACCTGCTGCTTTCTAACATCATCTAGTATGCTCCTACCACATAAAGTTTTATTTCGGTTTCTCTGGGTTTTCACTTTCTTTACTATCTTCTAATAATACTTTTCATACCTCTCATCCGCTGCTTAACTTATACTTTGAATTACAGAAATATCACATGCCCAGAGAGATCCCAACAGACTCCTAATCTAGACCAGATTCCCTTCATGTTACATTCCCTGAAAAAGCCTAGTACATTCCCTTCACAGCATTTATCAAAGTTTATCCATTTACTCAAGTTATTTTTCCCATTATGTCCTAACTTCTGTGTTATTTACTTCAGCATGGTGTAAGCAAAGTGCTCAATAAATATTTATTGCATAAATGAGATGATGCTGTTCCTCCTAGAGATCACACTGGAATAATACCACAAGGGAATTTAGAAACTGTCTATTTCAACCCCTTCATTTTAGGGGTGTGAAAACCAGCAGCTATCAAGTGCCTGTCTCAAGGCTATGCAAATGGCCAAGTAGCAAACCAGAATTTCTGATTTTTAGCCTTTGCATCTCCTCCAATGCCACTTAAGAGTAATGAATTTCAAACCTTAATTTAACACTCATTCACTTTTTTTCCAGTCATTAATTGAGTGCCTACCATATAGACACTGAGACCACAATGAAGAAGATAACCACTGACCCTGTGGAACTTTTAGCTAATGGAAATCAATTCCTGAGTCTTCATGTAACATTGGCTGCTCAGCATTATTTATCAGGATTCATTAATTGATATTTCATAGGAATTTAAGAATGTTTTCTCAAGGAAAAGCTCATTATTCTGATTGAATTCAAGAAAATATTTCTTATGAGAAAGAAATATTTTCTAGAAATGAGTCTAGTGATATAAAACTACATGAAACTAACAGTATCTTATTAAGATCAATAGCCAAGTTCATTTTTAATGTCCTTATCCTACAAATCAACAAAACTTCTCAGTGAAAAGAGGAATATTGATCAATCACTTGAATGTTTCACTAAATCCAAATCTTTTGTATCACAGTGAAAAAGTATTTAATGTGTGGATGGTTTAATTTATCTTTATCTCTATGGGCTTTTTCTGTCATTTAAGGCACTAATTTTTTTAGTTTAGTTTTTTGGTTTTGGGTGTTTTCTTTTTCTTTTTTTTGGAAAAGTCATTGTGTTCTCTCTTGGTCTTCTGCTTTCAACTATCAGGTTGCCAATTCAATTACTCACAAACCCCTCTGAAAAATATTTTGAAATTTACTTTTTGTTTATATAACATCTTATTTTCTGACATTTGTCTTTCCTTTAAAGAAAAAATATTTTATAGACTTTGCAACATGACTCTTGCAAAGAAATAATACTAAAATTATAACTACTGTAAGATTTCTTTTTACTTTTTTAAATTATAAAAAGGCAATATACTGTATTCTGAAAAATTCCAATTTTAATGACTGCTAATTCCATTGAACAGCAAAATATTTGTGCATTAGATGAATTTAAACAGGAATAAAGAGTGTGTGTTTTGTTCTATGAACATTATATATTACATATATAGTAACACTAATTACATATCTAAAGACTCTCACTAGGCAGGGTTACATCTACAAATACGTAACAAACTAAGAAATTTATTTATTTAAAAAAAAAAAAAATCTTTTTGAACTGATTCCAAAAAGCTAAAGTGCATGATACTAGAAATAGGTAGCATTGGTAGATAGTGGGGATACAGTAATGAGGTAGATTTTTCAACAACAACAACAAAAATGTTAACTAGATAGGAAGATTTACTTGTTTTTAAATAGAGAAGAAGCATGGACATTTAAAGTTGGGCAGGGGGCATAAAACACTCTATTCCATTTTCTCACCCAGGACTCAGTTGGCCTACTTTAGCACATGCATTGCAGAATCCCCATGTGGGAAACTCATAGTGAACTGCTTATTTAACATTTTTGGTGATATAATCCCTAAAAGTAGAAAGAAGCACAAAGATTCATGGGTGTGCTGCTACTGGTGTCACAGTATCAAAAGGAACTAAGGAGGAAAACCAGCTGCTAGAATTTGAATTAGAAGAAGAAACCACTGCAGATTGTTTATGGAAGCACAGATGGCTAAAGGGAAAACAGCATTCTCAGAGCCAGCTTGCCAGGAGAAACACTGGCAGGACACAGTTGCACTCTGTTAACATTCCCCTCCAATTTGGAAGAGTCCTAATTTCACTGCTGGACAATGATATTTGACACTTTTCATATATGACTTGTATACAGAGTACAGCAATAAAAGTTTAAACTGCAAAACATCTGGAGAGAGAAAAAAGCAGCTCTCCTAGCAGGAGGTCAGGGCACACAATGACCTTTTGGAGCCCTCTAAAGAATTACAGAAGCTTAGGAATGGCCAAACATGGAAGGGACCGCCAAGCATGACAAACACATAATTTAAAAAGCATGGTCAGATTCAGGGTTATAAAAAAATAAAATCATAGAAAAGGAATCCACTTGTAGACAATTTATGATAATCATCTATCAAAAATGAGATTGAGTTCACATTGCAATTTAAATGAATATAAAAAACAGTCTAGGAACAATTTGAACAAGTTTATATAATTGTTCATACAGAGGCACACAACTGAATACACAGTGTAGTTTATATAATTCTATTTTGGCTTTAATCTCTTGAATTTTACACTGAAAGAAAACTTAACACAATAAAAATAATACATCATAACCTCATTCTGCTTCCTAACATAGGAAAGATTTTCATATCACACAATGGCCTGATCCAGAGATAGATACATAGATTGAGAAGAGAATAGGATTGAGATAGTTCTTAAAGATTTCTGTATTTAACTTCCTAATTAGAGTTGTTTAAGAGTCCCGATCCCTGAGTGCGAGTACACAGCCCTGCACATACACATACGATACCCACCCAGAGTCCAGAACAATCTTCCAGCTGAGCACCAGGCACAAGAGGGTTTGTTTTCTGACAGTGATTGCTTTTCCCAGCTTCAATCTAAATATAAATAAAAGACTGTGGAAAGATAAAATGTGACTTACTCATCATGTTCTCCCACTTTTATATTAAGAGAAGACTCAAATCAATCTGTATTATTTAATTATGTCAATACTTCATTATTGAACTATGTTAATAAAATGTATATCTGGAAAACTAGACACAAAAAAATAGCTTCAGAAAATTAAATACCAGGGTGAAAATTAGCACATATACCTCCACATTGATTTTCAAGGATGATGCAAATTTTCACTGCTCAGACTTTCTTTTAATGCATACACGAAATTATCTGTGAATCAGTTTTCTTTGACTTTACCTAGCAATGAGCTTGTTCATTCTCAAGTTCTATATCTGTGATGCCAAATATTCAAGTAAAGACCAAATAATTCATCTGGATTTCCAGGGGTTACTCTCTGCTCTCTTCAGTCTTCTATCTGCCATATTCTTACCTTTCATTTCCTCTTCTGAAACTCAGACAAAACACTACAGGGCAGTGATTCTCAATGTGTGTTCCAAACTATCAGTCAGCATAACCTGACTAAAGTGTCTAATAGTCAACAAAAAGACTTGCAGCCTTTCAAGCATATCACTTTGACCACCATCTAAGACAGGCATAACTAGAGAAAGGCTACATGCAGTCAGACCCATCAGGAGGAAGTGATAATTGTCTAGGCAAGAATTGGGGCTGTGGTAATAGGGATGAAAACAATGAAAAATATTTAGGAGTTAAAAGTGGCAGGACTTACGATGTGCTGAATATTATGGAGCAGAATAGGGAGAGTGAAGCAGTTTTGTTTTTGTGACTAAGGGCAAGGTTTAGAGCCTCGGCTATATGACTTGTCAGCTACCTGACCTTGAGCAAGTTATTTTCCTCACTAAGCCTCAAGTTCTTCATCAGAAATAATGTTAGCATCATAGGATTATATGAGGGTTAAATGAGATCATATATGATGGAGATTAGCACAGAGCTTGGCACACAGCAAGAGGTCAATACATCCTAGCAGGTTTAAGATTGCTCTAGATGTCTAGCCTAAATGGGAATAAAAGGAATAAAACAGGAAGGAAGGAAGGAAGGAAGGAAGGAAGGAAGGAAGGAAGGAGGGAGGGAGGGAGGGAGGGAGGGAGGGAGGGAGGGAGGTGGGGGAGGGAGGGAGGTGGGGGAGGGAGGGAGGGAGGGAGGGAGGGAAGGAAGGAAGGAAGGAAGGAAGGAAGGAAGGAAGGAAGGAAGGAAGGGAGTGGGAGGAAAACAGAGGATTGGTGTGAACAAGTTTTTGGAAATTAAATTTCAGATTATTCATTATTAAAAAGTCATCTTTATTTTTCCATGTTCTTTTTTTAAAAATTGTTATTGATGCATAATAGATGTACATGTGATAATATAATACATTAATATAATATGTAAAGATCAAATCAGGATAATTGAGATATCCATCATCTTAAATATCTGTCTTTACTGTATGCTAGACACACTCAAAGTATTCCCCTCTATGTTTTGAAATGTACAATAGAGTTTTGTAAACTATAGTCATCCTACTGATCTATCAAACACTAGTTATTTCTTATAACTATACATTTCTACCAATTAATCAGCCTATCTTTGTCCCCCTCCCCCCCACTCACCTCCACTTTACCCTTTCCAGGCTCTGGTAATGAGCAATCTACTCTTTATCTTCATGAGATCCATTTTTTCAACTCCCATGTACGTGTGAAAATGTGGTATTTGTCTTTCTGTTACTGGCTTATTTCACTTAACATAATACCTCCAATTCCATCCATGTTGCTGTGAATGACAGAATTTCATTCTTTCTTATGGCTAAATATATTTCATTTTGTGTGTGTGTGTGTGTGTGTGTGTGTGTGTATCATTTATTCATTTATAGAAATTTATATATAGAATGTATATATTCTTTATTTATCCATTTATAGAAATTTAGGTTGATTCCTTATCTTGGCTACTGTGATAGTGCTGCAATAAACATTGGAGTGCAGATATCTCTTCAATATATTGATTCCTTTCTTTTGGATATATACTCAGCAGTGAAAATGCTGGGTCATATGGTATATCTTCTTTTAGTTTTTTGAGAAACTGCTACACTGTTTTTAATAGTGGTTGAACTAATTTACCTTCCCACCAACAGTGGACATGGGTTCCCTTTTCTTCACATCCTTACCTGCATCCATTATTCCCTGTCTGATAAAAGCCATTTAACTGCAAATGATATCTCACTGCAGATTTGATTTGTATTTTTCTAATAATTAGTGATGTTGAGCACTTTTCATATACCTGTTAGCCATTTTTGTGTCTTCTTTTGAGAAATGTCTGTTTAGGTCTTTTGCCCTGCTTTTAATTGGTTTGTTTTTTGTGATGTGATGGTTTGGTTTTCTTGTTTTTGCTTTTGAGTTGTTCGAGGTCCTTATAGATTCTATTTATAAATTCCTTGTCATCTGGATAGTTTGCAAATATTTTCTCCAATTCTGGAAATTATCTTTTCACTTTGCTGACAGTTTCCTTTGCTATGCAGAAGCTTTCTAGCTTGATGTAATCCTAATTATCTATTTTCAGTTATTATCTATTGTCAGTTTTGTTGCCAGAACCTTTGAGGTTTTACACACACAAAAAAAATCTTTGCTCAAACCAATGTCCTGTAGCATTACCCCAATGTTTTCCTCTAGTAGTTTCATAGTTTCAGGTCTAAGATTTAAGTCTTTAATCTGTTGTGATTTGTTTTTTTACTTATGGTGAGATAGGAGTCTAGTTTCATTCTTCTGCATATGGTTATCTACCTTTTCCCAGCACTATTTATTGAAGAAACAATCCTTTCCCATTTTATGTTCTTGGTGCCTTTGTCAAAAATGAGTTCACTGTAGGTATATGGATTTATATATGGGTTCTCGCTTCTATTCAACTGGTCTATGTGTCTGTTGTTATGCCAGTATGATGTCAATTCTGTGAAGAATGTCATTAGTATTTTGATAGAGATTGCACTGATTCTGTAAATAGCCTTGGGTAGTATTCTCATTTCAATAATATTAGTTTTTCCAATCCATGAGTATAAAATATACTTTCCTTTCTTGTGTCCTACTCAATTTCCTTCATGAGTGGTTATACATTTTCTCATATAAATCTTTCACTTTTTTTGGTTGATTCTTAGCTGTTTTATATCCTTTGCAGCTACTATAAGTGAGATAGATTTCTTGATTTCCTTTTCAGATTCTTCACTATTGACATATATAAATACTACTGATTTTTTGGTCAATTTTGTATCTGGTAACTTTACTGAACTTGTTTATTAGTTCTAACAGCTTTTTGATAAATAGTTTAGGTTTTTCTTAGTATAAGATCATGTTGTCTGTGAACAAGCCTACTTTGACTTCTTTGTTTCCAATTTGGATACTCTTTCTTTCTCTTGTCTAATTGCTCTGGCCAGGCTTCCAGTATTACACTGAATAAACAGTGATGAAAGTAAGCATCCTTGTTGTTTCAGATCTTAAAGGAAAGACTTTCAATTTTTCCCCATTAGATACAATCTTTGCTGTGGGTTGGTCATATATGGCCTTTATTATTTTGAGGTATATTCTTTCTATACCTAGTTTATGAGGGTTTTCATCATAAAGGGAAGGTAAATTTTATTAAATGCTTTTTCATATCTGCACCTATTGAATTGATCATATGTTTTTTGTTCTTGCTGCTGCTAATGTAATGTTTTATGGGTTTTTTTATTTATTTATGTTGTAACATCCTTGTATCCCTGAGATGAATCCCATGTAATCATGGTAAATTATCTTTTAAATGTGCTGTCGAATTTGGTTTGCCAGTATTTTGTTGAAGATTTTTGCATCTGTGTTCATCAGGGATATTGGCCTGTAGTTTTCTCTTTTAGTTGTGTATTTGTCCGGTTTTGGTACCAAGGCAATCCTGACCTCATAGAACAAGTTTGGAAGTATTCCCTCCACTTCAATTTTTTTTGAAGTTTGAGTAGAATTGGTATTAGTTCTTTAAATTTTTGGTAAAATTCAGCAGTGAGGCCATCAGTTTCTGGACTTTCCTTTGATGTAAGACTTTATTACAGCTTCAATCTTATTATGCATTAATTTGTTGAGATTTTCCTTTTCTCCATGATTCAATCTTGGTAGGTTGTATGGATCCAGGAATTTATCCATTTCTTCTAGGGTTTCTAATTTGTTGGCATAGAGTTGCTCATCATAGTCTCTAATGATTCTGTTTATTTCTGTGGTCTCAGTTGTTATGTTTCTCTTTTCATTTCTGATTTTATTTATTTGGACCTTCTCTCTTTTTTTCTTAATCTAGCTAAAGTTTTGTCACTTTTGTTTATCTTTTCAAAAATCAATTTTTGCTTCTGTTAGTCTTATATTTTTTTCTAGTCTCAATTTTTTAATTAATGTTTCATTTTTATTATACCTTTCCTTCTACTAATTTTATGTTTGGTTTGTTCTTGCTTTTCTACTTCTTTGAGATGTATGCTTGAGTTTTTATATGAAGCCTTTCTACTGTTTTAATGTAGTTACTTATTGCTATAAACTTACCTCAGTACTGCTTTTGCTATATCCTATATATTTGGGTATGTTATAATTCAATTTTCATTTGTTTCAATAAATTTTTAAATTTTCTCCTTACTTTCTTCATTGACTCATTTGGTTATTCAGGAACATGTGTTTAATTTCCATGTTTTTATGTAGTTTCTGAGGTTCGTCTTGTTATTCATTTTTAGTTTTATTCCAGTGTGGTCAAAGAAGATATTTGATATTATTTGTCTGTTTTTGAATTTGTTGGGACTTCTTTAGTGGACTAAGATATAGTCTATTCTAGAGAATGTTTCATGTGCTGATGAAAAGAATGTGTTGGGTGAAAAGTTCGGCAAATATAAGTTAGGCCTGTTTGCTCTAGTGTGTAGTTTAACTCCAAAGTTTCTTCATCAATTTTCTGTCTAGACTATCTGTCCATTATTGAGAGTGAGGTGTTGAGGTCCCTGATATTATTGTATTGCCATCTATCTCTCCCTTTACATCTATTCATGTTTGCTTTAAATACTTGGGAGCTCCAGTGGTGGGTGCATAGATATTTTGTAATTGTTACATCCACTTCCTGAATTGACCCCTTCATCATTATATAGTAACCTTTTCTCTTTTTGTACTTTTTGAGTTACAGTCTATTTTATCCCAGTATAATTACTCCTGCTCTTGTTTGGTTTCCAGTTGCATGTAATATCATTTTTCATCCCTTTACCTTAAGGCTATTTGTGTTTCCATAGGAGAAATGGGTTTCTTGTAGGTATCATATTGTTGGGTCATATTTCATTATTCATTCAGTCTTTATTCACATTCAGTGTTATTACTGATATTAAGGACTTACTACTGCCATTTTGTTGCTTTTTTCTGGTTGTTTTGCGACTCCTGTATTTTTATATTCCTTTGTTTCTATTTTCTTTTGTGGTTCTCTGCTCTTGTGGCTTGATGTGTTGCTTGTTATTTTTAGTGGATAGTGAATTCTGTTTTTGCTTGTCTGGGAAGAACTTTATCTCTCTTTCACATCTGAAGAATAGTCTTGCTGGACACAGTATTCTTGGATGGCAGTTTCTTACTTTCAGTACTGAAAATGTTGTTCCATGCCCTCCTGATCTGTATAGTTGGGTTTTTTTTTTTTTTTTTTTTGAGACATCTGTCACCAGATGAATTGGAGCTCCTTTATTTATGTGGTATTTGCTTCCTTTTTCTTTCTGCTTTTAGGATCCTTTCTTTGACCTTGACCTTTGACAGTCTGATTATTATATGCCTTAAGGTAGTCTTATTTGAGTCAAATCTCTTTGGTGTTCTCTGCCCTTCTATCTGTACCCGGATAATTAGATCCTTCTCAATTTTGGAATGTTTTCTGTTATTATTTATATGAATAAGTTTTGCTGTTGCTGAACTCCTTTTTGAACATCAACATTTTTTTAAATTTGATCTTTTTAGGTAATTTTCTATATCTCATATATAATCTTCATTATTTTATTCCTCTGTATTTTAGAATAGCCTGTCTTCAAGCTCACTAATTCTTCTGCTTGATCAATTTTGTTGTAGAAATCCTATGATAATTTTTTCAGCTCAGTAAATGTATTTCGAAGTTCCAAGATTGTTTTTTCTAAATTATTTTAATCTCTTTATTAAATTTCTCTAAGTTTCTGACTTGATTTCTTTCTGTGGTATCTTGGAGATCACTGAGTTTCCTTAAAAGTGTCATTTTCAATTCCTGATCAGAGAACTCACATATCACTGTCTTATTAGGGTGAGTCATTTTTTTGTGTCCATTTGAGGAGTCATGGTTCCCTGTTTGCTGTTGTTTCTTGTGGATATATTTCTATGTCTTTGCATTAAAGAATTATTTATGCCAGTCTTCTATGTCTGGCTCATTTTGGTTATTACTGAATATGCTTAGAGTTTTTTTGTAATTTATCTATCAAATATCATTTTTTTCTGGTAAGTTGCTGTCTTTCTTCAGCACTAGATGGCACCTTAAGTCCAGGTTTGCCTCAGCTCTAGTAAATGATAAGAGCATTGCCCATCCCAGATGAGGGAGATACTAAAAGAGTTACTTTGGCAGTGTGGGAAAGCTAGTTAGGGGCTCTTGCCCAAGACATATGTGGGAACAAACTTCCTGACCAGTGCTGCTGAACAATCACTCTGATTTGGCGTCTCCCTTGGCTGAGTTACAGAGCAGAGTTTCTTGGGCTGGGGATTGTTGTCCTGCCTTCATTTGTCTCTGCCTGAAGGAATATCTCTTCTTTCAGCCTTTCTTGATGGTTCCTGTGGGTTGAGATAGGAACAGGCTGCCTGCCAGGGAACCCAGGATGCTAGGAAAAAAGGTTGTTCATGACCTCACTTTTTCCAGTGTAGAGACCATGAGTTGGGAAGAAATTTTCTGCATTTTCGGAGCCAATCAGATTTGGAGGAGGAGCATCACAGAATGGAAGTCCTATTCTCTTACCACCTGCTTGGAGTTTTTTCACTTCTCTGTACCTTGGGAACTGTCTCCTTATATGTGAGTTCTGGGATATTACTGTTCATAAATCTTGGTGCTATATATTTATTTTTGGTTTTCTGTGGTGGGAGTGAGCCAACTTGCTTCTATGACACCATTTTGGAACCAGAAGTCTCTATTTCCATATTCTTCTGAAAGGATTGTTATATTTCCTACAGATGATCTCCTTCTATGAATTGCCATGTACCTCAAAGGATACTCCTTCTTTTTCCCACCCACATACTAACACACATCCATTTCTTGAGCAAAGTACTTCTCATTCTATAAGAACCAGCTCTCAGCTTTCTCCTCTGCTTCTCTGTGTCACCATCTCTGCCTCCTTATGCAGATTGGACCACAACCTCCCATGTGCCGCAAGTATGTCTAGTACTACTTGAAACATACTCCCTCTTCCATGAATGTATTTACATGTCCATTTCTCCCAGAGTGAGCTCCTTGAGGAACCATGTTATCAACCTCTCTATCCCCATTACCCAGTTTAGTACTTAGCACAAAGCAAGTGCTCCACAACTTTATTTCTCTACAAAAGTTTGCCCCATATATTAATGCAAGATATCTGAATGTCAGGCAAGAGTAATTGTATCCTCTTCAATCACTTATGATTTAGTAAGATTTACTAAGTCCTAGATATTATGACAGAGACTACAGAGGAAAACACATGTTCTCTGCCTTCAAGGAACTGAGAAAACAACTGAAGAGCTAAGAAATAAATATATGGAAGGTTAAGTAACAGTAACACACAACAAGAAAAGTTCAGAATAATACTAAAGCCATATCATAAGGCATAAGGTTATGCCCAAAAAGTTAGTCACTGACACTAAGAACTACAAAAGTTGAGAAGATGACAAAATTACTCTCATCTGCCACAGTTAGGTATGACTTTTCAGTAATGATAGGTTTGACATTATCCTAAAGAGTTTACAAGATTTGGATATGTAGAAAGGATTTACAGAGAGAAGATACTCCTAGTGAATAGGGTAGTATCAGCCAAAGCAAGACAGCAATGAAAGGTGGGAAAATGCAACCCAGTTTCTGGGGATTGTTAAAACAAAAAATCTAGTTAGAAGGAGTAAAGCATTCAAGTATGTAGAGGAAGAGATGATAACCACATAGCTTAAAACCAGTCTTTGGGGTGCAGTGAGTACTGGCGAGTCCAGAGGCTAAGGATAGTATGCTGAAAATGGTTTAGTTAGACTGAATTGCCAGTGTTGAGCTTGGAAAAAAGAAGAGCAGCAAGACAGATATCAACTTTCATTTATAGAGCTTGGTTTGTGTCAAGTATTATGCTTTACATACATTATTTTTTAGTTATCACAATTTTATAAGATGGCCCTAACAACCCTATTTTATTTTCCCAAGCTAGTAAATAACAGTTTTAGGATTTGAGTCCAGGGTATCTAACTCCAAAAATCTGTTCTGGATCAGGTGTGTTCTGCTTCCAAGGTATAGTATAAGAAGAGGTGGTCGAGATGGGCAGGAGGGGATAGATACATAGGAAAGATGGAATAAAGAACTTGGTGACTCATCGAATGTGAGGGAGAGAAAGTTAAAATTAATTTCAAGTCTTCATGTCTAAGGGATGAGAAAATGATTATATTAATATAAGGAAGGAAAGCAAAGGAATAGGTTCGGGGAGCAGTGAAAAGATCAGTCCAACATTAAATGAGTTTCAGATGGTGGCAGGATGTTTGAGTGGAAATGTCTGGTGGTTGGAGATTTTGAGAATGAGCGCTAATTGTATTTTCCTCAGCTAGAATGGATATTGCAACACTGGCACCACAATGGAAGATGAAAATGCCAATGGAACTCTAATCTCGACCTACAATCTCAAGATCCCTTCCTTCTCAAATTTTCTACAAGTTTGCTTAAAAATATGAATCATTTTTTAAATGTACATGATTCTGAGGAGCTCATTCATTGTGGTTCAACAGAGCAGACTTTTTTTTTTTAACCAACCAAGACTTTCCTGCCATCTGATGCCAATTTGGGCTAAAATACCTTTTTCCCCTAGCAAACTTAAAGTGTGAGAACTTATGCTTTCCTCTGCCTGCACCCTGTCCACAGTACATCCTGTAAAATTCCATCCTTCAGCAGTTAACTTATAGCTTTAGAATGATACAAGTCTTAAAATAAAAGTTTGAGGGCTCAAGGAAAACAGTGAGTTCCTAATGTAAATATATCATGAAGCCAAACATTTCAGAAAATATTCAAGTTCCATAATTTTGCCTTTCTTAAAAGAGTCTTTGGAGAGCTATTGCTTGTTCTTTTCCATTAAAAATATGAAGCTTATGCAGTGATCATTTCCCCTAAGGTTGCAGACGTAGGCAAGCTGTACTTGGCCCTCCAAGAAAGATACACAAAGCTTAACCTTTCATTATACTCTGAAAAAATGAACTGTTTCCTAAGTAGGCTCTGTACTGTCGGAATAAATTGTAATACCAAATTTAATGTATGCCTTACTCTGGAAAAAAATAAGAAATTTTGAAGCCTCAATAGATGTTTATTTCTAATATGAGTATGATCCAAAATAGACAGCATGGCATGATTCAGTAGCTAAAAGTTAGATGACAAAATGAACCAAGTCATTTCTAAATGTATTCCATAACTTCAGAAAAAAAGTGTGATGAATAAAATGTATAGGAATATCTCATATTCTGTTAAAACTTGTAATAATGAAGGCAATATGGAGAATGAAAAATGTAATTTTAGTGCTGGTGCATTCAATTAGAAAAAATAATGTTTTCTGGATCCATAAATTACAGAGGTATACTAGGTATCTTTGTAGAGAAACAGAAGAAGAATATTCTTTTATTAACAGCAACACTCTGAGTATAGCTTACAGGATAAAGAGAAGAGAAAAACAACAGAAAACGGAACCAGCAATGGAAGTTCATTTTAGCAGCGTGATTGACACCATGTTACTTTTCCAAGAGGTGATTGATAATATGAAATGGGTTTCTCTTCTGTAGGAATTTGGCATTGTTTGTTCACTCCCTCTCCCATTTCTGAGTGTAAAATATGTGTGATGATAAAAGTCCAAGGGGATGCTTGTGTGAGCAGGCTGTACCAAGTCCTCTTCCAAAGAATTGCATCTGTGCAACCCTGGCCAGGCTTTGAAAATGCTAGAGTATACTAAGTTGCTTTTCCAAAGGATAGTGATATTCTGTAACTAAAATCCCAGAATTCGGTTTGTTAAAGAAATACTAAGTTTAAAATCAACGATGTATATAGATGATTCAGGTTTGTTTGCTTGTTTTTAGGGTTTTATGAATTTTTACGAAAAGTGATCCTAAATCATGTATGCAGAACAATTAGAAGGTTGGAAAACATCAAACTGTCTGGCAATGGAGGAATGATCGGGCAAATTATGTTATGTCATCTTGAGGAAATATTAGTGATTAAAAATAACTATGAAAACTAAAATGAAAACTAAAACTGTTATGATACATTATTACTGATAAACAACACATTATTGGTTATAAATATGGAAAATATTATTTTGCACAAAGGCTAAAAGGAAATATATCATGTGAAAACTACATTTGGATGATTGTATAATAGATTTTTTAAAATTTATACTAATTTTAGTATTGTTTTATATATTTCAAAATAATTTCTGAATATCTATTGTATTATACTATGTTTATATGTCTAACACAAAAATAGAAATTTTAAAATGAATCTATAGTTTATCTTGATTAAAGAGGCAGAAAAACACAACATTTTCCTGGATTTGAATCCTGGCTCTGCCAATGTATTAATAGTGTAACCTTGGGAAAGTTATGCAACCCTTCTGTGCCTCAATTCTCTGCTTTCATAATATTTAATGAAAATATTAAAAGAATGAGCCTGATCATTGATAAGATTAAATGAAGAAATTCATAAAAAGCATTAGTAGGCCAGGCGCGGTGGCTCAAGCCTGTAATCCCAGCACTTTGGGAGGCCGAGACGGGCGGATCACGAGGTCAGGAGATCGAGACCATCCTGGCTAACACGGTGAAACCCCGTCTCTACTAAAAAAAATACAAAAAACTAGCCCGGCGAGGTGGCGGGCGCTTGTAGTCCCAGCTACATGGGAGGCTGAGGCAGGAGAATGGCAGGAACCCGGGAGGCGGAGCTTGCAGTGAGCTGAGATCTGGCCACTGCACTCCAGCCTGGGCCACAGAGCGAGACTCTGTCTCAAAAAAAATAATTAAAAAATAAAAAATAAAAGCATTAGTAGAGTGGTTGGCATACAGGAAATTTCACTAAACAGCAGCTATTATTTCTAATATACAAACTATAAAGCACACTATGTACATGTGTGTTACATACCTGTTTACATGTGTAAAGGCGTTCATACAGGCCTGTCACATTCACTCAACTCTGTAAGCAGGAGCTATCACATAATCCCCATAGAGCTGAACACAAGCACAAACTGTGTGCCAAGAATTGTGCTAGGAACCTTACAAAAACTATATATCATACATTATATGTAACACTTTAGATGGTCCATATTACAGCATCTCAGCCTTAACAAAAATTCTAAGACTTAGGAATCATTAGCCCCATCCTACAGATAAGAAAAGGGAGGCTCAAAAAGCTGAAATAACTTCCTCAACATCACAGAGTTACTATGGAGCAAGAACAAGGCTAGTTGACACATAGATCAAGCTCTCAACTGCTGGCCACACTGCTTTCAATAAGTGAGAAATAAGATACACTTAGCTCATATTTCAGCCCAGTACAAGCCTCATCAGTCTGGTGACACTCAATAAAACAGGGTTCCAGTTACTCCTTCAGTAATCTCTGAGGCTGAAGCCCTGCTGTGAAATCCTTCTGCTGTCTTTTCAGTAGGAATACTGGCCCTCCTCATCTCAGCTACCTGCAGCAAAGTCTATTGGGCTACCCTAAATTTGAGAAATGAAGATGAAGACAGTGAAGTCAATTCAAACTTAAGGGAAAATAATTTCCCATTAGAAGAGTATACAAAGAAAAGTATTTTCTACGAATAAGTCATTTTAACTATTTAACATTGTTAAATAACTTTCTTCTTTACTGTTGGAACTCTTGTAAGTCTTTAATGTACTACTGTGAACTTTGGATCTTCGAGAGAAGGATTTAACATGCAATACTTCCAAGGTTATTTTTCTCCCTAGAAACTTTTGTTCTGTGAGCCCCAATTAACACCTCTGTGTCCGGAGCCCTGAGGCCTGGAAATTGCCGCGGCCTCTGTTGCTTACGCTCCGCATTGCAGAGACAAGATGGCGCACTTCCTGGTTCTTCATCATCAACTTTTCCCCTGCGCGCGGATAACTTCCCGCGCCCGGGAAAGACTAAGTCTACCGAGCATGCGCCTGGTGACATCTCTCATTATTCTCCTCCCCGCCTGCTCTGCCGCACTTCCTCTTCCCTGCCAGTGTATATAAGGCATTGCACCGCGGCCATTAAAGGAGACTTGATCAGGATACTGTCTCGTCTCCATTTCTTGTGTCTCTTGTCTCTCTAAATTCCCACCCCCTCCTCCAAGGTCTGTGTTAAGGATCCCGCTGGACGGGACACCTCTGGAATGAGTATTCCTGGGATCCCATTGTGGAGATGCTGATATAGTGGAAAAAGCCCCTGCCAGGCATCAGGAGAATGTAGTTTGGGTCCTGGCTGTCCACGCATTGAGTGGGATCTTAGACAACTGTTACGGACTGTGGTTTCCTTCTATAAAATAAAGAAATGAGGTCTGATATGCTATTGTGCAGAATTTTTTTTGTGTCAAATGTGTGAAAAACATTTACCCACATAATAACTCCACACCATAGTGTGGCTGCTAATGCCATCCTTCCACATGATTGAGAACTGGTTGATACAGGAACCAGTGTTAACAAGAGTGAAACCCATATTATTTGTTCTCCATGTAATACAGGAGGAATGGAAGAATTATAAAGCTACTAACAGAAAACTTAGCAACCTAGCAGGTCTTCAGAAATATACTCTTATGCCAGACTACACCCAAATGCCATGCTCAGAAAGCAGTCCAGAGTGTTTTTATTATGGAGTTTCTTACTTTGCTTTCTCAGGCTTACCTCCCATCACTCTCCAGTGCTCCCTCCACTCCAGCCAAGCCAACCACCCTCATAAACAAAGCTCACTCCACCTACAATGCTTATTCCTCTATGTGAAGTTCTATTCTACTGCCCAGAATAGTGTATCTCACCTGATACCTGAAGCTTACCTTGGTTCAAGAGATTCTGAGTTTCTTGAGAATAAGAACTCTGTCTTCTTGTATTTCCAGTTTCTTACATAGTGCTAAGCATATTGTAAAGATGAAATGATAACCCCAGGTCACAGTATTCACTCCTATCTCGAACTCCTTTTCTACTTCTGTAACCACACAGATACGTAATTACAACTACAATAGGTTAAACACAGTCATTTTTCATGAATGTAAATGGTGTCTCCTCTAGCAGGCTATAAGAGTCCGTTTTATCCCTGCATTTGTCATAATAGCTAGCATGATGTTATACAAGTGGAAACTTTTCCTTACATACTTGTCAATTGTCTGATTGTAGTATCTATTATTTTTCTTTTTTAATTTTGTTTTAGTTTATTTTATTACCATCCAAGTTATAATAGACAATCACTACAGACTGGAACTTCTCCATTTAGGCAGACTACATGACTGCATGGCCATGCTGCCGGGTCTCCAAAGGATGCCTTACTTTGTGAGCATCTAGGTTTAAAACGGCATCCTGTTCTCAGTCCTGGGTCTGGGAAAATGCCTGCAGCTTTTCCCAGTATCTTTCTCTCACAGCATCTCCAAGCCTCTCCCCAAGTTAGCTCCAAGACTTGGGAGAAATAAAGTGCTGTCCCTCAGCCTGGGCTGCTCAGATCCCTAGGGGAAAGGTGAGTCACAGAGGGAGACTCTGCCTCTCTCATGTACTGGGACTTCACTCACTTTTATCAGCCAGATGCTGTCAGAGGGGCTGTTTGCTTTCATTCTCCTCCCGGGATCTGGGATGTCCTTCATGATTCCAGTGGATTCCCATTTTCCTTCTTGAATTAAAGCTCACAGAGTTTATCTTTATACACTATCTTGCTATTTCCAAGTGAGTGAGGCACGCTAAAAGTCTCTACCATCTTGGGGGGAAGAATAAAAACACTAGCCTCTTTTAAAAGAACCATTATATTAATAGTATTGCTAATTATCAAATGATAATTATAGCCAAGGACTGTGATCAGCACTTTATATACATTATTTACTTTATGCCTCATAATTAACTTTGAGATAAATAATATCATCTCTATTTCCTAGATGAGAAAACTAAAGTTTAATGGAGATGTTGATTTTCTCAAGGTCATGCAGCTGTTAAATATAGTGACTGTATAATTTATTGTTAGCCAGAATACATCTGAGTATGAGCAAAATTACTAAAATAGTTAAGATATATACTTTATGAAACATTTATTTATTAACTGACAATTGGTTTTATTAAACTGGTGAATCTGTAAAATAGTTTTATTCAAAAATTATTTTTAATAAAATTAATATAAATTATAATTTTAAAAAAACAAACATATAAACACATTTAAAATATATTGACTAGTTGAATATTAAAAATAGCATATATTGAGTAACTATTCTTGATACATATTTCCATCCTAAAATAATATTTTTGAGAAATTTTTTCATTTTTTTAAGATTTTTAGAAAATATCTTGCAATATTTTGCAAAATTGTATTTTATGACAAGTAAATTTGAAATTATAACTTTTAATTTAACTTTCTATAGAAAATATACTTTACTGAGAAACACATTTTCCAAAGGTTTGACGTACTCAGAAAAATGCCTGCTAAATGAAGGTTATTCTCATTTCTATTTTTATTTTTTATGTTGAAATAGATTAATTTTATAGCACAAGTAATTTCATTCAGAGATCTCCAGAGAACTTCATTTTGCACAAAACTTATTAAAATAAGTTGTCTCTATGATCCTTTGAATACTTTTCCAAATTTTGACACTGCAAAATTGTAGGCCCTCTCAATTTCATCTCAATTCCAAAACAGAATTTTTAAACTGTTCAATTAAAATAGGAGTTTTATTAAAAGTTTTTTTCCCACAAGTCAGGATATTCTAAAATACCATTATACAATTTACAAATTAAATCTTAAATCCACCAGAGCTCATGTCATTTAATTGGATCCTTTTTTTCTTTTCTTTAGGGATATAAACGTCATTGTTTTCCTGTTGCAGGCACTGTTCTTGATAATTGCAATTTGTTAAAAAGCTTTGAAACCTTATTTTAGCACATTTATTAAATATTTTGATTAAAGATTTCCAACAAACGTTAAAAAAAAATGAGCCAACATTTAAAGGACATCTTTACAAACACTGCAATTCCATTGTAAACTAGATTGGTTTCAGCTCAAGCATATTTTAGCATCTAATTATTGGTAGGTACAGGGAAAAAATATGCATTGCTTTGTTTTGTTCAATGTAACTGTTTTCACAAAGAATTATAGTTCAATTATTCTAAATGTTTAAATAACTATACATTTTGACAACCAATTCCAAATGGAGATCTCTATATATCTTTTAATTTCATAAGAGCACTATGTATACTATGACAAGATGCTCCCCCAAAATCTGCATTTATAATGTTAGAGATTTTATACTCAGTGCTGAATTTTTAAATTGAATTTATAATAGGATTTTATGGCAACTCTAAATTTTATTTTCTTAGAAATAAAGCCAAGATGAAAAAAAGGTCTTATATTGACCTTAGTATAGGTTTTTGCACATTTTTAGAGTTTACAAATTTGTTAACAATTTTTTAGATTTTTTTGTAAGGAAAAATAATTTTAGATTTATTTTCATTTGAAGCGCAATCCAATTACTCTCTTCAGCAATGTTACCTTATAAAATAACTAAAGTGTAAAGCATATCAGGATTACAAATATGAATGAACCAAATACACTTTCTAAAATAAGAACTTGAAAAACTTGAAATAACTATGTCTACACCAAATAAGCTGGAAGTATTGGAAATTACAAGTTGTAAACTTGTGCTATTGATCAGATAAAACTCATGTTTCTGAGAATTGGGTTGTTTTCAGCAATAAACCGCACTATTAGAAAGCGATCAAGTCAATAATTGCATAGATACCGTGTATGTAACTCAGTAGACATATTTGCACTCTGTAGGATATTCCACATTGATATTTTAAATCCAAACTGTAATATAATCCTGTTACAAGCAATGATCTCAAAAAAGTAAAATAAAATAAGTAATATATTCCAGTGATAGCACTACTTCCTCACCCTTCTCTCAGCACAAATATTCCTTTGTCCACTTGCCAGACAGCTTCAAAACCTAAACGTGAACAGTTCAGCAGGTCAACAGGTCAAGCATCTAGGGGCTCTCATTGTTATAGAATTAACTACAGCCTCCTTAGCATGACACACAAAACCCCGTACCTTCAGACCCTGAGTTATTTTCCAGCTCCCTCTCTCTTTCCCATGTTGTGCCTCATGGCAACCTTCCCACCTCTCTGCCTTGGCATGTGCTGTTTCCTGTGCCTACATCATTCTTTCCCATCTGCTCAGCCAGCTCTTACCCAGTATTCAAGGCCCACATCAAATGTAACCTCTTCTTTGTAGATAATTATACACACCTTCATTTATTATACACCTAAAACCTTATACATAACATATTTTAAAAGTTATTTTTAGATAGTGGTCTCCGCATCCAGACAATACATTTCTAAAGGCAGAAATTTTTAATTATTAATTTTTGTCTCTTTGGTTACTGCTTGATCCTTTCTTTTTACTTCACCTAAATAATTAAACACATGTTCTGTTTTTAGTTTACAGACTTTAACTCGGGAATTTCCATAGATATGAACAAACTATGTCTCAGAGCGAAAGTTGATCACCAATAGATGATGTCAGTAACTGTAGCAGATTGCTACACATTTGGTTATTGTGCACCTCATTCATTGATGTGCTTTCTATAGGTATGGGTTAACTGTTTTTCAAACATTAGAAACTTTTTAAGACACTGTAAGTGTAGACATAGTGAGAATGTTTAAAGTGATATTAAAAGGCATAAAAATACAAGGGAAATAAAAGCAGAAAAAGGTAAAACTGATAGTGGAGATAAAAAAAGGCAAATGTTGCACATACATAAAGGATGAGTTGTTTGACAATAGGAACAATTGTAGAGAATAAAGGACAAACTATGTATGCAAGAGCTGTAGTGTGCCTTTGTGGTGACAATAATCCAAATAATCAAAATATGAGTTCCATAAGGACAGAGATAATGGGTAAGTTTTCAGCGTGGTTTACCATACCTGGCACATTGTACTCTGTACTTATTTGTTGAATAAGTTAATGAATCAACCAATCAACCAAAGTTGAGGAAATTGGCCAAATAGACATTTGGGGGAGGAACAACATAAACATCCTTGTCTTGCCCTGTGTCTTTTGGGATCTCTGTTCTTCATGGTGCTGTCCCTTGTCAGCCTCATCATTGGCACCCTGTTGGTTTCCAGGCAACTGGTGTTCTCTTGTTTGCATATCTTGCTGAGCCAGGCCTACATTAGCTTATACTTGCACTGTGGGTCTCCTATGAGGTCTGTCTATAACTTCTATTCAGTCCCTGCCTCAACAAGTTTCCTTTTCTCCAGTCCTTGTGAAACATCAGTTTGTCTTAATTAGAATGAGTCTTTGGCAAGTTAACCAGTCAAATTCTTAACTATATTCACCCTCTCCCTCAGAGCATGTCGGAATTTCTATGACATCGGAGTCCAAGGTCAGTCTTGAGAATTCCCAGTCAAGTTTATTTATCCAGACATCTTCTTTGGCTACTGCTAAACTAATGTACATCATTACTATAATCCCACTATGTTATTTTGAGACCATAAGCTAAGGCAGTGTCTTTCTAGGTTTCCAAAAGAGAGAGTGATCTAATATTCCTCAGCTTTAGACTTTAAGGTGAAGAACACAACTTGTTCCCTGATGAGAAGTCCTGTCATATATTTGACCTCCATCTTCCTCCTCCCACAATCCCATGGAAAATGCAGGTGGCTTCCTACTTCCTCTTCCCCTCTTAGTAGAACTTTGTCTATACCTTGCCCTGCTTCTTCTGGAGAAAAGATACTTGTCTCAGTCTTAATTGCAAAGTGCTATCCTTTCTTTACAATGAGAGAAACTTGTGACCTGCTTCAGCCAACTGAAGTTCTTCATAAAGAAATTCGATCTTGGAAATATAAAGACAAGAATTTATTAGCTAAATTTCTTAAAAATGTTATTCCCACCTTTTCCAGTTTTAAAGTTCAAGGAGCAATTTTCACTCCTATTTGGTATCTAGCCTGTTTGTAGAAGAAACCTTCCTGTAGCTAGGGTGAAATTATTTATGAGAAATGTAGCGGGCATATGAATTATTTACATGTGTCATAAAAGCTCATGATTCAGGATTAATATGTAGTATAAATAATATTCTACTGCTTATTATAACACCACAAAACTATAAATTTGGACATCTCTAAATGAGCTCTATTAGTTAAATGTAAAGAAATAAGGAACATTCAAAACCTGAGTTATATGTCAATATTAACATTTAGATGGGAAAATACATGCACAGTAATAACCTACCCCATTTGGTAAACATTTACAACACATTAGCAGCTCAGAGAAGAGTAATTAGTTATATTAATATTATTATTATTTTTGACACTGAGTCTCATTCTATCGCCCAGGCTGGAGTGCAGTGGCACGATCTCGCCTCACGGCAACCTCTGCCTCCTGGGTTCAAGCAATTCTTGTGCCTCAGCCTCCAGAGTAGCTGGCATTATAGGTGCCTGCCACCACACCTGGCTAATTTTAATAGTTTAGTAGAGACAGGGTTTCACCATGTTGGCCAGGCTGGTCTCGAACTCCTGACCTCAAGTGATACACCTGTCTAGACCTCCCGAAGTTCTGGGATTACAGGTATGAGCCACTGCACCAGCCCTGAGTTATATTAATATTAATAAATAATTTGAAATAACAAAAGTCCTATGTTTATTCAACACTAAAGAAGATTAACCCAACAGGAAAAAAACTATAACTGATTATATATTTCGTCTGTAGGTCTTGGAAGCTATAGATTCTGTATTTACATTTCTAAATTAAATTTTTCATATTTCTCAATTTTATTTTCCTCGTGTATATTAAGATGGTATAATGTATGTATAAGATAGTTTTAAATAAAAAATAGGCTTCTGTCATAAACGCACTCTCTCTTTTTGGGATGCCAAAAGATTGACCTTCACCATCTCATCAGTAATGTCTGTTTCACATTCACTCTATGTGACATGCAATGCTAAAGGCTCAAGATGTAAAGTTGATTGAGACACTATGAGTTTTATATTTAGTTTGAAAATAGAAAATATAATTGTAAAAGATTTCTAATATAAAGGAACTAATAGTAAGTGACAAATGTATGACATCCCTCATTGATTATTACTCTGGTAAACACCTGTTCAGTGCTCAGATGCAGAGCAGAGGGCACTGTGTCATGGGGGACAGAACCTAATCTTTGAGGTTCGACAAGTCTGTATACCTCTCTGCTCCTGAAGCTTACTAAATGGAAGAACTTGGGCAAGTCACTTAATGTCTCTGGGTCTGTTTGCTTGTCTACAAAATGGAATAACAACACTCATCAGATTGTAAGGATTAAATGAGATGTCAATGTCAAAGGCTAGTCACAGTGACGGGCATAGATGCACTGTTTCTCTCTCCAAAGACCCCATACAGCGTGTGAGCCATGTTTCCTTTTTCCACAGCCATATGTGGTCCTCTGAATTTACTCACTCTTTTTCAGAGCACTGTATCGCTCATTTGCTCTAGAATATATTTCTTGTTGTATGGGGATTGAGAGAAAGAAGGACCAGAAAGAACAGGATAGTGTGGACTGTGGATAATTTGTTGGTTTATAATTGCGAATCTTTCTTCAAGAATCATATACAACGTATTACAATGTTTATTTCTATGTGATATATTAACTTAGTAGCCACACACATAATTTTCACTTTATCTTATTTTATAGTGCTTTATGGGTTAAAAACTTCGGTCTGTTAAATTATTTTAGATGAAGATTTTGAATTTATTTTGCCCTTTCCTCCGCATGTTTTATATGGAATCTGTTCATTTCTGTTTTTCCCATCTAGAGACTTGGTGAATTCAGCAAGTAAATTTCGTTTCTTAAATCTCCGTGTTCACATTTGGTTTAATCACATAAACATTTTAGAAAAAAAAAAAATCACTGCATAAAGAAAATAGCCCTTAAAATAACATTAATTATCAAACAAAAAATTACTCCAGTGGCTAATATATGTATGTAACTTTTCACCAGACCCCAAAAATGATACACTTGCAAAATTATAGGCAAATAACATTTGAATCAATTGAACAAAGTTCACCTTAATAAAAACTAAATCCAGTTGACAACAAAGATCCAGAATCTGGAGCCCAGAATAACAGCAGTGATTGCCATTTGAGAATGTCACTCATTTTTCCTCAAAGTGGTGGTTTTACCACCCACTAGCTGACCTTCTACATACGATTCTAGCAAGCTCACTTAAATTTTTTTAAGGCGATAAATACATGTTCCATTGATTTCAATAATATTTTTAGAATTCTGGCACTTTTTTCATAATATAAATCAGTTTTGTAAGAAGTGTGTGTGTGTGTAAAAGAGAGAGATTAAAAATACTTAGAACAAAAGGTCTAGAAAGATGCAGTGTTAACTGTTAACAGTGCCTTGTTCAATTCTCAGGAGTGAGATTACAAACAGAAAATGTTTTATTCGATATACTCCTATATTCTTTGCATTTTCACCACAACTACTCCATTTATCATTTTTAATTAAGGAAAAATATTTCATTACGCACATAATATAACAAAGCTGGCCTATCCAGTGCATTGTTGGCACTGCGGGACCAGAAGGCAGTGACCCCCTGGACCCAGCTTTCACTATCTTGTGTGTGTCTATTATTTCTCAACCTGCCGATCCACCTGGGAACAAAGAGAGAGCCCCGTTGCATTGAGGGCTGCTGGCCAGATACCGCAATAAGCATATATTTGAGGCTTCTTCCTTCAAGTTTCCCCCTCTCAGAAAATAAAACCATCATTAGCTCTTTCGCTTAGGTGCAAAACCTAAGATTTGTATTTGCTTTCTTTTTCCTTTACACAGTACTTCAGGTCTATCAGCAAAATCTGTTGGCTCTACCCTCAGAAAATATCCTGAATCAAACAATTTCTCACCTACTCCGACAGCAGCCTTGTCCAAGCCACATTCTCCTCTCATGGGGGCTGCTACACATGCCTATTAATCCATCGACAGCTTCTGTTCTTAGCTCTCTTAAAGTCAATGGTTCATGCTGCAGGAAATTGCTATTCTTTAAATGTAAGTCACTCGTATCAGTTACCTGCTCAAAAACCTGCCCACATTATACTCAGAACAAAGTCTAACCCCCTTATCACCACATGGTCTGATCCCTGTCTTTTTTTTTTTTTTTTTCAGTCATACCTTCTACCACTCTCTCCTCCTTTCATTCTTTCATTCTGGCCTGCCTGCTGTTCATCAAACACATCAAAGCCCTCTAGCGGACATGCTTGTTTTATTTGCTAGGTTTTGCATATCAAAAACCACAGACTAGATGACTTAAACAACAGAAATATGTTTATTCACAATTCGAGAGGCTGGAAGTCCAAGGTGAGGGTATCAGTCAGCAGGTCTGATTTCTTCTCTCTCTACAGCTTGCAGACCGCCACCTTCTCTCTGGGTCCTCACATGGTCTTTGTTCTGTGCTCACATATTATCTGTGTCCACATTTTCTCCTCTCACAAGGACATTAATTATACTGAATTGGGGGATCAGTCATACAGCCTCATTTTACTTTAATTAGCCTATCTCCAAAGGCCCCCAAGTACAATCACATTCTCAGGTACCAGGATTAGGATTTAAATGTATGAATTTGGAGGAACGCAATTCATCCCATAAGAATGTTATTTCCTCTAGCTAAAATATTCTTTTCTAAGAACTTTCATGGTTCATTTTTTTCATATAATCTCATCTTCTGCTCAAATGTCCTCTCCTCAAACAAGTTGTCTTCTCCACCAATTAATGAAAGGATACATACCCTCTTTGTTCTGTCTTATTCTGCTTTCGTTTTCTTCACGGTACTTCAATCACTTTGTAGCACTGTGATTTTTTTTAAATTTTATTGTTTCTTTATCACACTTCCAGCACACCACTCATGAGGGTGCACACACACACACATACACAGACACTCATGTGTCTCCATTTTCTCATTTATTGCTGTAACCCCAGTGTGTAGAATTACACCAAGAGCATTGTAGAAATTCAAAAAGTATTAACTTAATGAATTAATATTTTACAGATTTTGCAAATAAATAGCATGGAGGCACTGGGGAAAAAAAATAATTAGGCCAGGCATGGTGGCTCATGCCTGTAATCCCAGCACTTTGGGAGACCGATGCGGGCTGAGTACCTAAACGCAGGAATTCAAGACCAGCCTGACCAACATTGTGAAACCCCCTTTCTAAAAACACAAAAAATTAGCCAGGCGTGGTGTTGGGCATCTGTAATCCCAGCTACTCGGGAGGCTGAGGCAGGAGAATTGCTTGAACCCAGGAGGTGGAGGTTGCAGTGAGCCAAGATCGCACCACTGCACTCCAGCCTGGGAGTGACAGAGAGAGAGTGTCTCAAAAAAAAAAAAAAAAAAAAAAATTAAATAATTCCTTACAAAGACCTTGCACAAAAATGAGCATGGAAATATATTATTAATGGACATGCTCATTAAAATTACTGTTTGCTGTTGGCTATTTAACAACTAATTTAACATCATGTTTTACCATGATTGATGTCATTTATTAATTATTCACTGAGTTAGACGAGCTGTTCTCAATTAGGGGAAATTTTGTTCCCAGGGGACATTTGAGAGTGCCAGAGATGTATTTGGTTGTCACAGCTAGACTAAGAGTGCTACTGGCATCTAGCAGGTAGCAGTCAGGGATGCTGTTAAACATCATACAATTCAAAGGATATCCTCTCACAACAATCATTTGGTCCCGAATGTCAATAGCACTGGGTTGAAAAGTCCTGCTTTAAAAAAGTTTACACCAAAATAATAGAGAATCTTTGACTAATATACCCCTAATTCACCCCCATGACACTTTTGGCATAAAAGATGAATTCTACATAATAAAATATCAGTATGTCTTTTTGTTAAGCCCTATATTTAGCCAGCCCCAGACAAAATTACAGATTATTCAAGTTTGCCTTTAGGAAGCTTTTTACTTTTCCCCCTTCTGCCTCATTCCTCTTATTCCTCTTTTGATATATATATATATTTTTTTTAGATGGAATTTCGCTCTTGTTGCCCAGGCTGGAGTACAGTGGGGGCGATCTTGGCTCACTGCAACCTCTGCTTCCCGGTTCAAGCGATTCTTCTGCCTCAGCCTCGCAAGTAGTTGGGATTACAGGTACCTGCCACCACGCCTGGCTAATTTTTGTATTTTTAGTAGAGACAGGGTTTCGCCATATGAGCCAGGCCAGTTTCGAACTCCTGACCTCAGGTGATCCACCTACCTAGGCTTCCCAAAGTGCTGGGATTACAGGCATGAGCCACCGTGCCTGGCCAATATTTCTTTATCACCATCGGTGTGTTCCCTTAAAAGCCAGAATGTCCCCACACCCAAGTTTTGTCACTTGCTCATGTCATTCACAATGCTAGAATACTGTAAACAACTCATGAAAAAATTTAGCAAGAAAACATGTAGAGTTCTATATTTAAGTTTCATCAACTGAATTTCACCAGGATAGGATCAGGGAGATTTAAACAAGGCTCATGTTGAAAAGATCTCGGATATTTTATCAATCCCTGCCTCCCTAGTGAACATGAACCAGAACTGTACTGAAAGCTTTATGCCTCAATCCAAGAACATAATGTACCAACCACTTCAGGTGGTAAACAATACTTGGAATATATAAGAAAGAACTGTGAATGCACAATAGTTATGTAAGAATCCATTTCTAGGAGTACATTGACAAATTACTGTATTCAGAGGAATCACTAAAATGGCTGGGAAATTCAAAGCCGTGTTTTATATGGAACAACTAAAAAACTTGAAATGCTGGGCTGGCGCAATAGAACACTTAGGATAAATAGAATAGCAATCTTTAAATGTATGTGCAATGGCTACTAAAAACGTTACAGAAATTGCTTTATTTACTTTCGAGGAAATAAGAATTAATACTACTGAGTTAAAGGTATAGTGTTGCAGGGACTGAGTTAGGCTCCATATGGAAGAACTGTATGTCATCTTGGCAAAAACTATTGCTGCACAAATCACGTGTTTCTTATTACTAGAAAAATGTAAGCAGATACCATGGTCTGCTTCTCAGGGATACTACAAAAGGAATTCCTATTTTTAGGTAGAAAGGTAGATAGAAATCAGTATATGCCCTTCAAATTATAAGGTTCTATAAGTCTAACCATTCTTTTATTACAAACAATTTTTAACTATTCTCTCCTTCCAAAAAATGTGCCGTAAGAGTTTCTCTTTACTTTCAATACTCCTAAAAAAATAAAGGAATGCAATGTATTGTCTACCATATTTCAAACACTAGAAGATCATGTGATCAAATAAGTACCCTAATTTGAAGTTACAATAAAACTTGATGTCACTTTTTCTAACATGTAATCATAATTTACTTTAGGCATTAGGGTAAGAATCTATATAATCATTAGTAGCACAATTCTGTTCTACTTATCTCTTTTTATTTTTATTTAAATGCTTTCTTAGATATATTTTTCAGGTAGGTATAAAATTTTTCTTTAAATTGTACTTTTTTTTATTATACTTTAAGTTCTAGGGTACATGTGTATAACGTGCAGGTTTGTTACATATATATACTTGTGCCATGTTGGTGTGCTGCACCCATCAACTCGTCAGCACCCATCAATTCGTCATTTATATCAGGTATAACTCCCAATGCAATTGCTCCCCACTCCCCCCTCCCCATGATAGGCCCCAGTGTGTGATGTTCCCCTTCCCGAGTCCAAGTGATGTCATTGTTCAGTTCCCACCTATGAGTGAGAACATGCGGCGTTTGGTTTTCTGTTCTTGTGATAGTTTGCTAAGAATGATGGTTTCCAGCTGCACCCATGTTTAGCAGTTAATAAGAAATAATAGAGAAAGCAATTAATTAGATACAAAGAGATATAAGTTCCTAGTCCTGGCCACTAATGACTATGCCCTCTGCACAGCTAAGTAGTCTGTTGATCTCATTTTTCTCATCCTTAAAATTAGAGTTTGGACTAGATGATCCCTTAGATTTTTCTCACCTCTTAATTTTTATGATCCTGTTACTTGACATCATAGGTAAATTTACTATCAAAGTTGCTGGCATAAGTCTTGAAGACTTTCAAGAGTTATAAAAAGAGGAGAAGCCAGGAAATCAAAGGAAAGGGATAGACCCTGGCATATCCTGGTGTTTCATGTTATTATTGACATTGAGAGGTTTCAGTAGTACTGTAGTACCCCAATCAGTGAATAAGAGAAGTCACAGATTTTTGAGAGTTAATTACTTACTCATCCAGTTTGACATGATGGTATCAAAAAGGAGGACGGAATGCACACATAAATAAGAGCAAGGAAAATAAACCCATGTCTTATTTCTTCATTTTCTTTTATTCTGTTCTGCCCAGACACCCACTACCTTGCAGTGGTCAAGAAGTGCTGGATTTCTTTGACAAGGGTGAAGAAGCCATTCTGAAATATCTATGGAAGCCTAAATGTCAAGCCACAGTGTTGATCAATGTTGGTTAGAGCACTGATCGCTGTTTCACACTTGATGTCTTTAATGCCACATCAATGTGACTGTAAATGGTAGCCAAAGCCAATACTAGGGACTAATTGACTAATGAAATAGAAGTCACTGTACAAGCTGCTGTCTTTCCTTCACCAGATGGGGATAATTTTTCTTTCATCAAAATAAAACTCCAACTTCAGTTCCCCTCTGTAGCATATGTGTCACTTAAATATTGATCCAACATAGGTTATTAAGATTCTTTAAAATGTTTAAGTACGCTCTTGAGATTCTTTAATTGAAATCTTTTCCATGTTGTCTCAAAACTTTAGGCAAGTAAATTACACTCCTTATAATGACACATTGTAAATGTACTTTAGCAACTTGCTCGACTTAATAATATAACTCAATTATTTTTGACTTTTTCCTTTTTCCTGCAAAGAAAGCCTGTAAATATGATTTAAACCAGTAATTTGTCGATTATCTATAACAAAATAGATCTCATATTTTTAGTTGACAACCTATAATTTCCCAGCATGAAATATGTTAGAGGTATTTATTGAGATTGAGAACTCATTCTTAATTTGTTGATGTTCTGGATAGCTCAGCTTGCCCCTCCAGTGTGACCCAGGAGGCTGACCAGTATGAATGATTTAAGTGAACTGCAGGGCCCTCTGGCTTCCAGTTGGGCTCACAGATAGAGAATACCAGGAGATAAGGAATAGAGTGAGACTGAAGGACATTTTATACACACAGACACACACACACACACACACACGCACACACACACCTCTGCCTCCCTCCCCAGTGGGTCATTTCAGGCTGGCTGTAACTCTCCACAGAAAGTCACTGAGGATATCCTCTGCACCACTTCCTCTTTCTAAATTCTGGTTAGGGCTTCCTCTCCTTGTCCTTTCAACAACAAGCGTGGCAACAACTCCACTGCTACTAGCTGGCATACTGTGTTACTCTTTTTGGTGTTCTTACCCTATGCCTTTGTTTCGATAAATAATATCTTTTTCAAACCATTCTGAAATTGCTCTAATTTGAGTGAACTATCTGGGTTTTTTTGTTTGTTTTTGTTTTTGTTTGTTTGTTTGTTTGTTTTCTGGAGCCTGATCTTGTAGATGAAGATTAATAGAAATATTAAATATTTGCGACCATACTATGGTCGCAATAAGCTCCACCATTTTTCTTATTCTTTTACAGATGAAGAAGTCAAACAAAGAGATGTTAAATACTTGCCTAATTTCACACAGCCAGTGAGTGACATAATCAGAAACTGAATCCAGGTGTGCTGCTCAGAGCCTGTGTACATAATTCCTGAGCCACACTGCCTTGCCCCACCGTGATTGTTTCTTTTATCTTGGTCCAGGTTGAGGTGTCTGCCTGGGGTAGTCTGTTGTTTAGAGTCTTTTCTCATGCATTTTCCTCATATGGGGAACTTGGGTGGCATTCAGTTAGTGCTTGCCTATCCGCGACTTCACATTTTTCCTGACATGTGAATGAATTCTGGTTGTGTAAAGGATTCTTGGGCTGTGGATCTTTTCTCTCAATGATCTGTTCTCTAGTTTCCAACTGAAAATGAAAGGTCTTCTTTACCTTCACTTAGCTAAGGGACTGTGGGATGATAGAGAATAGGGAAGCTTCTTCCTATAACCTGAGGGTTGATATCTTTACCACAGCCCACAACCTATAATAAAAGGACCAGGCAAACAATGTGGATATATGCACTGCTATATCAGACAGATGATCATCTGAAAAAAATTAATAATGAATGCTGAAGGAGATCCAAACATAATATGAAACAAAACAAAATATCCTCTGGAGAGTACAATCATCATTTTCCAATGAAAACAAATCAGTTGATAATAAATAAGAACGAGTTTAACCAGTGAATGACCAGAATCAGTAACCTAATGTTAATAAATCTTAAAGCACAGGAATTAAGTTATAGCTTAAAACACAGGAAGTAGTAGAAGGCATGTGGTAAACGATGAAAAAGTTATGGAAAACCTGATAAGCAAATATTGGGTATTTGGGAAGAAAGCAATGAAATAGACACATGAAAATATAATGTCTGGGCTGATGAGAGATCTAAATCTTTCCTCAGCAAATATTGGGTATTTGGGAAGAAAGCAATGAAATAGACACATGAAAATATAATATATCTGGGCTGACGAAAGATTTGAATCTGCACACTGAAAGAGGACAGTAAGATCCAATATGTTTTGATGAAAATGGTATATATCTAGGCATATCCTGATGGATAAGAAAAATAATGAAAATAGACTCAAAGGGATATACCCACCAGATGCAGACTGTGGCTGGGAATTGGATACTGTTTAGATAAACCAGCAGCAAAAGTCATTCTGGAATCAACTGAAGAAATTTAAATAAGATTTGGTATCATATTAGATGAAAATGTACTGAAACAGCAGACTAAAAGATGGCTAACTGGAAAAAGCAGGTTATACTACAACCAATCACACAAATACACACATATATTCATATATTTACATGTATATAAACACATAACATGTAAAATATAGTTATACATAAAAACTATATGTGTATATATAAAAAGCTATAGGTTTATAAAATGTATTTTTATACATATGAAAAATGTGGAAAGACATGCATTAGAGTTTCCACACGGTGTTCTGTGGTTGGTGGCAATATGACATTCCTTCACTGTACTTTTCTAATTTTCAACAATTCAAATTAGTATTTTCATAAAATTTTTAAAGGTATTGAAGAAAGAGTATTTTATTGAAGAAAGAGAATTTTTTAAAGGTATTGAAGAAAGGGATGGAAAGGAAAGAAAGAAAATGAGAAGCAATAGGAGACAGGGAAGGGGAAGAATGGAAGGAGAAAACAATGTGGAGGAAGAGGAGAAGTAGGAAGGGAAGTGCTGAAAGGAAATCCAAGGACCACCAGGTAGAAGGAGGGTAGAGATTCAAAAACAAAGGACAGCCATGCTATGTGGCCAATGTAAGGTCCTGGTACACAGCACCGGTACAGATGCAGAACGTGGAAGAGCCTTGCCTGTTTCAAATTACCACAAACCACCACAGGAGAAAAATGCAGCCCCTACTATTTATGCTTAGCTTTCCACACAATAAAACATGGCATGATAGATTTCAGAAGAAAAATACAACTAGATCAAATTTTGAAAAAGAATCCCAAAACATAGATTAATTATAGTTTTCTCCAAATTATAATGCCTGTTTATGCACGTGCTAGTGACAAGAGTTTTATGTAAAAGTATCTAAAATCATTAAAATGAATCTAAACTTTGTCCTACAATATTTTGATTCTCTCTAGTTTTCAATATTAATTTAGACTCCACAACTTTGAACTACCAAATTGTTTTTAATGGCACAAAGCAATATTTACATTCATACGGTTCAGGAAAGAAGGGCTTCTGGACAAGTTTATCTTGTTAATAAAATTGCACGTAGCATATTTAATTTTCATAAATCATATGCTCTTTTATAGAAGAATTTATAATATTCTATATAAGTTGAAGATGCTGAACTCAATTAAGTTTAAATAGATGCCATCGGCTGCCCCTGAAGACCTTCAACAATTTTCTGACTCTTTTCCTTACTGGGCCAACCTAGAAAAGTAGCTTAGTGCTATACTAATCCTCCCTGCAATGTGTCAGAATTAGGAAGCCTTGAATGTGCTTATAGTTAAATGTATTTTAAATACATTTCAATTTAACTTTTTCTTTATTTCATGAAGAGCTGCATTCAGAATGTTAATGTTGCCACATTAGTGGAGTCACATTCAGGACCTACTCATTCACATACCCTCATCAACCTATTAATGAAACTGTTCACTATTATCAGCCAAGTGGTTTAATAGATTTCTTTCCACCAATTGATTGATTCTAAATAAACATTTCCCCATTTTTGATTCTGTAACACTTAATGTCAGGGTTCCCAGAAACTAACAAACAGCCACAAAAATAACTTAGGAATACAAGTTATTGATATTGCTAAGCAATGCATGTATATATAATGATCTCACTGAAGCCAAATCTCCTCCATTAGTTCTTGATTGGACCTGTGAAGGCATATGAGGAATCAGATTTCACACCCTCCTGAGGAGTTTTTCTCTTGAGCCTTTAAATTGGGTCTATGTGGCACAATATAAAAGAAACATTCAGTTCATCCTTTGTTTTTTTGCTTTTGAAACACAAATATTTTGGATTTGTCATATAGGTAAATACTGAGTCAACAAATAATGCTACTCTCAAAGAATTTTATCTTTCAAGTTAACTGCTATTTGTCAAAATATAACGAAATATTAAAATTTAATTTGGGGTTCCTTTTGTATATAAATTCTTCTGAAGGTACTTAACTAAATATGTTTCTAATGAAATACTGGCAGCATGTCATGAAGTAGCAAAACCTTCCAGGCAGTCTGAGATTTTGTTTTCCAAGAAGCTTGAAATATAAATGGTTGGAATGTATCTTGCAATGAGGAATATCAGTGGCATGCTTACATCAACAGAGGAGATAGCTTTTCCAGTGTGCTAATATACTAGGTCCACAAGAGCGCATGGACACAGCTGGCATTACACCACATAATCTTATTCCCTGTGTGCCAAATTGAACACCCTGTGCTCTGCACTGAATAATCAACTCTTTCCCATTCATAATTCGTCTGAACACTTTCACCTAGCCACACAACCACAGCTGCCAAAAATGCATGCAGGTCACCCTCATATTCTTAAAATGAATGTACTTCACAAATTTCAGAAGCTGCCTTGTTTGATGTCTCAAGATTTTCTACTGTCAGTCCTCTGTTCAACCTTAAAATAAGCTTGTTCATGTAATTATTCAAGACTTAGAAGTAATAATATGCCTAAAATCCAAAGGATGGTTTGAAAGGAATCTTACTGATTAATTTTTACATTAACCAGTTGGCATTTGCTTAAATGAGGGTGTTTCCATTTGAATGGAGGTTAATGTCTACCAAAACTAGGGAGAAGCATTTGGAGAGACAACTTTTACCCCTAAGGTTTTCACAACTCCAGAACCTCATTTTTTTTTTCCTGAAGTCTTTCTATACTACCTATTGGCTTTGGTTGGTTAATCCTTTTATATAAAACAGGTAATGTGGCTTTTCCAAACAAAGATGATGAAACCAGCGGTGATCAGATTTCTTGACTGTCAGCACCAAGCCACAAGAGTTGCTGACACTTAGGGTCAAGTGTTAATGTCAAGCTGCCTGTGGCAAGCAGAGGCTTCCTCAGTTCACTTTAGCTGAGGACACTTGTGGTCAAATTAGAAATATGATACCCCAGAGACCCACTAATGCATGTCTACTCAGCCCTCATCTCATTATCAATGTTCTTTCCTTACATTCTGACCTTAATTAATTACTTCCCCGAATTAGACAGCACTTTATGCCACATCACCTCAAACAACGCTGTCCAAGCTGCAACTGGGCACTGTTGGATCAAAAGCCCAAGTCTGATGCAATGCATGCTCCCCATTGGAACCTGGAGCTGAAAGTGGACTGATTTCAGCAAGATGGAAAGCAGCCTGTGCTGAGAACCTTGCCTGGCAGAATCGGCACAGGTCCCAATCTCTGAAGCATTTCAACAGATTTTATAATATTTGCGTGCCCTCTATGACAGGATTTTTCACTAAAGTTTTGAGCTATGACTCATTGGTTACTCTTGGTTTTTGTCCATCTGACTTCCAGCAAAGCTTCAAATTTGGTTTGGTTGATGAAGTCCCTATTTTGTTTTCTTATTCTGACAACGTGCATTTTCAGTCATTAGTCTACTGAATTCTTCTAAGTGTCACTAAAACTTGGATAAGTCCAGTTTTTCTTGTGCATAAGAAGAATTCTAGGTTGGGGAGGGGGCACTTTTAGCTAAACCCTCCCCAAAATCACAACCCCTCTAAAAAATTAAGCTGAGATATAAATTTATAATTCCCTTCCCACAAGTATAAAAGTCAAGGGTCTTCATTAAAGATTATGGAAGTTATGCCCCCACTATGTCAGGACACTTGACGGAATAACTGCATTTCCTCAGTTTTCTCAGTAGTTTCTAAGTAACAATGCTGTGCTACTGGATGTTGTACTAAGTTCACTCTCAGGGCTGTTTGTTGCCCCCTGGAGCTGTGTCCACATGTAGAAGTTGGGTCCACATTTACTGCTGGAGAATACACTTATGTAATCAGTTCTTTCCATAATTGTCACACGTTTTAGATAGAATTACAAAGAGAAAGAGTTGGAGAACTTTAATCCTTCAAGAAAAGTACATTTTTTGTCTTCATTACTTAAAATGTAACCCTAGGACTTTGGTTAGCCATAAAAGAATCAGAATTTATAGGAAGACAGAAGACAATGAGATAAAATGAGTGATGCCAGATGAAGAAAAAGAGGAAACAAGCCAATTCTATAGCCTGATTCAATAGTCAGTTGAATGTTGCCAAATTAGAGCTTATTCTCTTGGATTTCAGAACTTCAATAAAGAACTAAGCTTGAGTAGTCAAGTAAGCCTAGATTTGATTTATTCTTGGAGATTTCTTTCCATTTGAGAAAACCATAATCAAAATGTAACGTCATAACATGAAGTATTTTGTCTACCCTTGACCTAAAAAGTACACTTTATCCTTAGGCTTTTACTTTTTTTCCAAATATGAACATGTAACATTTATAAATATATACATCTAGAGATGGTTATATGCTCAACTATATTTGTGATGTGTACACACAAAAAGAAATTCTAAAATCTTCAAACTCCAAATGTTAAAGACATCATGTGTGTTATTCTGACTCTGTTAATACTGGCAATATTATCATTCCTAACTTAGAACTCCCAAAAAAAGTCAAGTGGGGGAGAATTGTGCCCTGTCCATCTTAAAAGAGATTCAAGAAACATGTTGTAATTATAAAACAGATTGCTTAGAAAATTATTACCCCGCATACACAAATAGCAGCATAAATTCTATGCCTGTTAACAGAAGTATGTAGTATATATTTATAGTATCATAGGCAGATTTCGCTTAAGTAAAGACTATCACAATTATCATTTCAGTAATTTTTCCCAAAGCTATTATATGCATCATAGTTAACCAAAAAAAAAAAAATCTTTCTGTACAAATTATGTATTCTGAAAAGTAAGACAGATAACTCATTAGCAAAATACATGCAATGGGTGAACTAATAGAAAGAGTGAGGGAAGTGGTGCCAGTAAAGGGAGAATTTGGACAAAAGAGAAGGAACTATGAGAACAAATTTGCCATATAAATCAAATCACTCAGTTCTTATACTTTATAGAGTCCAAGATAAGTAGAAGCTTTTCATTCAATGACACTTTCACCATCTTTCATGGTGATAGTAGTAATAGTGTGAGGTGTTGCAGGAAACTCCAAGGGGAGTTCAGTTTTCTCTGAACTGTCATGAGATAGGGGAGAGGACCAATCCTTTATAATCCCATATTAGTGCTTGGATGTCGGTTACTTTGGAAGAGGTATAATTTGGCATAAAGAACTAACTTATATTTTTTTCTTTATTTGTTCTGCAAGCTAGGAAGCCTTCAATTCCCACTTGGTGTCAGCTATGGCCTCCACTGAAGCTGCCTCAGAGTTCACTTTCTTCCTCCTCACTACTTGCTTCTCTTCCCTTCGATGGGTGTTACTCTCAAGGAAGCTCCTAATAAGCCTCCTAGACACTCATCTCTATCTCAGATTCTGTTTTCGGAGGAATCCAAGTTGAAGCATCCTTGAATTCCAAATCCCATGCTCTTCTAAGCAAATCACATTCAGCATCTTGTGAAGTTTGTCCATAGTAGATTCATAGCGCTCAATCATACAGAACAGACAATTGGACATTTTTACGTCATCTCAGAGGAAAATCACATTTTCCTTAACTTTTCTCATCCCCAATTACCTTTTTCTCATTATTGATTCTTTAAATCCATTTAACAATGCAAAATCTTTCATTCTATAATCATAGATATTTTAATGAAAATGCAGTTTAAGTCACTGCAGTGCATGATATTTAGTTCAAGGGGTAGGGACCCAGATACTGGAAGGCTATGGGACCATGCTGAATAATAATTCAATCTCCCTGGTCATCACTAGCTGTGAGTTATATCTACACACTCAGCAGCCATTTTATACACAAGGGTGTTTCACACAATTCCTACCTTCGTGCTGTCTATTTTAGCTCTCTGTACAAAGGTATAATACATCTTTTACTCATGAAGATTCAGTTTTGCCTATCATTTAACATTAACATTTAACATCATAAAGTCATAAAGCTAGACAGATCTGCAGAGGTCATCATATTCTCTTTTGTCCTAATTATGAAGTAAAAACAGTAAAATATTGTCCTCCTTGTTCTTCTTACCCTACAAGAAATGGATGCAACCAGCTCCAAATTTGGCAATGCTTCCTTGTCCATTTGCTACTCCAAATAGAACAAATTAATTACAAGGAGAAACTGAAATGTATGGCATGAAAAAAGGGAAACGTTTAATTCCAGGGTTTATGCATAAGCACGGACACATGCACTTGATCATCCACGCACACATGTGTACACACTCCTACTGATCCCTTATCACAGCCTCTGTGTTTTGCTGTTGTTGTTTACCAAATTATAATTTTGTAGTAAGTGCAGAGCAAACCATTCTGTGACAATAAACAACGCTTGCAACAGCAAAGCTAATTTTCATGCATACTACCCGTCCATCAAATACCACACTAACTTCAACCTGGCACCCAGACTCAAGGATCAGTTCTGATCTATTTTCTTCTAGACATTTAGTATATTGATATAGTGTGAAATCAAAGAAGGTTTTATTTTTTATAATGTGTACTTGTCATAGGAAGCAAATAGACCATTTTTTAACTTAAAAACTGGAAAACTGAGCAGTAAAGACTTTCTCAGACATAATTTTCATTACATGAAAAATAGATTTCTGTTTTCTAGGGTGAAGATTTGATTTTTGCTTTAAGGATATAGTCTAGGAAAATGTGCTGTCCACTTTGAAGTAAAGTAAAAGCAAATCTGGAATCCTTTGACCTATCAACTCAAGATCAAGGTAAAAGTATGCAAGGCAACATCATGTGATAACTTACAAAATTTATTATCTGTCATCTTTGTTCCTATTTTCTCCAAGTTTGACTCCCAAATCAGTTAAAAATTTTCTATGGCCTCACATCCACCGAGAAAAGTGCCTCAGCCTAAGGGTCTTGGTCATAGTCAATGATGGCTCTAAAAACAAAACAAAATAAAAACTTTGAGAATTCTAGTTCAGTAATGGCTCCTAATATTTCCTTGATGTTCTCACTTCTGCTGAAAATTTTGCCTATCTTAATGTTGGATTAAGGATTTAAAAAAAATAAACAAACAACCTGTCTCCTGGTTCTGGGCTATGTGTTTTACTTGTCCTTACCTCAGATGGTTGATTGATTTAGGCTCCTACCTTCAAGCCCTTTTTTTAGGACACAGCACTGGAGGAACCTGTCTTAAACTCTATTTTCTCAGCAAGCAACCTGAGGTAGCAACACCAAAGTGTGAGTTATTGTAGAGTCACAGAAAAGAGACTGACATAAAATAAATCAGCAAGGATCAAATAGAAAAGCAGTCAAGAAAGGAATAAGAAGAATAAATGGCTTGAATAGGCATTTTATTAAAATACTTAAATGATGAGGAGATTTTTGTAATGGAGAAATTGAAACCCAAAGCAAATTTTCATTATTATGAGGAAGTTTACTTGTTCCAGATGCCAAAGGATCACACTGTGACTTTAGGGGGAAAAGTGACACATAAGTAAGCACTCTCTTCTCATTGTTTGGGTTGCCTCATACATAAAGTTAAGGAAGATCACATCTTGAACCAAGAATTACAAATTACCAAGACTACCGCCCCCATTCTTGGCATACCATATGCCTAAGGTGGCTATAATTAGTCACTTCTCTGGATCAAGATATTTAGGCCCTTTGGTCAGCTGTTAATATGATTATATTGGGTTTTTTTAATGTAATAATTTAGCTATTTTTTTTCTACTATGTATCAAGTTCTTGAGACAAAAAAAAGAAAGTTTCCTAGAAAATGAGAAAGAAATGTTTAGGCTCTGCAGTAGCACTAAGGGATACCTGCAGAGGGCTTAAACTCCACTACCCAACCTCTCCCAAAGTCAACTCTAATACATGTTAAATCTAAAGAAAATGGTGTGTCTGTTCTTAATGCAGCTTCCCAGAAAATCTCACAGACCTTCCCTTCCAATCAGATTGCCATCCTAGTTTCCTTATACAAAGTCTAGGATAGCAGAACACAAGCCTCTCCCCATCATGAGCACAGCCAGAGAGAGCCCCACCTATGGAAACTCTGGAGAGCAGGAGGGTGGCATCTGAAATCTGAGGAACTGACTTAATGAAACTGGGGAAACACCTATGAAGTGGGGAAGGGAACCCAGTCAGTTCATGGTAGTGTCAAAATATGTTAAAGGCTGGATGCAGTGGCTCATACCCATAATCCCAGCACATTAGGATGCCTAGGTGAGAGGATCACTTGAGCGCAGGAATTCAAGACCAGCCTGGGCAACATAGTGAGACCCAGCCTGTACTAAAAACAAAAAAATAAATAAATAGCAGGGCATGGTGGCACATACCTGTAGTCCCAACTACTCAGAAGGCTGAGGTAGGAGGACCCACTTGAGCCTGGGAAATCGAGACTAAAGTGAGCCATAATCACACCACTGCACTCCAGCCTGGGCAACAGAGAAAGATCCTGTCTAAAAAGAAAAAAAGAAGTTTAAGTGTGGTTCACAAAAACACAAAAACAAGAACAAGTAACAAGAAATCAGAAGTAGCTATTGGTGCACAGAGTCAGGTGCTTGCATTGGCCAGCAGCAACAGGAAAGTGAGTAGCACCGTGACCCTGGAAGGTGGGTGCACTCAGCCAGAACGTGGGAGTTCAGAGAACAGGATCAAACTCCCTGGAAAGAGGATTGTAAGAATTAACCAAGGCACCAGGGCTTCAGTCAAGAAGGCAGACTACAATCTGTTTTATAGAAAAACTAGCATATGACAGGAGGAAGCTACATCAATGTCTGACTGGGCCAACAACCAGGGGAGGCTTTGGCACAGCAAGGTTATGCCCAACACAGTGTAACTCAATGCCCCACAAAAAGATGAGCTGCTGTGCAAGGAAACTCTTGACTTAGGACCCAGATTATGTTTAGGCCTGAATGTAAGCCCCACAATAGTTCACCTTGGGAAACTGAGGAAGAAAAGGCAAGAAAATGGGCTGGCTATTTTTTTTTAGTAATGATATTTTATGACTCAAGTTCTGAGAAAGCCCTCATGCTGAAATTTACATAGTTGCAAAAATTAAAAATGGTTGGCTAATACTATTTTTGTTTTGCTAGGTTCTCAGAAAGAAAATACAAAGGGTAGCATGTCTTTTGTGAGACCATTTATCTTAGAACAAGCAGTTACTTTATTTCCTGGCCTCTTTGAAAGCATTACAAAGTAATCTGATAATATATTAACATTCACATTTGAACCAATGACTACATTCACAAGAAACAAACATTTCTACTTGTTTAATGTTATTCATCTGATGTTTAAAATTTGACATGTGGTTCCTTCATTCATATCAGCTGTATATATGAGTGTGTGTGTGTGTGTGTGTGTGTGTATATAAACATTTAAACCAAACCATACTTGAACATCTCAATAAACTTTCCTTTAGGATTGTGACTATATATGCTAAAGCTCTTGAAAACATGATCCGTCCACTGTGGATAAGACAAAGAGCTCTCAAGGAATGAAAACAAAGCTGTCAGCAGGGGAGGAAGAGGGTGACAAAAGAAAAGTTGAAGAGAACTCTGAGTAAAACATATCTTTGTTTTTCCATTTAAGAGTCACATTTAATGAAGAAAACTTTATACACAAATATGTGAAGTCTCCTTCAGATGAGACTTTGCCTCTTATGGCTTAAAGATATTAATGGTGGAGGAAATGAATTGTGTCTCATGTTCCATCCTGGCTTGTGTGAAATTTTATTGGCTTTCTAAGGAAAAAAAAAAAAACAGGTCAAATATAGTTTCCATCTATTATGTTCACAGAGCTACTAATAAATTTGAGCCTCATTTCATGCTGATAGCTCCACAGTGTCAGCAAAATTCCTTGGAAACACATAGGCTTATGATCCTCAAATAAAGAGATAGTCAAACTATCAAGAGATTCCAGCATTCAAGAGGATTCAACTATCTATGTTCAGACCCACTAGATGTCACTGTGTGGGTAAGTACATTTGCATAAGACTGACACATGCTAAAGAGGAGAGGAAACCACTGCAGGACAGAACGTCATGTAACAGAGGTCAAGATTGATGTACACATTTACAAGTCAGGGAACACTAAGGATTGCCAGCAATACCAGAAGCTAAGAGAAAGACATGGAACAGATTCTCCTCTACAGCCTTCAGAGAAAGCATGGCCTTGAGGACAACTTGATTTGGACTTATAGTCTCCAGAACTGTGAGAGAATAAATTTACACTGTTTTAAGCCACCTCGTTTGTTGTACTTGGTTACAGCAGCCCTAGGAAACTAATACAACCCAGCCACTTCTAGCCCAGGTTGCCTGACCAGCAATGCCCCTAATCCAGTCATTTCTTGCCACAAACTGCCTGTTCAACAAAGTCCAAATGTCCTCAATGTCTGGATTACTGATAAATGCTCTTTTCAGCAGCTACTACTAATTTTTCCCAAGCAGTTTCAGTTACTTTTTCCACTTCTGGCTCACTCCAAAGAATTCCAGAGGTTTATGAAATGTTTGGAAAACCAGAGGTTTCTTTTTTCAAAAGGAAAAAGAATTCTCTCATCTTAAACCTCTCTCCCAGAATGACCTTAAAAAGCTTGAAATTATAGGTTATTATGGATAGCTGAAAAGCTCATATTTGAAGCCTTGTTTGGGGATTTTCCCTTCTGGAGAGAGTGCTGGGAAAAGAGACAAGAGACATTCCTGCATTAGGTTGGCTCTCCACTGTCCTTCAGGTCACTTCAGAAACAACAGTAAGTGGCATTCTCTGCAGAATATTAAAGAAGTATGAAATGTTTTATCAATTAAAACCACTGGCCTAGTCGTTTTTGACTCACAGTATAGACCAGAGCTCTTTCCATACACATGTGATCTGAGTCAACTCATTTATTCTCTCTGGGTGCATTTCAATTACTTTACTACCATGGTTGTTAATGTTTCTATACAGGCATCTTTCCTTCCAAATTCCCTGGCTTTCTAAGAAGTTCACCCACAATTCTGCATGTGGGAGAGCAGCTTTGGTGTGAGTTTCTCATTGCTCTTGGCTCCACTTCACATTTGACTTCTTTCAGGTAATGCCTCCCCTGAGTTATCCATTTGAGTAGGGAGGGAGGGCCAGGATTGCAACCATATCCCATATCTTTCATTCAGTCTCTAGAGATTAAAGGGCAATGTAAATAGGATTTCCATTCATGCTGAAAATGACTAGGAGATAAAGCCACAGGCACACATCACAAAGAAATAAAGCGGAATAAAGGCAGACGAGTAATAGAAGCCTAAAGAGTCAACCAACCTATTGAATAAAATATATATACCACTTCACTGTCACAGACTGTGCTTAAACTTTCATCTACATTAACCTGTTTAGTCTGGAAAAATCTAAGAGCCCAACTGGGATATAGCAATCTACTGCCAAAATTTCAGGCACTAAAAAGCCAAAAATGGTTTCCTAGGAACTAGAGTTCTTTCTTTTTTATTGTGTAAGATTGCACTTACCAATAATTATAGCCACTAGTCACATGTGGCTATTAAATTTTTAATTTAATTAACATTAAATAAAATTTCAAAATGTATTTCTTCAGTCTTAGTAGCCAAACTTTATGTGGCTATTGCCCCTTATATACAGTGGATACCATATTGAACGGCACAGCTGTAGACTTCCTTTAGAAGAGGCAATAGATCCAACAATAGATCATGAGGGGTTCACAGCTTTGCATCATTATGGATAGCATTCCTTCCTTTCAAAAAAAAGTTTAAGTTTATAATTCACAATGGTACAATGGTGCATGTATTACACTTTCTAACTGAAAAATATAAAAACAATTTTGTTTATCAGAGTTTTCAGTTTAAACATGGTTTTGCTAATACTTTTCTATGCTCTTAGAAACTGAGTGTCCAAGATCATTTTAAAAACATCTGGTCTTGGCATTTCATCACATAATGAACTTCATTCTGCTTTCTTTGTGTTGAAATATATAGTTGGTTTTGTTTTTAACTATAAAATATTCTGAAAATAAAGTACCGTGAAATTAATAATCTTTCAAGAAAACTCTTCTCCAGATGTTTGTGATTTGGAACCTGCTTGAATTTAAAATATGAGGGAATTTTTTTTAATCCAAACCCACACAGGGCAGTAAAAAAGCTATGAAAAATTTTATGGCTATTATAAAGTAAAACAATACTGATATTTACATACTTAGTGTCATGCTCTGCACCATCACAATTTGAGTTGACTACATGCTTTGCTTTGTGCTGCACCATATTTTGAACCTTCTAATGGTGTCATACTAACAATATTCTGATGGCAAAGACATCCCCAAGTCAATTTCAAGACTAATAAAAACAATTCCACTTCTGGGTTGTTGTTTGTATTTGTTAAAATTCTATTTTAAATAAGCCAATTCTCCATATAGATTTGACTTATAAATATGGGTAGAGAGGTTATGGTTGTAGAAAGTAAAGACAGGAATACGAATGATTTGTGATTGCCTTTATTTAAACCCTGTGATCCTGTGTAAATAAAACTGATCCAGACATCCCCCTTTCCTGGTATATGTTCCATTCGAGATTATGGATGACTTGGAGAAGCTGATTACCTTTCTGGTAGAATACATACACTCTCTAAACACTGAGTCAATAGCTTCTTTTTATTTCATGAAATAACGTATTTTTAATCTGAGTCACTTAGAGGTGGATGATCCTCAAAATAGACTAAAAATAGACTAAAAATCCATACGAGCATGTTGCCATGCTCATGTTTCTTCTCAAAGAGACGTGCTCTGCAAAAACAACCTCATTCTCAATAAGTGTTTAATGAGTGTCCACAGAGAGCTGGATGACTCTTGCAAAAAGATGATGTGGACCACCAGCATTACATGTGTATTTAGACATAACTGAAAAGACTGACACAGGACCAGCAGCACAGTCATGAGTGAAACTCAAATCTTTTATAACTCAATAAATATTAAATAAGCAAGTACTGTAGTGGGGCATATGCTACATGAGAAGATCGGGGGCTGGAAGGTAGAAAGTGAGAGGTAAAGATTAAGGAGATAAAAAGAAAATGTTAATTTTTATTACATGTATCTAAGTCAGCATAATTTTTTAAATGTGAATTGCTCTCCCTACTAAACATGGAAAAATGAGTACTACTGTCTAGTAAACAAATGTCATTGATCTAAATTCGTTTTAGATATTCTGTGTAACTTTTTATCAAAATGCTAAAGAGGGTGGCTGAGACGTAGTCTGCAAAGAAAGCACCAATATGTCAAGTAAATAGAAAATCCACATCGTATTCATGTGTTTTTTCTGTAAGTTGCCATGTATGGAAGGCATGCTCAGCCCTTTCACTGAGCCAGTGTTCATAGTGGTTAGTTAGCCACATGGTTACTGTCTGGCTAAAATGCACTGCTTAAAGTGTTACCTATGTGTAGGAAGATTTAACATACAGAAAAGGCTCTCTACAGATAGAAATATGCAACATAATGCTTTTGCTTTCATCTAAAATATTGTCAAAATATAAAACACTATATTACCTTAAAAATAATATTAAGAGGCTGGGTGTGATGGCTCACGCCCATAATCCCAGAACTTTGGGAAACCAAGGCAGACAGATCATCTGAGATCGGGAGTTCAAGACCAGAATGACCAACGTGGAGAAACCTCGCCTCTACTAAAAATACAAAAAAAAAAGAGAAAGAAAAATCTACCAGGCATGATAGTGCATGCCTGTAATCCCAGCTACTTAAGAGGCTGAGGCAGGAGAGTCACTTGAACCCAGGAGGCGGAGGTTGTGGTGAGCCGAGATCATGCCATTGCACTCCAGCCTGGGCAACAAGAACAAAACTCTGTTTCAAATAATAATAATAATATCAAGAACACAGAAGAGGTTTTATAAAATTCACTGCCAACAAAACTATATTGAATAAATTAAATGTGTATCAGCAAAGTCTTACACTTTAAACCTGTGCTTCTCAAACGTTAGTGTGCATGTTAAAATGCAGATTCTGAGTCAATTAGATCTGAGATGTGGCCTGAAATCCTGCATGTCTATCATGTTTTCAGATGGTGCAAATGCTCCTGTTCCTCCTCACTTTGAATGGCACTAATCTGAAAAGTATTTGTATGAGCAACAATGCAAGCAAGATCTTTTCCTTGAAGACTTTAAGGCAGAGTAACTAATTTGGGTAGGGAGAGGAAATGGTGCGCTTCACAGTTAATTTTAAAATTAAGATCTCAGATCATCTGTGTGGGTGGAGAAGAAAATTGCCCATGTTTGTGATTTAGGGAGCATTAGAAGTGCATATGCAAACTCCCCCAAAGAAAGGAAAAGAAAACGTGTCAATCATAGAGGATGGCGTGCCATCATCAGAAATTGCATTAAAAACAGTGTTCCCAAACTTGACTGGAAATAATAATTTACCTGAGGTGGTTATTAAAAATATAGATTCCCAGAGCCCATTCCAAACAAAAAAAAACCAAAATTTCCAAGGATGGAGTCTGGAGATTTAATAGTCTTGGAAACTTCTTACCACCAGGCAAGTTTGGGAAACAAACAAACAAAGCTTCTTCCAGTGTTTTTTTTAAAACGAAAATGCTACTGGTAAAAGTTACCTAGTAAGCTAACATCAGTCATATTTATCCAATTGTGTTTCCTGTGTCAACTAAGGTTAGGACTGATGGGTAAGAAATTTGGATAAGGATATAAATGAGGTCATTTTGAAGGGAAAAATGAGAATGGGTAAGGCATAACAGGAAAGGACTCCTAATCAATCAAATCAGGACAAGTGAAGAAAGAGAAAATGAAAATAATAACTTTCGTTTGCCAAGAGCATACCTTGTGATGCTTGTACCTCTAAGTCTTACATGCAATAATGCCTCTGGCCTTCTCAAACATATTATAATAGGGTCGTTTCTACTTTTAGCTCTATTGTACAGATAAGGAATCTGAGGCAAACCAGCTAGAAGGTAGGAGAGCCAGTATTCAAACCCAGGTAACCTGGCTCTATAGTCCCATACTTTTAACCATCACGCTAAATTTCTTCAAAAACAAACTCTGATGACTTCACAAATCTGCTTATATGGGCTAGTATCTGAGAAAGGAAATGGCTTTGAGCCAGTAACAATAACATGAAATTGACTCTTTTAAGGTCAAAAACAATCAAATATTATCCATTTCATATGCCTAGATCTACATTAAATGGTTTTGTGAGCATTAGGGTGTTTCTTGAGTATTCACTTTCTGTCTCAACCCGGCCTAGTTACAATGAAGGTATATAAAGCTAACCTCCACCTATAAAAGTCGACACTCCAGGTGTGACTATAGACTGCACAGGGATTAGCGATGGGGTCCAATGGCTGTTTCGGGTTTCTATGATTGAGACCTAGGCAGGTTCAGAGCCTTTAATCCATTGCCATTCTCTCTCCAGAATAGCTCCATTCTCCTGAAAGTCAAAAGCACAAAGGTAGATAACCCTTGTCTCCCTAAAGGCTTTCTCAAGTAAAAGAAGAGCTGAAACAAGAAACCTTCAAATTATGAGCCTTGCTCAGCATGGCACACCATCTCAGAGTTTGCCAGCTCCTGACTCATAGACCAATTACCAGCCAGAAATATGTTTTATTTGACCTATAGAATATTTTTATTTTTAAAAACAAACGAATAAATACCAGCATTTAAAATATGAGAGATATTTTACATGAACAATTAGATTTCTGGTTCCTCTTGAAACACTGGAGGACTAAGTATACCCACATCTCCTTATGACAACAGTTGGCAGAGGCTGATTAGCCAGGGGTCCTCTGAGACATGAGTATACTTTCCACAGTCACCACCAGCCCCAGATGTCTCCTAGACCATTTTTGATTTGCTGGAGTTTGAATCTCTCTGCTCTACTGCTAGGTCCACAATGTCTTCTGTCTCCTAGAAGCGCCTCAAGCAATTTCATGATATATTTCTACCAACAACACCTCCTGGGGCTCTTTGTTGGAAGACGAAGGATGCCGGAACACAGACTTTGGAGGTAGATAAACCAGAGTTCAAAGATGGGCCTGATGTTTTTTAAAACTTCAGGAAATGGCTCATGTGATAACAATTTCACGTTCAAATGAGTCACAGAGGCAAGTCAGTGCACAAATTCTTTTTCATTTGATCTTTTTACAATTCTGTCTTGCTCTCACCCTAGCTTCTTCAGTTTACATGGAACTTGGTTGAACCTGGAAAATGCCTTATTGTTTCACCTTTCATCTTGTTCTCCTGCCGAGGTAGGATGTTTCCCCACTGAGCATTTGGCCTAAGTTGGGAGTTACTCCCTCCCAACATGACCAATGGTACCTAAATAGGTTTAGTAAAACATATTAAACATATTTAGAATCAGTGTATCTTCTTCCAACCACGAGCAAGACTTCAAATGTGTCTTGAAAGTAGGAAATTGATTCTTCGATTTTATGTTTCTTGGTCCTACTGCAACTTCACTTTCCTAACTGAACCTACAATAAATTTATAGTCTGATCATATTGTACTTAAGTTTGTACCTACCAAAAGAAATTTGTCATTTCCCACATTGTTCTTGAGCTATCTTCTACACATAGTTTTTCAATCTAGATTTAACACTCCTTATTGGCAGGGATTATTTTTATATGTTTTTCATGCATTCCTGGGCACTTAAAACAGTATCAGGCACATTACAGGGCTTCAAATAAATACTTCTTGCTCCCTGACTCAATTTGCTCATTCCATTTTATTTGTTTAGAATTCAATGTGGATGCTTTCATTTGATGTAATATTTCACTTATTTATTTAAAATATAGCCAATAAACAAAACATTATAAAATTGCTGCAAGAATTTCACAGATTTTCTTTGTCTTTTGTTTGGGATTTTAGTCTGGAATAAAATGTTGGTATGGTGTCCACATAGAAATGGTGCTTTAGACTGGGTGCCATGGCTAACACCTATAATCCCAGCACCTTGGGAGGCTGAGGCAGGTGGATCACTCGAGGTCAGGAGTTTGAGACCAGCCTGGCCAACATGGTGGAACCCCATCTCTACTAATAAAACAAAAATTAGCTGGATGTGGTGGCCTGCACCTGTAATCCCAGCTACTCGGACACTGAGGCAGGAGAAACGTTTGAACATGTACGCAGTGAGCCAAGATCACACCACACCACTGCACTCCAGCCTGGTGACAGAGCCAAACTGTGTTGAAAAGAAAGAAAGAGAGAGAGAGAGAGAGAGAGAGAGAGAGAGAAACGAGGGAGGGAGGGAAGAGAGAAGAAAAGGAAGGAAAGGAAGGAAGGGAGGAAGAGAGGGAGGGAGGAAAAAAAGGAGAGAGGTGGGAGGGAGGGAGAGAGAGAGAGAAAAAGGGAGAAAGGGACGGAGGGAAGGGAAGGGAAGGGAAGGGAAGGGAAGGGAAGGGAAGGAAGGGAAGGGAACTTTAGACATCGAACCATCAAAAAATGTATCAAGCCCTCTGCCTTAATGGAACTGACACCATGCCTACTCAGAGAAATACCTGTCAAAGAAGTTATTTTGGTATGATTTGCATCTATATGTTGCAAAATGGTATCTAAAAAACAAATTTGATGCATGTGTTTTTGTAAATGTTTATAAGCTTGAAATGTAGTATTAGCATTTCCTTTCCACATTCTTCCCAGACCCAAATGTTTACAAATAGGAGTGAAGTCAGATATATTTTCCATCTTATTGTATAGATATCTTATATATCTTGTGATGCTCAGACACAAAGGGACAAAGACATTGCCATGTTGACAGAGGAAATTTCCAGCATCGCTTATCTTTCAAAGGGAAACTCAAAATAAGAAAATCAAAGAACGGAATCACATAACAGATCATAGAAGTGAAGAAAAGCAAATATAGGGAAATAAGCAAGAGTCACATGTTGAGAGGGGTCGGGGGATGAGGGAGAGGTGGAGAGAGGTGGAAAGATGCAGGACTAATTCTGCAACCTACCGTGTTTGTCAGGATATTCTGCTTGCCAACACTGAACCCAGGCTGATGTGCAACCATGCTGACTCTGTACAGCTTAACTCTGAGGGGAATGGAGCCCCCAGCTGTATAACACATAGGCCCTCGGCAGTCATTAAGAGACCCAACCAGTCTATACCAGTAAAACCACATCTGCATCACCAGAAAAAGGAAGCAACATAAGAAATGTTGTAATATACCAAAATACTATTTTATAGTTGTTTGCCTTATAGATTTTTCCCCTATTCCAAACCAAAAGCAAGACCTTTTTAACATCTCCTTCAGCTTGGATAAAAATCCCCTTGTAATCTTTCACAAGGGTCTGAGTCTGTGCTAATTAAAGATTGTCATCTGGATCCCAAGAGGAGAGTAGGAGAACAAAAATAATCTTGAGAGTAAGAAAAGCAGAGATTCCCAAAGGCTATGAAGAAGATAGGGTCTACAGGATCCCAAGAATACTGGGAAGCCAGTCCCCATAAAGTGCTAGAATGCCAGGAAAATATTTCAGAGTGCAAATAAAATGAGCCCTAAACACCAGAACTCTCAGCCTAGGCCAAGATTCCCACCTTCACATTGGCGCAGGAGCAGCAGCACCATAAACAACAGCCCAGGCCAGCTTCATTAATGAGGTGTCAGCAACCACTCAAGGCCTGAGATGAAAGCCTCTCTCATGGCCCTTTATGCCTTCTGCTTTCTGGTATGGCCTTGGGAAGGAAGAACTTCCAAAAGTAACTGAAACTGGATATGTTACATGTTCGTGGAGTACAGATTCCTAGATAGGTCTTAGTTGAGATCATTTAGATGAGTTCCATTTCTCGCTTACTTGTTTGAAGTTGCAAATTTTGTATCTTTCTACACTCAGAAGCAGCATCTGTGCCACTGGTATAAAGAGCTAGAGTTACAGAAATAGCCATGAGCACATTATCACCAATATTTCTTCCTTACAGTGACATGTATTCTTATTTTTCAGTTGGTTAATGCCAAACCTGTGGACTCTCAATAATTATCACTTGCTCCTATCCTAACAGGCTAACAGGAATATTATCTCATTCCCTTTCCTCAATCATATTTATTTTTGTTATTCAAGTCAATATAATTAACTTTATCACACCAAACAAAAAATTCTATTCTCTGACATAATTATTTTAAAATTGGTGGAAGTAATCTAATCAATCTAATATACAAATAAATGTTGCCTGAATCCACAGCCATTGAAAATACCCTTCTGATAAATGAATTCTTTGAAACAATAACTCAAAGACCACATTAAGTACCCTCTTTGCAAATAAACTATGTCACAGGGTTTAATGAGGGCCATAGGTTTATTATCGTAAGTTAGATTTTCCTCTCGCTGTTTGTACTGACGCAATATAGTCAGAATAAGAGAATTACCAAATAAACTTGAGAACAGTTTAGTGTGAAGGTGAAAGCAGACTGCTGAAGTTTTAATTTTATTAGTTTCCCTTGATGTTAAACTTCTTAGCCTCACTAGGTTTAGAATTTTACATTTATTTGTTAGTGGTGCTCTATTGTCCTACTTGAAATCCAAAATGCTATTGACTTGATGACTATTTAACCTATGCTTTATTTGTTTCCCTGGGTTCTCCTGCTCCAAAGGAAAGGACATTGGTATAAGATAAGCCAATGACTGGTAAGTGGTACAGAAAACTCCCTGCTCTGGCAGCACAGTACCTTCAGCATAGAACTGGAATAATATTACATTAAAAGTGAAGCTTAATAACAAAATCGTTTTAACATGCACCATGCCAAAAAGGAAAACACAATAAAATATGCAATGCATGCACTCATACCTATGGTCCAAATCATAATGAATGCTATGAAAATAGGGATTTGGTTTTTACCAACTGATAAATAAGTGATACAATTTAGCAAACTGCCCCCTTAGAATCTCTCAGTCAAACACAGGAAAAATCCCTCTAGTAATTTTAACACAAAAATATTTTATTGGACCTAGAAACATCTTTCCAAATAGTAAGAAAAGGTAAGAGAAGAGGAGAGGCAAATAGACATGGAAGGCAGGGAGGAAAGAGAGAAGAAAGGAAATGGCTATTTTGAATATTTTTAAGCATATACCATGTACATTTTTTCTTTAATATCATCTTTGAACTTCCTAACATAATGAGCAAAAGCTCTCCCCTTTCACAAGGTCCTGAGCAGTGACCTCTCACCTAATTTCCCCACATCTAACCTATTGCTTCTCAAATCTGTCCTTTATGTGGTCACCAGTTGTCCTCCCAAACAGACTGGATGATGTCAACCCCATTTTCCCACATCTTTTACATAAATCCTGTTACCCAATTAATTAGGTCTAAACTTCACCAGGCATGTCCCCTTCATTTATCTACACTAATACTCACCCAAACTATCTCTCACTGTATTTATTCACATCTTCACCCCCACAAGTGAACTGCTCAGGCAAGGAGAGTACCTCTTGCATTTGACAGCAATATTGGTGTTTCTTGTCATGTTCTTTCCATAGAGTTCCTTTCCACCATCTTTCAAAATTTCTATCCCATTATACAAATTTCTGTCATATATACTTCATGAGACTTAGAACCTACTTCTGTTTTCTTCCCACCACCCTATACCCAGCAACTAGCACAACATCCGCCATGGTCAGCACTCTGGAGGGCAGAAACAATGTTGTATTTATCTTTGTATCTGGTGCCTAGTCCCACATGCAATAAATGTCCCACAAGTGTTGGTTGAATTGAATAAATTTAAATTCCACATTTTGAAATTCTACTACTTTCTCAGGACTCACCTTGGATGCAACATTCCTGTGAACCTTGCTGGATCATGATGGTCCTATCTACTCCCTCTTTCCTATTCTCTCCTGGCCGATTTTTAATAAGCCCTATTATAGCAATTGGCTCCTTTTATGTTGCAGTATAGTAGTTGTTTATGTGTCTTTCCCCTAAAATTTGAACTAAATCTTAAGTCAGAGGCAGATGGAGTTTATTTTGTGCAATTCCTCACCAGCGTAGGAGCTGCTACTCCACAACCCAAGTAAGTTGAGCCACTTACTCTTCCTTGTGTCCTGGCATTTCATGTACTAGTTCTAGAACTTTCACTACTCTGGAGTCTCTTCTACTTTTTGAAGAGGCACCTGGAATTAAGTTTATTAATCTATATATTCTCTTCAACCCAGGGAACAGTGGGATTCTTTCCCATAATTGTTATATTATGATTACCACCAGACCTGCCTTAGAAGAGCTCCTGAAGGAAGCACTAAATATGGAAAGGAAAAATCACTACCAGCCACTACAAACATAAACTCAAGTACACAGACCAGTGACACTAAAAAACAACCACATAAACAAGTTGGCAAAATAACCAGCTAGCATCACAATGACAGGATGAAATCCATGTATAACAATACTAACTTTAAATGTAATGCCCTAATTATAGGACACAGAGTGGCAAGCTGAGTAAAGAGCCAAGACCCATTGGTATGCTGCATTCAAGAAATGCATCTCACATCCAAAGACACTCAAAATAAAGGGATGAAGGAAAATTTACCAAGCAAATAGAAAACAGAAAAAAAAGCAGGTGTTGCAATTATGTTTTCAGACAAAACAGTCTTTAAACCAACAAAGATCAAAAAAGACAAAGAAGGGTATTACATAATGATAAAGGGTTCAATTCAACAAGAAGAGCTAACTATCCTAAATATATATGTGCCCAACACAGGAGAACGCAGATTTATAAAGCAAGTTCTTAGAGACGTTCAAAGTGACTTAAACCCTCACACAATAATAGCAGGAGACTTTTAACTTTCCCCTGATAATATTAGACAGATCATTGAGACAGAAAATCAACAAAGATATTAAGGACCTGAACTCAGCACTGGATCAATTGGACCTTGTAGATACCTACAGAACTATTCAAAAAAGAAAAAAGAAAAAAACAGAATATACATTCTTCTCATCACCACATGGCACTTACTCTAAAATCACTCACATAATCATAAGTAAAACACTCCTCAGCAAATGCAAAAGAACTGAAATCATAAGTCTCTTGGATGACAGTAAAATCAAATTAGAACTCAAGACTAAGTAATTCACTCAAAACCATATAATTACAAGGAAATTCAATAACCTACTCCTGAATGACTTTTGAGTAAATAATGAAATTAAGGCAGAAATCAAGATCTTTGAAACTAATGAGAACAAAAATACAATGAATCAGAACATCTGGAACAAAACTACGACAATGTTAAGAGGGAAATTTATGGCACTAAATGGCCATATCAAAAATCTAGAAAGAGCTCAAGTCAACAACCTAAAATCTCAACTAAAAGAACTAGAGAATCAAGAGTAAACAAATCCCAAAGCTAGAAGAATACAAGAAATAACCAAACTCAGAGCTAACCTGAAGGAGATCAAGCCACAAAAACCATTCAAAAGATCAATGAATTCAGGAGCAGGTTTCTCAAAAAAAATTAATAAAATAGATAGACTGCCTGTATTAATATAATCAGAAGCCTTAGTAATTTTAGAGCCTCTTTTCTTTAACCATATATTGACTTTGTGATCTAAACTTTTAAAATATCTATTAAGTTATTAAGTCATTTTGTATATATTAGGAACAGGTTTCAACTGTAATTCCATGCTTTGTCTCCATCACTATTCTATTTGCTGAATGACTCAATTGTTGAATTAATTATGAATTAATAGTTTAAAAAATCTTGACAAAATGGATATCATAAAAAGACTTTGCAAATGCCCTTCTAAAATCAAGACAGATGATAATAATGAAATTCCTCTATTTCAATGATTCTCAAGGTGTGTTTCCTGGACTGGCAGCCGCAACAGCAGCACCTGGGAACTTGTTGGAAATGCAGATTATCTGATCCCATTCCAGACCTACTGATTCAGAAACTCTGGAGGTGGGGCCCAGACAGCCGGTTTTGACAAGCTCTTTGGTGATTCTGACACACTAAAGTGTGAGAACCACTTCCATAGTATATCAAATGGATAATTTTTATGCTGTTTCTTCTATTTGCTATCTTCACCGTGTTTGGCAAGTCTTTCTCTATAAGAAGGAATGGCAGAGCTTATTTCTAATGTATTCTAGGTACTAGCAGGGTAGGTGGTCTTTAGTAAATTATTTAAACTGTTATACACACTCTGTCCTCGTTTGTAAAATAAGCACAGTAACAATAATCTTGCAGCATTGTAGGGATAGGGAGGATTAAAGGTAGTATATCCCTAAAGGTATAATCTGTACTTAATGTCCTTAGTGCATACTTTTTCTGATCCCCTTTCCTTCTCCTTCCATTTTATTTTCATATTTATCAAATCACCTATTTCTTCATACTCTATGTTAATGACTCAGTCTGATTTAGACAAAGGAGAATTTCCAAATACTTGCTTCTTATAATTTTCATTTACCTAAATTTGCATTTGGCCATGAAGTTTCTACTCTTTCTATCCAGTGATTTTACATTTCTCTCTAGGCAATTATGTTTAAAAAGTACTTGGATGTGGAATAGATATCATGGCTAAACTTTCCATCTAGAACTCATCTTCAAAGCTCTAAGTTCACTAATATCACCTTAAGTGAGGTCCACTCAAACTATAGTCAACAAATATATTGAGTCCACCCAATGGGCTTAGCAATAGGCACTGGGTATTGGGGATCTGTGGAAGTAAAACAATCCATTCCCTCACAGAGCTTCCAACAGAATGGATTAAATATATGCATCCAGCTGACTTCTTCCTTTGCATCAGAATTTATTTTTCTGATGAAGAAAGCTACCACGCACTGACTGAAGGAGGAAAACATGACGGAACTAGAAGTGTAATTACGTGGAAGATGAAAAAGTCAGAAAAACATGTATCAGAATTAAAAAATTCTGATTTTTGAAACCGGCTGTTTATTAGCTTATACTCACTAGCAGGATTTCCAGTTGCAGTAAATGCTAGCTCTGTCAGGAAATTAAAGGAATATAAACTTTCTTCTAATCACTATTGAAACTACAAACATTCTGTTTAGAAAAATCTTGATTAATTTCAGTGTTATAATCATTATTTTATTCAAATGCATTATTATTACTGGAGATTCAAAAGTTTTTGGAGACAGTCCAGTGGTTTCTGTATGAGCCTTATTTGGTCAAACTCTACATGTCATAGACTTCTTGAGAAAATTGTCCTGTCCATGAATCTAGTACAGCGTGCAGCCCAGGGCAAGATCTCAACAAGGGATTGTTTATAAAAAAGAGATCATAGTCTTGTAGCCAAAAAAGTAATCTAAACTAGACCTGCTGTTTCCATGGATATGCTTATTGAAAATTTTAATGGGTGTAGATACCCTACCCTCAAGAAAGGTGGCACCAATTTACATTTTTCACTAACAGGGTAAAAGTGTACACTTTACCAAATCCTCAACGATGCCATATTTTGTTAGTCTTTATTTTTTGCTACTTTAATCAATTAAATATTATAACTGGATATCCTTATTTGCATGGCATAGATGTAAAGCTGAACATTATGTTATATTTATAATGGTCTATTGTTTCTCTTTCTGTGAATTCTGTGTTCTCTGTACATGTTCTTAAAGATATACTGACCTGTTTGTTTACTGATTTCATTTTAGTTTTTGCAAATATTTTTGTGAATTCTGTGCATGTTTCTCTTTTTTTTTTTTTTTTTGCCTCTTTGTTCAATGTTCCTTTGTGTCCGATGTCCACTAACAGAGAATTTGGTTCACTAGAGGATAATACATATATACAACAGAATATTACACAGCCATTAAGAATGATGTAAATCTCTATTTATGGATATGGGCAAATGTTCATCATACATTGCTGAGTTTATATGGAAACAGGATAAAAACTAGGTTGAGTTTTTTATCTCATTTGTATGACATGTCTTAATGTACGAGTAAATGTTCAAAGGATAGCATTTTCCAGATTTGTTTTGTTTTGTTTTGTTCTTCAAAAAAAAGTAGTTCAGTCTCATAGATTTGGGAAGTACTGCAAATTAAGTCTTTTTTAGAGTTTCTCATAGCACAATCAGGAATAAAAATTCTGTGGCTTACAATAAGCATGCTTAATATTGTTTAACCCAGCATTTCTCAACCTTTTCATTAAAGTCTTCTACTTTAAAAAATAATCTGAACCAGCATTTTACAGCTGGAATGACACACCAAGGTGGTAGGAGTGGTTATCTCTAGATACTGAAATGTAGGTAACTTTTACTTTAATATGTTTCTCTAATATCTGAACATTTTACAAAAACATGTATTATTTTGCAGTTAGAATAATATAACAATTTTCATTTTGCAAACAAGAGGAAAATCTACTATGCAAGCCAAATGTAGGGATCTTAAACTATCGGTTTAACCCGTTTGTCATAAGAACATTAGTAACATTTGTTTTATAAACAAAGGTGTTATCAACATCATCTGGAATTGTTTGTCCAGTCACATGGGTGGAACTGGGCTGATTCTGCCCTTCTCAGATACTGGAGAGTACACATGTGTGTGTTCATACACTCAACAAGAAGATCTCCAGACGCTGCTCCACTAGGCAAGTGGAGAAAGGAGATAAGGAGATGAAGAGAGAATGGATTGACAGACAACTAGACAAGTTGGAATTGCAATAGAAAATAGACCAGCTCAAGCTCCACCTCCCCCACACCTACCCCCACAATCAATGTTCAGCATGTGTCAATTTCCTTAAGAACTGTGTTTGTACAACCTTTCTATACTAGTGGCATTGTTTCAAGACAGGAGGAAAGTAAGAAAAATAAGTAAGATATTCTGACTTTCTTCTTACAATGAGGATATCTCACTATTTGATTGACTTATTTCTCTATACATGCTAAAAGAAACTTTACAACAATTTCTAAAACAAGCTTCAACCAGAAAAATATGCCACTAAGCCTGAATAACCTGATTCCTTAGGAAGAACATCTCTTCATCAGCACCTGTGCACAAAACCAAAGACACAAGTGTTGCAAGAGATTTGCTCATATGGTGGCACTTATGGGCATTGCCTTCTTGGGCAAGCAACAACTTGGAAGGAGCAATGCTTATTCCAGCAAAAAGGTTTTATTAAAAGTGTAGGCAAACTACAAATGGTATTCATATCACAGAGGATGTTGCCAAAGGCCTCAAGGGCAGGAAAAACAGAGCAAGGTGGCAACATAGTCGCATGATTCAAGCTTAGTCAAGGTGTTATGCTGGAGTCTTTCAAGGTTACTTTATAGTTTCTAAACACCTGGGGTGGGGGGCGGGGCTGGAGAAAGAAAATACTAAAGCTAAAAATGAAGACAAAAATAAGCTTTTGGCCAGGCATGGTGACTCATCCTGGTAATCCCAGCACTTTGGGAGGCCAAGGCAGGCAGGTTTTATGAGCTTGTCAGATTAAGACCATCCTGGCTAATAAGGTGAAACCCCGTCTCTACTAAAAATACAAAAAAATTAGCTGGGCGTGGTGGTGAGAGGTGACAACCTGCGAGCAGCCCTCGCTCTCAGCACCTCCTCAGCCTCTGCATCCACTCTGGAGGAGCTTGAGGACTCCTTCAGCCAGCCACAGCACTGTGGGAGCCCCTCTCTGGGCTGGCCGAGGCCAGAGCCAGCTCCCTCTGCTTGCAGGGAGGTGTGGAGGTGGAGGTGCGGGCTGGAACCGGGGCTGCGCGCAGGGTGCTCGTGGGCCGGCGCTAGTTCCCGGTGGGTGTGGACTGGCGCCCCGCACTCAGAGCAGCCTAGCTGGCTGGCACCACCAGCCCCAGGCAGTGAGGGGCTTAGCACCTGGGCCAGCAGCTGCAGAGAGTGTGCCAGGTCCCTCAGCAGTGCCAGCCTGCCAGCGCTGCACTCCAAATCTCCCAGGGTCTCAGCTGCCTCCCCGCCAGGCAGGGCTCGGGATCTGCAGCCTGCCATGTCCAAGCCTCCCCCTCCACTCACCTGCCATGGGCTCCCTGCACGGCCAGAGCCTCCCCAACTGGTGCTGGCCCCTGCTCCGTGGTGCCCAGTCCCATTGACTGCCCAGGGACTGAGGAGTGAAGCCGCAGCAGGGGACCTGCAGGCAGCTCCCCCTAGGCCCTGGCGCAGGATCCACTAGGGGAAGCCAGCTGGGCTCCTGAGTCTAGTGGGGACTTGGAGAACCTTTATGTCTAGCTAAGAGATTGTAAATACACCAATCAGCACCCTGTGTCTAGCTCAAGGTTTGTAAATACACCAATCAGTACTCTGTATCTAGCTAACCTAGTAGGGACTTGGAGAACTTTTCTGTCTAGCACTGTGTCTAGTTAAAGGATTATAAACGCACCAATCAGCACTCTGTGGAAACGGATCCATCAGCTCTCTGTAAAACGGACCAATCAGTTCTCTGTAAAATGGACCAATCAGCAGGATGTGGGTGGGGTCAGATAAGGGAATAAAAGCAGGCTGCCAGCCAGCAGTGGCAACCCGCTTGGGTTACTTTTCGGGCTGGAAGCTTTGTTCTTTCACTCTTTGCAATAAACATTGTTGGTGCTCACCCTTTGGGTCCATGTTGCCTTTATGAGCTGTAACACTCAATGAGAAGGTCTGTAGCTTCACTCCTGAGGCCAGCAAGACCATAAACCCCCTGAGATGAACAACTCCAGACACAGGGTCTTAAGAGCTGTAACACTCACGGTTAAGGTCTGCGGCTTCACTCCTGAAGCCAGCGAGACCACGAACCCACCAGAAAGAGGAAACTCCAAACATGTCCGAACATCAGAAGGAACAAACTCCAGACATACCATCTTTAAGAACTGTAACACCATGAGGGTCCACGACTTCATTCTTGAAGTCAGTGAGGCCAACAACCCACCAATTCTGGACACGGTGGCAGCGCCTGTAGTCCCAGCTACTCAGGAGGCTGAAGCAGGAGAATCGCTTGAACCTGGGAGGTGGAGGTTGCAGTGAGTCGAGATTGTGCCACTGCACTCCCATCTGGGCAACAGAATGAGAGTGCATCTCAAATAAATAACCTTCCACTTAAGGAAAGTCCAGTAAATCGGGAGCTCATCACATCCACCACATCTGTGTTGCAGACCCAAGCATGGAGGAGTAAAAAGTGAGAGCGGTTTCCTCTTAAGGATGTGGCCTAGATGCTCACATCACTTCCACTCATATCCAATAGACCATGACTTAATGATGTGACCACTGCACCCAAAGGCAAGATGGGCTGGGAAATGTGAACTCTTCCTGGGTTACATGTTCCCCACTAAAAACATGGGGTCCTATCCCTAAAACGAAGAAATCAAAATGGGTATCAGACAACAACTATCAGATTCTGCCACAAAGAGCCTTGTTTCCATTATACAAATATTTTACATCTTTCAGTATAGTTTTGCAAGGTTTTCTTTTTCGTGTAGAAACTTCCTATTAATTCTTAGGTATTTTCTATTTTGGAGGACTACAAATGAGATCTTCCATTTCATTTTATAACTGGTTATTACCAGTGTATGAAAAGTATATACATATTCTAACCACACTCAGTTTTCTGAATTTTCTTTTTATGTCTAGGAGGTTTTTATTTATTCTATTGAATTTTCTAGGAAACTGTACTATCTCCTGTGAGGAAAGATTATTTTTCATCTATTTTTGAACTATATTTCTGTTTCATGTACTACTGATTGTTAGAACTTCTAAAAAGAACTATAGTAATCAAAAAATCCACTAGAATAGGTTTTCACTGCTCAGACTGAATGTGGCAATTGCGTTTTGTATGTGTTTAACAATCTTTAGAGCAGTTTAGATTTACAGAAAAATTGAACAGATACTCCAAAGAGCTCCCATATGTTCTGCACAGTTTCCCCTTAACATTTTATATTATAGGTTGGTGCAAAAGTAATTGCCATTTACTTTTAATGGCAAAAAAAACACAATTGATTTACACTAATACTAGTTATAACTACAATATAGTACATTTGTTGCAATTAATGAACAAATGACACATTTATTAGTAACTAAAATCCATACATAGTTTATTCAGATGTCATTAGTTTTCACCTGATTGCTTTTAATGATCTGGGATCCCATCTAGGTTACCACATGACATTTAGTTGTCCTGGCTCCTTAGGTTCTTGGTTGTGACATTTTCTCAGACTTTCTTTGTTTTTGATGACTTTGACAATTTTGAGGAGGTTATTCTCCAGACTTCTCTTAGGATTTTTCTGATGTTTTTCTCTTGATTAGACTAGATATACGGGGTTTAAGAAAGAAGACCACAAATATAAAATGCCTTTTCATGTCATATCCAGGGAACATAATGTCATAACTTATCACTGTTTGTGTTTACCTCGGTCACCTGCATGAAGTGTGTTTGTCAGATTTATCCATTGCAATATTACCCTTTTTTCCCTCTTTCCATACTGTACTCTTTAGAAGGAAGTCATTATATGTAGTCTTAAAGGATGGAAAGTTTTATTCTCTTCTTAGGTTAGAATATCTACATGACTTACTTGGAATTCTACAATTTTTTTTTTTTTTTTTTGAGACAGAGTCTCGCTCTATTGCCCAGGCTGGAGTGCAGTGGCGTGATATACGGTATCTGCAACCTCCACTTCCCGGGTTCACGCCATTCTCCTGCCTCAGCCTCCTGAGTAGCTGGGACTACAGACGCATGCTACCACGCCTGGGTAATTTTTTTTGTATTTTCAGTACAGACGGGGTTTTACCATATTAGCCAGGATGGTCTCAATCTCCTGGCCTCGTGATCCACCCGCCTCGGCCTCCCAAAGTGCTGGGATTACAGGCGTGAGCCACCATGCCCAGTCGCAAAATAAATTTATCTCTTCTCCCTCATCGAACAATTGATATAATAATTTATTCATATCTGTATGAACTCCTGCATAGTTTTTTATTCTTTGAGTTACAATCCAATACTTTTTAAAATTTTTGCTGTTCAGCTTGTTCTAGCTTTAGCCATTGGGAGCATGTTTCATTGGCTCCTGCACCCTTTTGTCTATTGTTTGAAAATAGATAACCTCTATAATTTTCAAAAATATTGATATATTCCCATTTTACAAAGAGTTTTTAAAGTTTTGCTGTTTTTAAATAGGAAACATGTCCTTCTTTAATACCATTACTATATGAAATATTAAAATATACAATTTTGACATTAACATATTAATGAATTACCATTTCTAAAATCCCGTCTATTTCTGGAATAAACCCTTTTTGATCTCAATATTTCTTTCTAATATGCTTGAAACTTGATTTCCTAACATTTTACTAAACATTTTATCTTTTAAACTCAAATATGAGCTAAGTAGTTTCTTTTATATTTATTTTCATGTTTAAATTTTTGTGTTATTTAGTATCAACATTATGCTACCTCCATAAAACCTAGTGAAGATGTTTTCGTTTTTTCTATACTTTCAAAAATTGAATATACTGAGGGAAATAGTTATAACATAACAGTTCAAAATAACCACTCTTTAAGACCATTTGACTGCAATCTTTGGGAAAGATAACTAATTTTTATTATTTTCCAGTATTATTCAACAACTAATATTTTCTGCTATTAATTTTAATTTGTTTCAAAAAATATCTCTAGTCTCAGGTATTTCCAAATAGAGCTGCACATATTATTCTTTTGTAATTTTCAATAATTTATTTTTTCTGGTGATAAATACCATTTTTCTTTCAAATTTGTTTTTAATTCTGCAGGGGATGGGGTTTCTCTTTTAGCTTTTTTAATCTTGCCATAGCTATAATTTTTCCCAAAGAAATACATCAATTTTATTTATCCATTCTGTATTCAAAATCATTTCTGTGTGCTTTCATATTTATCAGTTCTTTCTCTTTTTTTCTTTCTTATGTTTGTTTTGTTGTAACATTTCTAGTTGTTAGGTAAAATATATAGTGTTTGTACTAGTTTGCATTCCCACCAACAGTGTAAAAGTGTTCCCTTTTCACCACTTCAATGCCAACATCTATTATATTTTGATTTTTTAATTATGGCCATTCTTGCAGGAGTAATGTGGTATCTCATTGTGGTTTTGATTTTCATTTCCCTGATAATTAGTGATGTTGAGCATTTTTTCGTATGCTTGTTGGCCATTTGTATATCTTATTTTGAGAATTGTCTATTCATGTCCTTAGTCCACGTTTTGATGGGATTGGTTTTTTCTTGCTGATTTGTTTGAGTTCCTTGTAAATTCTGGATATCAGTCCTTTGCCAATGCATAATTTGAGAATATTTTCTCCCACTCTATGGGTTGTCTGTTTACTCTGCTGATTATTTCTTTTGCTGTGTGGAAACTTTTTTGTTTAATTGGGTCCCATCTATTTATCTCTGTTTTTTTTGCATCTGCTTTTGGGTTCTTGAACCCAAAAGTTCATGAACTCTTTGCCTCAGCCAATGTCTAGAAAGGTTTTTCCAATGTTATCTTCTAGAATCTTTATGGTTTCAGGTCTTAGATAAGTCTTTGATTTATCTTGGGGTGATTTTTGTATAGGGTGAAAGATGAAGATCCAATTTCATGCTTCCACATGGGGCTAACCAATTATCCCAGCACCATTTGTTTAATAGGGTGTCCTTTCCCCACTTTATGTTTTTGTTTGCTTTGTCAAAAATCAGTTGGCTTTTAAGTATTTGGCTTTATTTCTGGGTTTTCTATTATGTTCTATTTCTCTATATGCCTACTATATGACTACTTTTATACCAGTACCATGCTGTTTTGGTGACTATGGCCTTATAGTATAGTTTGAAGTTGGGTAATGTGATTCCTTCAGATTTGTTCTTTTTGCCTAGTCTTACTTTAGCTATACTCTTTTTTGGTTCCATATGAATTTTAGGATTGTTGAAGAGTGATGGTGGTATTTTGGTGGGAAGTGCGTTGAATTTGTAGACTGCTTTTAGCAGTATGGTCATTTTCACAATACTGATACTATCCATGAAAACACATCATTTGTGTGTGTTTTCGTTTGTTTGTGTTGTTTATGAATTCTTTCAGCAGTGTTTTGTAATTTTCTTTGTAGAAGTCTTTTACATCCTTGGTTAAGTATATTTCTAAGTATTTTATTTACTTTTACATCTATTGTAAAAGGGGTTGAGTTATTAATTTGATTCTTAGCTTGGCGATTGTTGGTGTATAGCAGAACTACAGATTTGTGTACAACAATTGTGTATCCTGAAACTTTGCTGAATTCATTTACCAGTTCTTGGAGCTTTTTGGATAAGTCTGTAGGGTTTTCTAGGTAGGTGATCATATCATCAGCAAAGAGTGACAGTTTGACTTCTTTATCAATTTGGATGCCCTTTATTTCTTTCTCCTGTCTGATTGCTCTGGAGAGGACTTCTGGTACTATTTTGAATAGAAGTGGCAAAAGTGGGCATCCTTGTCTTGTTCCAGTTCTCAAGGGAAATGCTTTCAACTTTTCCCCATTCAGTATAAAGTTGGCTCTGGGTTTGTCATAGCTGACTTTTATTATTTTAAGATATGTCCCTTCTATGCTGATTTTGCTGAGGGTTTTATTCATAAAAGGATGTTGGATTTTGTTAAATACTTTTTCTGTGTCTATTGAGATAATCATATTAGTTTTGTTTTTACTTTTCTTTATGTGGTGTATCACATTTATTGACTTGTGATATTAACTTGCATATGTTAAACAAACCCTGCATTCCTAATAAGAAACCCACTTTAGCCGGGCGCGGTGGCTCAAGCCTGTAATCCCAGCACTTTGGGAGGCCGAGACGGGCGGATCACGAGGTCAGGAGATCGAGACCGTCCTGGCTAACACGGTGAAACCCCGTCTCTACTAAAAAATACAAAAAACTAGCCGGGCGAGGTGGCGGGTGCCTGTAGTCCCAGCTACTCGGGAGGCTGAGGCAGGAGAATGGCGGGAACCCGGGAGGCAGAGCTTGCATTGAGCTGAGATCCGACCATTGCACTCAAGCCTGGGCGGCAGAGCGAGACTCCGTCTCAAAAAAAAAAAAAAAAAGAAACCCACTTGATCACAGTGGATTATCTTTTTGCTATGCTGTTGCATTTGGTTAGCTAGTTGAGGATTTTTGCATCTATGTTCATCAGGGATACTGGTCTGTAGTTTTCTGTATTTTGTTATGTCCCTGCCTGGTTTTGTTATTAGGGTGATATTGGCTTCATAAAATGGTTGAGGGAGGATTCCCTCCTTCTCTATCTTTTGGAATAGCTTCAGTAGGACTGGTACCAATTCTCCTTTGAATATCTGATAAAATTTAGCTGCGAATCCATCTGGTCCTGGACTTTTTTTGTTGGCAATATTTTTAATACTGTTTCAATCTTGCTACTTGATATTGGTCTGTTCAGTTTCTATTTCTTTCTGGTTTAATATAGGAGGGTTGTATATTTCCAGGAATTTATCTGTCTCTTCTAGGTTTTCTAGTTTGTGTGTGTAAAGCTGTTCATAGTAACCTTGAATAATCTTTTGTATCTCTGTGGTATCTGTTGTTAATACGTTCCATTTCATTTCTAGTTAAGTTTATTTGGGTCTTCTCTCTTCTTCATTAATCTCACTAATGGTTTATCAATATTGCTTATCTTTTCCAAGAACCAGCTTTCTGTTTCATTTCTCTTTTGTATTGTTTTTCTTGTTTCAATATCACTTAGTGCTGCTCTGATCTTTTTTATTTCTTTTCCTCTGCTAGGTTTGGGTTTTATTTGTTCTTGATTCTCTAGTTCCTTGAGGTGTGACCTTAGATTGTCCATTTGTACTCTTTCAGACTTTCAATGCAGGCATTTAATGCTATAAACTTTCCTCTTAGCACCACTTTTGCTGTATTCCAGAGGTTCTGATAGGTTTTGTCACTATTATCTTTCAGTTCAATTAATTGTTTAATTTTCATCTTGATTTCATTGTTAACCTAGAGATCTTTCAGCAGCAGATTACTTAATTTCATGTATTTGCATAGTTTTTAAGGTTCTTTTTGGAATTGATTTCCAATTTTATTCCACTGTGGTCTGAGAGAGTACTTGATAGAATTTCAATTTTCTTAAATTTATTTAGACTTGTTTTGTGACCTATTATATGGTCTATCTTGAAGAGTGTTCCATATGCTGATGAAAAGAATGTGTGTTCTGCAGTTGCTGGGTAGAATGTTCTGTAAATATCTATTAAGTCTATTTTTTCTAGAATATAGTTTAAGTCCATTGTTTCTTTGTTGACTTTCTTTCTTGATGGCCTGTCTAGTGCTATCAGTAGAGTATTGAATCCCACACTACTATTGCATTGCCGTCTATCTCATTTCTTAGATCTAGTAATAATGTTTTATAAATTGGGGAGCTCCAGTGTTAGGCACATGTATATTTAGAATTGTGATAATTTACTGTTGGACTAATCCTTTTATTGTTATATAATGCCCCTCTTTGTCTTTTTCAACTGTTCCTTTAAGGTCTGTTTTGTTTGATCTAAGAATAACTACTCTGGCTCACTTTTGTTTTTCATTTGCAAGGAATAGCTTTTCCATGCCTTTACCTTAAGTTTATGTGAGCCCTTATGTGTTAGGTGAGTCTCTTGAAGACAGCAGATACTGATACTTCGGTCATGGATTTTTATCCATTCTGCCATTCTGTATCTTTTAAGTGGAGCATTTAGGCCATTTACATTCAACATAAGTATTGAGATGTTAGGTACTATTCTATTCATCATACTAGTTGTTGCCTGAATACCTTGGGTTTTTTTTCATTGTGTTATTGTTTTATAGATCCTGTGAGATTTATGCTTTAAGGAGCTTCTATTTAGGTGTATTTCAAGGTTTTATTTCAAGACTGAGGACCCCTTTTAGCATTTCTTGTAGTGCTGGCTTGGTGGTGGCAAATCTCTCAGCATTTGCTTGTCTGAAAAATACTATCTCTCGTTCATTATGAAGCTTAATTTTGCTATATACAAAATTTTTAGCTGATAATTATTTTGTTTAAGGAGGCTAAAGATAGGGCCCCATTCCCTTCTGGCTTGCAGGGTTTCTGCTGAGAAATCCACTGTTCATCTGATAAGTTTTCCTTCATAGGTTACCTGATGCTTTTACCTCACAGCTCTTAAGATTCTTTTTTTCACCTTGACTTTAGATAATTGGATGGCTATGTGCCTAGGTGATGATCTTTATGTAATGAATTTCCTGGTGCTCTTTGAGCTTTGTGTATTTGGATGTCTAGACCTCTAGCAAGGCTGGGGAAGTTTTCCTTGATTATTCCCTCAAGTAAGTTTTCCAAATGTTTAGATTTCTCCTTTATCTCAGAAACACTAATTATTCTTATGTTTGGTCATTTAACATGATCCCAAATTTCTTGGAGGCAGTGTTCACTTTTTAAATATTTTTTCTTTGTCAGATTGGGTTAAGTCAAAAGATTTAACCTCAAGCTCTTTCTTTCTTCTACTTGTTCAATTCTATTGAAGCTTTCCAGTGTATTTTGCATTTCTCTAAGTGTGTCTTTCATTTCTAGAACTTGTGATTGTCTTTTCTTTACATCTACTTCTCTGGAGACTTTTTCATCCATATCCTGTAGTATTTTTTAAATTATTTAAGTTGGTTATCACCTTTCTCTGGTGCCTTCTTAAGTAGCTTAATAATCAACCTTCTGAGTTCTTTTTCTGGCAATTCAGAGATTTCTTTTTGGTTTGGATTCATTGCTGGAGAGTTAGTGTGATCTTGCAGGTATAGAACGTTGTTTTGTCATATTACCAGAATTACTTTTCTGTTTCCTTCTCATTTGAGTAGACTGCATCACTGGAAAGATCTGAAACTCAAGGGCTGCTGTTCAGATTCTTTTGTCTCACAGACTGATCATTGGATGTGTTGCTCTCCCTCTTCCTCTAAGGATAGGGCTTCCTGAGAGGCAGACTGCAGTGATTGTTACTGTTCTTCTTGGTCTAGCCACCTAGCAGGGATACCAAGCTCCAGGCTGGTGCTGGGGAACATCAGCAAAAAGTCCTATTATGTGATTCATCTTCAGGTCTCCCAGCCATGGTTATCAGTACCTGCTCCATTTGAGGTGGCAAGGGAGTGAAGTGGACTCTGTGGGAGTCTTTGGTTATACTTTTGTTTAGTACACTGTTTTTCTGAAATGCTGGTTTTGCTAACAGTTAAGCTGTCATGTAGACAAACTGAAGACCTCTGATTAGCCAGGGTGTTGCAGGTAGTAGAATTAGCTATTGTTTTCTCCTTTATTGGAGCAGTGTTGTTCTGTTCTAAGTTGCTGTAATGGCTTGAATTGGTTGACCTCCAGCCAGGAGGTGGCACTTTCAAGAGAGTTGCAGCTGCAGTAGTAGTGAGACGTGACAGCATGCTGGCAGCCCTCACTCATTCTCGGCATCTCATCAGCCTTGGCGCCCACTCTGGCTGCACTTGAGGAGCCCTTCAGCCTGCTGCTGCACTGTAGGAGCCTCTCTCTGGGCTGGCTGAGGCCAGAGCCGGCTCCCTCCGCTTGTGGGGAGGTGTGGAGGCAGAGGCACAGAAGGGAACCAGGGCTGCTCATGGCACTCACCGGTCAAGGCAAGCTCCAGGTGGGCGTGGGCTCAGTGGGCCCTGCACTCGGAGTGTCCCACCAGCCCAGGCAGTGAGGGGCTTAGCACTCGAGCCAGCAGCTGAAGAGGGTGCACCAGGCCCCCCAGCACTGCCAGCCTGCCCATGCCATGCTCTAATTCTCACAGGTCCTCAGCCGCCTCCCCGCTGGGAAGGGCTTGAGACCTGCAGCCTGCCATGACTGCGGCCCCTGCCTTGGGCTCCCACATGGCCGGAGGCTCCCCGACAGGCACCACCCCCTGTTCCACAGCACCCAATCCCATCAACCGCCCAAAGGCTGAGGAGTACAGGTACCAGGCATGGGACTAGTGGGCAGCTCCCGCTGCGGCCCCTAGTGCAGGATCCACTAGGTGAAACCAGCTGGGCTCCTGAGTCGGGTGGAGACTTGGAGAACTTTTATGTCTAGCTAGAGGATTGTAAATGCACCAATCAGCACTCTGTGTCTAGCTCAATGTTTGTAAATGCACCAATCAGCACCCTGTCAAAACGGACCAATCAGCTCTCTGTAAAATGGGCCAATCAGTTCTCTGTAAAATGGACCAATCAGCAGGATGTGGGTGGGGTCAGATAAGGGAATAAAACCAGGCTGCCTGAAGCAGCAGTGGCAACCCATTCAGGTCCCCTTCCATGCTGTGGAAGCCTTGTTCTTTCGCTCCTGGCAGTGAATCTTGCTGTTGCTTACTCTTTGGGTCCACACTGCCTTTATGAGTTGTAACACTTACCATGAAGGCATGCAGCTTCACTCTTGAAGCCAGTGAGACTAAGAACCCACCGGGAGGAATGATCAACTCTGAACACATCACCTTTATGAACTGTAACACTCATGACGAAGGTCTACAGCTTCACTCCTGAGGTCAGTAAGACCATGAACCCACTGGAAGGAATGAACAACTCCAGACATGCTGCCTTTAAGAGCTGTAACACTCATCGTGAAGGTCTGCAGTATCACTCCTGAAGCCAGCAAGACCATGAACCCACCAGAAGTAACAAACTCCAGGCACACCATCTTTAAGAACTGTAACACTCACCTTGAGGGTCTGCAGCTTCATTCTTGAAGTTAGAGAGACCAAGAACCCACCAATTCCAGACACAGTAGAAGGGGGATATAATCTTGTCCTACATTGGCCAGGATGAGTACTCTAGTTTCTCAGGTGATGGGTAGGGCCACAGACTTCCCAAGACATTATGCCTTCTGTCTTCAGCTACCAGGTGGTAGAAAAAAACCATCAGGTGGGGACATGATTAGGTGGGCCCCAGCGCAGACTCTCCTGGGTGGGACAAACTGTGACCACTGTAGGAGATGGGGGTTGGTTCTCAGGCCAATGGAGTTGTGTTCCCAGGGGAGTTATGGCTGCTTCTACTGTGTCATAGGGAAGTGAAGGAAAGCTAGCAGTGACACACACAACCAGCAAGGCCAGTCTCACTCCTGCCATGCCTCCCTAATCATTCTGAGTTTATATCCAGGCAGCTTTCAAGCAACGCTGAGACCTTGCCCCAGGCTATAAGCCTCCCTGCTGAGAAAGCAAGCAGGGCTCTCAGACTTTGCCCCTCCATCCCTGCCCACACGTTTGGCTGTGGCTTCTGCACGCATATCTGTACTTCCTGTCCACCCCTCCTCCCTACCAATACTGGATACTACTCAGGAAAGTTCATGCTCAGTTGAAATTATTACAAACTTTAGCTAGGCGCTTCCTTTACCCTGTGGACCCTCCCAAATTCCTCTGACTGCCTTCTCTTCCCCAAGGACTTCTGTGAGATAAGGCCAATAATGACTTCCCTGGGCTTGAGCTGAGAACTGGGAGTGCCTACAGGGCCCTTTCCATTGCTTCCTGTACTTTTATATGTTGTTCAGCCCCCTAAATCCATTCCAGCTATAGGTAAGGTTAAATCCTTCTCCAGTGACCTGGATTTTCAGGTTCTCCAGTGCGAATGTGTGTTTGGAGGCTTTTTCCCCTCACACATTGGGAACTCACAGGTTTTTGGCTGTCTCACAGTGTTCACAGCAGCAAGCTGCTGCTTTTTCAGAGGATCTGTGAATTCTTTCTATTTTCCTGGTATGTTCTTGCAGTTGTTCTTGAAGTAAATGTTCACAATGTGAGTCTTTAGATTTTGTTCTTTCCATCAAAGTGGGAGCTGCATGTTAGTCCTGTCTCCTATCTGCTTTTTGTTTCTCCTATCCTATATTTAATATATGATTTAAAGCTATGAATTTGCTTTTATGTATAGAGATGGCTGTATCTGTGAAATTTAGTGAATAGCCTTTTCACATTTAATATTGTCTATAAAATCAATTTAGAATTACAAATTGCAAGTCTTTATTTAGTAAGAAAATTGTAGAGTAAAATTCATAAATCTTGAGTTTTAAAAAAAGTAATCTTTTGGAATAGGTGGGAATTAGGACAAGAACGTAAGTGGTCTCTAGGGCTTAATGATACTTTTTTAATTAAAAGGAACGTTGGAGGGAGCCTTACTTTAAGATGATTTAAAAAACTGAATTTTTCTAGTCTAATTATCTAAACAGACTTGATTTGCTGACTAGTGAAGGTTAGATTTTGGTATGCTCTGCTATTTATTGTAAAAGATTTTCTCTCATGTTTTGTTTTCTCAAATGTAAGATATAAGATGTTCTTCATGCATCTGAAATGTAATCTTTAGTTTGTAGGCTGGTGGCCTTAAAAATTCTTTTGTATAATCCCCAGAAAGAAATGCATTTTACCTCACAACTCTGTGAACACATACACACACACAAATTAAATAACAGTTTTACAACAAAACACTTACCTTTACAAAATGCACTGATATTCAGTGGAGCCTTGAACAACAAGTGTTGTTGTTCTCTTCCTTATCATTTTCTAAATAACATTTCTCTTCTCTAGCTTACTTTATTCTAAGAATACAGTGTATAATATATATAACATACAAAATATACATTAATCACCTTTCTGTGTTACCAGTAAGGCTTCTGGTCAACAGTAGGCTATTTGTGGGTAAGCTTTTGGTGAGTCAGAAGTTACACAGGGATTTTCAATTTCTCAGGGAGGTCAGCATTCCTAACACACAAGTTGTTGAAGGGTAAACTATATTTTTATTCTGTTCCATTTTATTTTATAATTTTTAAAAATAATAATTTTGAGTCACTAAGATCAAATAATTATTTAATTGTATAAGACCCTTGGTTTATAAAACACTACTCTGGGCCTTGTTAACACTTAAATTTTTAAGCCTTATTCATTGGAAAAGTACATGGTATCACAAAATTTTTTTTAACGTATTTGTTTGTTTTACAGTGTTGTTAATGTGTTTGATAATAGGTCTATGATCATCATTTAAATGGAGAATGGCATTACCATGATTGTTTCTTCTACTTTTTTGTATTTTCAGAAATATACATAGTCTGTGATGCTTTCTGAGCAATAACAAAAATTGTTCAATGTGCTCTATTGTCTTACAATTCTAAGTTCCTAGAAGATGATCTTTTATTAGCACTGATAAACCTTAAACACATGAAAGCATTGATTTTTTTTTTTCATTATTGCCAAATGTGGCAGTATTAGCTGAGGATTTTTCCTTTGGCTTCACACAGGATCTTGCATTCTCTTCCCCAGTAGCTTGAGAGCAGGGCAGTAGAGGGAGGAAAGAGACTTCAGTTACAATGTTGAGTAATCTTTGTTAAAAGGATCTGGGCTTTGAAGTTCTTGCATCAAGTTTCACTCCACATGGCAAAGTATTATTCTCTGAGATATGCTTTCATATTTTGGATCAGGCCCCAAATTCATTGTTAGTTCTGAAATTTTTACTTCTCTCAGGGAGGGGCAGCCCTTGTTCATTGTACCTGAATCATTAATTTCAAACATGGCGACTTCCCCTAACTCCAGTCAGGGCAAATATAAGGTCACGACTCAGATCGCTTCTCTCCAGCTGGGGGAATGTAAGACAAAATTCTCAGGAATTTTCCTACTTGTCACTAGGGCTCCTGAGGAGTGGGTTGGGTTTAAGAGATTCACCATTCCACAGTCATGTTTCTTTCCTTAGCTATAATTCTTTAAAGCACTGGGTTTTGTCCCATTCTGGTTTTAATTGCTGCTGTGGACTTTTTTATTTGTTAGAGGGGAAAGACGTGGGGGTGCTGATTTGTACTTTCTTATTGTCTTTCAGTTCATTATGAATTGGAGTAGGGATATTCTTCAGGGCAGCTTCATTTCACGCTTATCCAGGAAATTTCTATTAAATTTTGTAACCAGCTTTATGAAGTTATTTATATCTAACTTTATATTAACTAGTTTTTTCTAATTCAGTTACTCTGCTGAAATCTAGTTATAGAATGTCTTACACATATCTAAATTAAAGGATATAGCATTCTCATCTTGAGAGAGAGAAAAAATCTGTAACCACAAATGTGATTCTCCTTTCAAAATGAAAGTCAGTTTTGATTAAAAGAAAATTATGAACCCACTCATCTATTTATAAAGCATGTTCTCACTCATAGGTGGGAACTGAACAATGAGATCACTTGGACTCGGGAAGGGGAACATCACACACCGGGGCCTATCATGGGGAGGGGGCAGGGGGGAGGGATTGCATTGGGAGTTATACCTGATATAAATGACGAATTGATGGGTGCTGACGACTTGATGGGTGCAGCACAACAACATGGCACAAGTATACATATGTAACAAACCTGCACATTATGCACATGTACCCTAGAACTTAAAGTATAATTTAAAAAAAAGACATTTTTATTTTTTTATTCCAATACTGTGTTCTACATATATTCTCTTTGCTGGTCAGAGAGGTTAGAGGATACACAGTACTTGTGACCTGATGAGCTAAACTAAGATCTATTTTATAACTATTTTCTGATATAATGAAATTATTTTTGTTGTTTTTCCACGATTCAGTGCATAGAAATAAGGACTATACTACTATTAAATTCATTTAATATAAAGGCCTGTTTTTAGCCATATGCACTGTAGACTTCTAAATGTTTTCCAAAAGTTAAGAATTATGAAGTATGATTTTAATGTGATTGTGGTAATTCATAAACCAAACAAATGTAATTTTTGAATTTTTAATTTTCCTCCCCAAAGCTGTATTCTTGTTTCCACCAGTACCAAAAACTGTTACCAAAAAACTGTTAGTTCCAGTGTTTGAACAGCAGTTCTTTGTCTCTGCTGTAGCATGTTTAAAAGAAAAATTGCTTCTAAAGTCACAAATCCTGCAACACAATTCAAAACTGTTTATTCTTCAACAAGGAACCTGTAGAATGTGCTATTAAACTGTTAATCTTAATTATTTTCTTCTTGCTCCCCTGTATCTTATCTTCTCATCTCTTTATTTTATGCCTTTTTCATTTTATCTGAGTTCTTCAATGCCTATAATTTTCTGCTCCTTTTTCATGGCGGTCAGGTCATTGTGCACCCTACCAAGAACACCAAATAGCTTATAAACTTTTCTGTGATTTCCAAGATAAATCATTTTGAGCAACATGCCCTTCCATGAGCCTACACATGATTTTTTTTTTCCATTCTCCAATTGTATTTCTATTGGCCCTGTGTAAGTTTTGTTCTGTGTACTTATCTTCAAATAAGAGGATCCCTATAAAGATGTGGTATTTCCAAAAGACCAGGGAAATAGCAGGTCATTGGCCCTGCTCATTCTTCGGCTGGATGACAGTCAAAATTCCATTTGAGGCTTACTGCAGGTTAATATGTGCAGTTTCTAATTTAATTCCCAGTGTCTTCCAGGCCTTCATGTGGTTCAGCTAAATTTAGGTGAGATTGTCTTCAAATTCCACCTCTTAGGTGTCTGATAATCCTAAGAGATTGTGCACAATTTACAATCCATGGCATTTCCTGAAACCAGGACTCTTCCTATTTTCAGACTACTTACCTCTGCTTTAAATGTTCTAGGATGCAATGATCACCTCAGTTTCTCCCTACTTCCTAATTGGTAAGAGTTGAAAACACTTGCATCCACAGAGCTTCACTATCCAAACAGAGAAGTCAGGACACCTGTGTCAACATGACTTAACTATTTATACTAGGACATTATTAAAGGAAGATAAGGATGTCAACAAATACATAATTTCATTTATTGCTTTACAAAATTCCTGAAAACAAGTTCATAAAAAAAAAATCTAAGCAGCTTGCCCAGGAAATATTTTACTTATTAGGAATCATTCAAGATCCTCACACCATTGTAATTGTCAATCTTAAACTATTATGTTACGAACTTTGCTCAATTCTAACATGTTTCCACCTTGAAATACCAACCTTAAGCCACTTAAGTCTGGATAACCTTTACAAAAATCCTCCTGTGATCTGCCTCTTCTATGACACTTCTAAGATGATCAAGGTGGGCTTCTGCTTTATGGCATTAGGTCTAATAAATTTAGTTCTGATTGGTCAACAGGTTTTCTGATAGTCTTCTGAAGAGTTGACATCTCGTAGATATATATATCATCTTGATGAGCTCACTTTATTTTAATATAGAGAAAAAAATGGGAGCATTTTGACATCCTCCATGAGTATGAGTAGAAGATTCACTTTTCTAGTTCTCTAGCTGATTTGCCCCAGGTCTAAATCAGAGATTAGTAATTGAGGTAGATATCTTCCATTATTTCATGTAGGTAAGATTTGATGTGGCAAAACACGGTTAGGCTAGGATAATAGTTGTATTGTTTCAATCCAGACATTGGTAATATTGGTCTTTGGAGTTTCTCCAAGACTGTACCATAGGTTGTCTCCAAGAATTACATTTAGACTGTTTTCATTTTCACTACATTTTTATTTTTTTAACTATTTTAGAAGATGTTAGAAGATAGTCCATGGAGGACTTTTAGGCAGATATCATTTTAAACCACAAATATGTGATGCTTTTCAAAGGAAAATATTTGAGTCTATCATTCAAATTGGTCATTCTTTTTTTTTCACTTCTGTTTATTAAACTGATATTTACTGAGTATCTACCCTGGGCCAACGATTGTGAAAGGCATGGAAGATTTGTATTCCTTACCTTCCAGGATAACATACTAAAGTAGTCTATTCAATGATAGCTTTTATATATCTATTCCTTATGTGAACATAGATTTTTCTCCTCCTCAAAAAAAAAAAAAACTATTCCCATAATTTAAAGTGGGATTAAATGTTAGTGAGGAACAAAAGGTATGAAAAATATATACAAATTATTTAAATTAGGATCAAGAGTTCTTGCCTCAAATTTATAATTTTGAAAATGCTACATTTCAAACAGGCTTATTTTATCATGTATTTTTCTAGAATAGTCTGGTAAAGGGTCATTTATATAAATACTTGAGAAAACTTGCAATTTGCTCCAGGCTAGAAGTGAATACTAACCTAACTCCTCCATGTTGGAAGGCAGCCCCATTAAAAAATTATAGAGAACTGGTGGGTTTTACATTTGTTGGAAATGATTTCCAAATAAATTCAATAATCATATCCTGAAATCCAGTTATACAAGGTCTATATTATGTGTACTACTGAAGTGAAAGTGACTTCTAAGAATTTTTAATATGTGCTAGTTTTCCCATCAACATAACTTATGGTCGACCGAGTTTATATTAATAGTCTACATTAGTCTACTGTTAACTAATGGCTAACAAAAAAATGAAAAGGTCATGTTATGCCAGATTTAGTCCTAAAATTACTACAGCAAAACAGAATTTATGAAGATATGATGGGTGATCTCACTAGTGTGCAATGATCTTGTGTCTTAATTTTTCCAGGACAACCTCTACACCAAATGTTTTGTCTTGTCATTCCATAAGAACTATTCAAAATAATTAGGTTGACTTCAGGTCAAATATCATGGTCCAATTTTCTCTGTGGTATAGTTTCCATGGAGTAAAATCCACCATACAGAACTACATCTCTCACACTATAAATTCATTAATATTCCACAGAGAGTTTTATAATTGATTGCATTCAGCTATGCTTGGTGTGAATAGTGCTGGTAGTGCTGAATAGTGTAAATGCATTTTTACCTTTTCTTGAGTGAAAGTTTTTAAAAGAGAAAGTAGGAAGGACACATAAGAGTGTTGGGTGCATGTGGGGTATATGAATTAGTATTAGAGAATATTAATGAAGATAGGAGAGGTCCCAGATAAAGAGATTTAAAAAATAAAACTTTATATTTTGTTATCTCAGAATTTGCCTGGATTTGGCCCTACATACAATGGCTTTTCCGCTCGTGCACAGTAAGAGTTACATGTCAGTTATATACACAGTTTGATTCCGTTAATTATGCTTATCAATAACTATTAAATGGAGAACAGCTCTCCATTTAATTTAGTTAGTTGCTCTCCTTTCCCTGATTACAGGGAGAAAATGTATGTTCATGATCATCTAATACCAAAGTGATTTTGGGGAAAGGAAGGTATTGTTTCCACCCCCAGAAATTATGCAAATTCTATCCTGGCCTTGGGGATATTCACTGAAGCCAAGTTCCACAAGGAAAATTCCGGTCTTTGCAAACCCAGTATAAAAAGCCTCTGTAAGCTGGCAAGTTCTAAGGCCATCTTGACAATATTAAAGTTCAGAACAATTTACTCAAAGTAAGCCTGAGGATTTCTTAACAACTCAACCTCTGCAATCTGACCTGGAGCTTAATCTGAAATTCCCAGTCTATCTCAGCATCAAACTATCCTTTGAAATGGAGAGAGAACAGGAGCTGACACCTTTTCAGTTTATACCGTCTACATACATGTCTGAACAGAAGGCAGAAATTCATGAGACATCATTAGACACTAGAAGAGGTTTTAAAATTCCCATTGGCAAAGAATCTATGTGGGATGAAGTAGGTTAAAGTCTTCCTTGAGACAGGGAATGCCCCTCAAAAAGTCCCCTCTACCCTGAGAAACGTCATGACCAAGCAGTGAACTCCCATCAGATGCAAGTAGACAAGACAGAATTGTGCTGCCCATGGCGCTGAACACTTCTATGAAGGATCTTATCTTGTATTTGTGCTTGTATTTAGTAGAACTGTGAAAATCATAATCAAAAAAGAGGACAACATGAATACATTTCCTTCCTACTACCTTAAAGAATGGCAATGATGCAGAGGGCAAAAAAAATGGAAAAAAAGCTGGAAACAAAGGAAGTAAATGGTCAGGAAAGGAATAGTGACCAAACAGATAAGGAAGAGATTTATATGAAACACAAAAATTAACCCACAAAAGGTCATATGATAAGCAAATTTTATCAGTGTCTCTATTCTACAGAAATGTGTCTGTGGCCCAACCAAGGACAGTGAGGCCCCAGAATCTGAGATAAGGCACAGATTTAATATGGAAGTAGCAAAAGAGGATATATGTTATCTACCTCTAAAATCTTCAAAAGTACAGAATCAAGCTTTTAGTATGCAGATGTTGGTGTGATCCAGTTTGAGACCTCTCAAAATAAAATATTCCTGGAAGCAGAGGGAAGATATTGGTAATGAAAGAGGTTGAGGAATTTTGTTAGCCAAAGGAAAGGCTTTCTGCAACTTGGAACTCCCTTCAGGTTAAACTTCCATGCCAAATACTTATTCATGCCAAGAGCTTTTCAAAGAAGTCTGCAAGTGAAATAAAAACACCTGTCATGACTTTGGGTGAACCCTTCTGGACATTTGGCAAAAAGAGATCTTCTTGCTCTGTGATATAGAATGCAACCAGTTACACACTGCAATTATCAAGCAATCTGTAGTGTAGAAGACCTAGTCCATGTACACTCCTTCCAAAAGCTGTGACTGGCCTGGCACCTAAATTGTCTCATTAAATTCTGCAACCTGAAGCCATTCTCTATCTTTAAGAGCATGAGAGCATGTTTTCTATTTGTATGACCTAGTTGGGAAGGCTGACTAAACCAAACTGTGTGGCATCAACTCCCAACCACACCTCACCACTTCCACCCCCTGTGCTTTTCACAAAGGGGTGGTCCCATATGGGAAGCCTACAGAGTACCCTAGTGAAAAGTCCACAGAGCAGACTACCAGGCCCTCGCTAGGAAAACTCAAGAAGTAATAAGAAAGAAGTTTATTCTTTCTTCAACTTCCATGAGAAAACAGCTGCCTCACTCACTCATGGCCAAAGTGATATGGCCCAATGAACCTGGGCAGCTTCCGTTACTCCAGACCATCAAATCTTCTTCCCCCCAAATCACCATAAAAGTCACTCCTACTGGTTGCAATTCTGTAAGTAAGTTAATCAGCTTGCCTGTTCTTGGATTTCCTCACTTTTAAAAATGCTTATTTGTTTTACACATTCCATATTCTAGGTAAGCTTTCATTTGACGAAAGTTTTCTACAGCTTTATCAGTCAGGGCTATTAATTGCAAACAATACAAACTGTCGTCCGTTTTGTGTTGCTAAACAGAATACCTGAGACTGGGTAATGTACCAAGAAAAGTGGTTTATTTAGCTCACAATTCTGTAGGCTGGAGAGTTCAAGGGCATGGCACTGGCTTCTAGTGAGGGCTTGTGTTCTATGTCATCACATGGTGGAAGGTCAAAGGGGAAGCAACTACCTGCAAGGGGGCAAAACACAGGGGCATCCTCACTTTATAACAACCCACTCTCATGGTAACTAATTCATTCCTGTGAGAACTAATCCAGATGCTCAAGAGTGAGAACTCACTATTACAAGAATGGCATGAAGCCTCCCATGAAAGAAAATCTCCTTTGATTCAAACACCTCCCACTAGGCCCCACCTCTCAACATTGGAAATCAAATTTGGCCATATTGGAAATCAAATTTCAACATCAGTTTCAGAGGGGACACATTCAGACCATAGAAGAAACCTACTGAAAAAACTTTTAAGGAATTTATTAAAAGAATCTTGTTCATAGAACCTTGTAGGAAAATCAGAAATGAAAGGTGCACAGCCAGGAGCAACAGCTAATATTACAGCTCAGAGATACTCTGATGAAGATACCTGCAATGGAATGAATATTTTTGTGCCTCCCCAAATTTATGTTGCAATCCTAACCCCTAATGTGATGGTATTAGAAAATGGGGCCTTAGAGAAGTAATTAGGTGGGTGGGGTTCTGATGAATGAAATTAGCACCCTTATAAAAGAAACCCCAAGCTCTCTTATTCTCTTGGCACCATGTAAGAAGACAATGAGAAGATAATAATCTGCAACTCAAGAGGGTCCTTACCAGAACCTGACCATGATGGTACCCTAATCTTGGACTTCTTGCCTACAAAACTATTGGAAATAAATTTCAGCTATTTATAAACTATCAAATCTATGATACTTTTAAAATTATCTCAATATTTACCACAAACCAATGAAATGGATACTATTATGATCTTCATTTTATAGAAAATTAAACTAAGGCTTAAAGAGGCTAAATTACTGTACAACGTCATAAAACTAACACATAGTGGAGCTATGACTTGAAATTCAACAGAACACAATTTTAGGGAGAACGTAATGACTTCAATTTTTCACTCTTTGAGGGAGAGGTGTCTGTAAATCATCCGAATATACACTTGTACTTGGAATCATATAAACAAGTCTGACTGTGAGAGAAGAGTTCAAGAGAGGTAATAGGTAACTAGAATAAAATCTTTGAACAATATCATAAAAACCACTTAGGAATTTTAAACCTACACTAGCCTCTGATCCTATTTTTATCATTAATAAGCTGTGACACTCATAGATACATGAGAATAATGAACAATACATATGATTTTCAAGGATCTTCTTTTTGACAATTTGTAAGATTCACCAGAAATAGTTTACATGTCAAAAATGAGAATTAGTCTTCTAGAAGGAAAAATCAGAGAGAAACACATCCAAACTTCAAGAATTCTTAAAATTTCCCAATCAGCCAACAATATTGTAATTTACACAAGGGAAGGAATTCAGAAAATCAACAAGCAACATAAACTTTATCACAACTGACAAGTTTTGTCCCAACCTTCAACAACTGATTTTGGTAATTTTTAAATATCTTGTAGTTAGTATTGGATACGAAATTCAGCCAAATCCATTTAGTCATTTGGAAAAATAACTACAAAGGTTTCAGTTACTAAAGTATACAGGTTTAGTCATTTAGGAAGGTAACTACAAAGTTTCAACATGTCTATAAGGGTCTATGATCCACTCTGTCTCCTAGCCAGGTTAAATAAAGGTCATCATGTGTAGAAGCTTGTCAATGAGTAAGAGGAATAACTTGAAATAGGTGGGAAAAAAACTGGAAGAACCTGAGACAAAGAGTTGGATAGATGATCTCTTTCAGCCATAAGATATGAATCTATGATTTTTATGGTACATAAAGCTTTATTGTGGTATAATTTACGTTTCGTCAAATGTGCCCGTTGTAACTGTATACATTATTTTTTAGTAAATTTATGGTTTTAGAGCATTTTCATCATCTCAAAAACTTCCCTAAGCCCATATGCAGTAAATTCCTGCTACCACCCCTAATTCCAAGCAACTATTGCTTTCATTTCAGTCTTCCTTTTAACATAACTTTTTAAGAGTCAGTCATATACAGCATATATCAAACAGTTTGTTCTTATTTATTGCTGAGAAGTGTTCCATTGTATAGCTATATCACATTTTGTTTATCCATTCACTAGTTGATAGACAGCTAGATTGTTTCCAGTTTTGGCTATTGGGAATAACATTGCTGTGAACATTCATTTTCTGAGCTTTCGTATAGACGTATATTTATTTTCATTTCTCTTGGGTAGAATTGGGTGGAATTTCTGTGTCATATGATTCTATTATTCTAAAAGCAAAATCTAAATTGAAAAGTGATCAAAGAAAAGCTATTTTGGAAATATTAAATCAAAAAATAAAAAGTAGCCAAATTCCTGTCCTAAGCTGTCATATCATTTCATAATGAAAGACCATTATTTATTTTCATGTTTTTGGTTCTTCTCGCACAGATGGTCAGCCCAGCAGAACGATTGCACACCTCATTGTAGATCCTTCTGTTTATCCTTTGAGAACAACCTATTCTTTGCCACTTAGAAAACAAAAGAAAGCAAGAAGGCCAAACTCCTCACCAATGCCTCTTCTTTTCCTCACCTGCTTTCTCACCAGGGCTTCCTGGAATTTAGACTTATATTCTAAGTAAACAGGACACTGGTCAGCCCTTTATGAATTTGGAAAGATTTAACAAAACTGTACAGAAACTTCTCTGGCAGTTCTTTCTGACTCCCTTGCTGCTTTCTCTGCTTACTTTTGTCCCTTAAATATCCATATTTTCTGGGGAATCTATTGCCTGACTCCTCTTCTTATTCCCGCCAAATGGTCTTACTTACCATTCTTTCACATATCCAGGACCCCCAAATCCACTCATCCTACTCCAAGACTTACATTTGCAGCTTCCTTTTTAATCCGCTACTCAGTCACCTACTGTAACTCAGCATTTCAAGAACTGAATTCCTCATCTTCATCCACAGACCTGCTTCCCCTACTTGATTCCTCATTTTAGGAATTGAGATCATTTTCCACCCCAGTCTGCAGCATAAAAGTCATCCTTAGCTTCTACTCCTCCCTTTAATCTTTCCCCACATATAATCAAACACTACTTCTGTGAATTCCACCCTCTAAGGTTGTGTCTGGCCCTCATCTCCCTTGCAAATGCGCATGTCTCAGTTGTGGCCCTCTCATCTCTTCGCTGGATCACCCATTTGCCCTGCCTGCAACTTGTTTTCTCCATCCTCGGTATTGGCTCCAGGGTCATTTTCATAGAATGAAAGTCTGGTCATGTCTCTACCCAGTTTAGAATCCATCGGGGCACCCAATCACATTCAGAAAAACAGTCAGCATTTTAAACATGATTTCTTTCTTTCTTTTTTTTTTTTTTTTTTTTTTGAGACTGAGTCTCACTCTGTCGCCCAGGCTGGAGTGCAGTGGCGCGATCTCGGCTCACTGTAAGCTCTGCCTCCCGGGTTCACGCCACTCTCCTGCCTCAGCCTCCCGAGTACCTGGGACTACAGGTGCCCGCCACCACAGCCGGCTAATTTTTTTGTATTTTTAGTAGAGACGGGGTTTCACCGCGTTAGCCAGGAGGGTCTCGATCTCCTGACCTCGTGATCTGCCCGCCTTGGCCTCCCAAAGTGCTGGATTACAGGCGTGGATCTGGGCAAGTTTTTTAAACTCTGTGTGTCAATTTCCTCATTAGAAAAATATGGAAAATAGTAGTATCTACCTCATTGCATTATTGGGAAATTGAAATTAGTTAATTCATCTAAGACACTTTGAAGGTTGATATTCTTCTTCATCATTATCATCATCATCATGATAATGGAAGAAATGAATAAACTATTAATAGCAATCTCAAGACAGTAATAATTAAAATAAGAGAATGTAATTTTGTTCTTCCCCTTCCCCAAGACTACAAAGACAGAAATACATAGAGCCAATGAAATCTTGAAGAGTACCTCCATTAACACGGGTGATACAGTGTCCAGGGGCAAGGAAAGAGACTGTTTCAAAATAAAAGGGACTGGTGATTAGCTTTATATGTTTTAGAGAGGTCAAGAAGATAGAAAATTGAGGCAAGGTCATTTGGATCTGGGTACTGGGCAGTCTCTCAAAGAAGAGTACACTTCTAGAGGAATGGAAAGGACAGAAGTTACACTGCTGGGGGTGGAAAGGTGGAGGAAGTGCTGAGGAAACCAGGATACGGATGCAGACCAGCTCTTCAAGAGACTTGACAGCAAAGGGGACGGTTAAAGTACAGCAGAGGTGAAGGGGAGCAATAGAATGCTTATGGGTTCAATTTCCTAATCACACTGCTTTGCCAGTTTGTCCATTTGAGGGGGTAAATGTTGCCTGTACCAGAGGAAATAAATGCCTGTCACCTTAGGGACAACTTCTCTATTTGCTAACCATCAGTGTCTTGCCAAGAGTAAAATGGATGACAACATCCTATGGGGAAATGTCTGAATTTTTTTTTTTTTTTGCATTGCACCATTTACCTGAAGAAGTTCATTGCTTCACTATTCTTGCCACATCTTATGGTGAAGAGACAGACCTGGAGGGAGAAGAACAAGGATGCCCCTCCCTTGCTAAAATATGTAAGGAATGTGTTAAATGTTTGAGTCACAGATATCCATCAAGACATTAGTCACTTTTATGTAGCTCATCATGATACATTGTAAGTTTAAAAATTTCAAGTAAATTGATTTATTTACTAAGTACTAAATATTAAATTTAAAAATGTACTATTTTTTCTCATTAAAATCAAATCAAATTTCATGTACAAATAGTAAAAACAATAAAGTATAAAAAGCAAAAATTAAAACATGTAATCCTACCACCCACAAGAAAGTGTTAACAGTTTAATATATTTTCAACCAGTTTCTTCTATATATTTACATATGTACATACATGCATAAAATTTTCCTAAATTAATAGAGTATTTATTATAAACTTTCTACCCTGCCTTGTATCACTTGATATCAAACCATAGGTGTTTTTCCATGTTCTTAAGCATTTATTGAAAACATAACTTACAATAATTATATAATATTTCCTTTATTTTATTGGATAACTTTATTTTTGTTGAATGCATAGCAAGTTTTTTTTTTTTTTCATTTTCATCTTATTTTTCACTATAAATAATGTGGCAAAAAAAAAACCTTGTCCAGTAGCATTTGACTCTAAGTGTGATAATTTCTTAAGAATCATTCCTAGCCAGGCATGGCGGTACATGCCTTTAGTCCCAGCTACTCAGGAAGCTGAGGCAGGAGAATCGCTGAGGCCAAGAGTTTGAGGCTGCAGTATACTATAATTGCACCTATAAATAGCCACTGCACTCCAGCTTGGGAAACATAGTGATGCCCCAAAATCTATAAGAAAAGTAAACAAATAACCAAGAAGAAAACAAATAACCCTATTAAAAAGTGACCAAAGGACATGAACAGACACTTCTCAAAAGAGATATAGAAGTGGCCAACAAACATTATGAAAAAATCCTCAACATAACAAATTATCAGAAAGATGCAAGTCCAAACCCACAATCAGATACCATCTTACACCAATCAGAATGACTATCAATAAAAAGTCAAAAAATAACAGACGTTGGTGAGGTTGTGGAGAAAAGGGAACACTTACACACTGGTGGTGGAAATGCAAATTAGTTCAACCCCCATGGAAAGCAGTTTGGAGATTTCTCAAATAACTTAAAACTGGACTACTATTTGACCCAACAATCCCATTACTGGGTATATATCCAAAGGAATTTAAATCAATCATTCTACTAAAAAGACACACACATGTATTTGTTGATTGCAGCACTATTCACAATAGCAGAGACATGGAATCAACCCAGGATCCATCAGCTGTGGATGGATAAAGAAAATGTGGTACATATACATTATGGAATACAATGAAGCTATAAAAAAAGAATGAAATCATGTGCTTTGCAGCAACATGGATGCAGCTGGAGGCCATTATCCTAAGCACGTTAACACAGGAACAGAAAACCAAATACCGTGTGTTCTCACTTATAAGTGAGAGCTAAACATAGGTACACATGGACATGAAGATGGGAACAGTAGACATTGGGGATTCCAAGAAGGGGAGACAGATAGAAGGGGGAGGGCTGAAAAACTACCTAACAGGCATTATGCTTGTTTCTTGGGTGACAGGATCATTAGAAGCCCAAACCCCAGTATCACACAATATATCCTTTTAACAAACCTGCATATGTACCCCCGAATTGAAAATAAAAATAATTTTTTATAAAATAATTGATTTCTATAATTATAATAATAAAGTACTCCTCATTAGAGAGCACACATTGCTGTATTATTTTCCAGACATTAATAACAATTGATAATCCTACCATCAATGTGGGATGGGACTAAACTCCCTACACTCATCCTTGCCAGCAATCCTAGTATCATTTTCCATATGATCTGTGAAATATTATCCCATTTTTATTTGCATTTTCACTTACTGATGAATTTTAATTTTTTTAGTATCCATTATAGTCCATTTATATTTCTTCTTTTTATGTTGTTTGAGCATTATTTTATTGGAGCCTTGTTTTGCTTAATGATTTTTACAGCTCTCTTTGTGAGAAAAATATTAACCCTCTGCCACATTTATCTTTTCATTTTGATGCTTTTTTGCTTTCTTACATAGCTAAAATGTGATACTGTTAAACTTTGTATGCCAGAATGTTAATGTAGTTTAAATATTTGGCACATCCTGGTGGCTTTTATTCTTAGAAGGATTTTTAGTCTAAATTAGATGAATTTTATTCATATTTTTCTTTCAAAACATGGTTTTATATGTAACTCTTTAACCCATCTGTAGTTTACTTTGGCTTATAAAATAAGGTGATGTTTTAACTTTATATGTTCCAAATATCAGTCAATCATCACAGCACAATTTTGTTAAATTATGACCCAATAATCCTCTCTCCTACTAATTTGTAGGACCACCTTTATGGATAATACACTAAGTCTTCTAACTACTAAGGTGTACTTCTGTATTTTCTGTTCTGTTCCATTGATTTGGATACTAATAATGTAACATTTTGATGACCAACTTTAGAGTATGCTTTGACACCTAGTAGGATACTAATAGCATTTTGTTATTTTATGTCTGGCTTCCTGTGCTTTTATTTCCCCAGAGAAATAATTTGTGTCCACACTGAATTCCCAAGACATATGTAGGAAATACCATTTTTTAAAAATCTCAAATGGTCCCATCCAACTTTTCCAATTACCCCTTGACTCCTGGAAAACAATCTTTCTCTGGTGATGAAGGGGTGATGGGCCCAAGTATCTTCCTTGTAGAGGCAACTGAAGAACAGATCTCCCTGAAGTAGGCACATATCCTGTTGAACACACTGATTCCCAACCTATGCATTGGAAAGATGAGAATGACTAATTTTCAAAAGCAAGGTCTCTGAGTTTTCAATAAAATAAACCAAAGGAGTTTCTTCTTAGGTTTTCAGCCCTTCAGTTATAAACCTTAATTGAATAAGAAAATCATTTTCTTCATCAAAGTGTCTAACAAAAGATATTCAGTGTGCTAATAGGTCCTATAAAATGAGTTAGCTGTTTGCACTATTATTACTTTTTCTTTCCAAATTTTATTTTAGGTTCAGGTGGTATATGTGCAGGTATGTTACATGGGTCAATTGTGTGTCATGGAGGTTTGGTATATATATTATTTCATCATTCAAGTAATCACCAAATGTACTCAATGTTTAGTGCCCACTTATAAGTGAGAACACATGGTATTTGGTTTTCTGTTCCTGTGTTAACTTGCTTAGGATAATAGACTCCACCTGCATCCACATTGCTGCAAAAGGACATGATTTCATTCTTCTTTATGACTGCTTAGTATTCCATGATGTATATGTACCGAATTTTCCTTATCCAATCCACCATTGATAGGCACCTGGGGTAATTCCATGTCTCTGCTACTGTGAATAGTGCTGCAATCAACAAGTGTGTGTGTTTGCCATTTTCATAGGATGATTTAAATTCCTTTGGGTATATATACAGTAATGGGATTGCTGGGTCAAATAGTAGTCCAGTTTTAAGTTATCTGAGAAATCTCCAAACTGCTTTCCACAGGGGCTGAACTAATTCACAATCCCACCAGCAGTGTGTAAGCATTCCCTTTTCTCCACAACATTGCCAGCATCTGTTATTTTTTGACTTTTTTATTACTAGTCATTCTGATTGGTGTGAGATCGTATCTCATTGTGCTTTTGATTCGCATTTCTCTAATGATTAGTGATTGCATGCCTTTTTTCATGTTTGTTGGTCATGTGTATTGTATGTCTTCTTCTGAGAAATGTCTGTTTATTGTCCTATACCGAAAGTCCTAGTCAGAGCAATCAGGCAAGAGGAGGAAATAGAAGTCATCCAAATGAGAAGAGAAGAAGTCAAACTATCTCTCTTCACAGATGATATAATTATATATCTAGAAAACCCCATAGTCTCTGTCCAGAGAGACTCCTAGATCTGGTAAACAACTTCAGCAAAGTTCCAGGATACAAAATCAATGTACAAAAATTAGTGGTATTTCTATACACCAACTGTTACCAAACTGAGAGCCAATGCAAGAACACAATCTAATTTACGGTGGCCAAAAAAGAATAAAATACCTAGGAACAAAGCTAACAAGGGAGGTGAAAGATCTCTACAATGAAAACCATAAAACTGCTGAAAGAAATCAGAGATGACACAAACAAATGGAAAAATATTCCATGCTCATGGAGAGAAAGAATCAGTATTGTTAAAATGGCCATACTGTCCAAAGCAATTTACAGATTCTATGCTATTCCTATGAAATTACCAATGGCATCTTTCACAGAACTAGAAGAAACTGTTCTAAAATTGATAAGGAACTAAACAAGAGCCAAAAATAGCCAAAACAATCCTAAGCAAAAAGAACAAAGCTGGAGGCATCACACTACACTATTATTTTTTAACTTATTAAGTCTCTTTCTGTAGTATAAAGAGTACAAAATACCAATTCCTACTCAATTTTCAAATTGATTCTCACAAGTAAAATCTTTCTTTGGCAGGGGAAATTGTAGTTGAGAAGCTGTTTCTTCCTGTAAAGAAGTAGGAACACAATGGCTATTTACTAAAAATGCATAGATCTCTGTTTTGTGATGATCCAAAAGACAAGCCGCACCAACTTCTTAAAGGGAGGAAAACAACTACATTTGTAGCCAGTTTGTTAAAGATTCCTTTCATTGGGACTTAGCACTAACAAATGCTTTTCTGGATATCAGAAAGCTGCATGCTTAAACATTGCCAAGTCACTTCCTCAACTTCATTGGCTCATGCACGACCTTTAAAATTTCTCTCCCGCTAAATCAATCCAGTCTAAACATATCACCAACTAACCATGCCTGTGCATTTCAAATGTCAGCATTCTCAACAGCTCAGTAAAAAGTGCTTTCTTATAAGGAAAACTTGGGATTCCATATTCCATTGAGGTTGTTTCCATCTAAAAACATTAACACCACTTTACTCTGAAAATAACTCTATTGGATAGGAGAATGCCAAGATTTTGGCTTATTTGAGAGGTTTGGAACCTTTCTGTTTGAAGTTGCTCCAATAAACAATCTTAATCCTATAAATTAAAAAATAAAAACATGATAGTACTTAATTGAACTAAATGATGTTCTCTTTATTTTATTTGCAAAAGAATTGGAGGGAAATTGGTTTACTTTATTCTAAAATAATAAGCTATGGAAAATAAAGTTCCCTCTGTCTTCAAATTTTCAATTTTTACATTTATAACATGAGAGACCTTGAAGCCATATTCGACATTTCTTTGTCTCCATGTTTAATGCCTTAGGTTAATCAGTTTACAATTTTAAAGCTCATGTCATCTATCCAAATCTTCTGGGAAGTCAACAGTGATTTGGAATTTGTTTGAATTGACTTTGACTTTACTTGATAATAAACTTTACTATAGTTTCTTCTCAAGTAACATTGAGGCAAGAGGTTTACATAAGCATTTATAGGGTATGGTAACCTAAAAAATATAAGCATTACAGAAGATAGGCCACCTAAATGTTGAATAATCAGTTATTAGAATGAGTAGTATAGAGATGCTAGCTAAAGGGAGATCTGATGCCCAGGGTAACATGCAAACAGGCAATAATGGATGTGTATAGTGATGGGGAGAGGAGAGCAAGGAGGGAAGAGTATGTTAAAAAATCATTTTTATAAATGATTGACAGATATATACATATAAATACATATTAAATGTAAATTTTATAGTGTATTCAGTGCTTCTTTGGTCCCACAATTAGTCCTTAAAACAATCCTAGAATTTAGACACTACTGTGCTCAAAATAATCAGCTCTGCTGTTCAATTTAATGACTAAGTATTATTCAGCACCTATGGGAATAGGGTCTAAGTTCCTGCCAGTTACCACCTCTCTGAGGGACAGTGAGCAAAACACTCTGCAGTATCCCAGTATTAAGCACCCCATGGCTTAAAATGAGCACAGTAACCTTTTCCATCAATGCTTTCTCATCAAACATTATGTTGACTTTTGTGGAGCCACCAATATTGAAGTAAAACCTTCAAAGATTAATTTCCTAGATTTTATCTTAAAATTTTAAAAAAACCTACTGTCTTTAAAATAAAGTTGTTCTGTTTCCTAAATGTGTTATGTTATACTTAATGACCCAATATCAAGAGAGAACACTCGTGGAATGAGGTGGTCTGTCCTTACTCTGACTTCCTGTCAGAGGATAGAATAAGTCTTCTCATGAATTGTAAGGCAGTATCACCCAAAACTTCTATGATATTTACAGTGGCTGGTATGCACTCAGAAATTTCCAAATGATGTGGTTCGGGCTTGTGTCCCTGACCAAAACTCTTGTCAAATTGTAATCTCCATTGTTGGAGGTGGGGCCTGGTGGAAGATGATTGAATCATGAGGGCAGACTTTCCCCTTGGTACTGTGTTACAATAGTGAATGAGTTTTCATAAGATCTGGTTGTTTAAAAGTGTGTGGCACTTACTCTCACCTCTCTCTTCATCCTGCTCTGGCCATGTGAAGTGCTCACTCCCCCTTTGCCTTCTGTTATGTTTGTAAGTTTCTTGAAGCCTCCACACAAGCAAAGCAGATGCCAGCATCATGCTTCCAGTATAGCCTGTGGAACCATGAGCCAATTAAACCTCTTTTCTTTATGAATTACCTAGTCTCAGGTCTTTCTTTGTAGCAGTTCTCTTTACAAAGAAAGAGAACACTAATATAAGATTGGTACCAGGAGTAGGGTATTGAAATAAAAATACCTGAAAATGTTGAAGTCGCTTTGGAACAGGCTAACAAGCAGAGGTTGGAAGAGTTTGAAGGGCCTGGAAGAAGATAGGAAGGCAAGGAAAAATTTGGGACTCCCTCAATGTTGGTCAAATCATTGTGCCTGAACTGCTGATAGTAATATGGACAATAAAGTCCAGGCTGAGGAGGTCTCAGATGGAAACGAGAAACTCATTGGGAACTAGAGCAAAGGTCATTTCTGTTATGCCCTAGCAAAGAGGTTGACTGCATTGTGCCCCTGCTCCAGGAATCTGTGGAACTTTGAACTTGAGAGTGGTGATTTAGGGTATCTGGAAAAAGAAATTTCTAAGCAGCAAAGCATTCAAGATATAACCTGGCTGCTTCTAATATCCTATGCTCATATGTGTGAGCAAAGAAATGACTTAAAACTGGAACTTCTATTTAAAGAGGAAGCAAAGTATAAAAGTTTAAAAAATTTGCAGCCTGGCCATGTGGTAAAAAAGAAAAGCCCATTTGCAGGATTTGCAGGGGAACAATTCAAGCAGGTTGCAGAAATTTGAACAACTAAAAGGAAGGCAAATGCTAATAGCAAAGGCAATAGGGAAGGGACCTCAAAAGCATTTCAGAGACATTCACAGTAGGTCTCCCATTACAGGCCCAGAGGCCTAGGAGAGAAGAATGGTTTTGTGGGGTAGGTCCAGGGCCCTGCTTCCCTGTGCAGGCTTAGGACATTACTCTCTGCATCCCAACTGCTCCATCTCCTGCAGTTGCTAAAGGGGCCCCAGATACAGCTCAGGCCACCACATCAGAGGGTGGAAGCCATAAGTCTTGGCAGTTTCCACATAATATTAAGCCAGTGGATGTAGAGAGTGTAAGAGCTGAGAATTGGGAACCTCTGCCTAAATTTCAGAGGATGTATAGAAAAGCCTGGATGACAGGGAGAAGTCTGCTGCAGGGGCAGAGCCCTCATGGACAACCTCTACTAGGGCAGTGCAGGGGGAAAATGGGAGGTTGAAGACCCCACACAGAGTCCCCACTGGGGCACTGCCTGGTAGAGCCATGAGATTCTGCCTATAAGCCTATAAAATAAAAAAACAAGTTAGTTACTTCCAAGACACAATGAGGATATAGACATTGGGTATATACTCCCATTCCAAAACATAGAAATAGGCCAAGAGAGGGGCTACAGGCCCCATTCAGGTCTGACACTCAGCAGGGCAGTCATTAAATCTTAAAGCTCCAAAATCATCTCCTTTGACATCACGTCTCACATCCAGGGCACACTGGTGCAGGTAGTGGGCTCCCAAGGCCTTGGGCAGCTCCATCTCTGAGGGTTTGCAGGGTACAGACCCCAATGGCTGCTTTCATGGGCTGGTGCTGAGTGTGTGTTGGATATGGGGCCTGGTGGAAGGTGACTGGAACATGGGGGCAGATTTTCCCACTTGCTACTGTGTCACAACAGTGAGTGAGTTCTCATGAACTGGTTGTTTAAGAGTGTGTAGAACCTTTCTTCTCTGTCTCTTTTTCCTGCTCCAGCCACGTGAAGTGCTCACTACCCCTTTGCCTTTTGCCATGTTTGTAAGGTTCCTGAGGTCTCCCCAGAAGCCAAGCAGATGCTAGCATCTGCAGAATTGTGAGCCTAAACCTCTTTTCTTTATAAATTTCCCAGTCTCCAGTATTTCTTTATAGCAGTGCAAGAATGGAATAATACACCAAGTCTCCCAAGAAACAAAATCCAGAAATAAATAGACTAAAAACAGACTGAGAGGTGATCCAGATTTTAGAGTTCTCATAGGTGGACTTTAAAATAAGTGTGATTAATATCTTCAAGAAAATGGATGACAAATTGAAACTTTAATCAGAAAACTGCACTATAAGAAAAAAATAAAATAGAAATTATCAAACATAAAAATAACTAGATTAGCAATATAGTAAATGAGTTTAATTTATAGAATGGCTGTCACTGGTGCAAGAATTAGAGAGCTAGAAGACAGATCAGTAAAAATTTCTAAACTAAAACATAAAATATATGTAGAACATGCAGAATAGAATGTGAAATGTATAGGTTATAGTGAATATGTCTACGTATGTGTCATTTAGTCCTTGAGGGAAACAAGAGATAAAATTGAGCATAAATAGTATTTAAAGAGTAATAATCTATCAATACTTCTTGGCCTTTTGGCTAAAATCAAGTAAAGAGTAATTATTCTTATCTAGATTAACGAAGATAAAGAGAGAGAAGATTCAAATTACAAAAATCAGGAATGAAAGACGATATTACTATAGAACTTCAGGGGAAAAAAAAGGGTTATATGGGAATGTTATAAAGAACCATATGCTGACAAATTAGATAGATGAAATGGATGAATTCCTAGAAAGACATAAATTTCCAAAACTAACAGAAGAAGTAGAAAACCTGAGTAGATCTGTAACAAGTAGAGAAATTTAATTATTAATTTTAAAACTTCTCAGAAAGAAAATCTCAGACCCTAAATAGCTTCCTTGGTAAATTCAATCAAACATTTTAAAAAGAATCAATAACAATTTTTCACAAACATTTCCATAAAATAGAAAGAGAAGGAACAATTTCAAACTGATTGTATGAGACCGGTATATCACCCTGATGCCAAAAAGACAAAAATATAACAAGGAAAAAAAAGCTGCAGACCATTCACCCTTATGAATATGTATGGAAAAAAATCTGGCAAACTGAATCTAGCTAACTATAAGATTATTTATACACCATGATCAAGTAAGATTTATTCCAGGAGTGCAAAGTTGATTTAATATTCGAAATTAAATTAATATAATTCACCATATTAATAAAATAAGATACAAAAACTATGTGAACAGGCACATAAAAGGAATTAAACAAAATCCAACACAGTTTTCTTATTTAAAAAAATTCAACAAACTAAGAATAGAAGGACACTTCTTCAATCTGGTAAAGGGCATCTGCAAAAACCTACAGCTAACATAATCTTAACAGTAAAAGACTGAGTGCTTTCCCTCTAAAATAAAAACTAAAACAGGGATATTTGTTCTCACCACTCCTATTCAATGTTATAGCAGAGATTATAACCAGGACAATTTGACAAGATAGAAAAATAAAAGGTGGATTTTATTTCCAGATTTCCAAATTGGAATACAATAAAACTATTTTTATTCACAGAAAACAAAGCTATATAAATAAAATCCCAAGTAATTCATTAAGTGATGAAAATTGAGAATTTTCCAAAGCTAATGACAGACATAAGTCATAGATTCAAGAAGTGCAAGAAACCCAAAGCAAGATAAATATAAATAAACTATACCTAGGCAATGGTTTTTCAGTATAAATAGCTAAAAGCCAAAGACAGAAAAATATATTTAATAAATCATATTAAAAAGACACTTTATATTTAAGGAGTGACATTAAGAATGACATTCCACTTCTGAGCAGAAAGGATGAAAACCATAATAAAATGCAATAATAGCCTTAAAATGCAAAAGAAAAAAACTGTCTAGACCTCTATATCCTGCAAAGATAGCTTTTTAAAAGAATGTGAAATAAAGATATTTCCAGACAAACAAAAACTGAATGGTCTAAAGAAAAAAATCATGATAAATGAAATTTTCAAGCAAAAGGAAAATTCTATGATGTGAAACACATAAATGTAGTAAGGAATGAAAAACAATGAAAGTTTTTCTTACCCTTTGGTAAAGATGTGCTTACCAAAAAGGTAATTCTATGAACCAGTATTCCATTCTTCAGTATAGTAACCCTCAAAATGCATTCTAATATGCACCAAAAATCACTTATAAAAGTTTAAAGAGTAACACAAACAAAAACAGACAAATACTGAAAAAATCAAATGTCTATCAACAGAAGAACAAATAAATACATTGTAAATATTCATACAATGGAATACTGTTCAGCAATGACAAAAATAAGCAACTCTTACCCACAACAATATGGATAAATCCTTCAAATACAAAAAAATACATACTCTATGTCTCCATTTGTATACATCTCCAAAACATGTGAAACTAATCAATGATGTTAGAGACCAGAATAGTCATTACCTTATCAGGAGGGGGCAAGATGGGATTCCAGTGATCAGCTTCTTGATACAAGGAGTGATTATGTAGGTATATGCCCTTTGTGGAAACTCATCCAGCCATACATTTTAAAACTGTGCACTTTATTTGTTATACATCAACAGAAAGTTTACTTTGAAAGCACCAGCATGGTGGTCATTTGCAATGATATATTAGTCACTCCACGAATTTACAAATAGGTTTCCAGTGGTTCTTGCAAGCCCTTAAGTAGTGGTTTTATGTTATCCCCTTGGTAGATCTCCTGCAAGTGACCCTTAAATGGTCTGAGACTATTAGATCTTGACCACTACTTCAAATGCCTGTTTGAGAGTAAAGGGCTCAGTAACATCTTCAGGAATAGCATTCGGCCTTGCTCAAGGTATTCACATTTCAGAAATACCTAAAGAGTAATTTTTCTTAAATATTTAATGTAAAAATCTTGATTGTACTGTATTGCCAGAGACAAGAAATAATTATCTTTCTTATTAAAATTGTGAAATAGGGGCCAGGCCCAGTGGCTCATGCCTATAATTCCAGCACTCTGGGAGGTCAAGGAAGGAAGATTACTTGAGGCCAGGAGTTTGAGACCAGCCTGGACAACATAGGAAGACCCTGTCTCTACAAAAAAAAAAAAAAAAATTACCTGGGCCTGATCGTGTGCACCTGTAGTCCCAGCTACTCAGGAGGCTGAGATGGGAGGATTGCTTAAGCCCAGGAGTTTGAGGCTATAATGAACTATGTCCACACTACTGTACTTCATCTTAAACAAAAGAGCAGAAACTCTGTCTCAAAACAACAAAAAATGTGAAATATGGTTATATGTTTATGTGTATTGTCTTTAGAAGGAAATTGGGTGTCATTGAGAATGACTAACATTGATTGCACATGGATGTGGCTAATATTCACGCCAAAATAAGTTATTGCTCACTGTCTTCAGGATTTGTGTTTTGTCTGCCATAGACAGGGTGGTTCCTCACACCCCAGGGTTTTGCATGTAACTGCAGGCCCCTGTAATCTTCCATCATAGAGACCCATTATTGGACCCTCCATTTGGAATTACTTTGTCCACACCCAAATTCATACTAAAGGGAAGAAAAGCAGGGAGGAAAGGAGGAGAAAGAGAATTCCATTGCTTATAGGACTATTTTTGTAGTTAATCAGGTGTGTTGCACAGGCAGAAACCAGGAAACATGCCAAAGCCATTTGCTATGCCTCAGATAATCCCCTTGCTTTTGTGGTTGGGTATGATACATATCATCATCTTCAAGCTTGTTTGTTTTGGCTGTAGAAAACAAGATCACACTCTTGCAGGAAAGTCAGTAAGTGAAAGAAAAAAAAAATCATCCTTTTTCCAATTTCAGAAGAGAGCCAAACACTTGGCTGCAACTATTTGAAATTTTCTGGCTAGGGCTCCATCTTATGGCCTAAATTGTGTAGGCAGAATCAGAGGCTGATAAACCTGCCACACAGTGGGGGGATCCAAACCCCGAGTATCTTCTGTTTCTGTGGGCCAATCCCAGGCCCTCCTTTCTGCATACAAGAAAACTTTTGGGAGTGATAGATATGTTCATTATCTTGATTGTAGTGATGGTTTCACAAATATGCATATGTGTCAAAGCTTTTCAAATTGTACACTTTGAATATATACAGCTTACTGTATGTCAATTATACCTCAACAAACTTGTTTAAACAAAATGTATAGACCTACATCACTAAAAACCCTCCCTGCCTAGTCCTGTAGCCATATGAATTTGCAAGAGAAGAGCATTACTTTGTATCTAATAGAGTACGGAATATATGAGGAAAATAGCAGAGGACAAACAGAAAGGATATGTAGATATCCTTCAATGCCCAGTTTAGGAATTCATACTTAATTGTGGAGACAATGAGTAGCCTATAAAAGGACTTTTTTTTTTTGCAAAAGAGAATATGGTCAGAATTACACTTGATGAAGCTAAATTTGGTAAATTTGGCAAAAGTGTTTCAAGATGTGTTGGAGAAGACTAACAGTGTGAAGATTATTTCAGAGGTTAATTCATTCAATAAAAGTTGAACCAAAGTCCTGCTTGTAAGATTTGCAAAGAGAAAATAGGGATAAGTACTGTTGCAAAAGTAGAAGAGGTGAGAAAGAAGGCAGGTTTTGAAGCTGCTTGGTCACAATGGAAGTGCTTTTAAAAGAAAGGCTCATAAGAAGTTGCTTTAGAAACAGGCAGTATTAATCGGTTTAACTTCACAGAAACACTTCATTTATTTAGTAGAGATTTAGATTTACATCATTATGGTTTATATTAAGATAGCTTAGATGATAATTCACTAGTAGATCTGTGAAAGAAAGGCGTGTTTCCCACTTCTCAGAAATATGATTTACACCCATTGTCTTAAATATGTTCTCTATGTGCATTAATTTAGGATTACCCAGGACTTCTGTTACTCCAAATTTCTATTTTTGCTATCCATTCCACTTTTTAAAATCAGAGCTGCCAACTATGCATGAAGTGTCTACTGAAAAGTTTATAGCTTCAATGGGAGATTAAAAAGACTGGAGTACTTTCCGAGCAGAAAGACTTCATATCCCGCCAGAAAAGATCATATCCAAATCCAACATATGTCATGGTAAAATGGATTTAAAAAATAAAACTGTATCATCCACCCTCAGGGATGAGAAAGTGTATTCTATTTATGAAATAAAGAACAATGTGTTATCTTTAAGGGAGATTAGGAAATGTAAAAAGAGCTTTTAGAAATTACAAATATGACAGCAAAAATAAAAATTTAAACATAAAATGAAAGATAAAAATATTTTAAAAAATAAAACAAAAGGATAGACAAAGAGAAAGAAGAAATAACATTGAAGGACTTAGGATGTCAGAATCTATTAGGATGTCAGAACTGATGGAAAAAATAATAAAAGAGAATTTTGCAAAACTATAAAGCACAAGGTTCCCAACGGCAAATACTCAGGACAATGAAGATTTTTAAATATCCATTCTAAAATCTCTCACCATAAATTTTTACAGGAAAAGAGACGAGTTTAAAAGTTGTCAGAAAACAAAAGTAGGTCACAAACAAGGAATTGAGAATAAGAGTGTCACTGGAGCCCTTAACAGCAATGTTAATTAGAAAACAAGAGTGACACCTTCAAAATTCTTAGGAAAAATATTTTCAACTTAGAAGTGTATGTCTCATCAAGCTATCAATATAGTGTGTGGATAGAATGGAAACAGTTTCAGACATTCATGGTTTCTAATGATTTATATCCCGCGCATTTATTGCACTATTTTTCAGGAATCTATTGGAGAATGTTCTTCACCACAATGCGGGCGAGGAGGGGAGAGAAAAACAAAACAAACTAACAAAAAAAAAAAAAAGAAAGAATGAAAAAGACATGGAATAATGGAAAAGGAAATGAAAACCTAACACAGGAGCAAGGCAAAGAGAATTCCTGGAACTTCTACAAAGGAGAGTCCCAAGATGACAGCTATTATCATGCATAGCAAATCTAGATTGGAGAAGGGATATAAAGGGCAGCAGAAGGAATGTCTTCAGGGGAAAAAAAAAAAAAAAGAAAGAAAGAAACACAGGAATTAAAGATTACTTGAGCAGTTTTACCAAACAGGAAATTTTAAAAATAAGTAATCTGCAGAACAATTGAATGATGTGATGAGACTTACTCATAGATTCAAGGAAAAGTAAGCAAATGAAAGAACTGAGACAATTAATTCCAGGAAATACAAACAACAGTGAAAGAAAGAGAACATAAATGTGTATTACTTGGCTGATTAGTGAACAATATTTACCATTATAATAATAATGAAAATAATTAAAATTTGTGATATAACTATTCTGGAAAAAGCGAGGTGCAACAGAGTAAAAACTCCTTATATGCCATATAAGAAGTCAATAGTCAATGTCTAAAAGTGCTGAATCAGTAAAAAACACTATACATACACAGTCACGCACTGCGAAACCATGTTTCAGTCAACAATGGACCACATATACACCACTAGTCCCATAAGATAATGCCATACTTTTACTGTACCTTTTTTATGTTTAAATATGTTTAAACACACAAATACTTACCATTGTGTTACAACTGCCTACAGTAATCAGTACAGTAACACTCTGCACAGGTTTGTAGCCTGGGAGCAATAGCCTTATGCCACATAGCCTAGGTGTGTAGTAGGCTATACCATCTAGGTTTGTGTAAGTACACTCTATAATGTTTCCACAAAGAAGAAATCACCTAACAATGCATTTCTCAGGATATATCCCCATTGTTAAGCAATGCATGACTACATGTTATTTTATTTATAATTATGGAGGTAATTTCTTGAAGAAGCAGATGAAAGAATTAATAGCTGTTTATTGAAAGTGGAATAGGATGAAAAAATAATTTAATAGTTATATACTTTTTTCATTATAAGTTTCCTAGCACCATTTAAATGTTTAAATTATCTTTATCTGATGCCTTCATTGTTTCTGAACTCTTCTGCAAATGGCAGCATGACAAGTCATTCTCCCTTCAAACTGTAGGAACCATATTGGTTAATAATGTCTTAATTTTCTTTCCAACTTTTATCAAATGAAAACTGAAGGGTCTTGCCTTTCTCACTGGCCACAAAATTCCAGTTTGCAAATTCAGAAATTTTTTTAAGTGCTTTTCAGAGTTTTTGCCCAATATATGTTCTGGTCTTTTATCACTTTATCTTGAAATAATAAAGACTGTAAAAATTATGTTCAAACTTTTACTGTGTGATAATTATCATATTTGAAGCATACAAGGGATGCTCCACTGAAGAAGTGATATAATTATATTGAGCACTAATGCATCAAAAGCAAGATTTATTTGAGGTGTAGGCAACCTTCACTAACTATGAAAATATTACATTTAGGGACTTGGGATTTTGTTTTGCTTTTGTTTGGTTTGGTTTTCCAGTTTTAACCAACTAAAATTTCTAGAATTGTCTCAGCTTGAGGCCATCTTCTCCACACAATTACTAGTTCACACAACATCAGATAACTCAATTATCTCTTACTAAAAATGTTTAAGTATAGAGTTACCTTTAAAAAAAAACTCGCCTAGGTATCACTTGAAATTTTTTATAATTCTTTGATGGTTCACATCTTGCCTAAACCCATATTAACCAATAATGTTCACCAGGAGTATTTCTACAATGAAAGACACAACACAATTCATATTCAGCTCTAACAAAGTGCTCAACTGGAAGTTTCAACTGAGCCATGGGCAATAAATAACAGATACCAAAATGAGTTATGAAATAAGTTAATCTGGAGAAATTAAAAGTAGGAGAATTGTGTCTCCCCTGACAAAAAAAAAGTGTGTGTGTGTGTGTGTGTGTGTGTGTGTGTGTGTAAAAGTTCTAACCCCCAGTACTTGAGAATATGACCTTGTTTGGGCATAGGGCCATTGCAAATATAGTTAAGGTGAGGTTATACAGAAGCAGGAGGAGCCACTAATTCAATCTGATTGGTGTTTTTATAAGATGTCCATCTGAAGACAAAGGCATACAGGGAGAATGCCGTGTGATGGCAGAGGACTGGAAGGATACCTCCACTGACCAAGAAATGACAAAGATTGCCAGCAAACAACCAGGAGCTGGGAAACAGCTACTCCTCTACAGGTTTCTGAGGGAGCGGGGCCTTGCCAACACCTTGATTTTGGGCTTTTAGCCACCATAACTGTGAGACAATAAATGTCCATTGTTTTAAGTCACCCACTTTGTGGTAATTCATTATGGCAGCTCTAGAAAATGAATGTAAGGGTAAAAAGGTAAAGAGATGGAGTTTAAGAGAGTTTTTTTATTTTTATTTTTATCTTTTGAGATAGAGATTTCTTTTAAAAGGGCTGCTAGCATACCGTAAGTCAGTGAGAAATGTGAGATGTGCTTTTCCCCACTGGTAGAGAGACTTCAAAGAGACCAATCAAAGGGCTTGGTATGTGTTTCCTGGGATCTGGGGGAGTTGCAATGGATTGCTGTATGATACATAAAAACACGTACAGAATCTGAAAGCAAATGACTATTACCAGCCAAGGAAGTAAGTCAAAAAGAGTGGAATGTATTTAAAAGCAGTTAAATTTTCACTGACAGCAGATGCAACGATTCTGAGTATCTCATGAACAAAATGTGGGATATGAAAGAGAAAGAACCAATATGGAGCCATTTTGAGTTCTGCCAAAGACGAATGCCTGGAAAGGTAACGGAATCCAAATAGAAGGAGACCATCCCAGAGACCACCAGAAAACCAAAAGATGAGAATAGAGTGGCCCATTGAAGCAAAATGCACTGGCTAAGACCCAAGAAGAGCAGATAAAACATTTTTAATGGACCCTCAGAAGAACTTGCCAAAGGTCCCCCAAGAAAAAGAGTCCATTTTAAACTCCTACTAGGCTCAGAATAAAATCATCTCATTATACTGACAGTCAAGGAAGGACTAACATATGTCCTCTGCCTCCTTCCCCCTATCCTTTTGATGGTCATTAACAAATTACGAGAGGAGAAATAAGGTTAGGAGAAGCACCATGAAGGAAGGACTCCCACAGCCTGTGGGGTGCAAGAGGGACTGTCAAGAGAAGATTTAACTGAAAATCAGTTTTAGAGAGGACCTCTGTCTATGATACAATAGCTCGTGGCAGACTAAGCAATTCACATTAAAATAACTGAGAAAATGCCAAAGTATAAAATATATATGTTTGGAGGCATCACAGAGATACCAAGGGCATTAGGACATGAGGGGTCAAGATCCTACAGAAATGAGCAACACACTGAAGTGACTAAAATTCTAAACTGTTTTTCCCATATTTTCTGCTAAGTAAAATGACCAAAATACTGAAGTGGGAAATAGAGCTTCCCACAGTATATAATGCTGAGGGCACAAAAATTGGAGCTCGAGGCTGCCAAAGCAGAAGAATTTGAAATAAAAGTTCCAGCAAGATGGGAATAACAGTGCCTGATATTTTGTGCCTCTTCTGCAGCATTTGTCAATTCCTAAGTGATGTGTAAGATCCTGTCAATTTCTCAGTGATCTCCAGAATTTTTGTTAAAATCTGTGAAGGACTACATTTTAAGACTACATCCTAACTGTAAATGCATGAGGCTATATAAGAGCTTAAACCCAGACTTGAATTAGCTCCACCTTTGTACAAAGATGACCTTTCATTATTCTATCTGGTTCTATAGAGCCAGCTCTATAGAGCTGAAATTAATCCTCTCAGCAATGAGATAATGGTCTCCAGAACTTCTTAATTTTTTCATACACAAACACACAAAATTAGGTGTTCAATAAATAATTACCAGAAATACCTAAAATTGGGGCCAAGTAAGAAAATGAACAATAGAAATAGGGCCAAAAATGAATTATATATTAGATTATCAGACACAGATTTGAAAATTACTCTGATAAATTCATTGGAAAATAAATGACAAGACAGAGAATGTTGCCATAAAATTGGAACTATTAAAAAAATCCAGGCCAGGCGCGGTGGCTCACGCCTGTAATCCCAGCACTTTGGGAGGCTGAGGCGGGCGGATCACGAGGTCAGGAGATCGAGACCACAGTGAAACCCCGTCTCTACTAAAAATACAAAATATTAGCCGGGCGGGGTGGCGGGCGCCTGTAGTCCCAGCTACTCGGGAGGCTGAGACAGGAGAATGGCGTAAAACTGGGCGGCGGAGCTTGCAGTGAGCCGAGATCACGCCACTGTACTCCAGCCTGGGCAACAGAGCTAGACTCCGTCTCAAAAAAAAAAAAAAAAAAAAAAAAAAAAATCCATTGGAAATCCTCCACTTCAATCACAAATTAATAACAAAATTAACTGATGGGTTTAAATGCAGACTGGATTAAGCTGTGAGAAAACAGGAAACAGAACAATTCCATAGAAATTATGCAAATTGGCATATGGAGAGGAAAAGAGAAGAGAAAATACAGATATATTTGGACATGGTGAAAGGCCTAACATATGTGTAAATGGAATTTTAGGAGAAGAAAAAGAAAAAGAAAATAGGGCAGAAGTAATATTTGAAGAAACGATAGCTAATTTTCCAAAACCTGGTGAAAGTCACTAAGTAACAGTATGCATGAAATGCTTCAAAAACTCAAAACAGAACACAAAGGAAACAATATTCAGGCGCCTCATAGCAAAACTGCCAAAAAAGAAATCTTAGAAGTAGCATACATTTTTTGCAAAACAAATAAAAAACGATTGCCTCCAAAACACAGCAAGACTTAAAACTGACTCCTAAACAAAATAATGAAAGCCATAAAATAATGGAATCATAACTTCCAAGGGCTGAAATAGTTATCAGTTTTAAATTCTACACATTTGAAAATGTGCCCTTCAAATATGATAACAAAACAAAACAAAGCAAAAAAAGGGCTCCTCAGGCAAAAGGAAAATAATTTGCACCAGACGTATGGTTATTAAGGAAGAAATAAATTAGTATGTCAGTAGAAAACAATCATAATAATAATGTCATATGGGATTTAAACTGTATGTAGAATTTAAATAACAACAAAAGAGCAGCAATAACTTAAAAGGCAGTGAGTGGTACATGAATTTCTAAGATTTAACATTATAAATCTGGTAAAAGTGCTCACTGGTATTAGATTCTAGAAATCAATTGAAAATGTGTTTTAAATCAGGGTTAAAAACTAAAAGAATATATTACTAAATATATATAACTAAAAAGGAGAAGTATGAAATTATAAATAAACTTTGATTCATTAAGCACTAAATAAAACATTGGTCAATGAAGAAATCACAGTGGAAATTACAAAACACTTAGAACTAAATGGTACTGGAAATGCATCATAGTAAAACTTGTGATCTGTACCTAAAGCCTTAATTAGTAGGAAATTAATATATTTGAAAAGGGGAAAAGGCAAAAAGAAAAAAGAAACAAACAAACAAACAAACAAAAAACAGTTATCTACTACTTATTTCAAAAAGTTAAAGGAAAAAAATAAACCCAAAGAAAGTAAAAGGGAGAAAAAAAAAGAGCAGAAATTAATAAAATGGTAAACAAAATACAACAGAGAAAAAATCAACAAAAACAAAGACTGGTTTTTCTACAGACTCCTAAAATCAATAAACTACTAACAAGGCTGTTCAGAAAAAAAGAAGAGAAGACACAATTGTCAATATCATGAATAAGAAGGGCAACCATCGGGTGGAGCAAGATGGCCGAATAGGAACAGCTCCAGTCTCCAACTCCCAGCGCGAGCGACACAGAAGACCGGTGATTTCTGCATTTTCAACTGAGGTACTGGGGTCATCTCTCTAGGGAGTGCCGGACAATCGGTGCTGGTCAGCTGCTGCAGCCTGACCAGCGTGAGCTGAAGCAGGGTGAGGCATCGCCTAACCTGGAAGCGCAAGGGGGAAGGAAATCCGTTTTCCTAGCCAGGGGAACTAGACACATAACACCTGGAAAATCGGGTAACTCCCACCCCAATACTGCGCTTTAAGGAAACAGGCACACCAGGAGAATATATCCCACACCTGGCCGGAGGGTCCCACGCCCACGGAGCCTCCCTCACTGCTAACACAGCAGTCTGCGGCGATCTATCCACAAGGTAGCAGCGAGGCTGGGGGAGGGGCGCCCGCCATTGCTGAGGCTTAAGTAGGTAAACAAAGCCTCTGGGGAGCTCGAACTGGGTGGAGCTCACAGCAGCTCAAGAAACCTGCCTGTCTCTGTAGACTCCACCTCTGGGGACAGCCCACAGCTGAGGTCCAATAGGGAAGCAGCGGGGGCCGGTGCAGAGGCGAACGACTCTGTCTGACAGCTTTGGGGAGAGCCGTGGATCTCCCAACGCGGAGGTTGAGATCCGAGAACAGACAGACTGCCTGCTCAGGTGGGTCCCTGACCCCTGAGTAGCCTAGCTGGGAGACATCCCCCACTAGGGGCAGTCTGACACCCCACACCTCACAGGGTGGAGTCATCCCTGAGAGGAAACTTCCAAAGGAAGAATCAGACAGGTACACTCGCTGTTCAGCAATATTCTATCTTCGGCAACCTCTGCTGCTGATACCCAGGCAAACAGGGTCTGGAGTGGACCTCAAGCAGTCTCCAACAGACCAACAGACAGTCCTTCTGACTGTCAGACGGAAAACTATCAAACAGGAAGGACACCTACACCAAAACCCCATCAGTACGTCACCGTCATCAAAGACCAGAGGACAGATAAAACCACAAAGATGGGGAAGAAGCAGGGCAGAAAAGCTGGAAATTCAAAAAATAAGAGCGCATCTCCCCCTGCAAAGGAGCGCAGCCCATCGCCAGCAACGGATCAAAGCTGGTCAGAGAATGACTTTGATGAGATGAGAGAAGAAAGCTTCAGCCCATCAAACTTCTCAGAGCTAAAGGAGGAATAACGTACCCAGCGCAAAGAAACTAAAAATCTTGAAAAAAGAGTGGAAGAATTGACAGCTAGACTAATTAATGCAGAGAAGATCATAAACGAAATGACAGAGATGAAAACCATGACACGAGAAATATGTGACAAATGCACAAGCTTCAGTAACCAACTCGATCAACTGGAAGAAAGAGTATCAGCGATTGAGGATCAAATGAATGAAATGAAGCGAGAAGAGAAACCAAAAGAAAAAAGAAGAAAAAGAAATGAACAAAGCCTGCAAGAAGTATGGGATTATGTAAAAGACCAAATCTACGTCTGATTGGGGTGCCTGAAAGTGAGGGGGAAAATGGAACCAAGTTGGAAAACACTCTTCAGGATATCATCCAGGAGAACTTCCCCAACCTAGTAGGGCAGGCCAACATTCAAATTCAGGAAATACAGAGAACGCCACAAAGATACTCCTCCAGAAGAGCAACTCCAAGACACATATTGCCAGATTCACCAAAGTTGAAATGAAGGAAAAAATCTTAAGGGCAGCCAGAGAGAAAGGTCGGGTTACCCACAAAGGGAAGCCCATCAGACTAACAGCAGATCTCTCGGCAGAAACTCTACAAGCCAGAAGAGAGTGGGGGCCAATATTCAACGTTCTTAAAGAAAAGAATTTTCAACCCAGAATTTCATATCCAGCCAAACTAAGTTTCATCAGTGAAGGAGAAAAAATCCTTTACAGATAAGCAAATGCTTAGAGATTTTGTCACCACCAGGCCTGCCTTACAAGAGACCCTGAAGGAAGCCCTAAACATGGAAAGGAACAACGGTACCAGCCATTGCAAAAACATGCCAAAATGTAAAGACCATCGAGGCTAGGAAGAAACTGCATCAACTAATGAGCAAAATAACCAGTTAATATCATAATGACAGGATCAAGTTCACACATAAAATATTAACCTTAAATGTAAATGGACTAAATGCTCCAATTAAAGACACAGACTGGCAAACTGGATAAAGAGTCAAGACCCATCAGTCTGCTGTATTCAGGAGACCCATCTCACATGCAGAGACATACATAGGCTCAAAATAAAGGGATGGAGGAAGATCTACCAAGCAAATGGAGAACAAAAAAAGCAGGGGTTGCAATCCTAGTCTCTGATAAAACAGACTTTAAACCATCAAAGATCAAAAGAGACAAGGCCATTACATAATGGTAAAGGGATCAATTCAACAGGAAGAGCTAACTCTCCTAAATATATATGCCCAATACAGGAGCACCCAGATTCATAAAGCAAGTCCTTAGAGACCTACAAAGAGACTTAGACTCCCATACAATAATAATGGGAGATTCAACACTCCACTGTCAACATTAGACAGATCAACGAGACAGAAAGTTACAAGGATATCCAGGAATTGAACTCATCTCTGCACCAAGCGGACCTAATAGACATCTATAGAACTCTCCACCCAAATCAACAGAATATACATTCTTCTCAGCACCACATCGCACTTATTCCAAAATTGACCACATAATTGGAAGTAAAGCACTCCTCAGCAAATGTACAAGAACAGAAATTATAACAAACTGTCTCTCAGACCACAGTGCAATCAAACTAGAACTCAGGACTAAGAAACTCAATCAAAACCGCTCAACTACATGGAAACTGAACAACCTGCTCCTGAATGACTACTGGGTACATAACGAAATGAAAGCAGAAATAAAGATGTTCTTTGAAACCAATGAGAACAAAGATACAACATACCAGAATCTCTGGGACACATTTAAAGCAGTGTGTAGAGGGAAATTTATAGCACTAAATGCCCACAAGAGAAAGCAGGAAAGATCTAAAATTGACACTCTAACATCACAATTAAAAGAACTAGAGAGGCAAGAGCAAACACATTCAAAAGCTAGCAGAAGGCAAGAAATAACTAAGATCAGAGCAGAACTGAAGGAGATAGAGTCACAAAAAACCCTCCAAAAAATCAATGAATCCAGAGTTGTGTTTTTTGAAAAGATCAACAAAATGACAGACCGCTAGCAAGACTAATAAAGAAGAAAAGAGAGAGGAATCAAATAGATGCAATAAAAAATGATAAAGGGGATATCACCACCAACCCCACAGAAATACAAACACCATCAGAGAATACTATAAATGCCTCTACGCAAATCAACTAGAAAATCTAGAAGAAATGGATAATTTCCTGGACACTTACACTCTCCCAAGACTGAACCAGGAAGAAGTTGAATCCCTGAATAGACCAATAACAGGCTCTGAAATTGAGGCAACAATTAATAGCCTACCCACCAAAAAAAGTCCAGGACCAGATGGATTCACAGCTGAATTCTACCAGAGGTACAAGGAGGAGCTGGTACCATTCCTTCTGAAACTATTCCAATCAATAGAAAAAGAGGGATCCTCCCTAACTCATTTTATGAGGCCAACATCATCCTGATACCAAAGCCTGGCAGAGACACAACAAAAAAAGAGAATTTTAGACCAATATCCCTGATGAACATCGATGCAAAAATTCTCAATAAAATACTGGCAAACCGGATTCAGCAGCACATCAAAAAGCTTATCCACCATGATCAAGTGGGCTTCATCCCTGGGATGCAAGGCTGGTTCAACATTCGCAAATCAATAAACGTAATCCAGCATATAAACAGAACCAAAGACAAAACCACATGATTATCTCAATAGATGCAGAAAAGGCTTTTGACAAAATTCAACAGCCCTTTATGCTAAAAACGCTCAATAAATTCGGTATTGATGGAACGTACCTCAAAATAATAAGAGCTATTTACGACAAACCCACAGCTAATATCATACTGAATGGGCAAAAACTGGAAGCATTCCCTTTGAAAACTGGCACAAGACAGGGATGCCCTCTCTCACCACTCCTATTCAACATAGTGTCGGAAGTTCTGGCTAGGGCAATCAGGCAAGAGAAAGAAATCAAGGGTACCCAGTTAGGAAAAGAAGAAGTCAAATTGTCCCTGTTTGCAGATGACATGATTGTATATTTAGAAAACCCATCGTCTCAGCCCAAAATCTCCTTAAGCTGATAAGCAACTTCAGCAAAGTCTCAGGATACAAAATTAATGTGCAAAAATCACAAGCATTCTTATACACCAGTAACAGACAAGCAGAGAGCCAAATCAGGAATGAACTTCCATTCACAATTGCTTCAAAGAGAATAAAATACCTAGGAATCCAGCTTACAAGGGATGTAAAGGACCTCTTCAAAGAGAACTACAAACCACTGCTTAGTGAAATCAAAGAGGACACAAACAAATGGAAGAACATACCATGCTCATGGATAGGAAGAATCAATATCGTGAAAATGGCCATACTGCCCAAGGTTTTATAGATTCAATGCCATCCCCATCAAGCTACCAATGACTTTCTTCACAGAATTGGAAAAAACTGCTTTAAAGTTCATATGGAACCAAAAAGAGCCCGCATTGCCAAGACAATCCTAGGTCAAAAGGACAAAACTGGAGGCGTCACGCTACCTGACTTCAAACTATACTACAAGGCTACAGTAACCAAAACAGCATGGTACTGGTACCACAACAGAGAAATAGACCAATGGAACAGAACAGAGTCCTCAGAAATAATACCACACATCTACAGCCATCTGATCTTTGACAAACCTGACAAAAACAAGAAATGGGGAAAGGATTCCCTATTTAATAATGGTGCTGGGAAAATTGGCTAGCCATAAGTAGAAAGCTGAAACTGGATCCTTTCCTTACCCCTTATACGAAAATTAATTCAAGATGGATTAGAGACTTAAATGTTAGACCTAATACCATAAAAACCCTAGAAGAAAATCTAGGTAGTACCATTCAGGACATAGGCATGGGCAAGGACTTCATGTCTAAAACACCAAAAGCAACGGCAGCAAAAGCCAAAATTGACAATGGGATCTAATTAAACTAAAGAGCTTTTGCACAGCAAAAGAAACTACCATCAGAGTGAACAGGCAACCTACAGAATGGGAGAAAATTTTTGCAACCTACTCATCTGACAAAGGGCTAATATCCAGAATCTACAAAGAACTCAAACAAATATACAAGAAAAAAACAAACAACCCCATCAAAAAGTGGGGAAAGGATATGAACAGACATTTCTCAAAAGAAGACATCCATACAGCCAACAGACACATGAAAAAATGCTCGTCATCACTCGCCATCAGAGAAATGCAAATCAAAACCACAATGAGATACCATCTCACACCAGTTAGAATGGCAATCATTAAGAAGTCAGGAAACAATAGATGTTGGAGAGGATGTGGAGAAATAGGAACACTTTTACACTGTTGGTGGGATTGTAAACTAGTTCAACCATTATGGAAAACAGTATGGCGATTCCTCAAGGATCTAGAACTAGATGTACCATATGACCCAGCCATCCCACTACTGGGTATATACCCAAAGGATTATAAATTACTCTACTAAAGACACATGCACATGTATGTTTATTGCGGCACTATTCACAATAGCAAAGACTTGGAATCAACCCAAATGTCCATCAGTGACAGACTGGATTAAGAAAATGTGGCACATATACACCATGGAATACTATGCAGCCATAAAAAAGGATGAGTTTGCGTCCTTTGTAGGGACATGGATGCAGCTGGAAACCATCATTCTTAGCAAACTATCACAAGAAGAGAAAACCAAACACCGCATGTTCTCACTCATAGGTGGGAACTGAACAATGAGATCACTTGGACTCGGGAAGGGGAACATCACACACTGGGGCTATCATGGGGAGGGGGGAGGAGGGAGGGATTGCATTGGGGAGTTATACATGATATAAACGTTATGCACATGTACCCTAGAACTTAAAGTATAAAAAAAATAAAAAATAAAAAAAATTAAAAATTAAAAAATAAAAAAAAATTCTACACATGTGAGAAAATGGCATAGAACTATACGCATACATTGTACGAATGTCAATTTCCTGGTTTTGAAAAGGTACTACAGTTATGGAATATGTAACCACTGGGGCAAATGGGGTACAGAGAACCATTGTGTACCCTCTTTATGACTTTCTGTAAATTTGTCATTATTTCAAAATAGAACATTGAGAAAATCCTCAAAAAAAAAAAAAAAAGGGCAACCATCATTACATATCTTACAAACATTAAGAAGATAATAAGGGATACTACAAATGACTTCATGCCAATAAATTTGACCATTTAGATGAAATTGAGAAATAGGGAAATAGCTATCAAAATTTATACAGGAAGTATAAAATCTGAATAATCATGTATCTATCACAGAAATTAAATATGTGATTAAAAACTTTTCCACAAGGAAGACTCCCAGCTCCCCGGAAACACCCAGTGACAGCCAGAAATCAATTAGATCTCTTAAGCAAATATTCACCAAAGAGCCTAGAAAGACACAGGAAATAAATTTGATAATAATATGTACATAAAAAGAAAAAGGAAACAGACAAAAATAAAACTGCATTTTGAATATGATTATCAATGTACTCATGAAACATTTTTCCTTTAGACTCAGAACAGAAAAACAAGAAAAAAAAAAACTTTTAAAATCCCTCAGTGCTTTCAGAGGCCAAGATGGGAGAATTGCTTGAGGTAAGGAGTTCAAGGCCAGCCTGGGCGACATAGTCTCTACAACAATTTAAAAATTGGCCAGGTGTATAAAAACCCTAGAAGAAAACCTAGGTGACACCATTCAGGACATAGGTTTGGGCAAAGACTTCATGACTAAAACACCAAAAGCAATGGCAACAAAAGCTAAAATCGACAAATGGGAGCTAATTAAACTAAAGAGCTTCTGCACAGCAAAAGAAACTATCAGTAGAGTGAACAGGGAACCTACAGAATGGGAGAAAATTTTTGCAATCTATCCATCTAACAAAAGGCTAATATCCAGAATCTACAAAGAACTTAAACAAATTTACAAGAAAAAAAAAAACCCAGTCAAAAAGTAGGTGAGAGATATGAACAGGCACTTCTCAAAAGAAAACATTTATGCAGCCAACAAACATATGAAAAAAAGCTCATCATCACTGGTCACTAGAGAAATACAAATCAAAACCACAATGAGATACCATCTCAACCCAGTTAGAATGGCGATCATTAAAGTCAGGAAACAACAGATGCTCTAGAGGATGTGGAGAAATAGGAATACTTTTACACTGTTGGTGGGAATGTAAATTAGTTCAACCATTGTGGAAGACAGTGTGGCAATTCCTCAAGGATCTAGAACCAGAAATACTATTTGACCCAGCAATTCCATTACTGGGTATATACCCAAAGGATTATAAATCTTTCTACTATAAAGACACAGGCACACATACGTTTATTGTGGCACTGTTCACAATAGCAAAGACTTGGAACCAACTCAAATGCCCATCAGTGATAGACTGGCTAAAGAAAATGCGGAACATATACACCATGAAATAATATGCAGCCATTAAAAAAAGGATGAGCTCATGTCCTTTGCAGGGACATGGAAGCAGCTGGAAACCATCATTCTCAGCAAACTAACACAATAACAGAAAACCAAACACTGCATGTTCTCATTCATAAGTGGGAGTTAAACAGTGAGAACACATGAACACAGGGAGGGGAACCTCAAACACCGGGGCTTGTCAGAAGGTTGGGGGTTAGGGGAGGGACAGCACTAGGAGAAATACCTAATGTAGATGATGGGTTGATGGGTGCAGCAAACCACCACGGCACATGTATACCTGTGTAACAAAGCTGCACATTCTGCACATGTACCCCAGAATTTAAAGTATAATAAAATAAAATAATGTATTACCACAAAATTACCTTGTAATGTATTAATACAAAGTTGATTTTAATAAAAAGTGTGTGATCTGGCAAAAAAAAATCAGCCAGGTGTAGTCTTAGCTACTTGGGAGGCTGTGATGGGAGGATCACTTGAGCCCAGGAGCTCAAGGCTGCACTGAGCTATAATAATGTCATTGCATTTCAGTCTGGATGACAGAGCAGGTTCTATCTCTAAATAATCATAAAATATTTTCTACTTCCCATTTAGCACATAAATAACTTTTTCCTTTGCTAGCAAATATATTGTGTTAGCTGATTTCTTTTTTTATCTTTTGTGAGCTTTTAAAAAACACTATAATAGGACATCAGTTGCAGAAGGGCAGAAGTTGATGGCAATGAGTACCAGCAACCATGCATAAAAGTTTATATTTCCAAGGAGGCAGGAGAACAAGAAAAAATGTTCATGTTAAAAAATCAGTAAGTTATATTTAACAGTCTCCAGATGGATTTGCAAGAAGTAGTTCCATTTTTACCTTCAAATTTCCAGCTACCATTTTGTGAAAATATAGTATAAATATATGGGTTAATTAAGCCTCAGATTTAGCTGGCTATTACTCTAAGTTGCAGGAGTTCACAGTTTTTCTCAATTCTTTCATCCTGCCTGGCTCCTGGCTGAACAGTGGGCATGGGTTTACATTGGCAATTACACGCTCCCCACTAGAACTGCTGGAAACCTCACTTATATTAAAAATAGGAATTCTGAATTAAATAAGAACCACTAACTCTGACATGCTGAGAATTTGTATCTGGATAAATCAGATTCTCTTATCCTTTAATTCTTGAAATTTTTAATATGTCCAATCCTCCAGCTAAAATACCATTCACTATACTTCTATAAACCCACTTACTTAAATCCTTCTATTAGAGTTGGCATATTTAGGTCTTTTTTGAATTGCAATTCTTTTTTAAAAAATCAATAAAACTGCACCTGAGCAATAATTTCCACTACATGCATTTAAATAATGTGAAATTAATTTACATTTCATTGACAGCCTTAGTTTAAAAATACTTTTATTATTTTCTAAAAGTTATAGAATAATGTACATTTGGTCAGGAGAAATCTTTTGAATTCTTTTTAAAGATGATATGCACCATCCATCAAGTGTAATCGATACATAAAAAATCTAAATTTACCCAAAAAAGCCAAGTGAAGAGAAGTACTCCCACTACAAACGCAGTCAAACTAGGGACCTGTTAAATATCTTGTTCCTACTATGCGATTTATCAAAATGTGATTTACCTACTACATTTTCCTGCAAAATATATTTCTATATGAATACATATATTATGCTATGTCTCTTTATGTCATCATAATTAAATTGCCAAAGAAAAGCATTTAATTCTTGAGTCTATACTGTGATAAATTTTATAACAGGTATTGTAATGATGGAGTTGGGTAACAAAATATATTCTAAAATTATAAATATTCTGTGCCCTGAAAAATCAAGAGGCTTCAAAATTTAGAATTACAAAAATAAATACTTACATGTTATTATGCTATGAGCAAAATATTTTTAATTACTTTTATTTTAAAATATTTACAGATATAGAGAACAAAACAAACAAGGTTGGCGGAGGAAGTGTGAAGATGTAGATCAGAGGATACAAAGTAGGTGACATAGGATGAAGAAGTCTAGTGATCCAATGTACAACATGAAAACTATAATAAAATCTTACTGTATTTGGGATTCATACTAAATCAGTAGATTTTGTGGCTCTTGTAGCACATGCAAAAAATGGGAAGCTATGTGAGGCCATGGATATGTTCACTTTGCTTCACTTCAGTAGTCTTACTACTATCTGTCTCCCAGAACATTGTGTTGTACACCTTAAACATACACAATAACACTCATTTTTTTAAAAAAGAATAAATTGTTTAAATAGTAATGGGATCTTCATATCTTGAAATTTATTATTGTGAACAAAGACTTGCATAGAGGTTTACTTACACACTGTGTAGAACTTATCAAATTATTTCAAGTTTAACATGATTCTGTGCAGATAGCATCTAGCAAATATTTGTCTGATGACTGATATGAAAAAATAAAGGAAGTAGAAATCTATCTCTCTTCTAGGCACTGCATTAATTGATGGAAGACACAGAGCAAATACTAATGAAAACACAAAGGAAGACAAATGATAAAACAAATTAGGGCCTGACCTACATTTGCAACTCTATATTCTGATGAACACTGCCAGACATCTGCCCTCTCATTTTTACCTTGCTCTTTCCTCAAGCTCACACTTCATGTTCTGGTGCCTTAGCAAGGGCTGTTTCCACTCCCCAGGATGTCCTGCCCATCTCTACCTCTTCTTCTCCACCTCAAATGCTAACTCTTTTTGCCGTATTTTCTTACTTTTCCCTTACATCTCTTATAGCACCTGAGTGGGCTGTCCCAGCACTCACCTTATTGCCACCTTTATGTATTTTACAACTCTCTGCTGACTAACTATGTGGCTCAGTAGGCACTAACCTCAGTCTACCTTGACTTCTATAGCATCTGGCCCTGGGGATATACATGCAAACCCTGCACACATCACAGTTAAACTCAGAGCAATGGGAAAAAGTTTGTTTGGACTGCACCTAAGTTAAATACTGCAGCCAGTTCTACCAAATGGAAGTTGAAGCTGAGCAGGTGATATGATAACTGGGAAGTACAGAGAACACTTTGCTGGAGTATGAGACAAGAGACATGCATGGCCTTCCGCTCCACACACAAGCATACACTTCTCAAAACTAATGAGGGGTTTTTGCCTTGGAAGTATATTGAAGCGTCGATATGAATCAGATCATGGCAAATTGACTCCATGAGTGAATTTTTATGATGTCTTAGTTCAGGCTGCTATAACAAATAATCATAAACTGGATAGCTTAAATAACAAATATTTATTTCATATAGTTCTGAGGGTTGGGAAGTCCAAGATCAAGATGCTAGCAAATCTGATGTCTGGTGAGTGCACCTTCCTGGTTTGCAGATGGCACCTTCTTGAAGTATCCTGACATTGTAGAGAGCAAGCTGTTGTGTTTCTTCTTACAAGAGCAAATTTCATTCATCAGGCCCCACCCTCATGATCTAACTATCCACCCCCAAGCCCTCATACCCTAATATCATCACCTCAAGGGTTAGAATTTCAATATGAATCTGGGGGACACAAACATTCATTCCATAGTACATGGTAAACCCCATTTTCAAGATCAGAACAATTCACTAGTTGGATTTCCCAGTTTGTCCTAGTTCCACCAATTTGTAGAATGACTTTTACTAAACTTTTCTATATTCTGTATTTTAGAATCATTTTCATTGCTTTAAAATTTTGATTTTGCAGTCATTTTTATTTCATAGCTTGTTTTGGATTATGTTTTTAACAAATTCCACCGCCATATACTAACACTTCCCAGAAAATGTCCAAACAACAGTAAATCACTATCTTTAAATTGAATTAAGACATACAGAAAGACTTGAGTATTTTTACTTTTTATTTTTAATTTTTTTTACTTTTTAATTTTTATGGGTACATAGTAAGTGTAGATATGCATGGGTTACATGAGGTGTTTTAATACAGTCACACACTGCATAATAATCACATCATAGAGAATGGGGCATCAATCCCTGCAAGCATTTATCCTAGTGCTACAAACTATTCAGTTATACTTTTTCAGTTACTTTAAAATGTAAAATTAAATTATTATTGACTATAGTCACCCTGTCGTGCTATCAAATACTAGGTCTTCTTTATTCTATTATTTTTGGTACCCATTAACCATACCTGCTTCCCTGACTCTCACTTCCACACTACCCTTCCCAGCCTCTGGTAACCCTCTATCTACATTCTATAGGTCCATGAGTTCAATTGTTTTAATTTTTAGATCCCACAAATAGGTGAGAATATGTGATGTTTCTTTTTCTGTGCCTGGCTTATTTCACTAAACATAATGATCTCTAGTTCTATCCATGTTTTTGCAAATGACAGGATCTCATTCTTTTTTATGGCTGTATAGTACTCCATTGTGTATCTGTACCATACATTCTTTATCCATTCATCTGTTGATGGACACCTAGGTTGCTTTCACACCTTGGCTATAGTGAACAGTGCTACGACAATCATGAGAGGACTTAGATTTAAGTTAATCCATTTTGATTTGACTTTTACATACGGTGAGAGATAGGGGTCCAGTTTCATTCTTGTGCACATAGATATCCAGTTTTGCCAGCACCATTTATTGAAGAGACTGTCTTTATCCAGTGTATGTTCTTGGCATCTTTGTCGAAAATGAGTTCACTGTAGGTGTATGAATTTGTTTCTAGGTTCTCTATTCTGTCTCCTTGGTTTATGTGTCTGTTTTTATGCCAGTACCATGGTGTTTTGATTACTATATCTCTGTAGTATAATTTGACCCCAGGTATTGTGATTCCTCCAGTTTTGTTCTTTTTGCTTAGAATAGCTTTGGCTATTCTACGTCTTTCATGGTTCCATATAAATTTTAGCATTGTTTTTTTCTATTTCTGTGAGGAATGTCATAGTATTGATAAGAATTGCATTGAATATTTAAATTGTTTTGGGTAGTATAAACATTTTAACAATACAGATTCTTCCAATCCAGGAACCGGAAAATCTTTCCATTTGTTGACAACCTTTTCAATTTCTTTCATCAATGTGTTATAGTTTTCATTATAGAGATCTTTCACTTATTTGGTTAATTCCTAGGTACTTAATTTTATTTGTGGCTACTGTAAATGGGATTAATTTATTTCTTTTTCAGATTATCACTGTTGGCACATAAAAATGTTACTGATTTTTGTATGTTAAGATCTAAACATAAGATCCTATAATCTGCAAACAAGGATAATTTGACTTCTTCCTTTCCAATTTGGATGCTTTATTTCTTTCTCGTCTGATTGCTCCAGCTAGGACTTCCAGTACTATGTCGAATAACAGTGGTGAAAGTGGGCATACTTGTTGTGTTCCAATTCTTAGAGGAAAGGTTTTCAGTTTCCCCCCATTTAATATGGTACTAGCTGTGGGTCTGTCATATATGGCTTTTATTATGTTGATATATGTTACTTCTGTATCTTTTTTTAGAGTTTAGTAGGGATATTGAACTTTATCAAATGTTTTTTCAGCATTAATTGAAATGGTTATATAGTTTTTATCCTTCATTCTGTTGATATGATGTATCACATTAATTGATTTGCATATATTAAACTGTCTTTGCATCCCAGGGATAAACCCCACTTAGTCATGATAAATGATCTTTTCAATGTATTGTTGAATTTGATTTGCTAATATTTGTGGAAAATTTTGCATCGGTATTCATCAGAGATATTGGCATATAGTTTCCTTTTTTTGATGTGTCTTTGTCTGATTTTGGTATCAGGGTAATACTGGCCTCATAGAATGAGTTTGGAAGAATTCCTTCCTCCTCAATGTTTTGAATGTTTTCTATTTTAAAAAGTTACACATCTTTGGGTCATGTCCAATCCTACACAAGCATAAAATCTAATCTCTCTGCAGTTTATAAGTGGCATACATCTCAGTGGAAGGAGAAGAGAATAAAATGACTTTTTAAGGATTTTCCAATGATTCAGTTTTGAAATAGTTTTGTCACCAGATCTATCCTACTTCACCTGGGAAATAGGTCACTCTAGTAACCAAATTAAGAAGTAAATAAAATATGACCTTAACAGGTAAGTTCTATTCCCTATGAATATATTTAATAATATTTATTGTCAATTTCAAGACCATAGGCTTAGTCATTTGCTATAATTTACAACTACAAAAAATGTGATTTTTAATTGAACTTATGAATCATTCACTTACATGAAAGAACAAAGGTGATTATTTCCATTTTGCATGGTCATTGTTAGGACCACTGATAGAAATGTTTTTTTCCTTCCTGCTAGCAACTTGGGACACATACCAAATAAACTTGAAACAGCTCCAGATATTAAGTAAAAAACATTCAAATAAACATGCACTTATTATATTCTTAGAATTTTCAGCATAAAATGGTTCCCATTTTCAAAGATCTACGTGGTAGTTAAGAAGACAAGATTCACATTAATGGCATATCCAGAGTTCAGTAGAACATCTGTCCAATAATGAGGTGTGAATTTGGTGAAACAGATGCTAAGTGTCTAAGAATTCAGAGAAAGTGAGACCACCATGGCTAGAACTACAAGGAAGACTACATGGAAAAGATTTAACCAGGGTCGACAATAAAGTGTAGAATTTTGAGAGGGGGAAAAAAGAGACAAATGAATAGCATAGTGTAAGGGGAAAAAAATAGGTGTGCAAACAATGTGTTGTATACAAATCACCTGAGTACACCAGCCTGAACAAAAAATTATTCAAAATCAGGATTTCCTAAAGTATCTTCTGTATAATGCTAGATCCCAGGAAGAGAATAAATGCATGATCTGCAACCACAAGTAAAATGGTTAAGTATGAGGTCACCAGAGATTAAATGTTTGGTTCTGAATTACCTCCGAATTGTGTGAACTTGAAACACGTTACGTAGTCTCTCTTGTAAAATGGGGATACCAAGGGTACCTATTCCACAGTGAACATTAAATAAGCAAACTATTCTATTAGGACCTGACACACAATAAACATGTATTGTATGTTAATTCTTTTTAGCTGCTATGTTTCTCTTTTTAAAAAATGTGTGATCAAACAGTTTTACGAATAGATGTATTCAGTAAAAGCGCACAGGATTATTTGAACATGATTTCCCAGAAACTTTGATATAATAATGTGTCTTATAATATATCTCAAAACATTCAGAGTATCTCAAATTTAATTGACCTTTTTGTTTGGAACACAGTGGGTTTTCTGTGTAAGATTTTGGGAAATGCTGTCATATGTAACACAAGGCAAGTATGTTTAAAAGTACATCTGCCCCACAACCTAGAGTTTGTAGAGATACTGTTGACATATGAAATAATTTATTATTATCAATAATAACTAACACATACTGAGTACCGTATTTTAGTCCTCCTAGCAGCAACCCTTTAAGGTAGACACCAATATTATCTCCCCTTTTTCTATATACAGAAAGCAGTTCTTAGAGAAGTTATATTTGAAGGCTCAGAGATCTAGTAAGTGGCAGAGCTTGGATTCATACTCAAGGTTTACAGACTTAACTGATGATTATATGAATACTACACAGAACAATCTGTCCTTGTTTGGTGTCTTATGGCCTTACCTTCTACCTCAAATTGGTTTGTCAGAAACTTTCTTCTGAAAAATACAGAAAGTATTTTGGGGTCTATAATTTTATTCATCTCCTTACAGAAATAGGCACTTTTTAAATCACATTCCAAAGCACATATTGTAGTTTTGTTGAGTTTGCAGGGGGCTTTTGTTCAGCCTTCACACACCACATGAGTCATGTTATCACAGGGCTCAGTTACTAAATCAGTCTTGGTGCTTTGAGAGTTGTGTACATTTCAGAGCCTAATGTATGCCATTTGCTTTGATTTGATGTGTGCTCCAAATTTTATGTGCTGGAAACTTAATCCCCAATGTGACAGTATTGAAAGGCGGGGCCTTTAAGAGGTCACTGAACCATGAGGGCTATCATGAGTTATCATGGAAGTGGAACTGGTGGCTTTTATAAGAGGAAGAAAAACCTGAACAAACATGTTAGCACACTTAGCCCCCTCACCAGGTGATACTCTGTGCCACTTCCAACCTGCCGAGTTTCCACCAGGAAGTTTTCACCAGATGTTGAGCCATGCCCTTGGATTTCCCAGCCTCCAGAATTATTAAAAAATAAATATTTTCTTTATAAATTACCCAGGTTCAGGTATTCTGCTATAAACAACAAAAAACAGACTAAGGCACCATTTCTTTATTTTTCATTAATTTTGTTCTTTGATCATGTTCTGTTGCACAACCTGGAAGATCTCTATCCTGGGAAATTGAAAATACTGACTGGAAATAAGGTTGATGACAGTCTTCCTCAAAGTGTGACCCACCACTGTCTGGTGCTAGTTCCCAAACTCTTTGCTGCTATCTAAGATTAAGTACACCACTTGATATGAGCATTTCCAAAGTTTACAGGAACTTAACAGAGTAATTTTATGTTTATTAAATCAATCATTAAATTGGGGGTGTTGTAATTTGTATGTTTTTGTTTTCATTTTTGTTATTAGTTTTCATTATACTTTACAAAGATATCAGTCTGCAGATGTAAGGGGGATGAGTTAGAGAAGCACCAAACTAGGAGGTAGGAAGTTGCCTTAGAAAGGAAATTTTTGTCCATCCCAGTCATCTCACCACAGTATTCTCTTAAAATGCCTAAATTCCTATCTGAAAATAACTATACAAAAAAACATATGCACTTTAACTCTGGAAAGGTGAACAGAAAATGAGATGTGAAAGGAATTAAATTCCTCTCTCACCTGTTTTTTTTCTTTTTGCAGTTTCCAGTAGTTTACCAATATAATTTATATAAAGCAATGAATATTTATAGCGACTAATGTTTAAAACTAAGATATTTGGGAAAAATTGCTCTAGAAGATAAATTTCTAATCTTTTGATGTTGGTGCCATGAGGAAACCATGACTTTCCACAGAATGCCCTTTGATGCTGCTGTCAGAAATAGGCTTACGAGTTTATTGGATGACAAAACTGCACTGGTATAACATTTAAGTCTTTTATAGTTTGCATGCAAAAAGAAGGACTAGGGCACAAGTGTGAAGGCTACATGTTGAGGGAGGATATGACTTAAAGTTTGTGGGGTCAGAGGGAAAAAAATGATAAATCATGACATTACATACACATAGCTGATATCCAATAGCTTGCATAAAAGGAACCATAAGTAAAGGCAGGTAGACAAAACCAGTCTTGAGAAAGGAAAACCAGAAGTAGTTATCACAAATACTACATTACCCTTTCCTAGAAAAAAATACAATAAAATACTGAAAGAAATCACTTTGGAATTGCCTATTAAAATTGCTGTGCATTCTGAGAAATTTTAATTGAGAATTCAGTGTCATGTAAGAATGAAAAAATTGAGGGCCAAAATTGTTCCTTCTATACTGTTGCAGAAAGAGATGCAGAAAACTGATAAGAAATTCCAGAAAGTCATCAGATACATTTTAGTATCAAAAAAATGAAACCTGAAAATGATAAAATTGAAATTTAACGTTTTACATTAAAAAAAAAATGAGACGGCTGGGCACAGTGGCTCACACCTGTAATCTCAGCACTTTAGGAGGCCGAGGCAGGTGGATTACCTGAGGTCGGGAGTTCGAGACCAGCCTGATCAACATGGAGAAACCCCATCTCTACTAAAAATACAAAATTAGCTGGGCATGGTGGCATATGCCTGTAATCCCAGCTACTTAGGAGCTAAGGCAGGAGAATTGCTTGAACCCAGGAAGCAGAGGTTGCGGTGAGCCAAGATCGCACCACTCCACTCCAGCCTGGGCAACAAGAGCAAAAGTCCATCAAAAAAAAAAAAAAAAAAAGACTATTTTTTGGTTTGGTTTTAAAATTTGCTTAACTTTTATTGGCCTGTAAGTGACTTGGCTATTTTATTGGCATAGAAAGGGTTTGTATCTATTCACATGTAATACTCATCTCTAAAAATTCTGTGTATCATCTGCTTTTCTATATTCTCCCATTAGTCTATACGATTATCATGTACTATTTTTTCTTGCTTGACTCCACATTCTAAAATTAGCACTTCTGTTTTCCTCACAGTCTAAAACAAAGGCCTCAAAGATATAACATTTTTGAAATGGAAAAGAAAATTATGAACAAATTATGTAGCACTGAATTCATGGGTCAAAAATATACCAAAAGTTTAACCTACATTAAGATTTCCTTCATGTAGTAGCTATACAATATATTACTCATCTTAAGAAGTAGCTTTACTTTGAGTTCCCCTATTTGCTGACAGCTGTGTTTATACAGAGAATGGCCTTGCCAAATTATTTGTTGCCTTTTGCTGTAAAAAGTGGTTTTCTCCTTAATTCAGAATGTTTTAATTTAATGTTATTCATTCCTTTACTTTTACTTACAGCTTTTATTTTCCTAAATTATCTGTTCTTTTGTTTTCTGCCATTCTGATAAGTGTTCAAGGATTTTTAAACGAACAAAAATACAGTTTAACCCTATGTTACTGTATCCTTTCTTTTAGTAAAATCGTATTTGTTAAATGCAAGGGTATGTTGACTAGACATGTAAAACCCCCTTCATGCCTGTATTATTGTAATACAACATTTTAGCTCTTCTCCACTCAATTTTACTGTAAACTTCTGCCAAAATGCTCTTCTTTTAAGTACTTCTTCCTATTAAGTCTCTTTTCTGTGGAGAAATCTATACCAGCTGACAATTGCCTCCCATTTTAGGTCTAAATTTCTCTCCTCTATCATAATACTCAGTACAATTCTCTCCCAGCCCACCAGTCCAAAACTATCACTTCCCCATGGTCCTGCATGTGTTTTCCACTTTAAGTAAGCACATCTTGCTGTTCAACAAACTTGGCAGCAGCATCCCTGCCTCTGGGAGGTTGTTTGTGCTGGTCTCCACCTCTGGAATGTTCTTTGACTTACTTATAGTTTGAGAGCTGCCTCTCTCTTGAAAATTTCTCTTATTGCCTTAGCACCTAATTTTTCTCTTGTTTACATATGCTGTTAATTACCAGTCTTTTCAAGGACATTTGTCATATTTCCATGTTTAAATTGATAACCCATCAATTTAGCAAAAGGAACATAAAAGATTACACGGATTCCCAAAGTCTAGGAATCATCATAACAGAATAAAGTTCTAATATGGAAAGATGTAAGTATAAGACTGTTCACTGTCATTCTATTTGCTGTGACAAAAGTCCAGAAATATTCTAAATGTCCATCCATAGGAGATTGAGTAAATAAATTGCAGCACATTTGTGCCGTATTATATAGCAATTAGTTAGATCAAAATATTTTGACCTTAGAGAATACTCACACTATATTGCTAAGTAGGGATAGCAAGGTGAAGAGCAACATATGTATACAATGGCTGCATTTTTATAAAAACACAAAGAATAGAAAGACAGTCACTGGATTAACACCAATTACTAGGGTTGGGGAGTAGAAAATTGAAAGGAGAGTGGGAAAAAGACCGAAGTGAAATGGAAAAACACATGTGATAGTCCTTCTGCTTCCTAATACTTGGTTCTCCTTACCTTTTGTGTAGATGGAACTGTGAACTTTTCTGGCATTCTTGTGGTGGGATGGTGTCTTGTGACTAGTTCTGACCAATGAGTTGCGAGCAGAAGTGAAGTGTGGCCAGAGCACTTGATTGTCAACTAGAAACTTTCAGAGTTTCTTTCCCACTGCTTCAATGATTGTGAAAGTGATGTGCCCACACAGCTTTCATCCCTGAGTTCCTGAAAGACTACAGAAGGACGGAAATCAGAGACCTCTGCTGACTCACCTGAAGACATGGGCAAGAAATAAACTTTTCTTGCATTATGCTACTGAAAGTCTGGAGTTGTTTGTTACTGTGGCATAACAAGTCTATTGTAACAGATACAATACAAATAGCCTAAAATAGTTTTATATGCATTTTTTATTTTATCCAGGCACAAGATTAAAAATTTTTAATAGCACTAAAAAGCTATAAAAAAATCAAAATTGCCTCACTGTTACTAAAAAGAGTTCTATTTCCCAGAAGCAATTAATTTCATGATTTTAGCAAATTTTATGGTACTCAACTATATGACACCAAATGATGTGCTTATACTGTTATTCATTAATTTATCAGTTTAAATACTACTTCCTATTATTGTATATCAGGATTCTACTCTTTTTTTGTATGTATATACTTTATTTTCTAGGGTACATGTGCACAACGTGCAGGTTTGTTACACATGTATACATGTGCCATGTTGGTGTGCTCCACCCATTAACTCGTTATTTACATTAGGTATATCTCCTAATGCTATCCCTCCCCCCTCCCCACACCCCACAACAGGCCCCGGTGTGTGATGTTCCCCTTCCTGTGTCCAAGTGATCTCACTGATCAATTCCCACCTATGAGTGAGAACAAGGATTCTACCCTTTCATAGCAAAATCACCATTCCCAATATCGCCAACAATAGTTACCTGACTTTACTTCCCCCATTCTCCTAATATATCAAATTTTTAGTTAAAATAACCAACTAATATTACATAATCATGAATATGTAATTAATCATTCACAGAAATAGCTGTCACCCTCAAACTTTTCTTGGTCAATATGTTGAGAATCCTTTTACTTCTTATGTTTCCTGGATTTGGTATTTCTATTTCTTACATTCTCCTGTGGTTCTTTCAGAAAAAAATACAGGACAGATAATTTTTAAAGAACTATAAATTTTAGGGAGGAAATAATTTTTCATCCTAATTTTGAAAGTACTTCTCCATCGTTTTCTAGCTCACAAACTTTCTTGGATCGATCTATGCCATTCTTAGCTCTAGATTGAAAATATGATGTATTTTATCAATCTGGATCCTTTCAGGATTTTCTATCTCCTAATAAATCTTGATGTGGGTCTTTTTTTATTCTGGACATTTGACAGGCCCTTTAATATGGAAATGCATGCCCTTATACGGATTATTTGAAATTTCTTTTAATTTTTTTGGTCCTCTATAATTTCTCTTAAGTGAATGTTGCCTCCACAAGCCTGTTGGAACCTAGACTGAACCTCAACTTTCTGTTTCTTTTTATCTTATCTTTTTATACACCATTCTGCTTTCTTAGATATTTATTCAATATCACTATTCAGCACTTGTATTTAATTTTAATTTGGGGTATCATATTTTTAATACCTATGAGTCTTTTCTACTTCTCGATATTACTCTTTATAGTATCCTATTCTAACGCTATGGATGCTGTGTTTTCTCATTTCTCTGAGGATATTAACTCAAGGCTTTGCAAAAAGTTTCCTTCTATCCCTTCATTGTATTTATTTCCTTTTTTCTGTTTAATTTTTATAGTCTCTATTCAGTGAAGGATTTTACTGAATATTTTTTGGTCATCCTTGGATATCAGTTCATGTTTAAGAATAAGGCTTGAAAGGATAATTGGAACACTCCGTGCAGGAAGAGGTGACGAGAAGGAAAGCTTAGGAGTGGAGGGGACAGGGAATTGTCAATTGGTAGGGTTCAACAGATGCGTAGATAACAAGATGGATTTCTTACTGAGGCTCCTCCTGTATCAGAATACCTTCATCCTTTCAGTTTCTCCAGAGAAGGACTCTCCAATCTCCTGCCTGAGAAATGCTTGCCTGAGAACCAGCATTCTGGTAGACAGCAGTGAGTTGGGAGTAGTGTGGCTCACCATTGAATATGAACACCACTTGATTCCCTTTTTCAGTGAAACAGTTCACTCCTTCACTCCTTCCTCCCTAAATGAAGAGCCAATCTGGTTTTAGCGTCTCGAAAGAAATAGTGCAGGTTTCTACACTCCTAGAGGAGTACTCACGGTGTTCCAGGAGAAAATAAACACCTGAGAGTTTGCTTCCTATGTAAATTGTCAATTAACCTCTTTTGTTTTTAACCCCTTGATCTTTGCTGCACTCGGAACCTCTGTCTTTGGAGCCTGTGCTATGTTCTGCAGAGAAAACTCAGCTTGCTTTCCTAGGGTATCCCTTCTGGGGACACTTTCAGCTGTACCTTTCTTTTAAATCAGTTGCTACTTCTCTCTTTAATTTCTAGCTTCCAAAAACTTGTTGCCCTCTCTTGCCTATTATCTCTTCATTCTGTCTCTTTATCCTTTCTAATTTATACTTGTTTTATTCTCTTAACATTATTTTAGTAGATTTTTGAAAGAGAGCAGATATGAACACTTGTGTTTATCCAGTGTTCTTCTGCTATGTTTATCCAGAAGACAAATATAAAATAACAAAAAAGAAAATTGCAAGCTCTTTGAGGACAGGCTTTACACCCAGTTGACCTACAGCACCTATTGCAATAAGGGGCAGATAGGAGTTACTAAGTAAGAACTTTATTTGTATTAAGAAGACTTTATGGGTTAAACATTCACTGAAAGTGTACTAACACTTCAAACATTGGAACAAAGAATTTCTCACTTACTATGCTAGGGCCTCTTTCTGGAGGCATTTAAAGTAAATTTGACCAGATCTTCCTCCCACTCATCCTTCTATTTGTTTTGATTTTGGATTTGAAAAGAATATTTTGTTTAGTCTTTTTTCTTCTGCAGACATGTGTATGGGTTGGAAATGGAAAAGGGGTTTGGTTACCCTTCCTCACATGGGTTTACGTGGCCTGGGAACCCATCCATGTGTCCTGCCAAACCCACAGCCTGTGACACACAGAGCACAATGCTGACTTTTTTCCATGTATCTAATACCAGATAAATGTATGGTATGTTAAAGATTTTCAAGCTAAGCTGTTATAAAGGACAGTGGTGGAAGAAGAAGGGCACATTTCTCAGCCATCTGTTACTGCCCCATTCCCACAGCACTGGTTCCTCACAGCCTGACACAGAGGGACTCAACAGATGGAAGAATGTGGTTTAAGTTCGCTGAGTTAATTGTACTTTTCTCTATTCGCAGCCCTCAGATTTAGACATCAGAAATGCCTGAACCCTTCATCTCAATAAACAACCCAGTTATTGCTGGTGGAGCATATCTGAGTGATGTCTAAGAAATGGATGCCTCCATTGTATGCCAGTTTCATCACAAAATTCTTTATATATGGTTCTCTTATTAGAGCAATTTTCACTGAGAGTTCAGCTTATTACAAGATATGGGATCTGTGTTGTATAATTCTTCATTCAAAACTCAGCAAACAAAGTTCCTTTCAAGAAAATTTATAACAATATTTAATCAAAGGAACATTCTTGGACTTAAAATTCCAAAAAGAGCCACAAATCCATCTCTTTCATTCTCAGCTCTACCATCCTATTATTTAAAAAAAAAAAAATCACCATTAAGCAGTGGCAAGCAAAGCACAAGTGAAGGAAAGGAGAGAATGATTAATTTTCTATGCTTACAGGTACTAATTTCATTTTTCTTTGCAATAATCTTAAAGGATGCAAAAAATGAGTAAGACATCCTTTCCCAAATATTTTAACTAGGTTTCAAAAAGGCCACATTTGAGGAAAATAGTTTTTTTCCATTAAAATTTTTTAACACTAATGTAACAGGGGAAGAAGGCTCTGGCATTTGTTTACTATCCACTTGGTACCAGAACTTTGATATGTCCCTTTATATAAACTATCTCATTCAATCTTCACAGCAATCCAGTAAAATAGGTATTATTGTCCCTATTTCACAGATGACAAAACTGAGACCTAGTTTCCAGGGTTGCTCAGTGAATATAGAACCCAAGTCTTGTTTAGTTTGAATTATGTGGGAGTTAGCATAGCATAGTGGTAAAAAAGCATAGAGTTTAGAACAAGATTACCTATGTTTGAATCTTGATTGTATCCTTTCTAAATGACCTTAGGTAACTTGTTTTGTTTCTCTGCTTTAGTTTTCTAATCAACAAAACGGAGATAATCAAATTAATAACCTCACATAGACACTGTAGAAATTAAGTGAAGACCTATAAAGTCTTTAAGAACAATGCTTTGGTGGGTGTTCCAAGATGGCCGAATAGGAACAGCTCTGTTCTGTAGCTCTCAGCGTGACCGACGCAGAAGATGGGTGGTTTCCGCCTTTCCAACTGAGGTACCTGGTTCATTTCACTGGGACTGGTTGGACAGTGGGTGCAGCCCATGGAGGGCGAGATGAAGCAGGGTGGGATGTTGGCTCACCCAGGAAGGATAAGGGGTCAGGGGATTTCCCTTTCCTACCCAAGGGAAGCCGTGACACACTGTACCTGGAAAAGCGGGACAGTCCCACCCAAATTCTGTGCTCTTCCTACAGTCATAGCAACTGGCAGACAAGGAGATTTTCTCGTGTGCCTGGCTCAGTAGGTCCCATGCCCACAGGGCCTTGCTCATTGCTAGTGCAACAGTCTGAGATCGAACTGCAGGATGGCAGCCTCGCTGGGGGAGGGGCGTCCACCATTGCTGAGGCTTGAGTAGGTAAACCAAGCCGCCGGGAAGCTCAAACTGGGCAGAGCCCACACAGCTCAACAAGGCCCACTGCCTCTAGACTCCACCTCTGTGGGCAGAGCATAGCTGAACAAAAGACAGCAGACAATTTCTGCAGACTTAAATGGCCCTGTCTGACAACTCTGAAAAGAGCAATGGTTCTCCCAGCATGGGTGTTGAGCTCTGAGAACAGACAGACTGCCTCCTCAAGTGGGTCCCTGACCTCTGTGTAGCCTAACTGGGAGACACCTCCCAGTAGGGGCCAACAGACACCTCATATAGGCAGCTGCCCCTCTGGGACAAAGCTTCCAGAGGAAGGATCAGGCAGCAATATTTACTCTTCTCCAATATTTGCTATTCTGCAGCCTCTGCTGGTGATACCCAGGTAAACAGGGTCTGGAGTGGACCTCCAGCAAACTCCAACAGACCTGCAGCTGAGGGACCCGACAGTTAGAAGGAAAAATAACAAACAGAAAGGAATAGCAACAACATCAACAAAAGGGATATTCACACCAAAACCCCATCTGTAGGTCACCAACATCAAAGACCAAAACTAGATAAAAACCACAAAGATGGGGAGAAACCAGAGCAGAAAAGCTGAAAATTCTAAAAATCAGAGCTCCTCTTCTCCTCCAAAGGATCACAGCTCCTCACCAGCAATGGAACAAAGCTGGATGGAGAGTGACTTTGACGAGTTGGCAGAAGTAGGCTTCAGAAGGTTGGTAATAACAAAATTCTCTGAGCTAAAAGAGGATGTTCGAACCTATTGCAAGGAAGCTAAAAATCTTGAAAAAAAAATTAGACAAATGGCTAACTAGAATAAACAGTGTACAGAAAACCTTAAATGACCTGATGGGAACTGAAAACCACAGCACAAGAACTTCATGATGCATGCACAAGCTTCAACAGCTGATTTGATCAAGTAGAAAAAAAAGGTATCAGTGATTGAAGATCAGATTAATGAAATAATGTGAGAAGACAAGGTTAGAGAAAAAAGAGTAAAAAGAAATAAACAAAACCTCCAAGAAACATGGGACTATGTGAAAAGACCAAATGTACATTTGATTGGTGTACCTGAAAGTGATGGGGAGAATGGAACCAAGACAGAAAACACTCTTCAGGATATTATGCAGGAGAACTTCCCCAATCTATCAAGAGAGGCCAACATTCAAATTCAGGAAATACAGAGAACACAACAAAGATATTCCTTGAGAAGAGCAACCCCAAGACACATAATTGTCAGATTTATCAAGGTCGAAATGAAGGAAAAAGTGTTAAGGGCGGCCAGACAGAAAGGTTGAGTTACCCACAAAGGGAAGCCCATCAGACTAACAGTGGATTTCTCAGCAGAAACCCTACAAGCCACAAGAGAGTGGGGGCCAATATTCAACATTCTTAAAGGAAATAATTTTCAACCCAGAATTTCATATCCAGCCAAACTAAGTTTCATAAGTGAATGAGAAATAAAATCCTTGTCAGACAAGCAAATGCTGAGAGATTTTGTCATCACTAGGCCTGCTGTACAAGAGGTCCTGAAGGAAGCACTAAACATGGAAAGAAATAACCGGTACCAGCCACTGCAAAAACAGGCCAAATTGTAAAGACCATTGACACTATAAAGAAACTGTATCAATTAATGGGCAAAATAATCAGCAAACATCATAATGACAGGATCAAATTCATACATAACAATATTAACCTTAAATGTAAATGGGCTAAATGCTCCAATTAAAAGACACAGACTGGCAAATTGGACAAAGAGTCAAGACACATCAGAGTGCTGTATTCAGGAGACCAATCTCATGTGCAGAGACACACATAGGCTCAAAATAAAGGGATGGAAGAAGATCTACCAAGCAAATGGAAAACAACAACAACAAAATAAAAAAAGCAGGTGTTGCAATCCTAGTCTCTGATAAAACAAATTTTAAACCAACAAAGATCAAAAGAGACAAAAAGGCCATTACAAAATGATAAAGGGATCAACTCAACAAGAAGAGATAACTGTCCTAAATATATATGCACGCAATACAGGAGCACCCAGACTCCTAAAGCAAATCCTTAGGGACCTACAAAGAGACTTAAGACTCCCACACAATAATTATGGGAGACTTTAACACCCCACTGACAATATTAGACAGGTCAACGAGACAGAAAGTTAACATGGATATCAAGAACTTGAGCTCAGCTCTGCAACAAGCAGACCTAATAGACATCTACAGAACTCTCCATCCCAAATTAACAGAATATATATGCTTTTCAACACCACATCACACTTATGCTAAAATTGACCACATAATTGGAAGTAAAGCATTCCTCAACAAATGTAAAAGAACAAAATAACAACAAACTGTCTCTCAGACCACAGAGTAATCGAATTAGAACTCAGGATTAAGACACTCACTCAAAACCACACAACTACATGGAAACTGAACAACTTGCTCCTGAATGACTACTGGGTAAATAATGCAAAGAAGGCAGAAATAAACAATTTGAAACCAATGAGAACAAAGACACAATGTACCAGAACCTCTGGGACACATTTAAAGCAGTGTGTAGAGGGAAATTTATATCATTAAATGCCCACAAGAGAAAGCAGGAAAGATCAAAAATCGACACCCTAACATCACAATTAAAAGAACTAGAGAAGCAAGAGCAAACAAATTCAAAAGCTAGCAGAAGGCAAGAAATAACTAAGATCAGAGCAGAACTGAAAGAGATAGAGATACAAAAAAACTCTTCAAAAAATCAATGAACCAGGAGCTGTTTTTTTTTAAAGATCAACAAAATTGATAGACCGCTAGCAAGACTAATAAAGAAGAAGAGAGAAAAAAATCAAAAGAACACAATAAAAAATGATAAAGGGGACATCACCACCGATCCCACAGAAATACAAACTACCATCAGAGAATACTACAAACACATTATGTAAATAAACTAGAAAATCTAGAAGAAATTGATAAATTCCGGGACACATATATCCTCTCAAGCCTAAACCAGGAAGAAGTTGAATATCTGAATAGACCAATAACATACTCTGAAATTGAGGCAATAATTAACAGCCTACCAACCAAAAAAAGTCTAAGACCATACAGATTCACAGCCAAATTCTACCAGAGATACAAAGAGGAGCTGGTACCATTCCTTCTGAAACTATTCCAATCGATAGAAAAAGAGGGAATCTTCCCTAACTCATTTTATGAGGCCAATATCATCCTGAAACCAAACCCTGGCAGAGACACAGCAAGAAAAGGGAATTTTAGATGAATATCCCTGATGAGCATCAATGCGAAAATCCTCAATAAAATACTGGCAAACCAATCCAGCAGTACATCAAAAAGCTTATCCACCATGAACAAGTTGGCTTCATCCCTGGGATGCAAGGCTGGTTCAACATATGCAAATCAATAAATGTAATCCATCACATAAACAGAACCAACGACAAAAACCACATGATTATCTCAAAAGACGCAGAAGGCCGGGCGTGGTGGCTCAAGCCTGTAATCCCAGCACTTTGGGAGGCCGAGACGGGCGGATCACGAGGTCAGGAGATCAAGACCATCCTGGCTAACACGGTAAAACCCCATCTCTACTAAAAATACAAAAAACTAGCCGGGCGAGGTGGCGGGCGCCTGTAGTCCCAGCTACTCGGGAGGCTGAGGCAGGAGACCCGGGAGGCGGAGCTTGCAGTGAGCTGAGATCCGGCCACTGCACTCCAGGCTGGGCAACAGAGCAAGACTCCGTCTCAAAAAAATAAATAAATAAATAAAAAGACGCAGAAAAGGCCTTTGACAAAATTCAACAGCCCTTCATGCTAAAAACTCTCAATAAACTAGGTATTGATGGAACGTGTCCCAAAATAATAAGAGCTACATAAAAAACTGGAAACATTCCCTTTGAAAACCAGCACAAGACAAGGATGCCCTCTCTCACCATTCCTGTTCAACACAGTGCTGGATGTTCTGGCCAGGATAATCAGGCAAGAGAAAGAAATAAAGGGTATTCAATTAGAAAATGAGGAAGTCAATTTGTCGCTGTTTGCAGATGACATGATTGTATATTTAGAAAACTCCATCATCTCACCCCAAAATCTCCTTAAGCTGATAAGCAACTTCAGCAAAATCTCAGGATACAAAATCAATGTGCAAAAATCACAAGCATTCATATATACCACTAACAGACAGAGAGCCAAACCATGAGTGAACTCCCATTCACAATTGCTACAAAAAGAATAAAATACCTGGGAATCCAGCTTACAAGGGATGTGAAGGACCTCTTCAAGGAGAACTACAAACAACTGCTCAACGAAATAAAAGAGGAAACAAACAAATGGAAGAATATTCCATGCTCATGGATAGGAAGAATCAATATCGTGAAAATAGCTATACTGCCCAAAGTAATTTATAGATTCAATGCCATCCCCATCAAGCTACCATCACAGAACTGGAAAGATTTCTTCACAGAATTGGAAAAAATCTACTTTAAAGTTCATATGGTACCAAATAAGAGCCCGCATTGCCAAGAAAATCCTAAGCCAAAAGAACAAAGCTGGAGGCATCACGCTACCTGACTTCAAACTACTGGTACCAAAACATATATAGACCAATGGAACAGAACAGAGACTTCAGAAATAACACCACACATCTACAACCATCTGATCTTTGACAAACCTGACAAAAACAAGAAATGGGGAAAGGATTCCCTATTTAATAAATGGTGCTGGGAAAACTGGCTAGTCATATGTAGAAAGCTGAAACTGGATCCTTTCCTTTCACCTTATATAAAAATTAATTCAAGATGGATTAAAGACTTAAATGTTAGACCTAAAACCATAAAAACCCTAGAAGGAAACCTAGGCAATACCATTCAGGACATAGGCATGGACAAGGACTTCATGTCTAAAACACCAAAACAATGGCAACAATATCGACAAATGGGATCTAATTAAACTAAAGAGCTTCTGCAAAAGAAACTACCATCAGAGTGAACAGGCAACCTACAGAATGGGAGAAAATTTTTGCAATCTACTCATCTGACAAAAGCCTAATATACAGAAACTACAAAGAACTCAAACAAATTTACAAGAAAAAAACAAACAACCCCATCAAAAAGTGGGCAAAGGATATAAATAGACACTTCTCAAAAGAAATTTATGCAGCCAACAGACACATGAAAAAATTCTCATCATCACTCGCCTTCAGAGAACTGCAAATCAAAACCACAATGAGATACCATCTCACACCAGTTAGAATGGCAATCATTAAAAAGTCAGGAAACAACAGGTCCTGGAGAGGATGTGGAGAAATAGGAACACTTTTACACTGTTGGTGGGACTGTAAACTAGTTCAACCATTGTGGAAAACAGTGTGGCGATTCCTCAGGGATCTAGAACTAGAAATACCATTTGACCCAGCCATTCCACTACTGGGGACATACCCAAAGGATTATAAATCATGCTGCCATAAAGACGCATGCACACGTATGTTTATTGCAGCACTATTCACAATAGCAAAGATGTGGAATCAACCCAAATGTCCATCAGTGACAAACTGGATTAAGAAAATGTGGCACATATACACCATGGAATACTATGCAGCCATAAAAAAGGATGAATTTGTGTCCTTTGTAGGGACATGGATGCAGCTGGAAACCATCATTCTCAGCAAACTATCGCAAGAACAGAAAACCAAATACCACATGTTCTCACTCGAATTGAACAATGAGATCACTTGGACACAGAAAGGGGAACATCACACACTGGAGCCTATTGTGGGGAGGGAGGAGGGATAGCATTAGGAGATACACCTAATGTAAATGACAAGTTAATGGGTGCAGCACACCAACATGGCGCATGTATACATATGTAACAAACCTGCACGTTGTGCACATGTATGCTAGAACTTAAAGTATAATAATAATTTTTTAAAAACTAACTCAAGAAATAATAATAATAACTTACACTGTATGTATCCTTACTTAAATAGTGTTTGTGTGTGTGTGTGTGTATGTGTGTGTGTGTGTCCAGAAATTGATGCCCCTGCTGGGTGGAGATGAAGGTGAGCTCAGGGCAGGATTTGTTGCAGTGAAAGGGGTGGCTGAGGAAAGTGAAGAACTTCACACAACAATGAAAAAGAGTAAGGGATGGGAGATGGTAAATTCTCTGAGCTGCTCTTTGAATCTCTTCTTCTACCATTCCCACAAATGCTTCTATAATTCCCACAATAGCTTCTACAATTCCGACAATACTGCTTCTCCCACAAATGCTATTCCCCGATAGCCAATGCGGCTCATGGAAACTGCCCAAGATTCTGTGTGACACAATGAATCTGGATGTTTCTTCAAATACAGCATAAGGGAATCTTGCTAAATACTTTTGGGCCCAAAGATAAACCATGATTCCTTATGTGTGCCCCCTTTTTATCAACACAAGATCTGGAAACACAAGGAAGTTGAAACACGTCTATTTCCTGATAGTCACTGGCAGAAAGGAAAATAGTAGCTCTCAGTTATTTAGTACACACTATTAATCTCTGTATTTCATTTATATTACTATCAATCCTCACAACAATTTGGCAGGGAAGTAGTTTTATTCCTCTTAGAAGATAAAGCAATTATGCTCAAAAGAAACAAAACCAATGAAAAGCCAATAAGCAACAAAACAAGAATTCAACGTCATGGATTTCTGAGCTCAAAGTCCATGTATTTTCCATTATACCTGATTGTGATTAATGCTTTTAGAAACCTCTAAATAGAGACGTGCTTGCTTCAGGGGCAGATTAATTGAGAATATATGTAAGGATTTATTTTTATTTAGCTGGTTTACTCTATATTCAGAAAAAAATTGAAGTGACTTGAAACAAGGACTAATAAAGTCAAGAACTTTTGGCCACTCTAGTAGAGTAGGAAGATGCCAAAAGTCCATTCCTCCACTGGAAACTTAGATAAATTACTGGGGGGAAAAATGTTCAAAAGCAAAAAAGGAAAACCTACAGATGCCAGAAATGAAAAGAAAACTCAAAACTAGAGTCACCTATAGAAACTCCTAGAAGTCTCAGAAGTATATAAGCCTGAGAGAGGTGATGACACCATAGGCACAGGGCAACACAGAAATTGGAATTAAACTTGGAATGCAGGAAATGTTTATCTGTCCATAAAATAAGTACTAGAAAATTTCTGCCAGCTAGCCTGGAAAAGCAGGAGAATGCTGGTTGAGAATTTTCCACCATTAAAAAAGACATGATTTCTCAGATTGAAGGAGCTAACCAAGAATAAAAAGATACACATTCATACATAATGTAGAGAACATTAACTACAAAAAGAAAATACTGAAAGCTACCCAGAGAAAAAGACAGACTATCCACAAAGAAATACATTACTATCAAAAACTATTAAGCAAGGCTAAAGCAATATGCAGAAGAAATTTTGTAGCCCCGTGTCCTTTATTATTAAAAAAAAAAAGACTAAAAATGAAAAAAAGAAAAGTAGGCAATAAAAAATTTTTAAGAAATTAAAAGAAAAAGAAAAAACACGTTGCCCTTAAAATCAAAAGCTTTTAGAAGATGAATAGACAAAAATCTGCAGGGCCATGAGACAAAGCAGAGAGCGGGAGAGAGAGACAGAGAGAAAAAAAAGTATATTCAATATAGTTACAGAAACAGATTTTTTAATTTGTGAGAAAATGCAAATGTACCAATCTATTTATATCAATGCATTGAACATGTTAATGTAATGACTGATGCGTTTTGAAAGTAAAAAAAATAGCAAAGTTGGCCCAAGTAGGTAGAAAACCTATCATATAAGAAATAAATAGTCAAGGATCTGTCCTTTTTAAAAAACTCAATAGTCCTAGGTCATCTTATAGGAAATTTTTAATAGATCTTTATAAAATCAGTTATTGATATATATTTAAAACAACTTATCATATTAAAAAAGGTAAAGTAGCCCAAATCATTATACAATGTAGCATAACTATTCCACCAAAATTAGAGGAAGAAAAGTATCCCACTGAAAAAGACAACCATTGCGCATGCTTGCTGTAAACATACTGCAAAAATTACTATGTAGAATACTTGAAGATTAAATCCAGCAATTGTATATATACAATTTTATAGAGTATGCCAATAAAAGGAATTGAAGGAGAAAATATCTAAATACCTGATCATTTTAACAAATGTTAAAAATACATAAAGTGATGAGCCATATTAACCAATCCTGATTTCTCAATTTTAAAAAACTGAGGTCAGGCCGGGCGCGGTGGCTCAAGCCTGTAATCCCAGCACTTTGGGAGGCCGAGACGGGCGGATCACGAGGTCAGGAGATCGAGACCATCCTGGCTAACACGGTGAAACCCCGTCTCTACTAAAAATACAAAAACTAGCCGGGCGAGGTGGCGGGCGCCTGTAGTCCCAGCTACTCGGGAGGCTGAGGCAGGAGAATGGCGTAAACCCGGGAGGCGGAGCTTGCAGTGAGCTGAGATCTGGCCACTGCACTCCAGTCCGGGAGACAGAGCGAGACTCTGCCTCAAAAAAAAAAAAAACAAAAAACAAAACAAAAAAAAAACTGAGGTCAATACTAAAAGAAATATCTTTAACATCAAAAATTAGCTACAAGAAACTCATAGTAAATATTATCCTCTATGATGAAAGATAAAAAGCAATTCCAAAAAGCTTAGGAAAATGCAGACTGTTCACTCTCACCTCTTTTATTCAAGAGTGTAAAGATGGTCCTAGCCCTTATAAAAATACACTATTGGAAAGGAAAAGACAAGATGTCCTTATTTTTAAATAATTTCATTACCTATTTTGAAAATGCAACAAATGAAAACTTGTGTCTAGCATAATAGCTGGAGACAGAGCACAGCACTTCAACATTTTCTTAAACTTGGACAGTAACTTACTAGAAAATTTAATAAATAAAGTGCATTTAGCCAGTAATTGCAAGAAATACGTGGAACAACGTATAAAATCTGACTAAAAGTCACTTTAAAAAATACATGGGTAAATGCAAAGACAGTATTTTTTGATAGAAAGAATTAATTTTATAAAATGTTAATTCTCAAATTATACAACTAAATATAAAAATATACTATCAAGTTACAAGTTTTAAAATATATGATCTCTGCCAAAATTTTTAAGAAGAAAAAATAAATCAATGCAACATATTAGAGAGTCTACAAACAAATCTGTATCATGGGTTGGACTTCGGAGGCAGAGTTGTTGCTCAAGAATCCCTGAGCCCTGATTCTGCTTTTCCCCATGATACCCATTCCAAGGAATACTAGACGGCTATTGAAAGGAATCAGATTTATCTGTTTACATGTATTCACAACAGACATTCCACAAAAGACATATTGCTAAGTAAAAACTCAAGTTACATAACAATGGATTCTAACATGTTGTCATTTGGATGTTAAGTGCGTATGATGTATGTACACTTTCAAATACAAATACATGCACTCATATGCATGCAAGTGTACAGGCAAAAGACAGATATCACAAGGCAAACCAGTAGAAGTGTTCACCATTGGGAAAGGCAGGAAAATGAAAGATAACTCTTACCTTATCTCTAATACAATTTTTACAGTGTTAAAATATTGTAGAATTAAATGGACTGATTTTAAAAATAATATTTCTTAAAATAAATTTTTCATTTTTGAGGCCTCCTTTACAGAAATTCAAGAAAATCTAATGTAAAGCTCTATCAGCAAAAAGCACTAAATCACCAGTGCTTCTGTCCTCATTGTCTGTTCCCTCAAGATTTGGTAAGTCTGACCTGGTTGGAAAAGTTATACCACTTCTGTTTATAAATGATTAAAATTCACTTTCCATCCTTTACCTGGCTTTGTTTTGGGATAATTTCTGAGATTTGCAGCCCTTCAGACTTCCCATTTCTGTTACTTCTTGAACATTTGATACTTTCTTTCATAGACAGGATCTTGGAGTATGATCATCATTAAGAAATGACTTGTTCTTTTGACCTACTTAAAGTGATTAAAGTGTGTCCCTTAATGAGTGTCATTATTTTGGAGTATTTTTCTTGGACATTTAGCCACAAATTTTGCTCTTCTAGGAGCTAAATTTCAAATGTGGTGTGTTTTCCAAGGAGCCCAATCAAATGACTTTGGATGAAATTCAAGAGTAGAAATTAACAACAGCACATAATTCTACAACAGCTCTTAATTTTTATATAGTCACATGTCTCTATATTTTGTATTTTCTTTGTTCTGGTTTTGGTAGAGAAGGTTTCCCCTGTCTCTAGATAATACGTAAACTCTCACAGATTTTCCTCCACATTTTTGTTCTGCTTTTCATTTTTTACTTGCTAATCTATCTGGAGTTTATATTTGTGTGTACCATAAAATGAGGATTTAATTTAATTTTTTTCCACATGGCTAGCCAATTGTGAAATGACATCATTTAGTAGATAAGTACTTATTTCCTACTGAACTGAAATATCAGCTTATATAATACATTAACTTTCTATACCCAATGGAAAATACTTTTGCTGCATGTACTTTACTCCTATTTATTTTTCTCTCTCTCAAAATATTAATATTTTATTGATCATAGAGCTTTTTTAGCATGTTAGGGATATCTAGAAAAACAAGCAAATATTTAACTTTAAGCAAATATTTTTTCTATATTTTCTCTACCAGATATTGCTTGATTTGGTTTATATTCTTCAGTGATTAAAACCCAAAGCATTTCACATATGGAAAAGTCAATAACTAAACTGATTTTTTACAAACCAATGACAACTATGAGATTAATTTCAAAAAAACTAGAATCCCCAAACCTGGCATCTGACAATACCTGATATGCAAGGACCTGTCACTGTCCTTACACCCCGGACTCTGTTCTGTGTTTATTCAATGATCCTTCCATTTATAAGAACGAAGATTGTAGTATAGTACGAGTCCTAAAGTTCTTAATCAACAGTTCTGATTTAGGTAAACAATCTCTGCAAGCATCATGCTGTCACAAACTGAGTACATACAGGAAAGATGGTCAGAAAAAGAAAAGCCACTCAGAATGAGACCTTGGGTCTAATACACATAAAAAGTATTACTGAGACTAAATCCATAAATGAGTCCATGTAAAACTGAAACTGAAATATTGTTTGCCCAAGCATCATATTTCCTAAAACAATTCCCCTGAAGAAACCCAGGACACAGAAAGACCCCCATGCTCTCCTGTAGCAATGTATTCCAGATGCAAATGAGTAACAAACTTGAGAAGTAGGCCTTGCCTGGGAAAGCTAGAAAGATTGCCGGTAAGACTGTTGGGACAAGTTCCCTCAATTTTGTAATTCAGAAAATTGAGAATCATCATTGAGATAATTAAATGCTACTTTGTTTAATCTGTAGAACAGTGTGTATCACATGTTTTGTCATAAATGGCCATAAACCAATTTGGTAATATTGGCTCAATCTTTCATAAATTAGGCATGCAATGTTTCTAAGGAAGAAATTTTTTAGTATGATGCCCAAATTTAATTCTTCCTCATCTTGAAACTTACACCCAACTGTTCAGGACAATATGAGGTACACCACGTAGAAATAAGAAAGGATTCAAAAGCTTACCTACTTCTTCCTGAGTGGTGTATAATTTTTTAAACTAGAAGTATCTAATATGTGTGCATATATGCTCACATATGTACATACACATTAGCAACCTACTTTGTTCTGGAATGGAGTGATGGCATTACACAAAGTTATGTAAAACACAGCAAGATAGCATAAATTGAAAATAAGTGAGAAAGAAAAAAGAAAAAAATGGAAATGGAGCAAATGTAAAAATTGGTGTCACAAATTCCAATGCACTTATTACCGGTGGATGACAAATATAGATCTAATATTTCTAGTAAACAATGCAGTGGCCTCATATCTGTAGTACTTTTATATAGATTATCTCCCTATTATACTGCTTGCAATGCAGGTGAGATAGTCTACTACTCAAATATATATTCTAACTTACAGGTCATCTTGCAGTATGAAGTGTTAAGCCTCACAGATTATAATGTGTATACACAAAAGCATAAGAATTTATTGAATGCCTGCTATATTCCAGGCACTTTTTATCTAAATCATTTATTACTAACAAGCCATTAAGCTGCTTATCGATAGCCTTATTTGGTATACAAGAAAACTAAAGATCAGAGAAATAAAAGAACTGACACAAGGTTGCACAGCTAGGAAGAGCCAGCACTGGGGCACATATCCCAAACTTTTAGCCTAATGTCAGTATTGCTATTGCTATATGTCAGTCCCTAAATAGCCAATGGCTTGTTTCAGACTTGATATCACCATGAGGTACTAGCAATCCAAAATTTAAGCTCCAAAAGAACTGTAAAATAAATATAAACTTTCTTATGGTTGTTTTTATTACTTATATACACTGGATTATCCATTCTAAGTTTATTTTACACTTGAGATTTAACTTTTTAATAATTTTAGGTTTGGTAAACATTTCCATAATAGTAATGATAGAGTGACACCAGCAAGACGGCAAAATAGGAAGCTCTAGACTCTTCTTTCCCCAACAAACACACCAATTTGACAACAGTTGATGGGGAATTCCCATTTGGGTACCCCTCTCTCTCACAAGAGAGACAGCTGTTCTCCTTTCTCTTTCTTTTGCTTATTAAACCTCCACTCCTAAACTCAAAATAAAAAAAAAAGAGTTGATGGACAAATTCTAAAACCTAGAAACCAGTTGAGAGGTTCCTGTGCCACAGGTGTGCGTGAAATTACTCACACCAAAGCTGGGAGAAAAATTTGAGACCTCCAGGACGGTGCCATATGATCAGATAAAACTCAGCTCCCCACTTCTTCCCAGGGAGGGAAAGAGGTGAACATGTTCAATGCCCTACCTTTTCTAGAGGTTAGCCTAAGGAGTAGTTTCTGTCTAGCATGTCTTGGAATGCTGACAATACCTGTCTTCTTATAGCCACGTAGGCCCAGTGAAAACTAAAGGACCGAAATACCGATTTGGGCTGGCAGTTGCCATAGTCCATAGCCCCATCCACTGGATCAGCACAGGGTGAGATAACAAAAGTCTTCAGATCCCAGTTCCTCCCTCGGGACTACTCAGAGGACTGTTTTCTGTCTAGTCTGTCATGGAGGTGAGATCTGACTTAATCGGGCCTTGTATAGGTAGTGAGAACAAAGACAACAGTGTGGGCTGGCATCGCCACAGACCCATACCTTTTCTTCTGGTTCACCACCATGAGCAGATGAAAAACCTCAGCCCTCAACTTTACGTTTGCGGGGCAAAGAGGTAGATTACATATCCAATGCCCCAACTTTTCTGGGGATGACCCAGAAGACAGTTATCTGTCTAGCCTGTCTTGGAATACTGACAAGACCCAGAAAAATCTAGCCACCTGGAGTCACTGAAAACAGAGATGGCAGTGCAGGCTGATATGTCACCATAGCCAGCCATAGCCTGGCTCAGCACAGAAGGAATGGACAAAAAGCCCCATCTCTCAGTCTCTCCTTGGGGAAGAAGAAGAAAAAAGGTGGATTATGCATCAAATGCCCCAACTTTTCGGTGTTATCCAGAGGACTGGCTTCTGTTTATGACCCAGGTTATGCTGAGTCTTAGAGCATTCATAAGACCCAGCATAATCTAGCCACCTGGAGGTCAGTAAGAGCAGAGACATTGGTTTCATTTAGCACACAACTAATCACCACCTTCCTTCACCCCCTGCCCCACCCCGCACCCAGATCCACACTGTATGAATAGGTGGAAAACCCAGGTCTCAGCTTCTCCTTGTGGAAGGGAGGGGTTGCGTGACAGAGCATCCATGAGCCAACTTTTGGGGAAACTCCCTAAGGAATGGGTTTCAGTCTTGTTTGTCTTGGAGCACTGACAGGACACAGTGTATTACAACTGCCTAGGGGGTCTCTAAGAACAAAGAAAGCATGTTGAACCAGCACAAAGGTTGGAGAGTTCTCCAGGATCTCTGGCTGGGCTGATCTTCCACTACATGAGGCCAGTCTGTGAAGACTGGAAGAGATGACTGTTTTGCCTAATGCACAGACAACAATGCAGAGAGTCAAGGAAAATGAAAAAGAAAAATAGGGAAATACATTCTAAACAACAACAACAAAAAAAAAAAAAAAACAAGATATATCTCCAGAAACCAACTCTAATGAAACAAAGTTATTTTATTTGCCTGATAGAGAATTTAAAACAGCCATCATTTGCTATGCTCACTGAGATCAGAAGAACAAAGCGAGAATTTCAACAAAGATATTGGAAATATTTTAAAGTACCAAATACAAATCAAGGAAATGAAGAATACAATAATTGAATTAAAAAATGTGCTACAGGGATTCAACAGCAGGCAAACAAGCAGAAGAAATGATTACCAAACTCAAAGAAAGGTCCTTGGAAATTATTCAGGCTGAGGAAAAATAAAAATTAAAAATGATGAAGAAAGCTTAAGGGATGTATGGGACACCATACAAAAGACTAACATATGCATTAGGGGAGTTCAAGGATGAGAGAAGAAAAAGACCAGAAAGCATAATCAAAGGACTAATGGTCAAAAACTTCCCAAAGCTGGGGAAGGACATGAACATCAGATCCAGTAAGCTTAAAGAGCCCCAAAAAGATAAACCCCCAAAAATCTACAAAAAGATACATTATTGTTCAATTGTCAAAAGTCAAATACAAAGAGAATTTTGAGGGTCAGGCACAGTGGCTCATATTTGTAATCCCAGCACTTTGGAAGGCCAAGACGGGTGGATAACCTAAGGTCAGAAGTTCAAGACCAATATGGTGAAACCCCGTCTCTACTAAAAATACAAAATTAGCCAGGTATGGTGGTGTGTGCCTCTAATCGCAGCTACTCTGGAGGCTGAGGCAGAAGAATCACTTGAATCCAGGATGTAGAGATTGCAGTGAGCCAAGATCACACCACTGCACTACAGGCTAGGAGACAGAGCAAGACTCCATCTCAAAAAAAAATAAAAGAGAGAATTTTGAAAGCAGCAAGAGGAAAACCACCTGTCACATATAAGGGAGACTCCTAAGACTATGAGTTGATTTTTCAGAAGAAATCTTCCAGGTCAGAAGGGAGTGGAACGATTTATTGAAAGTGTTGAAAGCAAAAAACAAACAAACATGAATACTATATGCAGCAAAACTATCCTTCAAAAACAAAACAGAGGGGGGGGCGGAGCAAGATGGCCGAATAGGAGCAGCTCCAGTCTCCAACTCCCAGCGCGAGCGACACAGAAGACCGGTGATTTCTGCGTTTTCAACTGAGGTACTGGGGTCATCTCGCTAGGGAGTGCCGGACAATCGGTGCTGGTCAGCTGCTGCAGCCTGACCAGCGTGAGCTGAAGCAGGGCGAGGCATCGCCTCACCTGGAAGCGCAAGGGGGAAGGAAATCCCTTTTTCCTAGCCAGGGGAACTGAGACACACAACACCTGGAAAATCGGGTAACTCCCACCCCAATACTGCGCTTTAAGGAAACAGGCACACCAGGAGAATATATCCCACACCTGGCCGGGAGGGTCCCACGCCCACGGAGCCTCCCTCACTGCTAACACAGCCGTCTGCGGCGATCTATCCGCAAGGCAGCAGCGAGGCTGGGGGAGGGGCGCCCGCCATTGCTGAGGCTTAAGTAGGTAAACAAAACCGCTGGGAAGCTCGAACTGGGTGGAGCTCACAGCAGCTCAAGGAAGCCTGCCTGTCTCTGTAGACTCTACCTCTGCGGACAGCGCACAGCTGCAGCCCATTAGGGGAAAGAGCGGGGGCGGTGCAGACGCGAACGACTCTGTCTGACAGCTTTGGGGAGAGCCGTGGATCTCCTAACGCGGAGGTTGAGATCCGAGAACGGACAGACTGCCTGCTCAGGTGGGTCCCTGACCCCTGAGTAGCCTAGCTGGGAGACATCCCCCACTAGGGGCAGTCTGACACCCCACACCTCACAGGGTGGCGTCACCCCTGAGAGGAAACTTCCAAAGAAAGAATCAGACAGGTACACTCGCTGTTCAGCAATATTCTATCTTCGGCAACCTCTGCTGCTGATACCCAGGCAAACAGGGTCTGGAGTGGACCTCAAGCAATCTCCAACAGACCAACAGACAGTCCTTCTGACTGTCAGACGGAAAACTATCAAACAGGAAGGACACCTATACCAAAACCCCATCCGTACGTCACCATCATCAAAGTCCAGAGACAGATAAAACCACAAAGATGGGGAAGAAGCAGGGCAGAAAAGCTGGAAATTCAAAAAATAAGAGCGCATCTCCCCCTGCAAAGGAGCGCAGCCCATCGCCAGCAACGGATCAAAGCTGGTCAGAGAATGACTTTGACGAGATGAGAGAAGAAGGCTTCAGTCCATCAAACTTCTCAGAGCTAAAGGAGGAATTACGTACCCAGCGCAAAGAAACTAAAAATCTTGAAAAAAAAGTGGAAGAATTGACAGCTAGATTAATTAATGCAGAGAAGATCATAAACGAAATGACAGAGATGAAAACCATGACACGAGAAATACGTGACAAATGCACAAGCTTCAGTAACCGACTCGATCAACTGGAAGAAAGAGTATCAGCGATTGAGGATCAATGAATGAAATGAAGCGAGAAGAGAAACCAAAAGAAAAAAGAAGAAAAAGAAATGAACAAAGCCTGCAAGAAGTATGGGATTATGTAAAAAGACCAAATCTACGTCTGATTGGGGTGCCTGAAAGTGAGGGGGAAAATGGAACCAAGTTGGAAAACACTCTTCAGGATATCATCCAGGAGAACTTCCCCAACCTAGTAGGGCAGGCCAACATTCAAATTCAGGAAATACAGAGAACGCCACAAAGATACTCCTCCAGAAGAGCAACTCCAAGACACATAATTGCCAGATTCACCAAAGTTGAAATGAAGGAAAAAATCTTAAGGGCAGCCAGAGAGAAAGGTCGGGTTACCACAAAGGGAAGCCCATCAGAATAACAGCAGACCTCTCGGCAGAAACTCTACAAGCCAGAAGAGAGTGGGGGCCAATATTCAACGTTCTTAAAGAAAAGAATTTTCAACCCAGAATTTCATATCCAGCCAAACTAAGCTTCATCAGTGAAGGAGAAATAAAATCCTTTACAGATAAGCAAATGCTTAGAGATTTTGTCACCACCAGGCCTGCCTTACAAGAGACCCTGAAGGAAGCCCTAAACATGGAAAGGAACAACCGGTACCAGCCATTGCAAAAACATGCCAAAATGTAAAGACCATCGAGGCTAGGAAGAAACTGCATCAACTAACGAGCAAAATAACCAGTTAATATCATAATGACAGGATCAAGTTCACACATAACAATATTAACCTTAAATGTCAATGGACTAAATGCTCCAATTAAAAGACACAGACTGGCAAACTGGATCAAGAGTCAAGACCCATCAGTCTGCTGTATTCAGGAGACCCATCTCACATGCAGAGACATACATAGGCTCAAAATAAAGGGATGGAGGAAGATCTACCAAGCAAATGGAGAACAAAAAAAAGCAGGGGTTGCAATCCTAGTCTCTGATAAAACAGACTTTAAACCATCAAAGATCAAAAGAGACAAAGAAGGCCATTACATCATGGTAAAGGGATCAATTCAACAGGAAGAGCTAACTCTCCTAAATATATATGCACCCAATACAGGAGCACCCAGATTCATAAAGCAAGTCCTTAGAGACCTACAAAGAGACTTAGACTCCCATACAATAATAATGGGAGACTTCAACACTCCACTGTCAACATTAGACAGATCAACGAGACAGAAAGTTAACAAGGATATCCAGGAATTGAACTCATCTCTGCACCAAGCGGACCTAATAGACATCTATAGAACTCTCCACCCCAAATCAACAGAATATACATTCTTCTCAGCACCACATCGCACTTATTCCAAAATTGACCACATAATTGGAAGTAAAGCACTCCTCAGCAAATGTACAAGAACAGAAATTATAACAAACTGTCTCTCAGACCACAGTGCAATCAAACTAGAACTCAGGACTAAGAAACTCAATCCAAACCGCTCAACTACATGGAAACTGAACAACCTGCTCCTGAATGACTACTGGGTACATAACGAAATGAAAGCAGAAATAAAGATGTTCTTTGAAACCAATGAGAACAAAGATACAACATACCAGAATCTCTGGGACACATTTAAAGCAGTGTGTAGAGGGAAATTTATAGCACTAAATGCCCACAAGAGAAAGCAGGAGAGATCTAAAATTGACACTCTAACATCACAATTAAAAGAACTAGAGAGGCAAGAGCAAACACATTCAAAAGCTAGCAGAAGGCAAGAAATAACTAAGATCAGAGCAGAACTGAAGGAGATAGAGACACAAAAAACCCTCCAAAAAATCAATGAATCCAGGAGTTGGTTTTTTGAAAAGATCAACAAAATTGACAGACCGCTAGCTAGACTAATAAAGAAGAAAAGAGAGAGGAATCAAATAGACGCAATAAAAAATGATAAAGGGGATATCACCACCGACCCCACAGAAATACAAACTACCATCAGAGAATACTATAAACACCTCTACGCAAATCAACTAGAAAATCTAGAAGAAATGGATAATTTCCTGGACACTTACACTCTCCCAAGACTAAACCAGGAAGAAGTTGAATCCCTGAATAGACCAATAGCAGGCTCTGAAATTGAGGCAACAATTAATAGCCTACCCACCAAAAAAAGTCCAGGACCAGATGGATTCACAGCTGAATTCTACCAGAGGTACAAGGTGGAGCTGGTACCATTCCTTCTGAAACTATTTCAATCAATAGAAAAAGAGGGAATCCTCCCTAACTCTTTTTATGAGGCCAACATCATCCTGATACCAAAGCCTGGCAGAGACACAACAAAAAGAGAGAATTTTAGACCAATATCCCTGATGAACATCGATGCAAAAATCCTCAATAAAATACTGGCAAACCGGATTCAGCAGCACATCAAAAAGCTTATCCACCATGATCAAGTGGGCTTCATCCCTGGGATGCAAGGCTGGTTCAACATTCGCAAATCAATAAACGTAATCCAGCATATAAACAGAACCAAAGACAAGAACCACATGATTATCTCAATAGATGCAGAAAAGGCTTTTGACAAAATTCAACAGCCCTTTATGCTAAAAACGCTCAATAAATTTGGTATTGATGGAACGTACCTCAAAATAATAAGAGCTATTTATGACAAACCCACAGCTAATATCATACTGAATGGGCAAAAACTGGAAAAATTCCCTTTGAAAACTGGCACAAGACAGGGATGCCCTCTCTCACCACTCCTATTCAACATAGTGTTGGAAGTTCTGGCTAGGGCAATCAGGCAAGAGAAAGAAATCAAGGGTATCCAGTTAGGAAAAGAAGAAGTCAAATTGTCCCTGTTTGCAGATGACATGATTGTATATTTAGAAAACCCCATTGTCTCAGCCCAAAATCTGCTTAAGCTGATAAGCAACTTCAGCAAAGTCTCAGGATACAAAATTAATGTGCAAAAATCACAAGCATTCTTATACACCAGTAACAGACAAGCAGAGAGCCAAATCAGGAATGAACTTCCATTCACAATTGCTTCAAAGAGAATAAAATACCTAGGAATCCAGCTTACAAGGGATGTAAAGGACCTCTTCAAGGAGAACTACAAACCACTGCTCAGTGAAATCAAAGAGGACACAAACAAATGGAAGAACATACCATGCTCATGGATAGGAAGAATCAATATCGTGAAAATGGCCATACTGCCCAAGGTGATTTATAGATTCAATGCCATCCCCATCAAGCTACCAATGACTTTCTTCACAGAATTGGAAAAAACGGCTTTAAAGTTCATATGGAACCAAAAAAGAGCCCGCATTGCCAAGACAATCCTAAGTCAAAAGGACAAAGCTGGAGGCGTCACGCTACCTGACTTCAAACTATACTACAAGGCTACAGTAACCAAAACAGCATGGTACTGGTACCACAACAGAGATATAGACCAATGGAACAGAACAGAGTCCTCAGAAATAATACCACACATCTACAGCCATCTGATCTTTGACAAACCTGAGAGAAACAAGAAATGGGGAAAGGATTCCCTATTTAATAAATGGTGCTGGGAAAATTGGCTAGCCATAAGTAGAAAGCTGAAACTGGATCCTTTCCTTACCCCTTATACGAAAATTAATTCAAGATGGATTAGAGACTTAAATGTTAGACCTAATACCATAAAAACCCTAGAAGAAAATCTAGGTAGTACCATTCAGGACATAGGCATGGGCAAGGACTTCATGTCTAAAACACCAAAAGCAACGGCAGCAAAAGCAAAATTGACACATGGGATCTAATTAAACTAAGGAGCTTTTGCACAGCCAAAGAAACTACCATCAGAGTGAACAGGCAACCTACAGAATGGGAAAAAATTTTTGCAACCTACTCATCTGACAAAGGGCTAATATCCAGAATCTACCAAGAACTCAAACAAATATACAAGAAAAAAGCAAACAACCCCATCAAAAAGTGGGGAAAGGATATGAACAGACATTTCTCAAAAGAAGACATCCATACAGCCAACAGACACATGAAAAAATGCTCATCATCACTGGCCATCAGAGAAATGCAAATCAAAACCACAATGAGATACCATCTCACACCAGTTAGAATGGCAATCATTAAGAAGTCAGGAAACAACAGGTGTTGGAGAGGATGTGGAGAAATAGGAACACTTTTACACTGTTGGTGGGATTGTAAACTAGTTCAACCATTATGGAAAACAGTATGGCGATTCCTCAAGGATCTAGAACTAGATGTACCATATGACCCAGCCATCCCACTACTGGGTATATACCCAAGGATTATAAATTACTCTACTACAAAGACACATGCACACGTTGTTTATTGCGGCACTATTCACAATAGCAAAGACTTGGAATCAACCCAAATGTCCATCTGTGACAGACTGGATAAAGAAAATGTGGCACATATACACCATGGAATACTATGCAGCCATCAAAAAGGATGAGTTTGCGTCCTTTGTAGGGACATGGATGCAGCTGGAAACCATCATTCTTAGCAAACTATCACAAGAAGAGAAAACCAAACACCGCATGTTCTCACTCATAGGTGGGAACTGAACAATGAGATCACTTGGACTCGGGAAGGGGAACATCACACACTGGGGCCTATCATGGGGAGGGGGGAGGAGGGAGGGATTGCATTGGGGAGTTATACATGATATAAACGTCATGCACATGTACCCTAGAACTTAAAGTATAATAAAAAAAAAAAAAAAAAAAATAGATTAAAATTGTTATCTTAAAAAAAAAAAAAAAAAAACAAAAACAAAACAGAGATAAAGTTATTTCACACAAAAGCTGAGGGAGTCCATCACCACTAGATCTGCCTTACAAGTAATACTATAAGAAGTTATTCAAGTTGAAATGAAAGAATGCTGAACAGCAACACAGTCATGTTTAAAAAGTATAAAAACCATTGGTTAAGGCAAATACAGAGACAAATACAGAACACTGTATTATTGTAGTAGTGGGGACACAATCATTTTAAATTCCAGTTTAAAAGTCAAAAGCAATGACAATTAAAATTATCAAAAGCAACTACAACTAAAAATATGAACTAACATGCATAATATTACTGGATATAAGTTAGGACATCAATAACATAAAGTGGGAGGGGAATATTAAAAGTGTAGAGTTTTTGTATGTGTTTGAAATTATTATCAGCTTAAAGTAGACTATTATAACTATAAAATATTTCTCGTGAGTCCCATGGTACCATAAAGAAAATACCTATAAAAGTTACATTGAAGAGAAAAAGGAATCAAAGCATATCTATACAAAAAAACAAGATACAAAGGAAGCTTGCAAGAGGAAAATAAAGGACCAAAGAACTACAAGACAAATAGAACATAGTTAACAAAATGGCAACTGTAAATATTTCTTTAACAATAATTACTTTAAATGTAAATAGATTGAAATACCCAATCAAAAAACATAAACCACCTGAATGGATTTTTTAAAAAAGATCTATTATAACTATATGTCATCTACAAGAAACTCACTTTAGATTTAAGAGTAAACACAGGCTGAAAGTGAAAGCATGGAAAAAGTATTCCACGCTAATGGCAACAAAAAGAGAGCAGAGCAAAATAGACTCTGAGTTAAAAAAAAAAAAAAAAAAGTCACAAGACACCAAAAAAAGACACTGTATAATGATAAAAAGTTAAATTCACCAGGAAGATTTAACCATTATAAATATATATGCACCCAACACAAGAACACTTAAATATGTAAAGCAAACATTAACAGATCTGAAGTGAGAAACAGACATGAATAAAATAATAATAGAAGACTTTAATACCCCTACTTTCAATAAAAGACAGAACATCCAGGCAGAAAATTAACAAGGAAATATTAAACTTAACAATGTCGTAGACCAAATTGATGTAACAGACACATACAGAACATTCCACCCAATGGCAGCGGAATACAGATTCTTCTCAAGCACACAAGAACTCTTGAGGAGAGATCACATGCTAGGGCCCAAAACAAGTCTTTAAAAATTTGAGATTGTAATCATACCAAGCATCTTTTCCAACCACAATGGAATGAAACCAGAAACCAATAACAGAAGGAAAACTGGAAAATTCACAAATGTGTGGAAATTAAACAACATATTCTTAAACAACCATTGGGTCAAATAAAAAATCAAAAGAGAAATTAGAAAATATTTTGAGAAAATGAAAATGAAAACACAACATACTAATATTTATGGAATTCAGCAAAAGTAGTACCAAAAGGGAAATGTATAGTGATAAACGTCTATACTAAAAACAAAGAAAGATCTCAAATAAACAACCTAACTTTACACCTTAAAGAACTAGAAAAAGAACAAACTAAGTCCAAAGTAACCAGTAGTAAGGACATATTAAAGATTCGAGCAGAAATAGATAAAATAGAAAACTAATAGCAAAAAAATTAACACAACTGAGAGTTGGGTTTTTTTAAAAGACCAAAAAACAATCAACAAACCTTTAGTTAGACTAAGAAAAAAAAAAGAGAGAAGACTCAAATTTTTAAAAATCACAATTAAAGAAAATATATTACAACTGACGCAACAGAAATTTAAAAAAGATTACAAGAGACTACTATAAATAATTTTACACCAACAAAATGAGTAGCCTAGAAGAAATGCATACGTTTTTAGAAATATACAACCCACTAAGATTCAATCATGAAGAAATAGAAAGTCTGAATAGACCTTAAATTCGTAAGGAGATTGAATCAGTAATTAAAAACCTCCCAACAAAGAACAGCCCAGGACCAGATGGCTTTATGAATTCTACCAAACATTTAAGGAAGAATTAACATCAATCCTCAAATTCTTCAAAAAAATTGAAGACGAGGAAACACTTCCAAATTCATTTCATAAGATCAGCATTACCCTGATACCAGACAAAGATATCATGAGAAAAGAAAACTAAAGGCCAATATTCTTGATGAATAGCAGACAAATATTAGTTTTGGCAATGACTTTATGAAAGTAACAATGAAAGCACAGACAACAAAGCAAAAATAGACAAGTGGGACTACATCAAACTAAAAGCTTCTGCACAGCAAAGGGAACAATCAACAGAGTGAAAAGATAGGCTTAGGAATGAAAAAATTGCAAGCCCTATATCAAATGAATTAATTTCTAAAATATATATAGAACTCAATAGCCAAAAAAATGAATAATCTGATTTTAAAATGAGCTAAAGTCTTGAATAGACATTTCTCTAAATAAGCTATACAAATGGCCAACAGTTGTATAGAAAGATGCTCAGCATCACTAACCAGAAAAATACAAAGCAAAACCACAATAAGATATCACCTCACACCTGGTAAGAATGGCTATTATTTAAAAAACAAAGGACAAGTGCTGGTGAGAATGTGAAGAAATTGCAACCCTAATACCCTATTGCTGAGAATGCAAAATAGTACAGCCACTATGAGAAAAGTATGAATATTTCTCAAAAAATTAAAAATAGAACTACCATATGATCCAGCAATCCCACTTTTGGGTATTTATCCAAAAAATTGAAATTAGAATCTCAAATACATATATTAGTACTGCAATGTGCATTACTATTTACAATTGCCAAGATATGGAAATAACCTAAATGTCCATCAACAGATGAATGAAGAAAGAAAATGTAGTATAAACATATAATGGAATATTACTCAGCCTTAAAAAAAAGAAGGAAATCATGCAATATGTGAAAACATCGATGAACCTCGAGGACATTACAAGTCTAAGTGAAATAAGCCAATTACAGAAAGCCAAATACTGCATGATTTCACTTATATAAGGTATCTAAAATATTTATTCATAATCAGAGGATATAATGGTGGTTTTCAAGGGAGGAGGAAATGAGGAGTTGCTAATAAAAGAATATAAAGTATCAATTATGCAAGATAAACATGTTTTGATGGTCTGCTGTACAACATTGTCCCTATAATTAACAATACTGTATTTTACACTTAAAAATTTGTCAAGAGGGTCCCATGTTAAGCATTCTTACCACAGTAAAAGAATATTGAAAAAATAATACTAATGATAATAACAGTTTAGTCCCTTCAACTCTGATATTCTATGATTTTATGCTCCTAAATATTACATATCAGTTTACATGAATCACACTATTACTTTAAGGTACGTTTTGTGTATTTCATATAAATATCTAATTTTCAGATGGAAAAAATTAAAAAGGGAGGTTCTTCTCTAATGTGTCTAGTCTCCTGATGTTCAGTTCCCTGACAATAAAGACGAATACAAATTTCCAAAGTAAAGGTTTTATAATTGACATGCACAATTACTGCAAAACGAAAACAAATGTTTTCTCCACCTCAGTAGCCAAAGCTATCCAACATATAACAAATAAACTATTTAACAAAATATTTTGCCAATATTTTGGCAAAATAACAAAAAAGAACTTAAGGAAAGTTGCAGTTTTGTTAATAGGTTTTTAAAAATCCATGGATAAAAAAGTTATTGAAATTAATCAAATGAGTAAAAAATTTAAATAAATATATTGAGGCAGAATAAATATCATATCGAAAATATAGTAGAGAATACTCTAAGCGAAAAGACAACCTAATACTACACATACTAGAAAGGCAGAACTCCTGATCGAGGTAAAAATAAGAAAAAAATATAATATCAAGGAATCTGTATTTCATATTGAAAAAAAGATTGTGGATCGATAAATTGTATCCTCCAATAATGTAAAATACGTAATTAATATTCTGCTGAAAATTAAACTGAAGTTTCTGGTCCCAGATTTAATCTAAATCCTCTCACATCCTAAGTAGTCCTCAAATCTCATTCCTTGTTGAGAAAAAAAGAAAAATTAAGATAACACATTTCTTTTTGACGAATACATTTAAACATCCATTCTTTACCAAATAAGCACGACTATGTTTAGTCTGCCATTAACATTGACTCTGAGTGACTGAGTGAGGCAGTCACTCAGAAAAATCACCAAGGGCCTACACTAAACGGAATTACAGATTATCTTAATCTAAACTTCTTATTGTTGCATTGAGAAAAACTGGAGCCAGAGGGTTTTTGTGCCATGTTACACAATTACCAAGTGGCAGAGCCCAGACCCTAAACTTAAACCCATGTATCTCGACTTTTGGTCTTCTTTCCACTATGACCTTCTGAGTTCCTGTTCAGTGGAAAGAGTTCCAGGAAGGCTACAAATCATGAATGGTTGCCAACCTTGCATTGATCATCAGGAATGAAGACCATGATTCTAAAGAGAAGGTAGACATAGCACTACTCATAATTGTGCATGCTATGTTAGTTTTCTATTGCTGCTGCAAGACATTACCACAAGCTCAGGGGCTTAAACCCATACACACACAGACACACACACACACACACACACACACACACACACAAAATGTGTTATCTTATACTTCTGCATGTTAGAAGCCCAGCACGGGTCTCATTGACTAATAAAAGGTGTTGTAGGATTTCATTACATTGTGGAGGCTGTAGGGGGATGTCTGTTTCCTTGCCTTCTCTAGCTCCTAGACACTACCTGCATTCCTTGGCTGATGGTCCCCTTCCTCCATTTTAAATGCTCTCAATGTTTCATCTCTCTGACAATTCTTTGCCCACAGTCAGATCTCCTCTTATTTTGGCTACGGCATAGAACGGTTCTCTGCTTTTAAGGATTCCTGTGATTAGATTGAGCCCATGTGGATAATTCAAAATAATCTTTTCAGTCTTAAGGTCCATGCTCTTAATCACATCTTCGAGATCTTTTTTGCAATGTAAGGTAACATACTGGGCATAAACATCTTTGGGAATCATCGCTCTGCCTATCACGCGGGCCCTTGGAACAATTATGCAGACAGGAACTTTTTTTTTTTTCAGCCTTCCTTACTTTCTTTCCTTCACCCATCCCCTTGCCTATTTCCCTATCCTCTAACTGTTTCCCTAGCCCCTAATCCCTGGGATCCTGGTAATTATTTTGGTAAAATTAGTTGGAAGGAAAGGAAAAATGAAAGGAAAGCAAAGGAAAGATGAAAGTAAAGGAGAGGAAAGGAGAGAGGAGAGGAGAGGAGAGGAGAGGAGAGGAGAGGAGAGGAAAGCAAAGGGGAAAGGAAGGGAAGGGGAGGGGAGCGGAGGGGGAGTGGGGGAAGATGGACAAACTTGCTAATACTCTAAAAAAGAAACAATTTTAACTTTAAATTGAAATCTTGAGACTCTAGCATCTAGAGGTCAGTGTTTCCTATCACTGATGAAATTTTAGGTATAAAAGCTGGCATTTCCTTCTATTTTAAGATTAAATAGCATATTCTCCTGTGTATATATATCACATTTTCTTTATTTACACATTTCTATATATCACATTTCTTTATTTATTTCTTTATTTACAATGTATACATATTTCAAAACATGTTTTTGCCACAAATATATATAATTTTATTCATCAATTTTTAATGAATTTTTTTAAACCTAGGGATGGTTTGAGTGGATGGTGGGAAGAAGCACATGAGAACCCTCCAGCTTCCCTATAAGTATTCTTACTTCCATAAGTCCCTTTAGCCAGAGATGATCAAAGAAGGTCTACATTCCCTTCCAGTTTCTTGACCGGCAGGAAAATAATTTACTGTCTATTAGCCATTGAAGTCAGAATGGAAATTTTCAAATCCCAGAGAAAAAGCTCCCACTGTGGGTAGTTAAAGCAGATAGGAACTTTCATTTTCTATTCAACCTGTCTTTCTTTTGACATGTCAGGGGAAAAGGGACACTGTTAAGCTCTGTCACAGAATCATGTCTTTCAGATGCCATATTCAATATTCTCTCATCTTTGCCTTCCTCTTTCTACTCTCTAAAACTCCCCCAAATCAAAGAATTAAATCCTGCCAAAATGAACAGTTGAAATTTAACAAAATTGGTAAATTTCAAGATTTTAAAATTAAGGGGAATTTACAGATGATGCAAATCAAACCTCTTCCCACAGCCACATCCCATTTTACAGATAAACAAATTGTGACCCAGAAGTCTAAACTTCTCTGAGGAAGCCACTTTGTTGGTGAGAGTACCAGACCTTGAACCCAGGTATGGGACCAGAGTTCTTTGGAAAGCATGATGCTTTTATTCACCCTTCATTCCAATTCATTTGGATTTTATAATAATGTCTTTATATTCGTTTCATTCACAGCTCTTTTGGCTACAAGAGACAGAGATTGCCCAAAGTCAAGTGGAAAGGATACGGGGGTCTCACAGATCCAAGGAACAGCAGGCACTGCCAGACATCATGGAAACTGGGAGTGTAGAACTGAAAGCTCTCCTGCCCCTCACAGGGCTAGTGGTCCTTCACCTCTGATTCCCTCTAAAGTGTCCCCATATCTGCTTAACTTAGTCATACTTTAGTGAAGTATATAGTACAATAGGGTCACCAGCTCCAACACTCTATTGTGATTTCCTCAACCCCAACCATCTTCTCTGTGTCTGTGTCTCTTATTATAAATTTTGGCAAAATGAAATCTGAGCAGATAATAAGCTATGTGTGGGCACATTTCTTTGCTCTAGGAACACAAATGAGTCAGATGTTCAGTTTTGGTTCAATCTGTGGCCACATCTGAATAAAATCTTCCCCTGCTTGGTGAGTGATGGGTTGAGGTAATGGGGGAAAGATGGATGTTATATAATGTGGATATATGATGGATATTGACTTTTAGGCCTGGGATAATTTTTACTTAACTCATTTTTTCCTTTTAGATATGAAGAGTAAGTCTTCCTTAAAGATTAGTTTCATGTTTAACCAAAAATCAAATAATTACATCCTACCAAAATAAACAATTTAAATAAACAAAATTAGTAAATTTCAAGAAGATTAAAACTCAGGGGAATTCCCAGACAATGCAAATCAATCCTCTTCCCACAGCCTCATCCCATTTTTCAAATAAACAAACTGTGACCCAAAAGTTTAAAGTTATCTCAGGAAGCCACTCTGTTAGCAAGAGTACCAGACCTTGAACTCAGGTATGGAACCCAGCACTTGGATGCTAAAAGACTGGGTAGGGTTGATTCACCACAGCCTTGTAAGACCAGCCTGGGTCAGAAACTGGAAATTAGTGGATGGTCTGATCCTCAGGGCCAGCCAGAGACTTGAGGCTGCCCAGAGAAGATTAAACACTGAGTACCCCATCAAGCCACAAATAAATCTCTTTTGAACCTTTGTTTGGTCAAAGAGAATCATGTTTTTCTACTAATAAAAATGGTATGTTCTCTCCTCATGTTCAAAATAACGGATTTGTTGTATGTATTTATTTCATGTGCTTCTGAGCCAGTCGGCATCTCAGGGGGCATATGGAGGAGTTTAACTTTAGATAATAAAACAAGCCAATCATCTTGGGAAATAATCTTATGTCGTATATTATTTGGCTTCAGAGTAGCCACTGACTATGCCTGACAACTTCAAAAAGGAGAAATTCTTTTGTCTCTTGGTGAAGTGGCTTGGAATCGTCCCATGAAGCTTATATAAATTCCTAACAGAGATGGATAGGCATTGGTGAAAAGTGTTTAAACTTCTAATGGCACCATCACTATCTGCTGGATCAGGACCACTGATATTTCATCAATTTTATGTCACAACAGAAGCCTGAACTAACTGGTACCATGTTTTTAACTTATTTTAGTGGTTTTTAACACTTCTTAATCTCGTTCTTGTTTAGATTTTTGATGACTTGAACCTATGAAATCTCTGCATGTCCTGGCTATAATCAAACCCTAATGCTTTCTTAAATACTATTTGATAAATAATACACATATTTTAAAAACACTTTTCATAAAGATATTTTCTATGAAAAAAGACGCTTGGAGTATCAATTCAAGGATATTATTAATTTTAAGAAGACAAAATGAATACTCTCCCCAAGAAATGCCTTGAGCTGTTTTTTTGCCTTGCACAAATCTAAAAAGAATTCCTTAAGGATTCCAGACAACAGCCTAACTTTAAGTTCTCAGTCTCATAAAACAACTATTTTAATTAAATACAGAGAATCTCCACCAACTTCAACCCTCAATTATTTAAAACTTTAAGAAAAAGGCATTAAAATTGCATTGATAAAGATGCTGAGAAACTCATGACCACGAATAGCAGAAAATGAGTTTTCAGTGAAAGTGATGGTTGCTGTTGCTATTATAATAAATGAGGTCCTATAACCAGGAAGGCCTGGGCACTTTCCTCATGATGTTTAAATTAATCCATAAAACTCTACACGTGCAGTTTGTTCCACACACACCCTGAAAAATGTGACTGCAAAGGCAATGTAAGCCCATATGTCTCTAATAGTAAAGAAGGCTCACTCCAGAATCTTTTGCAATAGCTGCGAAATGTGCAGTTCAAGATTCAGAATTTGAGATAAATGGAAATGTCATGTATGCCTCTCCACAAACCTCATTGCTCAAAAACCTCTCCCCATCTTACATCTCTTGAAAAGAAAAGAAAAAAGAAAGGAAAAGAAAGAACTAATCTATGCACAGTAATGGCTCTCACAGGAGAATTTCCTCTCCTGGTTATAAGAACTCCTGTCACCTTTGTATATCACAACCACTGTTGCCTGTTAGGAATCTGATGAAGAAATAAATGTAATCATAATTATAAAAGTTACATGAAGTAATTTATGTCACTTTTGATTTTTAAATCCAAACTTCAAAAAAATTACTATAAATAGTTGCAGAGAAAATTATTTATATCTAAAGTAATATTAAGTAATAAATGGAATATGCTGTTTTTTAATCGATGTATCCAAAAATTATTTCAACTAGACAGAAAGAAAATCTTATTGAAAGGGAATTAATGTGGAATAAATTCAGCCTTCTTCCAACAAACACACATCAAAAGGTAGCACTCTACATCCTTCAGCAAAGCTATCATTCATCAAGAACCAGAGATGCAAGCATTTTTCCAGATAAATGAATTCCATTTCTGGTCCATTATTTTGAAAAGGGTCACAACTTAGATAATATATGACAATGCAGGTACACCATTATCTGACAATCTACAAGCCACAACATCCTGGAAGAATAGTATCAGCCCTTCTGACATTTTTTACTTAACAAAAAAATCTATGTATATTTCCAAGTCATAACAATATACAGCAATAACTTCATAGGGATTATTTGAAGGTTTTAAAAGAATATCTGAATGATTAAGAGAGAAAGACATCCTATAGCCCAAAATGGAAAGATTTATATTATTAAAGTGACAATTTCAGTTGGACTTATTTTTCCCTGTGAGTATTTAACAAAGTGGGGGAGAAAATGTAATCCAGATCACTAATATCTTAGCTCTCAGAAACTGAAAAAAGAATCTGTGATCTGATCTGTTTCCTACTCATTGCAAAATTTAGAGCCAAGGGGGAGGGTATCTCAAACGAGTACAGTTATTTACTGAGTTATTTTCTGAAAGTACATCCATTGACATATTTTTTAAAAGAAATATTCATAAAGTTTTACTTTCCAACATATGAGCACAGTTTTCAAAATTGTAAGCACCTTTATAATTATAAAGGAAAAAACACAGTTTTTGAAGGTTTGTGTCAGGCACTGTGCAAAATGCTTCATATGCATATTTCACTTAATTATCACAACAATTTCATTAGGCAGATATTATTTATTTTCCATTTATGACTGACACATAATAATTGCACATATTTATGAGGTACAATGTGATGTTATGATACAGATATAAATTGATCAAACAGGGTAATTAGCATATCTGTCACCTTAAACATTTGTCATTTCTTTGTGATGAGAGCATTCAAAAAGTTCCAGCTTTTTTGAAATATACATTATCATTACTTCTAGTCATTTTATATGCAATAGAGTGCCGTAACTTATTCCTCCTATTTAACTGTGGCTTTGTACTCATTGAGCAATCGCTCATCATCCCCCCATCTTTCCTACCCTCTCTATCTTCTGGTAACCACTATTCTAGTTTCTACTTCTATGAGAACAATCTTTTACATCCCACATATGAGTGAGATTATCTAGTATTTGTCTGTCTGTGTCTGGCTTATTTCACTTAACATAATGTCCTCCAGTTTCACCCATGTTATTGCAAATGAAAGGATTTCATTCATTTTCATGGCCAAACAGGATTGCATTATATATATGTACCACATTTTCTTTATCCATTCATCCATGATGGGACATTTAGGTTAATTCCATATCTTGATTATTATTAATAGTGCAATAAACATGAGTCTGTTTTTAAATGTAAATTTTTAAAATAAGCATCACCCTTTCTGACATTTCCCTAGACCTCACCCAGATTATCCCACACAAAGGACTCTGTTGGACCCTTCCTCATCTCTTAATTCTTCTTTGGGGAGGTATTTAAGAATGTGAGGGTCAAACATGGCACTAAGGTGCTTTAAATTAATACATAGCCACAGATAAAGTGAATGCCAAAAACTTATGGAGCAGAATCTTGGGCAAAATGCTTTAACTAGCTTATATTCAATTAACTTTGCAGATACACAAAACTAAGTACCTAATAGAAATACAAGTTTGACTTTCCAGCTTTTTTGTTGTCCTCAGGGCTTTTCTGATAAATTGATTTCAATCCAGGGAAGCTAAGCTAAAAAGTATTATGGCGTGGCATCAGAGAGATAAAAAAGATTGAAAAGAGATTTGTTGTAATGATCCTTCTGTATCAATCTAGGTCCTGGCAGGAAACAGATGGCACAGTCAAATAAAGAAAATATGAGGAGAGTTTAATAAAATTACTTTACAGAAGTGAGGGTAGGGCATAGGGACACTACAAGAGCTTCCAGGCTAGTATTTCTAGTTACCACTCCTAAGCCAGAAGAGGAAAAGGATTGCAGTGGTTACTGAGAGAGCTGTGTGGAGAAAGCCATCCTATAAGAATTGTGACCCTCAGTTGAGGGACATAATCAGTCAGTTAAGAACCCACAAGGAGGGGACTGGGGGATCCTTCCCAACTTGGATCATCTATTAATGCCTCCCCATTGGCCAAACCCAAGCAAAGGAGGCTATTGATGTAATCCCAAAAGGTCACCCTGCTTGGTACAGAGTAGGGTTGAGAGTGAGAGAAAGTGACTCTGAAGAAACAAAGGTAAGAAACCCAGTACAGCATTTGTGTTACAATGCAATGGCTGGAGCAGGCCGGGCTGAGGATGGCTTAAAACTAACAAAGTATGCAGTATCTTTTGGCATAGTCCTTGGAACAGAAATATATCATTCAGATCACAAACTGGGCTGCACAAACATACCCTTGGCAGTGAAGTCAAAGGACAGGGATTCATTCACTGCTGGGGAATGTATTATTTCCAAGAACAAAAAGATAATTAGTTTTGGATTTTGTTCTCCTAATCTGTTTGTAGCAACAAAATAACTTCAAGCAGACACATCTGCAGGGTGAGCATAAATTTGTAACTCCATTTCCTCAGCTGTTTTTATTACAGCACCTGACAAAGAGAAGTTTAACTGGGAAGTGACAGAAAGCAGGGAAGATGAATGTCCTTAAGATTATTACAGGTCACACGCATATATTTTAAACATTACTACTTTCCAGAAGGTCAAGGGTGTTGCTGATTACATGTAAGTGACAGTATTTTGATATTCTTTACTTGGGCCAATAATCATTTTATGCATCCAGGAAGGAGCATTTCTCTGTGTATATCCCATTGATGATAAACTATCAGCTTTGTTTGAAGGGCCTGGAATTCCCTTCCTCTCACTAGAATATCTTGAGTAATCTCAACTGAAATCCAGGATTTGTGACTGAGAAATGATATGTCACTGTAAGATTTTAACATATGGCAAGTCCAGAATATTAACCTAAGACCAGGAGTGTCTTATAGGGTAATGAAAGGTATGTCGGAATATCTTTTATATCATCTGCTTGCTAGGGTTTGCAACATCTCTTTATCTCTCTCCCCAAATCGCTCTCTCTCTTTCCTCCCTCTTCCTCTGTCTCTCACTCTCTTCTCTCACATATATGAGATATATATAGATCTATATCTATTATATAGTATTAGTAACATTATATTAGTATTATATATATTAATACTACATATAACTATTTTTTCTCTATATATAAAATCTATAGAGAGAGAGAGAAATATGTGTATATATATATATATAATCTTAACTCCTTTCTCACCATTTTTTAAATTAAAAAAATAAAATTTGGCCCTTTTTTTTATAATAAAGAAACTAAATTCCCATCTAGGAATTTCAGAGAAAAGTTCACATTGTACCAAAGAAAAAAAAGAAAGAAAGAAAAAGAAAAAAACTCTTCTTTCAAGAATCAGTTGCTTGATTTTACAAGAAAAAAAAAAAAGGTGGTCAGAGAAAATGAGAAAGCTACACTATTGCAGTCTTATCAAGCACCCCTCCCGATTGCTATGAGATTAGCTCCTGGTCTCTAGAACCCAGTTTGTGACAGAGATGTCAAAGGTAATGGAGAGCTTTAGGCCCAGGTTTTTACACTGGCAAATTCTAACAAATATTTAGGGAAAAAATATTACTAATTCTGCACGATCTCTTCCAGGAAATAAAAGAAGAGGGAACACTTCCCAACTCATTTTATCAAGCCAGCAATGCCCTGATACTGAAATAGACAAAGGCATTTAAGAAAAATAAAACTACAGACCAAAACTGCAGACCTTCTAAACAGAAACCAAGTGTCAGCAAGCTACAGTTTGTGGGCTGACCACCTATAAATAAAGTTTTACTGGAACACAGCCGTATCCTTTTGCTTGCTATAACAGAGTCAAGCAGTTACAGATGAGATAGAAAACATGTGTTCTGAAAGCCCACAATGTTTACTATATGATCCTTTAAGGAGTTTGCCAACTCCAGACCATCAGTGCAAAATTCCTCAACAAAATAGTAACAAGTTGAGTCTAAAATATATGAAAGCATAAAATACAAACTGACCAAGTCCACACAGGGGGATGTGAGGCAGGGGTGTGTGTCAGAGCCGAAGGAAAGCAAGGAGGGCATCTACGCATGGGGACAAGGTCAGCAAAATCCCACACAGTGTTCAGGGCCCAAACAGACAAACTGAATGTCTGTTTAGGGCTGCAGTGGCCTCCAGGGAGGCCTGGAGTGGGCTGCAGGTAAAACAACGAGGGTGATCATGTTCCAGGAGGCAACAGCAATGAGATAATGGTTACATACATGGGGGATTAAGAAAACGGGTAAATATATAGAGAATAATCTTCTTGCACCAGAAAGTAACAAAAAATAATTTTTAAAAATCCTAAAATCCTGAAAGAAAAGTCCTAAAAGAATTATTAGGGTAGGTGAAAACATAACAGGCACCAGCTTGAAGGGCCTACCATTTACCAAATTGTGGACAATTTGATCATCAAAAGAAATAATGATATTAATGGAGTATAATATATTAAATAAAAATAAGTCTTGATGAGTCCAGACTAATATAAATAAACACATACATAAATAAGTAAGAAAAAGAGAAAGCTGGTATTTAAAGTCGAATACTAATGAGTGAGAAGCAACACTGAATTATAAAAATTATCATTTGGTAGCTGGATTCATTCATTTTCACACTGCTATAAAGATATTAAGACTGGCTAATTTATAAACAAAAGAGGTTCCATTGACTTACCATTCCATATGGCTAGAGAGGCTTCAAGAAACTTACAATCATGACAGAAGGCAAAGAGGAAGCAGAGCACATCTTACATGGTGGCAGGAGAGAGAGCGAGGAAATGCCACATTTTAAAACTATCAGCTCTTATGAGAACTCACTATCATAAAGAACAGCATGAGGGAAACCACCCCCATGATCCAATCAGGGTCCCTCCCTCAACATGTGGGGATTACAATTTGAGATGAGATTTGGGTGGGGACACAGAGCCAAACCATATCATTCTTCACCTGGTCTCTCCCAAATTTCATGTCTTTTTCACATTTCAAAACCAATCATGCCTTCCCAACATTCCCCCAGTCTTAACTCATTTCATCATTCACTCAAAAGTCCAAGTCCAAACTTTCTTTTTTTTTTTTTTTTTTTTTTTTTTTTTTTTTTGAGACGGAGTCTTGCTCTGTCGCCCAGGCTGGAGTGCAGTGGCCAGATCTCAGCTCACTGCAAGCTCCGCCTCCCGGGTTCACGCCATTCTCCTGCCTCAGCCTCCCGAGTAGCTGGGACTACAGGCGCCCGCCACCGCGCCCGGCTAGTTTTTTGTATTTTTTAGTAGAGACGGGGTTTCACCGTGTTAGCCAGGATGGTCTCGATCTCCTGACCTCGTGATCCGCCCGTCTCGGCCTCCCAAAGTGCTGGGATTACAGGCTTGAGCCACCGCGCCCGGCCCCAAGTCCAAACTTTCATCTGAGACAATGCAAGTCTCTTCCACCTATGAGCCTGGAAAATCAAAGACAAGTTAGTTACTTCCAAGATACAATGGCGGTACAGGGATTGGGTAAATGTTCTCATTCCAAATGGGAGACATTGACCAAAACAAAGGGGTCACAGGCCCCGTGCAAGTCCAAAACCTGGCTGGGCAGTCATTAAATGTTAAAGCTGTAAAATCTCCTTTGACTCCATGTCTCACATCCAGGTCATACTGATGAAAGAAGTGGGCTCCCTTGGCCATCTCTGCCTCTGTGGGACTGCAGGGTACAGTGCCCCCATGACTGCTTTCTGGGCTGACATTAAGTGTCTGTGGCTTCTCCAGGTGCACAGTGCAAGCTGTTGATGGATTTACCTTTCTAGGGTCTGGAGGACAGTGACCCTCTTCTCACATATCCATTAGGCAGTGCCCCAGTGAGAACTCTGTGTGGGGGCTGCAATCCCACATTTTCCTTCTGCATTCCCCTAGCAGAAGTTCTCCATGAGGGTCTCCCCCAGCAGCAGACTTCTCTGGACATCCAGGCATTTCCATACATCCTCAGAAATCTAGGCTGAGGTTTCCAAACCTCATCTCTTGTCTTCTGTGCACCTGCAGGCCCAACACCATGTGGAAGTGACCAAGGCTCAAGGCTTGCACCCTCTGAAGCAATGGTCAGAGCTGTACATGGTTCCTTTTAGCCGCAGCCAGAGCTGCAGCAGGTGGAACATGGGGCACCAAGTCCTGAGACTGCACAGAGCAGCAGGGTCCTGGGCCCACCCCACAAAACCATTTTTCCCTCCTAGGTCTCCAAGTCTGTGATGGGAGGGGCTGCTGCCAAGATTTCTGACATGTCCTGGAGACATTTTCTCCATTGTCTTGGCTATTAACATTCAACTCCTCTTTACATATGCAAATTTCTGGAGCCAGCTTGAATTTCTCCCCAGAAAATGGTTTGAAAATTTCCAAATGTTTATGTTCTGCTTCCCTTTTAAACATAAGTTCTAATTTCAAACCATCCCTTTGTGAACACATATGACTGAACACTTTCAGAAAAAGCCAGGACACATCGTGAACACTTTGCTGCTTAGTATTTCTTCCGCCAGATATCCTAAATCCTCTCTCTCAAGTTCAAAGTTTCACAGATCTCTAGGGCAGAGGCAAAATGCCACCTTTCTCTTTGCTAAAGCATAGCAAGAATGAACTTTGCTCCAGTTTCCAAGAAGTTCTTCATCTCCATTTGATACCTCAGCCTGGACTTCATTGTCCATATCACTATCAACATTTTGGTTAAACCATTCAATAAGTCTCTAGGAAGTTCCATGCTCTCCCATATCTTCCTATCTTCTTCTGAGCCCTCCAAACTGTTCCAACCTCTGCCTGTTACCCAGTTCCAAAGTTACTTTCACATTTTCAGGTTATCTTTATGGCAGTATCCCACTCTGCAAGCACCAATTTTCTGTATTAGTCTGTTATCACATTGCTATAAAGATACTATCTGAGACTACATAATTTATTTATTTTTTTTTTAGAAAAAGGGGGTTTCCCTGACTCACAGTTCTGCATGGCTGGGAAGGCCTCAAGAAAATTATAATCATGGCAGAAGGCAAAGGGGAAGCAAGGCACATCTTATATGGCAGCAAGAGAGAGAGAGAGAGAGAGCAAGGAAGTACTACACTTTAAAACCATCAGTTCTCATGAGAACTCACTCACTATCGCAAGAACAGCATGAGGGAAACCACCCCCATGATCCAATCACCTCCCACTAGGTCCCTCCCTCAGCACGTGGGGATTACCATTTGAGATGAGATTTGGGAGAGGACACAGAGCCAAACCATATCAGTAGCCATGGTAGTAATAATTTGTTCAGCCAAGAAACATCAACAGATACTCATACTAGAGGCACAAGTGGGCTGGAATCCACTGTTAAATCTTCAGGAATTTTGTGAATCAATTGTTAAAATTATTAAAATTTAAATTATATGAATGTGTAATTAAATAAATTACATTTGAAATAAAGGTAATCAAAGCCCATTATTTGGGTTCAAACACCCTACTTCAGGCTATCGCAGCCCTGAGGAGATATTCATTTGCTTTGGCCTTGTCACTCTGCAGAGATGCCCTCTTTACCCTGTACCCCCTTTATCCTTCCTTCCCCCTAGGTAGATGCCTACCTGACTTCTTCTGCAGAGGTAAAACTGTATTGTGCAGCTTTAGACTTACATTGTAAAAAGTCAACACTGCCAGAAACAAAAAGTTTTCTTTCCCAATAGTTCTAGCAAATGTTCCAGGGCTGACAATGATTGGCTCAATTCAGGTCACACAACAATGTTCCAGTGAATCACTGAGGGGGATTTCCGATGGAATATGCTGATTGCACAGGCCAGGGCCAGGTGCTGAGCCCCAGAATCAGGGAGCTACATTAACACTTCCAGGACTACATGGCTGAGGATGAGATGGAAGTTGCTTCTCTGAAGGAAAACCACCGAGATGCTAGAACCAGGAGAAAGAAGAATGGAAGCAGAATAAGCAAGACAACCCTGCAGCTATCTACATATTTAAGATACAAAGGAGAGTACCTCCATCAAAAGAGACAAGCAACAGCAGCCATTCAGGTAGCAGAATTGCCACATGCTAATGTCATGGGAAATAAGGAAAGAGAGTTTCAAGAAAGAGGAGGAGGCTAATAGTGTTTTATGTAACAAACATCAAGAGAATATACAGAAAGAAAAGCCTTTGTATATTGCAATCCCTAGTGATCTTGCAGGGCCACTAGAGCAGAGTCATGGGGATACAGGTCATAATCCATAGACTCATGACTTAAGTTGGCAGAGAAGAGATGGAAACAACAGGAAAAGACTTTTCATTTTCCAAAAAGTATGGCACTGATGGGAAGGAATGAGAAAACGTGTGAAAAAGGCATGATTTTTTAAAAGGGGAAGTGTGATAGGTTTACAGGCAGACAGGAGAAAACTAGTAAATTGTGCCACATTTTGAGAATTCTCCGAAAATTTATTCAGATAAAGGTGTTAGATAGCTAATAGACTACTGTTTGAGCTGTGTTCCAAATGATGTTACTTTTGTATTTCCTAAGTAATTATCCTCTGCTGTAAGCTGAGAGCTTATCCTATACTGTAAACTGAGAGCTTAGAGGGAGTCTGTCACTCATCAGTTTCCCAAAAGAGGCTGACCCAGTACCTCTAAATAAATTAATTAGTAATAAAAAAAATTAGGTGTGCTCTGTTGAAATAGAGGGCTCAGGATTGACAAATTGCACTTGAAAATACTTAGATTTCAAATCTTCGCTATCAGGCAGAGAGGAGCTAATGAAAACAATCTAACCAAAATAGTGAAAATCCCACAAAGAGACATGTCCAAGCAATTTAGTCTTTATACTGAAACATCATATGTCTACAGGGTAAGTCATTCAATCCTAGGAGGACATTTGCTCATTCATTTATCCATTAAATGTCCGAGTGCCTACTATGTGTTTTAATAATAACCCGTCTATAACGTGGGTTTCCTTTAGTGTAGATTGAGAAGCTTTTTTGATAGTTTTTTCAGTAATATCTAAAAAATTAATCACCAGGGAACAGTCTCAGTTGGAATCTTGATACAGTTTTAAATGGGACCACTCTGTGCCTGGGGCAGGAACTGTCTGCTTTTTTCTGTTGTCCTTCCTTGAGGGTAAGACTGGTTTAGAAAAATGATTATCCATTTGAAGAGTGAGCATAGCTCCTAGCTCAAGAGAGCCCTTCAAAGTCTCCATCTACAAAATTCTAATGAAAAATAAAAGTGAGAAACAGGTGCCCTTCAAAGTCTCCATCTACAAAATTCTAATGAAAAATAAAAGTGAGAAACAGGTGAAGAAAAGTTCCTTAATAATAATATAACACCTCCATCAAAATTTGTGGGGTTTGAGTTTTCATTTAGTCAGTGTTGGCTAGAAAATGTAAATGTGTCTTAAATGTTTCCAAGGGCACAAAAACAGACGCATAATGAGAAAGAGCTGCTGTTCTTCTGGTCTAGTGATTCCATAAAAACAAATACATTCACAGGTCACCTAACAGACATTTTATACACAAGTTTAGCTTCCCCTTTGAACTAAGGAGAGTAATCATCATCCTCCGGTAAGAAAGACACTTTAACCTGGTGCCCCCAGTCTCATTCTCTCCCCTCTGGATTATTGCTGCTTCTCTGTTACCCAGTTAGTGGCTGAAGGGGAAAATTCCAGAGCAGCTATGAGACCCAGGTGTGCCAGGGGAAAGCCTAAACTAAATAAATGGACATATCCGACCTGATCACACTTGGGGCAAATTTAGCTCCTATCTTGTCCCCATCACCTCCACTCAAGAGACCCTTTCTCTGCCATCTGGTTTCTGTTTTCCTCTCCCAACTCTCCCTATGCCTTTCCAGTCTCCCCTTCCACCACTCTATGTTCCTTCAAACATTTTACAAATAGTTTCTTCTGCCAGCCATACCTTTCCTCTAGGAAACCAAAATCTCCTAGTTATGATGCAATGGCTTACCTGCGAATATAGTAAAATCCCAAATGTATTGCTTCATTGGTATGTTTTGCAAACTGCAAAATGAGACTAAGCTTCAGTCTAAAGTTTTTGATCTTTTTTTAGAGAAACCTAACATTTATCTTTGGTAATCTACCTAATCTCTATCTTTGGTGGATCCTGATAAATTCTTAGAATCCTAATGGAAACAACACCAATGAAACATCAAGAGAAATACCCAACATCATATATATGATGGGCACACTTTGACTTTCAGTTTAACTATATGTTGGATTATATTATATATTATTTTGAAGCCACTATTGCTAACTTACTTTGCTTACTTACAGTTGAAATATTGAAGGGTTTATCGGTACCTATGGGTATCATCACACTTTTTAAGTAAAAACCCACTCAAACATTATAATTTAAGCCCATCATTTAAAAGGTCTTTAGAAACTGTAAGTAAAGTTTCTGAGGCACTTGGGGACTCAAGAAATTCATTTCAGATCAGCTCTCATGTCTCTCACATATTACTCCTATAAAGACAACTAAAGCACCAGAATAATCAGATGTTATTTATACTCTATAATTTCAGAGAGCTAATTATTCTGGTTTTGGAGAAATAGAAGTTCCTTATAATCTATGATAACTATCAGGAAATAATATCTTAATTATATTCATCAGAAGTTAGATAATTGGTCCACCAATCCCTCTTTTGTGTTTCTCTGACATAATTTCTTCCCTACATCTCCAGGTTTTGCTGGCTTCTATACTAAAAATCAGGCCTTCTATTAATTTTCCTAAGATAATTTCTTGGTGGTTTTACAGAGGGAAAACATGAGCTATGGATAAGACAACAAGGAAAATGAATATGACAACAGAACAAAATGCGGTGAATAACAACGGCATGCATACCAAAAGATAGCACACTAATAGGATGAGACATTTGGGTCTTGTTATGATATGCCAAAGCTTATCAGAATTGAATTTTTTCACAGCTAAATTGACTCAAGCTGCCCTTGAAATGAGAATCTCTTGGAACCCTAATGTGCAGATGATGCTATTTGAAAAAAAAATCAATGCTCTGAATGAAACCAAACATAACTGATAAAAGCTGGAAGAGCTTCAAAAATGCAATCTGAATATCACTGGTGATACAGAGAGCTCCTCAGCTTTGGCAGCTGAAGGATTCTTACACCTGGAGAAGCTATTCCAAGCACAGATGTCAATTAAATGATTGTTGTCACATTTACTGAGAATGCCCATGCTGATCTCAGTTAACCTTCTTTTCTTTCTCATGATGAATGAGAAATAATGAATAAAATCAAATGGTGGGTATTAATTCATTTGTTCATATTTTCAAAAATTTATTAAATTGTATTAGATAACTACCCTTGAATCTTCTCATAGTTTAATCCAATATTAATTAAAATATCATATTTTGGTGAATCAACATCTTCAGCATTTCTTCAGGAACTTTTACTTCCAAATTAAATACTCAATGAAAAGTTCTCAAAATATCACTGAGATAGTTTTTCTTTCTTCCAGATTTAGTCAACAAACTACCATATTGTGGCCATCATTCCTTTTCCCACTCTTGAGCAGAATCAATCTCTCTCTCTCTGTCTCTCTTTCTTCTCTCCACTAATTCCAGCATTGGTTTTCTCTGCTTACTTTCCCTCCACACTCTCTCATTCATCCCCACACTTGACATTTTAGTAGCTAGCCTTTTCAGAAACTTTTAATAGCAAATTAGAGCTCTCCATAATGAATAAATCTGGTTTAATTGAAAATTTATCTGATTTTTAAAATAAAACACAAAGTAATGGTAATTTTTAAACAATCCATTTTTATGCTTTCTGAAAACTGAGGTCAAAAACATAAGATTTAAAAAAGCTCATTAGGAGTGGAACCTGTCAGAGCTTCAGGACTAAATGAACCAAGACACCAGGGCTTGAAGTGGAGCCTCAGGACTAAATGAACCAAGACACTGGGGCTTGAAGTGGACTTAGAACTCTAAGGTGAGAGTCCACAAGGACTCTAGATCTTCAAGGCTACAAGTGTCAGCACATGTAGTTTAGCAATGAAGGCAACCCACTATCTAGTCAGTGACTTACTTCTCTTTGATTACAGCATTTGAGAATCAAGGAAAAGACTGCCTTCTCCCACATAAATACCTTACAATTCCAGTTCTCCCCAACCTCCCTGGGCCATTGCATCAGTTTTCCTTATCAAGAGGAAATCTAGTCTTAGGTTATATCTGGCTTGAAAGAAAGTTGTCTCTTGGTTCTTCTCTTGCAAAGATAAAATTGCCCTGAAGCACCTGAGATGGTTTCCAATTTGGCCTGCTTGTATCTATCTCCACTATCTAAAAATGGCAAGGCTTGTCATCCAGTCCAACCTGCCACTTTCTCTTTCAGCTATTTATGCCATATTTGATTTCAGATCGGAAGATAATTTCCTGCCCTTTTTACATGAGGTGAAATAAAGCCTCAGAAAAGCCAAAGCATTTTCACAAAGATCACTGAACTAGTTTGTGGGCAATCCACTTCTAAGTCTAATCCTGTGTAGTTTTCTTAAATCGTGGCTCCTTGTGTATTATTCAGTGTCCCAGAAGAAATTTCTCCCAGAGAGAGTAAATGTTAACACTTTAATAGATGATTTACAGCAGTGTGAGCAAGTTAAGGAAATCTTATCAAACAATAGTGAAGCATCCAGAAACTAGAAACAGGAACTTGCTAGTGGGAAGGCACTACCACCCCCAGTGCCGAAGAGAGGCAATGAGAAAACATCCTTGTGGGAGCCCAGTGAGAGCTGGAGCTGAGGAGAGGAAGACGCCCAGCAGGAGGTGCAGTGCAGTAGGACACAGCTAGCCAGAGATGGGACATCAAAGAATAGCTGTCTCCTCCTCCCTCTGATCTCCTGCTGGTGCTTTCCACTGCCTGAACCCAATCCAAAGCCAACCAGTGAAAGATCCCAAATGATTTATTCCTAGGAAGTCAGTTTCCAGAGTCCAAGAATGGATAACAGATCTGAAGGGAGTAGGGCTGAAAGGTAGGGAAAAAGAGAATAACTAACACGCTTTGTTTCGGCACATTTGTGAATTAATGATTATATTCTTAAAGGTATACTTCATGACAATAAAGGTCTGAATCATTCTAATTTAAAAGAGTCAGCTTAATACTTTACTTGAAATTCTAGCCTTGTGTAATCTTACTAATAATAATAATAAAAAAAAAAGCACATGACCTCCAATATTCCTAAAACTATATGACATTTTTACCTGGCCAACCAATAATCTAGCATCAGAAAATGCATGTTACTAAGCCATGTGCTTTCTGACATGTAGTATGAGTCTCCCAAAGAGACCACAGACCAAGTGAGAATTTTCAATGGTCCTCTTGAGAAGCTCCATGGGAAAAGCTGGAAAGAGGCCTGAACATGGAATCAACACAAGGCATTTCAATTGCCAAACTCACACTTTTCCTCAGCACTCACAGTCACTGAGTCCTATGGTGTCTCAGCTCCACTACTCCACAGACTCAAAGGACCCTTGTGACTCACCAAAGAGGAGCATCCTTGTTCTCAGATCTCTTTGTATCTCCTACTGGTCTACAGCACTATTTATCAACACTTTCTATCCTATGTCTCTAACACTCTAACAGTGCTTTCTCATTCTATCTCCTGCATATTTCCACTAACCACATATTTTTTGTAATTTGTGTTACTAATGGAGTAAGTATATTGAACTTGCATCGTCAAATATCCACTCACTGCCATCCCTCAAATTCTAATATGATCTTCACCCCTTTCCAGGGAAAAATGCTCCAATAATTGAGAATCACCCACCTAGAGTCTTTGAACCACATAAGTGGAAACTATTCAGACTGAAAATACCTAGGCTATATTTTGATAGCCCCATATTCTCCAGCAAGTATTGCCAACATCCCAGACAAAGGACTTTGCCCTGGCCTTTCATGATTGGACTTAGACTGGGCCTGTCACACATGTACAATTGATACAGCTATTGGCCCCAAGAGTCCCCATTAAAAGAAGAATCAAGACTTTCTTGGCCAGCCTGCCCATATGATAGTGAAACCTTTATCTATAGAATTCATATCTACAAAAATGTGGCAACTCAAGGAGAGCACTAGGCTGAGTCATGATCTTAGCTGGGAAAGGCTCCTGCTTCCTCTAACTCCTTTTCTTAGCCCCTCACAATTTCATTCATCTTCTACTTTCTACAATATCTGATGCCTTACAGATTCTTCCCCATTTTTTTAATCAAACTGTTTTTCAAAATTCATTTGCCCTGGAGTATAGATCAGTAATAACAACTTAAAGTGTAATCCAGCCCACCCCACCTACAATAGCATTTAAATGTAAGCATTAATAAGGTCAGATAGGCAAGGAGCAAGATAAGTACCTGTAGAGGCTGAGATTGAACTTCAAAAGCAAAAGTCTTTGACACCAAATTTCCTGAGCTTCTGGCCTCTGCTCAGCCCTGGTTCTACTTTTGCTTTTCTATTCTAGGCTGGTTTCTACTGTAGTCAGTATATTTGGTAATACTTACTATATTCATGCATTGTGTGTTATATTACTGATATGGCTTGGCTGTGTCCCAATCCAAATCTCACCTTGAATTATAGTAAGTTCCATGCGTCAAGGGTGGGGCCAGATGGAGATAATTGAATCATGGGGGCAGTTCCCCCATACTGTTCTTGTGTAGTGAATAAGTCTCATCAGATCTGACAGTTTTATAAATTGGAGTTGCGCTGCACAAGCTCTCTTGCCTGCCACCATATAAGATGTGGCTTTGCTTCTCCTTCACCTTCCACCACGATTATGGGACCTCCCCAGCCATGTAGAACTCTGAGTCCATTAAACTTCCTTCCCTTTATCAATTACCCAGTCTCAGCATGAGAACAGACTAATACAATTACTCAGTGTATTTCCAAAGCAATTGCACCATTTTACATTCTCATCATTGTATGATGGTTCTAATTTCTCCAGATCTCTGCCAACAACTTATTCTCCTTGATTATAGCCATCTACTGGGTGTGAAATTGTATTTCATTGTGGTTTTGACTTGCATATCCCCAATGGGTAATGAGCATCATTACATGTGGTTATTGGTCATTTTCATATCTTTTTTGAAAAATGTTTATTGAGATGTGATGTTCATTTTAAATAGGTTATGTCTTTTTATTATTGAATTGTACATCTTTACATATTTTAGATATAAGACTTTTAGATATATGATTTGCAAATATTTTCTCTAATATTGTGGGTTGTCTCTTCTCCTTTGAAGCACAAAAATCTTTAATTTTGATAAATTTCAAGTTGTCTAATTTCTATGTTGCTGCTTGTGCTCAAATCTAAGAAGACTTTACTTAAAGCAAAGTCACAGAGATCCATACCTATATTTACTTCTAAGAGGTTTATAAACTTACCTGTTACATTTAGCTATAGGATTAATTTGACTTACTTTTTGTGTATAGTATAAGGAAGGAATCTAATATCATTCTTTTGCATGTAGATGTCCAGGAATCTCAGCATCATTCATTGAAGACTATTTCTTTCCTCATTGAATTGTCAGGGCACTATTGTTCCAAATTAATTCAACATCAATGTACAGGTTTACCTGTGGACTCTCAACTCTATTTCATTGTTCTATATGGCTATCCTTTGTTAACACCACACTTTTTTGATTACTGTAGCTCTATCGTAAGTTTTGAAATTGGAACATGTGGGTCCTTCAGCTTTGTTATTTTTCAGGGTTGTTTTGACTATTCTAGGTTCCTTGAACTTCCATATAAATTTTAGGAGAAACTTGTCAATATTTGTAAAGAAACCAGCTGGGATTTTAATAAATCTTGTGTTTAATTTGTAGATCAGTCTGAAGAGTACTGCTACCTTAACAATGTTAAGTCTTCAGATCCACGAATATGGGATGTCTTTCTATTTAATTACGGCATCTTTAAATTCTCTCAACTTTTTTTTAACTTTCAGAATATAAATTTTGTACTTCTTTTGTAAAATTTATTCATAAGTGTTTTATTCTTTTTGATGCTGTTGCAAATGGAATTGCTTTCTCAATTTAACTTTGATTGCTTATTGCTAGTGTAAAGAAAGTCAATTGATTTTTGTATATTAACCCCAAATCTTGCATCTTTGTTCAAGTCATTTATTCTCATGATCTTTTTAAAGGTCTGAATCATTCCAATTTAAAAGAGTCAGCTTTTAAATTGAAATTTACTTTACTTGAAATTCTAGCCTTCCCAGCACTTTGGGAGGCCGAGACGGGCGGATCACGAGGTCAGGAGATCGAGACCATCCTGGCTAACACGGTGAAACCCCGTCTCTACTAAAAAAAAATACAAAAAGCTAGCTGGGCGAGGTGGTGGGCGCCTGTAGTCCCAGCTGCTCGGGAGGCTGAGGCAGGAGAATGGCGTAAACCGGGAGGCGGAGCTTGCAGTGAGCTGAGATCCGGCCACTGCACACCAGTCCGGGCGACAGAGCGAGACACCGCCTCAAAAAAAAAAAAAAAAAAAAAAAAAAATAGAAATTCTAGCCTTGTGGAATCTTACTAATAATAATAAAAAAAAAGCACATGATCTCCAATATTCCTAAAACTATATGACATTTTTACCTGGCCAACCAATCATCTAGCATCAGGAAATGCATGTTACTAAGCCATGTACTCACAAGTTCCAGGAAGAGACTTTGGATTTCACATGGAAAGTACTCAGTGGGCTGCCTGCCCACAAGAATTAAAACCCCAAACAAGATCCATTTGAAATTCATGTGTCCCAGGATGGCTAAGGAGAGTGTTTTCAGTGACTACAGACTTAGCCAAGAGGCATTCACTTTGTTTATAAGTAGGTTATTAAGCTCTAAATGTGTTGAAGTGACTTCCTAGATACATATTTTATTGACCTGTAGAACAAAATATTTGCACATGGAAATCTAAGGAATAATACAGTCACTAACCACTTAATAGCCAGCCCAATTTGAGACAGCATTCAAAATACCCAAGATAAAGCTACAGTAAACAACTGAATTGCGTCCAGTTTGGATAGTAAATAATTAATACCTTGGTGCCATTATCTGAATTGATAGTCTTATAAGACATTTCCTCTAGTAACAATAATAACCATTTATTGAACATATGCCTTTACTAACATGATGGCACCTAATTCTTACATGAGTTCTACAGATCAGCTTCACTAGAAGTCCTCTAGACTTGAGATATATCTCTACTACAAAATATGTCATGACAAAGATAAATCTGCTAAATACCTGAATAACGTGAGGACTGAGGAGCGATTTCTAATGAGCCATAATTTAGACATAGTAAATAGAATGTTTGTGAGAAAAGAAACATTTCTCAGAAACATTTGAGATGTGCATTTGTTTCTGGGACATTTTCTCTCTCATAACAGTTTCCTGATATACTACTCATTGTAATCAATAACAAAACATCCACATGGAAATAGTCCGTGTGCCAAATATAGGGGAAAAAAAATTCTACTTATTTAGGAATTTCTATTAAATTAAAAATTACATCAACTACTATATATGATTATATAGGTATACATGTTTATAAATGTATTATCTCAAATACAGTATTGCAAGGGAGTGATTTCTTACACCAACACAATTTTATTTTGTGTTAGTGGGTATAATAAATGGGTATTATACCCATCTTATGGATTAGGAAAGTAAAGAGAGTTGAGTTACTCTCCCAAAGCAGCTAAAAAGTAACAGAGTCCAGACTCATATCCAGGTCTTCCTGGCTCCAGACCCTTACTATTGCACTGTTAATCCTCAGGTGGGCTGCTCTCTTAGTATCTTATTCTTAAAATATAACCTTTGGCTTTACAACCTAAGAACACAATGTTATTTAAGAAATACATAATTTCGGAGAACGGACAGACTGCCTGCTCAAGTGGGTCCCTGATCCCTGAGTAGCCTACCTGGGAGACATCCCCCACTAGGTGCAGACCAACACCCCACACCTCACGGCGGGGTACACCCCTGAGAGGAAGCTTCCAGAGCAAGAAGCAGACAGGAACACTCGCTGTTCAGCAATATTCTATCTTCTGCAGCCTCCGCTGCTGATACTCAGGCAAACAGGGTCTGGAGTGGACCTCAAGCAATCACCAACAGACCTACAGCTGAGGGTCCTGACTGTTAGAAGGAAAATTAACAAACAGAAAGGATACCCACACCAAAACCCATCAGTACGTCACCATCATCAAAGACCAAAGGCAGATAAAACCACAAAGATGGGGAAAAAGCAGTGCAGAAAAGCTGGAAATTCTAAAAATCAGAGCACCTCTCCCCCTCCAGAGGAAAGCAGCTCATCACCAGCAACGGAACAAAGCTGGACGGAGAATGACTTTGACAAGTTGAGAGAAGAAGGCTTCAGTCTATCAAACTTCTCAGAGCTAAAGGAGGAACTACGTACACAGTGCAAAGAAACTAAAAACTAAAAACAAAGATACAACATACCAGAATCTCTGGGACACATTTAAAGTAGTGTGTAGAGGGAAATTTATAGCACTAAATGCTCACAAGAGAAAGCTGGAAAGATCTAAAATTGACACTCTAACATCACAATTAAAAGAACTAGAGAAGCAAGAGCAAACACATTCAAAAGCTAGCAGAAGGCAAGAAATAACTAAGATCAGAGTAGAACTGAAGGAGATGGAGACACAAAAAACCCTCCAAAAAAATCAATGAATCCAGGAGCTGGTTTTTTGAAAAGATCAACAAAATTGATAGACCACTAGCAAGACTAATAAAGAAGAAAAGAGAGAAGAATCAAATAGACGCAATAAAAAATGATAAAGGGGATATCGCCACCGACCCACCAGAAATACAAACTACCATCAGAGAATACTATAAACACCTCTATGCAAATAACCTAGAAAACCTAGAAGAAATGGATAATTTCCTGAACACTTACACTCTCCCAAGACTAAACCAGGAAGAAGTTGAATCCCTGAATAAACCAATAGCAGGCTCTGAAATTGAGACAATAATTAATAGCCTATCAACCAAAAAAAGTCCAAGACCTGACAGATTCACAGCTGAATTCTACCAGAGGTACAAGGAGGAGCTGGTGCCATTCCTTCTGAAACTATTCCAATCAATAGAAAAAGAGGGAATCCTCCCTAACTCATTTTATGAGGCCAACATCATCCTGATACCAAAGCCTGGCAGAGATACAACAAAAAAAGAGAATTTTAAACCAATATCCCTGATGAACATTGATGCAGAAATCCTCAATAAAATACTGGCAAACTGAATCCAGCAGCACGTCAAAAAGCTTATCCACCATGATCAAGTGGGCTTCATCCCTGGGATGCAAGGCTGGTTCAACATTCGCAAATCAATAAACGTAATCCAGCATATAAACAGAACCAAAGACAAAAACCACATGATTATCTCAATAGATGCAGAGAAGGCTTTTGACAAAATTCAACAGCCCTTCATGCTAAAAACTCTCAATAAATTTGGTATTGATGGAACGTATCTCAAAATAATAAGAGCTATTTATGACAAACCCACAGCCAATATCATACTGAATGGGCAAAAACTGGAAGCATTCCCTTTGAAAACTGGCACAAAACAGGGATGCCCTCTCTCACCACTCCTATTCAACATAGTGTTGGAAGTTCTGGCTAGGGCAATCAGGCAAGAGAAAGAAATCAAGGGTAGGCCGGGCGCGGTGGCTCAAGCCTGTAATCCCAGCACTTTGGGAGGCCAAGACGGGCGGATCACGAGGTCAGGAGATCGAGACCATCCTGGGGAACACGGTGAAACCCCGTCTCTACTAAAAATACAAAAACTAGCCGGGCGACGTGGCGGGCGCCTGTAGTCCCAGCTACTCGGGAGGCTGAGGCAGGAGAATGGCGTAAACCCGGGAGGCGGAGCTTGCAGTGAGCTGAGATCCGGCCACTGCACTCCAGCCTGGGCGACAGAGAGAGACTCCGCCTCAAAAAAAAAAAAAAAAAGTAATCAAGGGTATACAGTTAGGAAAAGAAGACGTCAAATTGTCCCTGTTCGCAGATGACATGATTGTATATTTAGAAAACCCCATCATCTCAGCCCAAATCTCCTTAAGCTGATAAGCAACTTCAGCAAAGTCTCAGGATACAAAATCGATGTGAAAATATCACAAGCATTCTTAAACACCAGTAACAGACAAAGAGAGAGCCAAATCAGGAATGAACTTCCATTCACAATTGCTTCAAAGAGAATAAAATACCTAGGAATCCAACTTACAAGGGATGTAAAGGACCTCTTCAAGGAGAACTACAAACCACTGCTCAGTGAAATAAAAGAGGACACAAACAAATGGAAGAGCATACCATGCTCATGGATAGGAAGAATCAATATTGTGAAAATGGCCATACTGCCCAAGGTAATTTATAGATTCAATGCCATCCCCATCAAGCTACCAATGAGTTTCTTCACAGAATTGGAAAAAACTGCTTTCAAGTTCATACAGAATCAAAAAAGAGCCTGCATTGCCAAGACAATCCTAAGCCAAAAGAACAAAGCTGGAGGCATCATGCTACCTGACTTCAAACTATACTACAAGGCTATAGTAACCAAAACAGCATGGTACTGGTACCAAAACAGAGATATAGACCAATGGAACAGAACAGAGTCCTCAGAAATAATACCACACATCTACAGCCATCTGATCTTTGACAAACCTGACAAAAACAAGAAATGGGGAAAGGATTCCCTGTTTAATAAATGGTGCTGGGAAAATTGGCTAGCCATAAGTAGAAAGCTGAAACTGGATCCTTTCCTTACTCCTTATATGAAAATTAATTCAAGATAGATTAGAGACTTAAGTGTTAGACCTAATACCATAAAAACTCTTGAAGAAAACCTAGGTAATACCACACAGGACATAGGCATGGGCAAGGACTTCATGTCTAAAACACCAAAAGCAATGGCAACAGAAGCCAAAATTGATAAATGGGATCTAATTAAACTAAAGAGTTTCTGCACAGCAAAAGAAACTACCACCAGAGTGAACAGGCAACCTACAGAATGGGAGAAAATTTTTGCAATCTACCCATCTGACAAAGGGCTAATATCCAGAATCTGCAAAGAACTCAAACAAATTTACAAGAAAAAAACAAACAACCCCATCAAGAAGTGGGCAAAGGATATGAACAGACATTTCTCAAAAGAAGACATTTATGCAGCCAATAGACACATGAAAAAATGCTCATCATCACTCGCCATCAGAGAAATGCAAATCAAAACCACAATGAGATACCATCTCACACCAGTTAGAATGGCAATCATTAAAAAGTCAAGAATCAACAGGTGCTGGAGAGGATGTGGAGAAATAGGGACACTTTTACACTGTTGGTGGGATTGTAAACTAGTTTAACCATTGTGGAAAACAGTATGGCGATTCCTCAAGGATCTAGAACTAGAAATACCATATGACCCAGCCATCCCATTACTGGGTATATGCCCAAAGGATTATAAATCATGCTGCTATAAAGACACATGCACACATATGTTTATTGCGGCACTATTCACAATAACAAAGACTTGGAATCAACCCAAATGTCCATCAGTGACAGACTGGATTAAGAAAATGTGGCACATATACACCATGGAATACTATGCAGCCATAAAAAGGAATGAGTTTGTGTCCTTTGTAGGGACATGGATGCAGCTGGAAACCATCATTCTCAGCAAACTATCACAAGAACAGAAAACCAAACACCGCATGTTCTCACTCATAGGTGGGAACTGAACAATGAGATCACTTGGACTCGGGAAGGGGAACATCACACACCGGTGCCTATCATGGGGAGGGTGGAGGGGGGAGGGATGTCACTGGGAGTTATACCTGATGTAAATGACGAATTGATGGGTGCTGACAAGTTGATGGGTGCAGCACACCAACATGGCACAAGTATACATATGTAACAAACCTGCATGTTGTGCACATGTACCCTAGAACTTAAAGTATAATAATAATAAAAAAAAAGAATGACAATGCACTGTAAAAAAAAAAAGAAAGAAAGAAATACATAATTTCAATTAATTTAAAAATTGTGAAACTATCCTCATTAACGACTTCTGACAGAGGTTAAGAAAATAAAACTATTCCCAGAGTTTTCCTGTTTCTATATCCCTTCATTTTCCTCCTCCACATTCTTCCATCTGACTAAATCAACACAAACAACATTAGATGCTTCTAGTGTCAGATCCTATATAAAGATCTTCACCATGATCCCCAATAAGCATTTAGAAACCCAATTGCTATATTGAAACCAATTTATGGAACTATTGGATAGCAACAGTGGGGAGAGAAGACAGCATTTATTTAGTGACCAGTATGCTAGACATGTTCAAATATTATATTCTCTAACTCTGTTGATAAGAGTGAAAAGACTACAATCTACTACTAAAGGAGAAACAGGTGCTAACATTTAAAATAATGGAATGAAAACTGAAGAGAAATTAAGCAAAATTCCTCTCAACAAGTGAACTAGAACAACCCTTATGAACTAGAATAACAACTACAGCAGAGTCTCTAATGCCTTTTCACAAGATTTGTATCTAAATTAATTTTTTAATATGGTAAAAAAAATTACTAATATTGGCGTTAATCTCTCCATAACTCTAGAAGCATGAGGCCCAAGTTTTCAGGACTCAGGAATTGAAATGTTAAGAACTTCTTAAGATCACAGTTAGAAAGCATCGGCACCAAGGTTCCGATCCAGGTGTGAGAGCAAAGTTTGCACTCCTAACTACATTATTATTTGCATTAGTAACAGGATTATGCCTACATCACCACAGAACAGTAAGGACAGTGCAGTGTAGTAAGAAAGTACAGATTGGAAAGCTCCTCTCTTTTCTAACTGCATGACCTTGGGTAACAGTTTAATTTTCTTTGTGTTTTTTTCTCTCATCTGTACAATGAGGACAATAATACTTACAAGAATGTCTACATGAAGGTGTTGCAGGACTCTCTCCATAGCTCAGCTCAAGACGGGGTCCTTGTCACACAATCACGAAAAATTAGGCTCACATATAATTTAAAAGGTGATAAAAATGGAATTTATTGGGCGAAAAGGGAAAAGAAAAGGAAACAGGGACTCTCCACAAAGGAAGCGTGCGAGTCTTGCAATATATGCTTCCCACTTGGCAGATTGAATTCCAGGTAACACCCAGGAAAAGGAAGGGCCAGGATCCTCCCGACTGCAAAAGGCAGGAACTTCTGTGGTTCCACCCCAGTGCGCACTCCTCCCAGTGCAAAGGCCGGCTGGAGTTTCTCTGAGAACCCCTTCCCACCTGGCTATCTTAAAGGCACTTAGCACCATGCCAGGCACAAAATAGTTCAGAAGTCTATTTTATTTCCTGTCTTGAAAATATAAATGGAAAATATTTTATAACTCCATTAGAAGTTCTTTTAATATTTATATGTTCTTGCAACAATTACAATTTGCATTCTGTTCTAAATACAATAACCAAGAAACTAAGAAGGTTGAAAATAAACAAAATACATTTTCTTTTATTAGAAAAATCTAAAGCTAGAAGGTATATGTAGAAGAAAAAATGTGTAAATTATGTTAGTTGGGCTCCACTTTAATAAATTGACCTTAATCAGCATGTCCCAGTGGCATTTGCTTTGAGTAATCTAAACACCAGAAATTTAAGCTGATAAATATCTCACATCTGCTTTAATTTAGCAACCCTAGAAAATGTTCTGATTAAAGGTACTTTCCATTTAGCATGCTTGTTTTATGCTATTGGAGTAACTTTAACTACAATCAAAAGCTTCAATGAGTGACAACAGTTCCCAACAGTACCTCTCTCAACAAAACACCAATTTTATAACAATTGTATTGTCTAACCATCCTGCCAGGTGTTGACTATTTGAGAAGTGGCTTGGGGGAAAAAAAAAAAAAAACTCTCTTTTAAAAAAGAAGATAAAACATCCATTCTTCTTTGTGGTATTTCCTGAATACCTGAGGCTTTTTTAATTAATAGCTCAATGAGGCTTTGGAGCAATCTTTATACTTTATTTTCCAGTTATGCACCGAAAAGAACAGAAGGTAAAATTTTTCTATAGTTTATCCAATTACCCCTACTCAGGTTACCTTGAATTTACAAATATAGAACAATATCATTAAAACAAGCCCAATTATATAATAGTCCAAAGTAAGGGATAATTAAGGCTTCTGTCATTAATGGCTCCCATACAGGGTAAAACAATCCCAGAGGCATCCTCCTCTGCACTGCAATAAAGCAGACATAAAGTCCGATGACACTTGAATTATCCAACTTACATACAGCATTCCGGGGAGTTTTAAATCGAGCGTTGTATAGCAGGAGAAAAGAGTTTGTTTCACCTGAAATCATTCTACAAATATTTATTGCACACTACCTACATAACAGCATTGTGGGGGCTGCCGGACACCCAAAGCCTGCCCTCGTCAAAACCTGCCATCCAGCAGGAAAGGCAAACACTGAATAAAGTACTAGTATGATAAAAGGTATCAAAGGGAAAGTACATAGTATTAATATACATTGTAGGAATCTTGAACTTTGGAAGCAATAGAAAAGGTGTCCCAAAGAAAGTAGTATTACAAGAGCAATGTAAAGAATGTAACAGTAGGGCTTGACCAAATGAAGATACAGAATGTTCCAGGTAAAAGAAATAGTGAAGGCTCAACAGTAAGGAAGGATTGGGCAGGAAGTTAAATACAGTTGAAGAAAATCAACTGAAGAGATAAGTGAGGTATGATAATGTCAAAAAATAGGAAGAGCCCAAATCCCCGCTGGTATTTGAGCCTTGATAAAGTTTCTGGACTAGACACCACTAGAAGAGTTTAGGGAATGCAATGATATAACCAGAACTGCATTCCTAATAATCATTTTGGCTGCTATGCTGTTAGAAAAATGGATTGGCAGGAGGTAAAAGTGGATGGAAGTGATCAAATACAGACTCTTCCATAATCCAGACAAGACAATGGAGCCAAGGGAGAGAATGGCAGCAGGGAGGATACAGGGAAGTAAACTGTCCAGATAGGAGATAGGATTAAAAGGAGTTAGTGACTGGAGGATGGGGGAGGTGAGGGATAGAGAGAAGTCATATTAATTCTTAGGTCTCTGGGTTAAACAATTGAGAAAATAGATATACCACTCACAAAGACAAAAAAAAAAAAAAGTCTTGCAGAAAGGCTAGTCTGGGGAGAGTGCGGGATTTTTCCTTGTTCAGATCAAATTTGAAATACCTGTAAAGCATCCAACTGGAGATGTCCCAAGGCAGTTGGTATACATGCCTCAGAAGAGAGGACTGAACTAAAGATATAGTAGTCAGCTTAAAGATGATACCCAAAGTTACAGAAAGAAGTAGAAAGTTTCCTGTCCTGGCTGGAGGCAAGGTTGAGAACTATCACTCTAAGGCTAATGGTTGGTAATCTATCTACATAATTGTGAAAGCATCCAGTTTACACGATAATCAGACAGAACTGAGTCTCATGCTTTCAGCCACTCCTCAGGTCGCTGTTCAAAGAAGCATTTTCTGATCAGTCTACCTGAACTAGCAAACATACCATGTACACCCATCATTCTCCATTCTCCCACCTATTTTAATTTCCTTCATAGCACTTATTACCCTCTGACTATATGCTTTGCCTATTTATGTATTGTCTTTTTCCGACTATAAAAATGAGATCCCCATAAGAAAAGAGACTGTCTTGGTTTTTCTGTATTCACTATAGAACCCCAGCACCATTTGAAATACATCTATCACTTAGTAAATGCTTAATTCAGTATTTGTGGAAGGAAGAACAAAAAAGGGACCCAGAGTTCAAAGAATAGGTATGCTGTTTTGATGAAGCAGAAGGAAAGGATATGTGCAGATGCAGGTGTTTTTGTAGCCTGCCATAGAAAGGGAATGCTCCAGTTTAGCTTCATATTCCTATATGAAATAATCACTTCTATAGAAGTAGCATGAACTTTCCTGATCAGAATGGGATACAGAGTTCTAGTTTAAAATTTTTTGGAAATAGTTGAGAACAAGACTGGTCAAATTACTAAGCAGTGTTGGCAGGCAAGTTGAGATTGGTCATCATGGATTTTTTCATAGACATAACAATCCGACCCAACAGGTGATATTCCTCAACTGTGCTAGGCATCTGGGTATAGTCATGGAGATTACAACCAGCTGAGATCATCTAGAATTAGGGTTTTAATACACATTTTTGACAGGATAAAATAGCAAGGGAATTTGGCTTATTTGGGTACCAAGATGCTAAACAGTATTTTTCCTTTTGACTCAGAATTGGCCAAATAGCTATAAAGATTCTAGCTATTCTGAAGAAAATTCTTTAGAATTTTCCACCCACATTCTAAAGAAAACCATAAAGCATATTCCCACAGGATTTCTGAGAATTAGCAGAACTGGCTCTTCCATCTAAACTTTCACTCCACCACACCAAGTAGTCTATATTTGCAAAAGATTGAGAGTCAAGAAGAATCCACTGAAGCAGGTAATCATTGTTATATGACAGAGTTGTGGCCTTTACCCTCCATTGTAGAAAGAGTGTTTCAAACCCTCACCCAAGTGAATTGTGTGAAGGAGGTTCTAAGGGAATCAGTCACAGAGATTGAGGAGTGCCTATAAGGGCATGTTATTCTGTAAGTGGATATCTATTACACAGTAGACTTGATTACGTAGCCTACAGGCTTATGTTCTTGAAGGGAGAAACATGAATGGCACAAGGCAAGCAAAGAGAAGCAGCATTTGTGGTGGAAGACTCCTTTTATTTGGCTTAACAAGGATGCTTTAGTCTGCTGTGGTCAAATGAACATTTGGAAGGTAGCCAGACATGAGCCATCCTGCTGGAATACTTCCTAAAATAACTTTAGGCAAGGGGAATGGACCTTAGCAGTAAGTAGCTGTGAGGCATTTCATGGAAACAAAAGCTGAGTGTACATCAGGAGAGGTCATCTTGAAAATAAATGGGCAGTAGGTGGGGCTCCTGCAGGCTCCCTGAGACATCCCATGAGAGCGGCATGACATCCCATGAGACATCCCATGGATGTGGCACCTGCCACATCCAAAAGAGGATTCTAGTGGCACAGGTTACGTGGAAGAAATCTTAATTCCTCTTCATTTAATATGCTTCCCCTACCTAAACCTGGAGAAGCTGCAGTGAAAGAGCTGACATATCCAACTCTGCAGTCCAAGTCCTAAGTCTAAGATCTGGCTTTAAGGTAGAAAGGAAAATAAATATACTAAGCCAGGTTTGAGATTAAAAGTTTCAATTGGATTAAGTTGGACTAGACTAAATTGCAGTACTCATGCTTAAAATCATCCAAAAGAAATGGATCTGAGGTATGATAAAAGATAGAAAAATAATATTCATAGAACCTAACTGAAGGCAGCGGCTAAAGACAAAGCTGGTTTTGTACCCCCTTAGAGTTAAGGCTGTTCAATAAACAGTGTTTTATGAGGACATGGATTCCAAGCTGGATAAGAAAGGAAGTGAAGACAAGGAGGGACTGATGGATGGAAGACCATAGAAGATTCACTGCATTGGATGTCATGATGAAGCTGAGGAACAGCTGCAGTAGGGTACTTGAGCAGATGAGCTGGAAGCCCGAGAAGAGCTCAGCGTCTAAATTAGTGATTTCAAAGTTGTGGCAGTTTGTAATGAATTCAAGTCCAAGTTAAGATCTTGGAGATACTGAGTAACTGAGGCTGAGTTATAAAAAAAAAAAGTTCTTGAAAATAAGAAGGTCAAATATTGAGGACATTGAATTTGTCATCCAATATGGATGCTGAAGTGTCCCCAAAAGACGGCAGATATGAGGATGGAGAAAAGCACTGAGAGCCACGTACTAAAGCCGCTGCTGGAGGCTTTACTGTGGATGGCCATGTACCCCATGAAAATCAGCTACTACGTTGCAAAGTAAATAGGTTACAATGATGTGACGTTAGCTGTGAGCCTCCAATGATAAAGGCTTTTTGTAGGAGGAGGAAGATTTATTGGTCTGGAAACAGCACTGAGAAGTGAAGAGGACATGTCCCCACCTACCAACTTTGGGAGGCATAAAAAGTCTCTACAGTATTTTCAGAGTCAATCCAAGAGGTGCTGAGATTGTTCACTGTAGAGGCTGAGGATTTGGAGATGTTTGATAATAATGGAATATGAATTCTAGGTGGTCCAGTGGGAAAGTTGGTGAGAGAGGAGGAATAGGAAATTGGCAGAGTCAAAATTTGCAGGGAAATCTGTATGCCACCTGAAGAATGTTGAGCAGGAGACATTGTTGAGTCAGGCTTGCATTTTAGATAAATCACCCTGACAGCTGTGTAGAAGACATTTTTTAAGGGGATTCAAGGCTATGGGAAGGGAGACCATTCAAGAAACTATGAATTATAGTCATGACATGAAATCTCAAGGGTTTGAAACTGCATAGTAATGAGATGATTAAGATATGTAAGAGCTCAATCAGCTAGACTTAATTGGATGTGAGAAGTGAAAGAAGGAAGTTTCCAAGGGCTCTAAAATTTCTAGCCTGAGTAACTTGGTGGTTGGTGGGGACAATGGAGGAAAATTATATTTATGGAGACAAATGTTCAGATCTGGACATTGCATGAAAGACTAAAGCCTTGAGTTTACCTCCACTTGTCATTTCCCCTCTTACATAGCAACCGAGTAGCTGATTTTCAGGGAGCACATGGCCATCCAGAATAAAGATAACATTTCCCATTTCCCTTATGGCTAAATGTAGCCAAATGATTAAGTTGAGGCGAATGGTATGTAATATAAATTGTGTTTGCAACTTCCAGGAGGTGTCTTTAAAAGATAAAGCATTTTCTTCACCTCTTTCTCCTTCCTGCCGGGGAATATGGATATAACAGCTACAGCTCTATTAACCACCTTGGACCATAAGCCTAACTTGCATGGAAATCACAGACAGCAGAGCAGCAAGATAGAAAGAGCCTGGTTCCTTGACTTCTCAAACATGAGAAATAAAGACATTTCTACTTCTTTAAGCCACTATAATTTTGTAGCTTTCTGTTACTCACAGCTGAACTTAATCCTAATAAATACCAGATGTGTTAAGTTTGAGGTGTCTGCGGAACTCAGTGAGGGGTAGGCAGTACAGCTGAATATACTGAGATAGAACTAGGCAAGAGATCAGGGTTAGAGACAGGAAACACAGGTTATTCTCTAAAAGCTAGTCCATAGGATTTTTTTTCCCAATAGCCTTCAGCTGCCTGATCTAAGAGTGGAAAAGCTAATAAATGTTTACATAAATAGATATTCAGAGCTAAATCCATTTTCTGACTACAGGTGTAAGATAACTTAAGGATCAATATTACTTTGTATTTAAAATATTGCCTTGGAAAATAAAAGTCACTGCAGCAATTTTGTATATAACTAGCTAGTGTTTACGAGGCAGACCACATGAGGACAGTATAATCACAAATGCCTTTTTGTTATGGAGAAATGATGATTAAAACCAAATGAGGAAGAATTGTACGTGCCAAATGCAGTGCAACAGATATAATGAATAACAAATATTTAGGGGCAATTATATTGACCTTTTTCGCACAAAAAATAAAATGTAAGCTTGAGCAACTGCCCAGGCAGCAAAATTCTGTATAGACTCAAAAATGGGTGCTCATGTACTTAAGAAAATATACATGCAAATTTCTGTTACACTTGCTAAGTCATTGTACAAATAGTCTATAAAATACTCAGAAATTAGGATCCATATAAATGCTATTTGTAAATTTTGAAATCATTCCCACTGTAGACTTCATTAGAAGCTACAACTTCTCCCCACATTTATTTCAGGCTGAAATAAATTTCTGAAAAATGAAAGCCCTAGTTCCAAACATACATTACACACAAGGAATTTCTTATAATGCTTCCAAATGGAAAAGCCTAGAAAAAGTGTTTCAAGTTGTTCTGTATTCTTCTCAAAAAAAGCTTGGATAAATAAACCAGCACCTATGTTTTAGATTTCTTGTAGTTTTTCCGTGAGTTTTTAAAGACAGACTATCTGTCCTCTTTTCCCCATTGTTTAGTCTGTATGTGCTCAATCAAGGATTATAAAAATAATTTTAACACAGAATCCAGCAACACAATTAAGAAGTAAATATACTATGAAAATAAACATCACAACAAGCATCTCACCTAGTTATTAATTTTGTGCTTAGTCCCTGGTTTGGATTGCCTCGGCCCCGAGTTCTCAGAACAGAATAGAAAATGGTTAATCAGTGCATTGCCAATATCAAGAATCAAACCCACATCTAGCCAATGAGAGAAAGTACAATTTCTTTATGCCTTGAATCCACGTGGCCCTGGGACTCCATGGGGTCAGCGACTGAGGACCCACCCATCTTCAGGCTCTTGATACACATGTTCTTCCTCAAGGAGCATCAGAAGCCCCAGTGAATCAGAAACTAATCAAAATAAATTGATAGAACTTGGAAGTTTGAAAACTCCAGCCCAGAGAGTAAGAAGATGGGAGTAGGGGAGGCCATCTAGTGATAAACTAGATTAAGAATCACAAGGCCCAGAGTCTTAATCTTGTTCTGATATTAATTAGCAGTCTGTTTCTTCCCAGCAAAGCAAAAGAACTGGGCTGGACTGGGATAGTCTTGGTAGTATCTTCTAGCTTTAAAAGTGCACGTGTTGGGAATTACAAGTGAATGATATTGAGTTTAGCAACCTGCTTGATGCCTCCTAAATGTAATGCATTCATGTATCATCTGTTCGTTTTGATCCTCATCTCCAGGAGGTATTTAATTCAGATGTTTTGCTCTGTGGAAAACTTCCTATCACTACTCCTCTCTCTTCAATTGATATTGGTTCTTTCAAACCGACATTTATGTTGTTTTTCTTGATATTTAGAATGGTTTTATTGCATTTGTAAGTGGAAAAGGAAGGCATCGCCAAATGTAAAATTTTCCATTAAGGAATTTTCCTTCTAGCAATTAAACATGCTTTTGGGTTAAGTATGGTATAGAAAAGTGATTAAATGCATATGAAATCATGTGGGTTATTAGAGATTATTTGGTTGTTTGGCATCTCCTAGGATACGTAGTTGTTTTTCCACCAATCCACACATCCTCTATATTCCTAATAAAGCCTTTGGAATCTGTTGGGCTTTTTAAGGCTCTCACCACTCTCTTTCTATGACTTCACCGTATCATTAAAAATCTAAAGTTATTTAGCATAATTTAATAGTATTAGCAAGATTTGTAACTGTATCCAAGGATATGAACTTGTTTGTTGTAACAACCACTTGAGGCAGTCCAAAAGGCCCTTCAAAGAAAGAAACATGCCATGTCAAATTTTCAGTAGTTTTATTGAAAAATGCCTCTTTTGTTTCAGAAATAAATAATATAAGGCAGTGAAATTCACAATCTGCAGTTAAAATATAAAAGCAGCAATTCTATGTTCATAGTCTTGCAAACGTTTTCCAACTGCTTTTGATAACTAAGAAATATTATATTCTGAAAAAAGTTCATACTAAATATACAACACAAACATGCAATTCCATCTCTGCAGAATAATCTGCAATTGGGCATAAATGTTAGTGTGTTTAAAACAAGGAGGTTTAAGGCAATATGGAACTGTATCCCGTTGATGCACTAACTTCATCTGCATGGCTTAAGGTTTGTGATCGTTAAAGAGATGTATACGAGCATTCTATGCCCCGGTGTATAACAGAGATAGAAGAGGAAGATAAATAATTGCAATGGAGTTGACGTTTCCCTCCTTTTTGGTTTTAGGAGGGGAATTATTTGAATAGTGGTGTAATTGAATTGCAAATAAGTATAGCAAAAGATAAACTGCCCGCTCGAAATACTCAGTAGCTCTGGGTTCCAGAACTTACTGCTTAACCTAAGAGTTTCACTGAGGCTGCCCGCTGTGCTAACTAAAGGCACACGGCATGTTCTGTCTTTGCAGCTTTTGTGAACAAAGTATTTTGCAAGCATTTCAAGGGCAAAGGCAAAAATGTCTACAGACTGCGTGCTTGGAGCTAGGCTTCCTGCAGAAACAAGGTTCTCTACAATCAGAAAGAGTACTCCAGGATGAGCAACGCTGGAAGAAACACCGCAGAAAAGACGTACACTGCTCTATCTGACCTGTAAATGAGAATTTCAACACCTCCCCCCAGCCTCGTGGCGCGGCGCGTGGTCTCTGGTTCACTGCCCGGGTCCGTGGGACAGGGCGCGCCGCCAGCGCCCGCGGGGCTCAGGGGTCTCTTCTGCAGGCTGGTCTGCGCCGTAGTCCTCATATTCCGCCGTCCGCTCGGGCTCCACAGGCACGATGAAGGGCTCGCGCTCAGGCAGGTAGGCCCCGCCCTCGGGCACATAAGGCTCTGTCCGATTCAACATTACAGTTATGGCATGATTTGGAAGGCACACACACACAGCAAAAGCTAAATCATCACCCGCGGTGATGACACTCCAGTCTTAATCTCATAACTATAAATAAGTTACAATGTTCCAATTACTTCCAGAGAATTTGGTGATAATCAAATAATGAAATGGCACTATCTTAAAAAAAAAAAAAAAAAAAAAAAAACCTTCAAAAATCCAGCAGTAAATACAATCATTGCACAAATACCTGGGAAGGGTCAGAGACTGGACCAAAGAACTGTAAACGCAGTACCTAAGTAGGATTTTCACAAATCCCCAAGTAACTGTTCATGCCTTCAAACTCCTCAATTTAAAGAACAACTTGGAAAGATGAGGAGGTGAGGGGAAGTTTTATTGGCTCCTAGAAACTGAACTCGGGGGTGAAAAGCAACTATCACCAGGTAATATACAGTACATGACATCTTCTGTGGCTGTACCTCACACAAACTGAGTTACAGCTGGTGGGTGAGGAATACCAGTGACTACAGCAAAACAGGAAGAAAAGGTGATTTTAAACCTTGGTTTGAAAACTGCAGTTACAAAACCCAAATGAGAGGACACGGACAAAAAAGTAACAGAGACAGATGCCCTGAATCAGACACATCGCTAACAAGCAAGAGATGAGGAGATTCCATTTGGTGTTATTCCGGCATAGAGCAAGCGGCAGGCTTTGATGCAGAAGCTTATTGTAGAATTGTTAAGTGATTTTAGTCGACAGGATCACATACAAATCATTTACAAGCCACAATTAGTTTATTATTTACATAAGACATTTCTCTTTAACCAGGTTAATTGTTTTTCTTAAAATGGCATAGTCTCCTCTGGTTAGTAGTTTTATTATGCACCTCTTTCACAACTGAGGCTCCTCATGGCTGTGTGTTGGAACTTTTTTAAAATAATGTTTTTCTACATTATTACTGAAATGCATCAGGCTTATAAACTGACACCACTGCTTTTGTCTCATTCAAGTTAGTAAAAAGAGTCTCCACCCTCCTTTGTGATGTCGACCCAGTTCGTTAACCATTATCTGTGGTGAGATTTCCATACAGACTCATTTCCTAATAAGCACGTGCGCAAACATCTCAGAAACAGGATTTTCATGTATTCAAACTGTAAGCAGCACTGGCGACTTAGAAAATGTGTTAGCCGGAACCTGAAACAGGTCAAAGATGATAGTTTTTAAAAGTTGAATGACTAAGTAAAAAATATAAATACATATCCATCTACGTATGTAATGGTTAAAGTATATATATATATATCCATATATTTTTAGTTATTCTCACATCCCATAAGGAGGTGATAATTTAAATTTATTTTATAAAGAATTAAATTGCAATTCTGTGAATGGGTTGCATGAAATATACATTAACATTTGTTATTACTTTTGGTCATATGTAATTATGCATTTAAATATATAGATATATAGATATTTAGATATTCAACTACTCATGCACTATTTGAAAGTAGCAAATCATATCAAACAGCGGTATCATTTTTAAAATTTGCAAGATGCTTGAGGATGCACTAATGAAATGGTAGCCATCGACCACAGCATGACTATCTTATTTCCAGATTGGCGTATCTCCCCAGTCCTCACATCCCACAAAATCAGGTATAGGAGACTTCTGCCCTCTACAATTGTCAAACACTAGAATTTCATTAACAATCTTTTAAAACAATTATTAAGTCCCATATTTTATAAGTATTAATTCTATGGCTAGTATGGGACAGTTAACTATGTTCAGTCGTCTACACCACATTATCACATAGTTTGCCTATAAATTAGATTTCCAAAACAATTTTTAAATACATATTCTTGGCATTTTACAGTTGTGTTTAACAAATCCCTGTTCCCAATCTTTGGGAAAAGAAAAAAAAAAGTCAATTGCTAGCAGGCTTTGAAGTCCCAAGAGAAATAAGGGGAAATTTATGATGTGATTTGGTAAATGCAGAAACATGGGGAAAAAAAGAAAATAATTCAATCCTAACAGTGAAATAATGTTGTATGCTATGGTAGCGAACACTCTTACTATATACAGTCAGAACTGAAAAAGTTGTTATCTTCAAGACATCTTCAAATCAACCTTCCTTCAAGCCTAAGGAACTTCATTTCCATAAAGTTCTTTACTTCAGGTGAATTGGAGTTCCTACAATAGCAACAACATACCTGGATAGCCTTGCCCATTGTATGGGATGCTGGCGCACTGAGACGAATCACAGTATCCAGGAGGACCCGGGGGTCCTCGGATACCTGAGTTTCCAGGACGGCCAGGGGGGCCAGGAGGACCTCTTGAACCTGTGGACCCTGGTGGACCTGTTCTGGATTCTCCTTGTGGACCTAGTGTGGAGTTAAAACAAATATATTTCCCCTCTTGTCAAATACAACTCCTGAGGTAGCAACCAGTACTTTCAGTGGCACCTCTACTACCTCAAGATTAGACAATTTACTATTGTATGGTAAGAAAATGTTTCCTTAAGAAATACCCAATATGAACCAAGGTGTGATGGAACTTTCTTACCAATGACTCATCAGTTAATGCCAAAAATCTACTACTTTAAATATTTTATCACAGAAAACCTGTTTTAATAAGAATTCAGCCAAACCAGAGATAACAGTGAGTTATTTGGTTTGCTCCCACCCTCACAGAGAAAAGAGCACCTGAAGGAAACAGCTCTGTTAGGCAGCCACATTGAGCTGCCATCAAAAGAGGGCAGTGTCTGCTCCACACCTCCAGACTATGCGAAGCAATGTTGTTTCTGGATCAATATAGTTAACATAAATGGAATGATTTAGCCATAGGGCTGTCCTTGGTTGCAAGGGTATCATGTGCCTTATAATGAAAAAAGAAATCATTTACAACCTAGTAAACAAAATGCATCAGACAACTAGTATTCCTTTCCAAAATATAAAAATGCTTTGGGAGAACAGTGAATGAAATTTACCAATATCTCAGGCCTTTTAGTGAGGCTAAGTTTTCTCAGTCTAATAGCCCCATATTGAAGACTACTGGAAAAAGCAGGAAATATAACCATCTTTAAAGGCTATAAGGTCAAACAAAATAGGAAAAGAAAAGGAAGGAAGGAAGAAGGAAGGAAGGAAGGAAGGAAGGAGGGAAGGAGGGAAGGAGGAAGGAGGGAGGGAGGGAAGGAGAGAAGGAGAGAGAGGAAATAGCAACTCTTTGTGTCACTAAAATTCATTTCATCTTATATTAATGTTATAGTTAATGCCTAATATAACCTTTTCATTTCTTTAACAAAAGGAACATGAAAATGAAGTTATGGAGGTTGAACTTCTTGCTAAAACATATGCCATGGTAATAAGAATGCTTGAAGCTCTAGTAACAGGATGAAGTTGGCCAGGAGTGGTGGTTCATGCCTGTAATCCCAGCACTTTGGGAGGCCGAGGCAGGCAGATCACGAGGTCAGGAGATCGAGACCATCCTGGCTAACACTCTACTAAAAATACAAAAAATTTAGGAGGCTTGGTGGTGGGCGCCTGCAGTACCAGCTACTCGGGAGGCTGAGGCAGGAGAATAGTGTGAACCCAGGAGGCGGAGCTTGCAGTAAGCCAAGATCACCTCACTGAACTCCAGCCTGGGCGACACAGCGAGACTCCGTTTCAAAAAAAAAAAAAAAAAAAGAATAACAGGATGAAGTTGTGAATCTCTTCGGGATGGTGTGCCCTCTCAGTATTGATACTCTTTGCCTGTTTAACGTACTAGCAAACCTACCTGGGGGTCCAGGCAGCCCCCGAGGTCCTGGAGATCCAGTACCCCTTTCCCCTTTCTCTCCTGGCAAACCTAAGGAAGGAGAAAAAGAGAAACACAGGGGAAAAATTATCTGGAAACATGTAATTTTCATCTTAACTGACAATATTTGATTCAAGTAATTCATTTCCTTAGTGAAAGCAGAACCTAATTTTTCACAGAAGTTCACTCTTTAAGCCAAGTTCTTTCTAGACATTTGTGTAATTCTAGATCCATGGCCGAGAAAAAATTTGGCTACAAGGCAGGGGAAAAATTATTTGAAGCAAACAAACATGTCTAATATATTTTTAAATCATAACTAGGAACAATAATCCGGAAGAAATAGTTATAATATCTCATTGAAAAACATATTAAAGGTATTTTGTCTTTAGTAGCCCTATTAGTACAGCAGCCAAACCAGCAGAATTATAGAAACATGTAAGTTTTCTCTAGAATATTAAATACTCCTTTGACAAAAGTGGGTACCCAGAGTCCTGAAATATTTGGAATCAAATAGTCCTATTTTTCTGCTTTTCCTTCAACTGCACTTATCTACACCATGATATTAGAGTCAAACAAACATACAAGATCAATGCCAGACCCTGAATAAAGGAACCAAAATAAGTTAGATCTAAAACTCTAGGGCTGCCTAAGAACATTCAGTTGCTGCTCGACTCTTGCCACGGTCACAGAGAGTAATAAGATTTGGGTAGCTGATTTAGTTTGCGAGATAGAGGTTTTCCATTAACAACAACAAAAGTCAGAAAATAGCATTATCTGAGATCTGATAGCATTAACTGACATCTGATAAAGACATGCCATTTTTCTAAGACATGGATCCCTATGGCCTGTGAGTTGCCTGACAGCTCTTCTGAGGCTGTCCAAACAAGACTAGTGAAAGCAGTTTGCCTAGGTCACCTTCCAGATGCCTTCAACCTGTCCCAGCTCCTACATTTGCAAATTCCTTCCTTTATTGCAATACAGAAGCCAGAAGCCAGAAATGCCTACCTCGTTCCCCAGGGGGTCCCTGCATCCCTGGTGTGCCCGGGAAGCCTGGCCGCCCCCCTGGTCCAGGTTCTCCTCTGGCTCCTGCGCTGCCAGGAGGTCCTGGTGGACCCGGCGGACCTGGCTGGTTGCGACTGGAGTGGTAATCATTTGGAATCTGATTCAGCATCTGATTGAATCTGTTCATCTGACCTACAAGTAGAAATAAGGCTTGTTAGTAAGAAATGCAATAAAGGAGGGATGAGAGAGTGAAACTGTTTTAGTGTCTAGTGAAATCCATCTCCATTCTGCACCCCTTCCAGAAAACAATCTAATTAGAATCCTAAGAATAAAATTAAGACAGTCTAATCATCCAGGACAAAATAGTCCCTGATAAATAACTGTTTCCACAAAATGCTGACCTATAAGCCACAAACACTACTACAAATATAAAAAGTTGTTAAAGTTTAATATGGCTCTGAAATAAAGTCTTGAGGTTTGCCAGGTGACATCACTCAAAAGAAAACCTTTTTTATAATTAGATAATTCTACAATTGTCTGTATATCTAAGGCAATGATAATCAGGTTTCACTGCAAACTGGAATTGCCTGTGGGGCAACTTGAAAAATCCAGATTTCTGGGCCTTATCTCCAAAGACAATGATTCACTAAGCTTAGGACATGGTGCAGGAACTCCCACTTCTAATAAGCAACATAGGTGATTCCAAGGCAGGTGTTCCTCAGTACCACACTATGAAAAACATTGATTAAGCCTTCTCAAAGAGCGAGTTCTGGGTTTAAGGCCCACACCAGTCTGCAGGTACTGAGCTTCATTACTTAACAGGCCTTATAGAATAAGAAGAGCCTGTGAAAAACAGAGAGGTCAGAGTTTCCTACCAAAAACAACCTTCACTGATCAAATTAATCTTGGTAAGCCCCCTTCCTTAAGGTCATAAAATGACTTAAAGGTCATAACTTAAAATATCCAATGTCTTAGAACTTAAGTTTGCTGCTATTATTTTACCTTGGGTTATTATTTTATCTTAGTGACAATCTTTAAAATATCATCTTTAAGCAGATGCAAAACTGACAATGTATAAAAACAAGAGCTTATCAAAATGAAAGAGAAATCTATCTCTTTAGAAACTTTATGACCCAAACTCTGCATTTTCCTGCAATTAATTTTCAAACCATTCACACAGTAAAAAGAAAAGAAACTTTACCACTTATCAATTGTTCACAGACTTGTCTTGCAACTGCTCGCATCATGTTCTGGGAAGCAATGTCTCCCTTGTTAAATTAATGAGAATGATTAGCATATTAGTTCTATAGTTTTAGACTTCAATGTTTAACACACAAACATAAGATTTTTTTAAAAATACATACCCTATCACCTTTTTCGCCTTTCAACCCAGATGGACCCTGAAAAATATGAATTGCATACGTTAGAAACTGACAAACATACTCTAAAATGATGCATGAATGAACATAACGATGAAAGAAAACAAGTTCTGTTTTCTAAAGCATTAGCAAAATGACACATCACATTTATATCCATGTTACTCACATTCTGCTTTTCTATAAAAAGAAATCTAATCTCTCTCTCTCTCTCTCCTCTCTCTCTCTCTCTCTCTCTCTGTCTCTGTCTCTGAAGCACATGTCCTCCAAAACAGTGGACAGATGTGAATTTTGTGGTCACAACTGTAAAAGTTATGGATCATGCACACTTTTTACAATGCAATTCATGATACATATGGAACGAAAATACATAAGAAGATTGCCCTTGTGTCCCCATACTTTGCTTTGTATCATCGTGGTTGGTTATCTCAGCTGGTTATTGTGGAACATCCATGACATTAGTCTCCATTCAGTCTCACTAAGAACCAGCAGGCTTTTGTGAGCTACTTAGCTCAATATATATCCCTTAACTTCATCCAGTGATTCTTTGTACATTTGAGATAAAAGAAACTGGATTGAAGCTGGAAACCATCATTCTCAGCAAACTATCACAAGAACAGAAATTCAAATACTGCATGTTCTCACTCATAAGTGGGAGCTGAACAATGAGAACACATACACACAGGGAGGGGAACATCACACACCAGGGCCTGTCAGGGAATCAGGGGCTAGGGGAGGGATAACATTAGGAGACATACCTATTGTAGGTGATGGATTGATGGCTGCAGCAAACCACCATGGCACATGTATACCTATGTAACAAACCTGCACATTCTGCACGTGTACCCCAGAACTTAAAGTGTAATAATAAAAAAATTCTACAATAAAAAAAGAAAAGAAACTGTGTTTCTCTCTTAATGAATAACTCAATCTAAATGATCCCACATCTAAATACAAGCATAGAATATTTGCCCCTACACTGTCATAAGCCTCTCACCATAAGAGATATTAGAAAAGTTTTCCTTAGAATGTGGCAAGTTTTTGACTTTCAGTAATACATTTCCAGGCTGCCAACTGCTATCACCGAAGGAACATCTAAATCATTGACAAATCAGGTAATATCCCATACCAAACCACTTCTCACCATCTCCATGGAAACCACTGCAGTCCAAACCAAAACTCTTACCTGAAACTACTCTAATAGCCTCCTAACTGCTCTCCCTGCTCCCCATTTTGCTACTCTATAGTCTATTCTCCACACAAAAACCAGAATGATATTTTTTAAAGAAAAATTAGATCATATCACTCCTTTGACTCCAAGTGCCTCCCACCCCGTTCCCATCACACTTAGAGGAAAATAATAATTCCTTATCATAGGCTACATGGTCCACATGATCATCTATGCCTAGCTATCTGACCTCATATTTTATCCCTCTCCATTTAACCCCCTTCACTTTGGTACCCAGACCTGTTAGATGTTCCTTTCATATGTCAGACTCATTCCTCAGCCAGGGCTTTCATTCATGCTGTTTCCTCTGGCTGAAACCCTCTTTCCATAGATCAAATAGCTTTCTCCCTCATTTCATCCCAATGTCACCTCGTCAGAGAGGTTCCTGGATGACTGTATCCAAAATAGCTGCCTTCCCACCAGCACAATCATTCTCTAACCCTTTACTCTGTTTCTTGATTCTTCATGATATTTATTATCATGGGAACCTGTGTTTACATGGTTTTGTCTATATCTGCCCCCCCCCAACCCTCAGAATGTCTATGAAGGCAAGAACTTTGTCTTGTTTGCTGTTATATCACCTGACCCTAGAACACTGGCTAGCATATTATAGGCACTAAACAAATATGTGTTTATTAATGAAGTATTCTATGAACATCTCATGGAAACATCTCCTATAGAATATCAAGTATTATAAGTTAGCAAGAAGATATCAACTGATTATAATAGCTAATGACATAAGCTAACAATGATTAAGCCAAGCTCTCTGCTAAGACCTATATATACCTATCTGCTATGTTTGGTTTCATAAATAAGAGGAAGGTAAGATAAAATAGAGAAGAAAAAGAGAGGAAATTTGCTACTTTTGAAGGACGAGGAAAATGAAGGAGAAAAGGGAAAGTGCTAGGATCTAAATAAATGTATACCAAATTATAATTATCATAAGAAAAACCGGAGTTGTCTACTTCCTTGCCAAAAGTATTAGATTTTTGTGGAAACACTAATATTATTGTATTTGAAGCATTTTGCAAGTGCAGGATTTTTTACATTTACTGCTATTTTGAGATTGTTCTGATGTGATTTTTAATTTATTGGCACTCTGAGATTGTCCTGTTGTTCATGATTTGTAGAAATCATCTTTATTTCCAATATTTAGAGATCATATTTCAAGTAATAGCTGTAGACATTTCTTTTAGGCGTCTAGCTACAGCCATCAATTATATGAGTAATATTCTTATATAAGACACTATTGAGGTCATAGTAAAACAAAATGAAATGCTGAATGGGTAGAAAAGTTTCATATACTTATAATTGCTCTTGCAAAGTTTCTACCATGATCCATTGAGGAAAAGAGAGTAATAAAGTCACATGCTAGAGTACACACAGATTTTAAAGTATTTAGGTTGGTGCAAACGTAATTGCGGTTTTTGTCATTCTTTTTAACCTAATATACCAGGAGTCCTTCTAGCTTTATATTGCTTGCTTAATTTTATGAACCATACAAGGCAAGCCCTATCACATAAATGTCCCATCCTAAGTCTGTCTGAAATTACTTTTTTTAAACTTGGGTTTGTGTAATTTGAACAATACTTTAAAAAGGAGAAATTCTGTCCAGAGAAAAGCCCTGATACATTTTTGTCACTGCTAATAGTTGGACTTAATTGTCTTTAAGATAATTTTTATATTTCAGGATGCTACTCAGACAAAAAAAAAATGCTTAAATAAATTCACACTTCCTAAACACAAAAAAGGAAAAGTTCGTAAAAAATATGCAGCCCAACAGTCATTACAAATAATTGTGGATATTTTAGACACTTCAAAGTCAGTTTTGGAGATACTAATTTGGAAACACCAAATATGTGTACTACTATCTCAACTACTATTTTAACCAAAATATCTGCATAAGAGAAAGTTAAATAGGGCATAAATTGGGGCAGGACAGTATTAAAAAAGTAAAATGATCAATTAAAGTTAATAAATAACTTTAATTCTGGTTCTGATGTTCTAGCCTCCTTAACTAGATAGAAAAGAACAAATGGAAAGCTGGATAATGCCACAAAAGGGTTAATATTAGCAAGCTAGGGATGGAGGCACTGTACACCATCATCATGTATTTTTCCATCTTAAGCAGCATACCACTCCTAAGTAAAAAGAATCATTTTGCTGACCCAGCTCTGAGTGTTTATACAGTGCAGAAATATGTGTCTTGGCTCATAATCCCATTCTCCTCTTAAAGAAACCTAGTAACCACAATTTTCATCCCAGAATATTACAACAACCCAGAGAGAAAAATTTAGAACGGGTACCAAGTCAAATCCATGAGTTTAGCATGGTTTCAACAAATGCTTCAAACACATTACAGCAGAGATAACCTAAATATGACAAAGGTTTGCAGTTCTCATTATTTATTTCCACAGTGAAATGACTGTCAGTAGACATGCAAGCTGTCCACTTACTGGTCTGCCATGATCTCCAGGTTTTCCTGGCTTCCCACTTGGTCCTGTGACTCCCGGGGAGCCTGGGCTTCCCTACAACACATGGAGAGGGAAGGGGACTGTTATAACAAAGAGAAAATCCCATCGAAAGTAAATGAATACAGCTTGTTTTAAAAGCGTTTAAATGAAACAACTCATAATTACACATTCAGGAAGAATAAAACCAAATTTTAAGATAACATGAAATAAAAATCTCTTGACAATTACAGTGCAATCCTTATGGACTATATAGTTTTAAAATATATTTTGAGACCAGCTGAAAAATACATGCATACGTATACAATCAGTTTCACAATTTAAGACTGTGATCCTAGTAAACTGGTTACAAAGCGGATGTGCAGAAAGCAATTCCCTTTTTTTTAAAGTTTCCTACTATAAGACCAGACAATCCTTCAAAACACAGAAGTTGAAAATTTGGGCTGGAGAAGAATTAAGCAGGTGGCCAGTTTTGTGCTAAGTTGGGCACCACGGCGGCAGAGTCTTCCCTTGTCTGCTGAGAATTGCACTCTCAGCTTAGAAATTCATTTTTCCCTTTGGAGCATTCTCCACACTTTCATTCCCTTCCATCATGTCAGCACCCTTAACCCCACCAAAATCATAAGATTTTCTCCCTGTTGCTTTTACCACAGCTTCCAGACATTTTGGCCCTATATTTAATAGAATATTTATAATATGTACTGGCCAATACGTCATGTTCTAAAGCCTAAAATTTTCTTAACATGGAATGTTCAGATTTTGTCAAGCAATCCTTTACTCCACTGATTACACAAGTGTTAATCTCTACAGTAAATACTTAACATGAAAGTTTGCTGTGCATTTAAATCCCCCATTACCTAAAGATCTATATTTGAAACATAAATAATAAAATTATTTTAACATATGCTCTTTAGTCTTCATATCCTGCCACACAGACATGGAGGCTATCCATCACCTCAAACAATTTTACTGGGATCTCACCTGGATGCAAGTATACAGATGCCAGTTTCAAAATCATTAATTTAAGTATTTTTCCCAATATCTTAAGTTGAAGACCTTTTTAGTTGTAGATAAAACTGACTTCCTCAGAACAACTGATGGCTGTTCAATAATAAATGTTCTTGAAATTTAAATGTTATAGCCACAGATTCTTAAAATTCTGTAACAGGAAATAACTGAACCACTGAGGTTATAAAACCCAACCACTCAATGTAGGGATGAAGAAACTGAGGCACCAACCAGCTAGTAGCCAGTTAGTTAGGGATTTTTTTTCTTTTTCTCAAGTGTAACTTGATTAAACAGAAAGATTCCGTATTTTAACACATCTGTTTTCTCTAGCACATTTTGATGTAGGTAAATAAAAACACATTTCCCTCAATGATATACTCCACAGCACAGATTGAATGTGCTTCAAAAGCAGGTTACCTGGCTCTTCTCTAGCAAAATGGGGTGAGAGGGTTGGGGGTGAAGGGCACAAAAATGAAACACATTTAGTTCTTACCGGTGGCCCTGGTGGGCCCCTGGGTCCCATTGCACCGTCTTTTCCAGTGAAGCCCTATTGTAAAAATGAAAGTAATTACAGTTAGGGAGGTCATGAGCAAGTGAAAAGAAAAGATGCTAAACAAGTTGCTAAAGCTGAAGGCTGAAGAGAAGGATTTAGCCCAACATGTTGTTTGGCAGGTAAGCTTTCAATATGAAGGCAAACAGCAAAAGAAAAACAAAAAAAGAAAGAAAAAAAATCTTTTCAATTTAACTTATGCCTTTTACTGAATATAATTTCTATGCTTATTCACTTGTATAGTTATAAATAAAACAATTTTAAGAGCCAAACTAATCTGCTCCCAGGAAGGCAGATTCCCTTCATGAAGATTTTTTGCTTTTGTTTTTGCTTTTGTAATAGCATAAAGAAGTCTAAAGGAAGATTTACCCATTCTATGGAAAAGTCAATGTCCACAGGTTGGCCCAGGAAGAATGCAGGTGAGAGGAAAGGAAAGTTGCTGAGAAAAGCAAGTGGTATCATAAAAGATGATATTATGGTGGCAGAGTCTTCCTTTGTCCGCTGGGAATTGGACTCTCAACTTAGAAATTCATTTTCCCTTTGGTGAATTCTCCACGCCTTCATTCTCTTCCATCATATCAGCACCCTTCACCCTCAACAAAACAGTAAGAATTCCTCCCTATTGCTTTTATCACAGCTTCCGGATATTTTAGCCATATATTTAATAGAATATTTATAATATATACTGGTCAATACATTATGTTCTAAAGCCTAAAATTTTCTTAAGATGGAATCATCAAATTTTATAAGACATTCCTTTACCAAATATGCAAATATTAAGCTCTGCAGTAAATATTTAACATGAACGTTTACTACACATTTAAACTCCCCCTCCTCTAAGAATATATATTAAACATAAATAATAAAATTATTTTAACATATGCTCTCAAGTCTTCATACCCTGCCATACATACAGACATAGAGAAGTCTGTATGGAAAATCCTGACCACCCAATTAGAAAACTCCCTTCCTCATTCCCTGAGCAATTGTCAGACAGCTAGAGCAGGACTATTTATGTCTCCACTTCTGGTGAATTTCTTTCTTCCTCTCCCAAAAGAGGCAAAACTGGACTGGGTGCAATGGCTCATGCCTGCAATTGCAGCACTCTGGGAGGCCAAGGCAGGAGGATTACTTAAGCCCAGGAGTTCAAGACCAGCCTGTACAACATAAGGAGACCCTGTCACTAAAAAAAAGTGAAAGAAAAAAAAATAGCCAAGCATGGTGGCACACACCTGTGGTCCCAGCTACTTGGGAGGCTGAGGTGGAAGGATCACTTAAGCCCCAGAGGTCAGGGCTGCAGTGAGCCATGATCACCACTGCACTCCAGCCTGGGTGACAGAGTGGGACCCTGTTTCAAAAAAAAAAAAAAAAACAGAGGCAAAGCTGTCTTAACTGCCCTCCACTCAAAAGAGAGGAAATCCTCAATCCTGATAATAAGCAGTAATTTTTGTAGTGGTCTGTCTCTCTTCATCACACACAAAGGCCAGAACTGCCTCAGCGTCAGTTCACTAGGCAGGAATAGAGCACATCTCCCCACAGGCTTGATCTCTGGCTCGTGCGCCCGCATTTATATGTTATTTTTTTCTCTCTCTGTACAGTGCCAAATGGCCTTTGCCTGGAATGAGTCATCCTGCTACCCAGTTAGCATTCACTCTCAACAGCAGATCTCTGAAATCCAGCCGAGGATTTCTGAGTCGGGTCATTTTTTAGAGATGTTGCATTCCTCTGTCAGAGATTTTTGTCTCATTTTCTGCAGAGTGTGAAAGTAATCATTTCATCCATATTCTTGGATTTTCACAAAAGTCGACCATTTGGATCTCTTCTCGAATTAAGTATCCACACTTTTTATTAGTGCATTGACTTTACAATAGAAGTTTAAATTATTCTTTCTACTTTTGTTGGAAATATTCCACCTCCCCCCCAAAAAAGACTTTTTTCAGAAACTTTTAGAGATAAGATTTCAGCTGTTTGCTGGAAGATCTAGGCCTAACAAAAAACAGATCCTAAGCCTATCTGATGTAACATCCATATCATTTCTAAGGGCCACTTAAGAAAAAAATTCCCCATAATATTACTTGGACAATTTGAATAAAATTTCTTCCACTCAAGTTTCTCCAACTATATAGGATGCTCTTTTTTATTTTTTATGGTATCATATTTCTAAATAATTAATCCCCCTTTAGTCAGTCTAAGAACTTTCTGATCAACCATTTCCTTTTAGAGGAAACATATTCCTAAATTGGAGTGAAGAAGATTTATTGTGAAGTGCCCAAAAAGGCTACCCATTATGCCATCTGCAGAACTTCGTACCACAATTTTATTTTATTCTTCAATTTTGGTGCAAGCCGCAGCAGTTATTTCCACTTCTACCCATGTGAGGGTGGCTGAGAAGACCGATGACCATTTTCATAGATACACATGTACAGATACCTGTATATGTGGTTCTTTTGTTACTTTCTAATAGCCCCCAGTACTGTGCCTCATTTCAGAAATCGTCTGTGCTGAAGATGATCTCTGTATCTTGTTTCTCTCTACTTGACCCTGCTAACAAATTCTTCATTCCTCACCACAACTCTTGGCCTTGATCTCTCGTGCTTCCTTCTCTTCACTTCCACTACTGAGTTCAAGTTTTGTTTTGTTTTGTTTTGTTTTGTTTCAGCTGAGATTCCCATACTCAGAGTCTCTCTAACTTTCTAAAATTGTTGATGCCCCACCAGCTATGCATCCTCCTTTTTGCATTAGTGGTCATTTACTAAGCAGTAGGTAGGTACACAGGCTGTGAAGGAAAAGGGAGAACAGTATCCTGAAAAGTTCTCTTGCCCTCATCCCAGGGTGGCCTCACCACAAAGCTGGACACAGACTAGAATTTGAGAATGGAAGAGCACAGTCCCTTCCAGTCCCTTACTTTTCAGGGATGCAGTGACGCTGCCTGATGGTGACGTCTGTCTGAGCGCCAGTCCAGAAAGGCAGTGCTGCTGGGAAATGCGCTAGGGACCCCGCAGTGTGTCTGCATGAAGCCCACATTGGGGTGGATGTGATGGGCACAAGGTTTCAGTCGTAGCAGCAGCAAGCAAGTCAGCCCATCGCCACTTTTCAACTGCAATATTCTGGGGTTTATTTTCTAATAAAGAAGACTGACTTGTCACCCTTGTACTCTCACTGTTGTCCTTTATTATAAAATAAGAATTAAAAAAACCCTAACATGCCAGTCTCAAAAGAGTCAGAAGATGTATATATCAGAACTACCTCCACATCCCATATATCAGAAAATACAGTTTTATCTTTGACCTCTGTCTTATCTCTCCCCTAAACTCAAAAGGAGTCATGGGAACAAATAAAGTTCACTGGCATATCATCTACCATTTTGTATTATCTTAGGGCAAAACTTTGCTCCCTCTGAATGGCCTGCCTCTGCCCAGTGGTGTCTTGGAGGTGTTAAGGCTAATAGATCTATGTTTAGTGACAGCTGTTACAGTATTGGCTTCCTCAGATCCTGCTGCTAGTCATATATTTTAACTTGATTGATTAATCAAAATACAAACTACTCTCAGACTATTTTTGGAACCATAAGATGCTGAAAAGTCATTAGTTCCTTTGTTTTGAGAAACTTAAAACTTTGGGGTTCTTTTTATTAAAGCATTTGTGGTCTCCTGTGGAACCAAATGTTTCACATCATTGATGAATAGAGCATAGAGGTCATGTTCACCATGCTTCTCATTAACTTATCCTAGAGAAGACTGGGCTTCCTGTACTGCTTTCATGCTAAGTCAAAACCAAATCTGAAAGCTGCTACCAATAGCAAAAGTCTCTACTAAATACCAGCTGTCTACCCCAACATCAAGGCCTAGAAGTGGTATTTGAGTTATAAAGGTGTAGACAGGATGTCTTGAGTTTGTAGAAAGTGCTATGGGAGTCAAGGCTACCCTCATGGTTACAGAAAAGCTGCCTCATAACTAAGATTTTAATTTTAAGATTTAAAACAATTTGCTGAGATTCTTAAATCTCTTTTTAATCAGTTAAAACTCCTTTTCTGGACTTCTTTTAATGAATATGATACAATAAGAAATTTTCTGAAAATTAAAATTTCCAAGACTCCCCTAAAGTCCCACCATTTTATTTCAAAGACCTTGAGATTGATCTGATGTTGGGTGGTCCATTGACATTAGCTTTGCAGCTTTCCACAAGATACATGATTCATTACCAGCCTTGCAAACTGGATTTTGAAGGGTTCTTAATTAATAGGCAACCATGTGACATCATTTCCAACATCATTATAGCCTGCCCAAGAAAACTTACTCTATCTCCTGGAGGTCCCATTGGTCCTGGTGGGCCAGGTAACCCTGGGGTTCCCTGCACAGAAGGAAACAAACAAGTGAAACATTATAATATACTTCCTGTGTAGGAGAGAATCCTTGCTCTTTTCCAAAATGTTTTTTTAATTCCGGAGACTCTGAAAAGAAAGTGGAGAACAGAGTCAAGCACATTGCCAAGCATACAGGAGATGCTCAGTCAACGAGCAGATACCTGAATTGAACAGCACCAACTTGAAGGCTAAGACCAGGGTATGAAATGGAAATGAGGTGAAACACATATCCAGGCTTCTGCTTTGCTGCTTAACCTGGGTTCACCTTTTGAGGCACTACAAAGGGAAATTTTCAAGTAACACATGACGGGGGAAGAAAAGGCAACTTAGAGACCAACTCACTGTTCGGCCTGGAAGTCCTGGCTCTCCAGCATCACCTTTCATCCCTTGGCGACCCTAGAGTGAGCAATGGGAAAACAGTTCTCAGGCATTTCACAGAGATTAAGTTAAAAAGGAAGGCATGAGTCACTTACGAAATCTTCATCACTTCATAAATCCAGTGTAAGGGTTCAGAATGAGCACAGAAGGATATTTTTGAAAGGAGATGAATAAACCTTTTTTGAATTAGTGCTCATTTTTTAACCTACAAATGCTGTGTTATAATTTCTACTTACAATGTTATGGGATAATTTTATATAATTATGGGATATTATACTTACCTTAAAATAATACAGTTTAACATAGGGGATGTCTACATTACTTATAAGAAAATGTTTAATGAAGTCAAATAAGTAGCAGTAATTTTTTCTACACAGTTTTATATTATTACATAGTCTATTTACATATCTAAAATAACAGTCATCATAGTGACTGCTATCTTGGTGGCTAACCTTGTTGAATTATCTGAGAAAACATTTGATTTGGCAAAATGTAGAAAAGATTCATTTAACTAAATGTTTATCCACCATTTTCATTTAATACAGAAAGGCTTTGTGCTTACTTGCTCTCCCGGAATAGAGAGTCCATTGGGTCCCTGAGGGCCTGGAGGACCCTGGGGGCCTGGAGGACCTATATCTCCACGAGGACCAGGGGGTCCCTAAAATATGCAAGAGAGAGACAACCACAAATAATGTAATACTTTTTCAGTGCTGACATTTAGTCAGACACTTGTCATCATAATTCTAAGACATCAATCATATAATCTTTGTAAACATTTCAGAAATCTACATCTATGAATGTATTTATTAATGTAATTTCCTTCTTCCCTTTACTATTGAAAAGTGCAATAAATTCACAAAAGCACTTCCATTTCCATAAAAGTCCTATTAGAAATAGATTGTTTAAATAAAATACATTGCATATAAAACATTCACATGTTAATTTTCATACTTACATGAGATTAAAAGCTCAAGTTTCACTGGATTTGATTTATTTTAAGCTAGTCCTCATTTCTCTGAGACTTCAGCTTATTTCTGGGACTAAAGGATATATAAATCAAGCAAGGAAAGAAAAGATGCCCATGGATGAGGTGCCCTGTGCTGAAGCTCTTTTGCGATCTGTCTAGATGGAAAAGGCACAACCTTGGCCTCAGGCCTGGGTTGGCATTCTAATCTTGCCCTTTCCTAATGGGGTTATTTTATCATTAATTATATTATGACCAAAAACTACATATTGTCTTCATAAAATATTCCCCTGAGAAGCTTGAGTTGTCTTACAAAAAACCAGTGTGGAGCTGGCAGAAGGGGCGGGTGACCCCTTGTGAGCACTCAGCATTTTTTTTTTTCTGAGACTGGTAAAAAAAGAAGCAGCAGAACTGCTCCCAACAGGCTCCAGCTCTCTAGCGGGTCTCTGCTCCCTGTGGGGTGTGGTTACCCCATCTGCTTCCCCATGTTCCGGCCAAGCCTTTAAAGATCTTCTGCAGCTTCCCCATGTGTAATTGTTACAGCTATGACATGCATCCTATGCATTTCTTTCTCTGGCTTGTCTAATCCATCATTATGACATCCAGAGATAAGACAGAGGTAATTACATTACCTGAGGCACACTAAACCTGAGCTGACTTGCTCAAGATCACATACCCACTTTGTGAAAATTTGAACAATCAGATTTCAGCATATAGATGAAAATTTAAATGCACTCTAAAATATACTTACAATTGCCCCACTGATACCTCTTTCACCTCTGGGACCTTTAGCACCAGGCCCTCCCTAAAATACATAGAGCACATGTTAGTGTGAACATAGGAAAGTAGGAAGAAGTTGATATATAAAACTGCTTCAAGAAAAAGTGCAATCTCCAGACAATTAATATTCTACAGTTGCTTGCAAAATATTGAAGGAAATATTTCATGTCATACAAATACGTAAAGCAAGAGAATTTCAAAACTTTGTACATTCTGAGTGTCTTATTTTTAAAATTATATTTCAAATTTCAAATTTTCATTTCAAAATCTGAGGTTTATTGGGAAAAGCAAACATACTACTTGTATACAATAAAGAGAAAAATGAGCTTTGGATTTATGTGAATTACATTCCTCAGGGAAAATGATGGGCAAAAAGAAGAATATCTTCAATCTCTCAGAATATTAGAACATGTACTTAACAGGAATTCAGAAACAACTGAACAAAGAGGAAATAAATATCACAGTGACATCCAAGCATGTTACTTCACACCGACAGGGGAAAAAATCCCAACATCTCAAAAACATCTAAGTCACATCCAGAATATAATTTCATGATTGTAAATATAAATCACTGTTAATAGAAAAAAAGAATGGTAATTCCAGTGACATTTTGATTCTATATATGAGGAGCTGCTTTGTAATTAACCTAAAATCAGTCTACATTATTTGCTGGGACCCAAGGATAGTAAGTTTTGGTGTTCTGTGAATCCCCGAGCTCTTCCTATGTTAATTACATATTTTCTTAAAAGAAGCCAATGGAGATTAGAGCTATCCTCAAAACTGGCCCAGATCAGATAGTGGATTGACTAAATCAAGGGGTTTCACATTGATCAATGAACTCTATCACTGCAGTCTTCAATGTTTTGCCTTGCACTTTCTTGGCCGTCCCTCCCAACCAATGAATAAATCTGGTCACAGTCTTCTCACTCAAGTTATTCCAAACCCAGAGTTTATGCTATCACATGTGTTAATTATCCTCTTTCTATGTGATTCTCATGATACGTCTGCTACATAAGGTGCACATGTTCTAGGTTCTCAACTAGTTGTTCTTGAGTCAGCCTCTCAACTATGGCTTTGTACCAAACACTTAAGAAGCTTTCAGGAGACGTAAGGAATTTTCAGTCATGTAATTACAGATGGAAATCCAGCTTCACATCTTTAAGAAAAAGCTCCTGAAGACTAGCCAATATTACCATTCTTGCATGGCTGAAGAAATATGTCAAATGCCAGAATCAGATATTCTTCCTGATCTACTCCATTTCAGATGTCTAAATATACTAAAAAGATGGTCTGCGATTTAGCTTGCTCTAGAAAACCTGGATGAATTGAAGCATTTTATTGACTCTATACTGGCAAATAGATAATCACTCTAAAGATTTCAAAGGACCTTTACATCCCTTGTAAGCTGGATTCCTAGGTATTTTATTCTCTTTGAAGCAATTGTGAATGGAAGTTCATTCCTGATTTGGCTCTCTGCTTGTCTGTTACTGGATGTAAAGGACCTCTTCAAGGAGAACTACAAACCACTGCTCAGTGAAATCAAAGAGGACACAAACAAATGGAAGAACATACCATGCTCATGGATAGGAAGAATCAATATCGTGAAAATGGCCATACTGCCCAAGGTTATTTATAGATTCAATGCCATCCCCATCAAGCTACCAATGAGTTTCTTCACAGAATTGGAAAAAACGGCTTTAAAGTTCATATGGAACCAAAAAAGAGCCCGCATTGCCAAGACAATCCTAAGTCAAAAGGACAAAGCTGGAGGCGTCACGCTACCTGACTTCAAACTATACTACAAGGCTACAGTAACCAAAACAGCATGGTACTGGTACCACAACAGAGATATAGACCAATGGAACAGAACAGAGTCCTCAGAAATAATACCACACATCTACAGCCATCTGATCTTTGACAAACCTGACAAAAACAAGAAATGGGGAAAGGATTCCCTATTTAATAAATGGTGCTGGGAAAATTGGCTAGCCATAAGTAGAAAGCTGAAACTGGATCCTTTCCTTACCCCTTATACGAAAATTAATTCAAGATGGATCAGAGACTTAAATGTTAGACCTAATACCATAAAAACCCTAGAAGAAAATCTAGGTAGTACCATTCAGGACATAGGCATGGGCAAGGACTTCATGTCTAAAACACCAAAAGCAACGGCAGCAAAAGCAAAAATTGACACATGGGATCTAATTAAACTAAAGAGCTTTTGCACAGCAAAAGAAACTACCATCAGAGTGAACAGGCAACCTACAGAATGGGAGAAAATTTTTGCAACCTACTCATCTGACAAAGGGCTAATATCCAGAATCTACAAAGAACTCCAACAAATATACAAGAAAAAAACAAACAACCCCATCAAAAAGTGGGCAAAGGATATGAACAGACATTTCTCAAAAGAAGACATCCATACAGCCAACAGACACATGAAAAAATGCTCATCATCACTCGCCATCAGAGAAACGCAAATCAAAACCACAATGAGATACCATCTCACACCAGTTAGAATGGCAATCATTAAGAAGTCAGGAAACAACAGGTGTTGGAGAGGATGTGGAGAAATAGGAACACTTTTACACTGTTGGTGGGATTGTAAACTAGTTCAACCATTATGGAAAACAGTATGGCGATTCCTCAAGGATCTAGAACTAGATGTACCATATGACCCAGCCATCCCACTACTGGGTATATACCCAAAGGATTATAAATTACTCTACTACAAAGACACATGCACACGTATGTTTATTGCGGCACTATTCACAATAGCAAAGACTTGGAATCAACCCAAATGTCCATCGGTGACAGACTGGATTAAGAAAATGTGGCACATATACACCATGGAATACTATGCAGCCATAAAAAAGGATGAGTTTGCGTCCTTTGTAGGGACATGGATGCAGCTGGAATCCATCATTCTTAGCAAACTATCACAAGAAGAGAAAACCAAACACCGCATGTTCTCACTCATAGGTGGGAACTGAACAATGAGATCACTTGGACTCGGGAAGGGGAACATCACACACTGGGGCCTATCAGGGGGAGGGGGGAGGAGGGAGGGATTGCATTGGGGAGTTATACATGATATAAACGTCATGCACATGTACCCTAGAACTTAAAGTATAATAAAAAAAAAAAAAAAAAAAAAGATTTCAAAGGAAAAACCAGAGGAACTATTTCAATTCCTTACTGCAGGGCCTGGAGGTCCTGGAGGTCCAACGCTGTCCTGTGTACACGTGCAAGAATTTGGAAAAGCAGGGCATTTTGCCTCATCTCTCTGCAATTTTGAAAAGAATATTTACCTTTAAATTTAGAGGAAAAAATGACTTCCCATCCCCACCCCCACTTACATGCACAAGGAAGTCTGTTTCCCAACTTAAAGAAATAATTTTACTTATCATTATAAATAGTCTTATGTTGAAACTTGCTGTGCTCTTTTATGTCTTTATTTTAGGCATTACATTAGGAAACCTCACTGACAAAAAAATGTTTACGCGACCACTGAGACCTCTGGTAATTTAATCCAATTTCCTCTAATCCGGTGTTAGAGACTTGTTGTGTATCTCAAATATCAATTCCCATTTGGAAAAAAAAAAATCCAAAATTCTGTCCTCTTTCTTCATTAGCCACATTGTTTTGTCCCTCACTTCATTCAGGTCTCTGCTTAAATCTCCCCTTATCACTGAAGGCTACCATCACTGTCTATCCCTTTGACCTGATTTGTTATGCATCCTAGGATTTTCACTCAATAATATAGTATATATGTCATTGTTAATTCGTTCTCTCCCAGTGCCTTTCACTGGAATACTCACTTTTTACTGGCTTAAAACAAGTACACAGATTGGTGCCCGGCTTATAATAGGTGCTCAATCAATATTTGCTGAATAAACAATGCACACCCTTCCTGTGGATGTATGTAGGTCTTTGCTGGTCAAAAGTTTCAAATCCATCACCAACATTCAACACTGTAACTATTACCACCTACACAGATACTACTAAAGAAAGGCCATCATCTCAAAAAGAAATACTGTGGTTATTTCTACCATCTAAAAAACCTTAGTTATCCAGAAAGGTGCTGGCTTGTTCTGTAAAATGCTGATATTTTACAAGCAATAAGAGGGCTTTACAGTAAGTGGGCTTATCAAACACATTAACTCAGCAGGACTTTTCTATTAGGGAGAATTTCCAGATACAGTCTGTGCATTCCCAGTTTGTGAGGGAGGGATCGCACCGGCGCTGGTTTTTCTGTAGTAGCTGGTGAGCACCCACACGTTGCGTGTCTTTTAGCTCCACTCTGAAGATGCAACTGCAGAGTGCTACTTCCTCTCTCAGGCACAAGGGTTCATTCCTGGGAAACTGTTAAAGCCATGACAGAATTCAATTCTGTTTTACTTACCCTAGAGGGAATATCACAGCATCTGTCTCTACTGGTCCACACTGGGCTGCAGACAATGTCAAAACTCTGGATTTGGAACTGCAAACAACCAACAGCAACATCAGCTAAAAATGCATGAAAAACATTTTATATTGGCATTTCCACATTGTAACCATTGCCAACTTCTCACACAGACTCTGTCAAGGGTGCGAGCCATTGAGAGCAATGTGATCCTTACTTCATGAGGAAAGAACATAAAAACATATGCCTATGAGAAAGAGATAGAAAAGTGAAACATGTATGTAGATTCCTACTCCTGATTCACTACTTTAGCCAAAATGCAATGTTTGAACATATGCCTATGAGAAAGAGATAGAAAAGTGAAATGTGTATGTAAGATTCCCACTCGTGATTCACTTCTTTGGCTGAAATGCAGTATTTGAGTTTTGTTTCATTTGTTTGTTGTGTGCTTTCTTTTTTTTTTTTTTTTTTTTTTTTTTTTTTTTGCGACAGAGTCCCACTCTGTTGCCCAGGCTGGAGTACAGTGGTGGGATCCTGGCTCACTGCAACATCTGCCTCCCAGGTTCAAATGCTTTTCATGCCTCAGCCTCCTAAGTAGCTGGGATTACAGGTGTGCACCACCATGCCCAGGTAATTTTTTTGTATTTTTTAATAGAGGCGAGATTTTACCATGTTGGCCAGGCTTGTCTTGAATTCCCAGACTCAAGTGATCCACCCAAAGTGCTAGGACTACAGGCGTGAGCCACACGGTGCCCAGCCTTGTGTTATTTTTTAAGAGAATATTAATTTCTATAATTAAATGAATTTGAAGCCTACACACATTTAAATCAAAGTTGTTTTTTGTTTTGTTTTGTTTTGAGGTGGAGTCTCACTGTTGCCCAGGCTGGAGTACAGTGGTGTGATCTTGGCTCACTGCAACCTCTGCCTCCTGGGTTCAAGAGATTCTCCTGCCTCAGCCTCCCAATTAGCTGGCATTACAGGCGCCCACCACCACACCTAGCTAATTTTTGTTTTTTTAGTAGAGACGGGGTCTTACCATGTTGGCCAAGCTGGTCTCAAACTCCTGACCTCAAATGATCCACCTGCCTCGGCCTCCCAAAGTGCTGGGATTATAGGCATGAGCCACCATGCCCAGCCTAAATCAAGCTTTATGAGCCCACCCTTATAGAAAAGTAACATTAAAGTAAATTAAAGAAACAATTCTTCACTTATTCTACAATTGATGCTCTTCTTTTTAGAAACTATTACCAAGGGGTTGACTAATAACTTTTCTGATATCCTCAACTATTTCAAGATAGCATATATCTTATATCTTTCTATAGTTGAAAAATAAACTACTTTTGATAAAAAGTAAAAAGTTGTTTAGACAATGTTATTCTTTTAAAAACGTGATGTAATTGTTATACTTAAATGTCAGATTCAATATACAACAGAAGGTTTGGATTTTAATCAAAATTATATTACATTTGAACTAATTGTTTCTATATTGTGGAATAAAAATTTTCCTTTTGAATCTAGAAGAAAATCCTGTCCATGAAAGAAAGCTAAATTAAATAAATAAAGCCATTTTTAAAATAATAATTACAGAAGCCAAACAGGTTAGCTTTGCTTTTAGGACAATAGGTCTATTGACTGACATTGACTGATTGATTGATTGAGACAGGGTCTCAGTCTGTCACCCAGGCTGGAGTGTAGTGATGCCATCATAGTTCTCTGCAGCTGCAAATTCCTGGGCTCTAGCAATCTTCCCACCTCAGCCTCCCAAGTTGCTAGGAATACAGGCACAGGCCACCACATTCAGCTGATTTTTTTTTTTTTCCTTTTTATAGAGACAGGGTCTCACTATGTTGCCTAGGCTAATCTTAAACTCCTGGCCTTAAGTGATTCTCCTTCCTTGGCCTCTGAAAATGCTGGGATTATAGGCACGAGCAATGGTGCCTGGCTTTGAATGACATTTAATATGAATTTAATTAGCTTGGTATGATGACAACTTTAGATTTAAATTTTCCCTACTAGATAGCATTGTAAATGGGGTTATCACTCTCTGCCTCAAACCTGAGATGGTGAAAGTTGTGAGTAATGGGGTCAGCTGGCTGCCCTACTCCACTGATCCTTTTGAGACAGACAGCCGAATGGCTCCTCTGTGAGCAAATGCGGGCTCTGGTGAAAGTTGCAACTAGTGTCCCCAAATGCTTAATATCCTGATTGCACAAATCTGTATTAACAATTATTGCTGAAGAACAAAATAGGAACAATTTTCTATTTCACTGGGTATGCTGGCAACTCTTTGTGTGGTATTCTCCAATTTGATCCTGTTTCAAGATGACTGCATGGTGTTCCCTGGTGCCTTGACATCTTATTTTGTTTCTAGTAAGTAGTTAAAGCACATTATTATGTTCTGTGGACATATTTTCTCAATGTACTTCTTCCAATGTTTTGATCTGACCAAGAAATCTGACAACTTAAAACTCACTGAGAAAAACAGAATAAAATAAAACTCACGGAGTTGTTTAGAAAATGCCATTTCAATCTCAACACAAGGTACCAAGAAAAATAAAAATGTGTTACTCACTGCGGCTGATTTCCTTTCCCCTTTAAGGAGTTTTCCAAGAATTTCATAACCATCAGTTGTTACATTTCCAGCTTCCTTGATGTCTTTTTCTATAATTTCATAGCAGTCAACGTAAATCTTAACACTTTTTGGAGTCACCACAATATGAACCTAAAAAGATAATTTGTTTCCATTATAAAATTTCTACACTAAAATATTAGCTGACTCTGCATAGTTCAGGTCAGATTTTTTTTACTTTTTTAAGCTATTTTCATTCTAAATCAAAAGTCTTACTCTAAAAATCCAAGAACAGTTGGCAATGTCGATGAAATCATTCACTGATAATATGAAATTAGACAAGCCACTTAACCTCTGGTCTCAGTTTCCTACATGCACATACACATGCATAATTCCTTGTTTTCCCATTATCTACTCTTACTGAGATGACCAGAGAGGATGTAGTAGATGAAATGACTTTGTAAGCTATAAAGAGCTATCCAAATAGAGGTTAATAAATCATGTATATATTATTATATTCACTACAAAGAAATTTCAGATGTCTTCCACTAATTTTGCTAAATTCATCTTTCAGTTTGTTGTTCTCCAATCTCAGGCAGAAATAATCTGCATACCATATAGATATCTCATACAGTAAAGAAGTAGCACATGTCTTCTATAGGGATTCAACTCTGGACATCAACAGAATTCAGGATTCAATTTCCTTTTAAGGAAAGAAGTTTATATTGATTTATTTTTTGTTTGCTACTGAAGACACACAGAATGTTAACAACTCCATTAGTATAGATAATTAATAAAATGTTTGTATTTCAACAATGTAAAGAATGGTCCTGGGTAATCCCTGTCTGTATAGTTATGCTCAGAGTTTCTACTTATCACAGCACAAATACTCAAGTAAGCCCTTGGTAATGACTTTGAAAAGTTTGGCAGCAAATTAAAAGGAACAGAAATTCCCTTAAATGTTCTCAGTCAATAAGCATAAGAATAACTTCTAAAGTATTTTTTAAACTAAATATTTTTCCCACATGGAATCAACACCAAAACATAAGTTTACTGCATCTGTGATCAATATAAATTACATATTGCTTTTATATAAAAGTAATACATAGGTTATTAAAAATAAAGTTTAAATGCCCCCAGGACAATCAACTAATACTGAACTCAAGAAGAACACCATACTAGGATTTTTTTTAATCTAATAAGAACTAAAACTTTTTGGCTCATATATGAACAACCACAGATGCAAACTTTGACAAGGCATGTGAAAAGCTGCAATATCCAGAAAAATTATTTCAACATTTTTAATTTGTGACAAAATTATTTCAGTAACACTCATTGAATGCTAACCATAGAGAAACACATTCTAGAAGTACATTTTGCTAAATTTATTCAATGTGTTTTACTGCAGTTTAAACGCATTTCAGATTTGGCCCTTTACCTGTAGATCATTGTGCCAAGTATGTAGAGTAACCAACCTATTTCCCAAATGATGTGTTGTTGATCCCAGACCAGTAGAAAAAAATAGGGACCCTCTTGTCACTCGTCTCCCTTCCCAGACTCTGCCATTCTAGTTCTCTTTCTTATTATAAATGTCTCACGTAAATCCATGTCATCTTTTAACCATAGTAGGGAGACACAACAAAAGCTTTTCAAGAGAATCCCCAAGAACGGATAACTGTCTGTCATTCCTTAATTAAACTATTTTAGTTGATCCCTCTCCTCAAAGGTCCCTCTCCCCGTTACTGTCACTAATTTCCTGTTCTTGAAATATTGTTCATTCTCATCCCAGGTTTGAAAAACTTCAATTCAGGAATTAGATGGAAAGTGAAAGAAGAGTGCTTGAATCCTTGGCTCAGTAAAAAAATGTGAACAGCTGAGAGTGACTGAAGGTGGTACTTGAATTGATGGGATAAAAGAGAGTGGGCCAATGGGGTGGGGGTATTTTATACTTGCAATTTGCAAGATGCTAGATCTTAGATTAAATTGGTTCAGCACATACACACACACACACAATGGTAACTGTTGAGATAATAGATATGTTAATTAGCTTGACTGTGGAGATCATTTCACAATGTATGTGTATATCAGAACACCTCATTGTACACCTTAAGTATATGCAATTTTTCTATATGACATCTCAATAAAGCTGTTTAAAAAGAAAGGATGGGTTTAAGGAATGGAGGACAAAAAAGAGCACAGTGGGAAAAAAGGAGAAACTAAAAGAAAGATTATTAAAATCAAAAACAAAGAAGAAGGTAGGCAGTTTGGAAAGAAAAGGCAGAGCTTGTGAGGAGAAAAAAATAGGCATTATATAAAACCCAAGAATGCAAATATCTTTCTGGGGAGGCAAATGGTATAAAGAAGAGAATGTCAAAAAAAATTGTCTTGATTTGCAATCATTAATGACTATCACTACAGACCTCTAAAAAATACTGCCTTTTAAAAAATTCAGATAAAATGAAGCATTCCATGACAGTTGGAAATTTTAAAATAACAGTTACCAGTGGTTTAGCAGATGATCAGATTCTCAATATCTTCAGTGGTTATGAAAGGAAAAATAAAAATAGTCCTTTTTAGCAAGTTACTCAAATGTAAGTTTCACTGAGCCAAAAAAGTTCATAAGAACTTTGCCAGATTCAACATCTAAGATCAGATAAGGATCAGTTGAAGCCAATAACACTTGCCAAACTAGAATTTGCTTTTCCGATGAGGCATTTATTTTACTTCACTTCACTATGGAGGTCTGTAAACCTTAAGTAGATATACCATTGTACTCAGAGATTTTTGGTTTTCCCTTTTTTTTTTTTTTTTTTTGGTATCACTAATATGTACATTGAAGCTTCCTTGGGCTTGATGAGGAGAGTCCTTTACCATCCTTATCAAAAATCTGATTAATGAATAAGAACAACAATCTGGAAAGAAAGCAAGATTCCTCAGGAGTAGAAACAGTAAGAAATACTGCTAAATCTACTCAGAAGAAATTTATTCAATTTTCACTTGAGAATCAGCTTGAACTGGAAACGTCTGTCTTTTATGTATAAGGGCTAATCTTTCTACATGCCACACTGGAGAAATTTTAAAGCATTTGTGCAACAACTGGTATTCCTGTTAACATAATCCAATGGATGAAGAAATACCATTAAAAAGTCAATTCCTACACATAAAGGGGAAAAACACATACTGTGGCCTATCAGAGGGTATCAGGTGAAAGGAAGAAGAGGATCAGAAAAAATAACTAATGGATACTATGCTTAATACCTGGGTACAAAATAATCTGTATGATAAACCCCCATGACTCATGTTTACCCATGTAACAAACCTGCACAGCTTGCACACATACCCCTGAACTTAAAACAGAATTTTTTTAAAAGTCCATTCCTAACCTCCATTCCTAACCTAGATTGTTCTTTTTATTTCTAACGCTTCCAACTTCAGTATTTTCTAAGTAAGAAGTGCTTATTTGTCAATGAATTGTCCTTTAGAAACCTGAAAAAAAAGTTTCTACTATCTGCTGGATGTTGACATACAGAAAATTGATTAAGATAATCAAGAATAGACAATCCCTAGAATGCATCTTAGAACTTTTAATAAGATTTTCTAGAGAATTATGTTTTTAAAGAATGTGTGTTCACATAAAAATTAATCTCATAAACATTTATCTTAATTATTTTGGTAGATATTGATAGCTTTTGGATTGATAAAAATTATTCTGCATTTCACTGGCATGTTTGTACTTTTCAATAAAATACAAGCAGAAGATATATTATCAATTTTTGCATTTCACTGGCACGTTTGTACTTTTCAATAAAAAGCAAGCAGAAGAAATATTATCAAAAAAGATCCACTAAAATTAAGCTTTTCAGACTAAATGACACAAAGATTCATAACAAAATGGTAACCAGAAAAGTAGGTGAATAATATTATATATACTATATGATTCAAATTTTAAAAAGAAATAAGCATTAAAAAATATCAAAATGTTAGTAGTTATCTCTTGGTTAGTATATTGTTTTATTTTAAATATTATTTGAATTAACCAAATTCTCTAAAATAAGATTTTTTTTAGATGTTATTTTTAAAAGACATAGTTACAATTCTACCAATTTAACATGATATTTTAATAAATAATAAATTTGTTTTATATTTTTTCTAGAAATAAGACTCAAATAATCTTATGTTTTTACCTTATGAAAACTTCCATAAAATAATGTCTTTACTTCATCTGTGTCAAATGTAACAGTTTGTACCTCGCCTCTTATATCCTTGTTAAAGAATGATAACGTCTTGCTAGAAGCTGTAATCAACATAAAGTGTTATTAAATCACATGCATTGTATACCTTTTATTTAAAGTATTAACAAATGATTCTTTGAGAGATTTCTTTAAAAATAAAATAATTTCTGTTGTGATAAAATGTAATTAGGATATTTACTGATGTGTTATACTTGGAAAAGTTCAAACATAAAAGTATATACCAAATAAATATATATAATGTATATTCAGAAAGTTTTTTAAAAGAGAAAAGAAAAACATATTCAAAACTAAGTATGCATGTGCCTTAAGATAAAAATTCTTACGATCTGCAATCACTCCAACTTGTGGTTTGTAGTCTCTGTCTGTGATTTGCCAAATTGCAAAAGGGTCACTGGGAGTTTCTGGGAGAAATCTGAATAATAATATAATCGTGTATGAAGGAGGGAGTCCATTTGGGTGTAGGTCTCTGTTGGATAAAATGAAAGAAAAAGGAGAAGAAAGAAAAAAACAAAAGGAAGAAAGAAAGATTGATTGATTTAACATCAAGAACAGATACTCTTTTAAATCTCTGCACCAGAATCTCATATGGGTAGTATTAGAGGCTATTTATAATAATCTGGCTCCTTCTGATTTCTCTTTAGAAGGAGAAAAATTTAGGAAGCACATCAAAAGAACAAGCACTAAAGATCCATTATGTAAATTGTAAGCGATTATTTCTAAATTGATAAAGTCATGAAAGTCTGGGAAATTACTAAATAGTCTTTTATCCTACTAGTAATAACTAATTTTTTGAGACACAGAGTATTATAAAATTATATGATAATTTTAGAATGATAAACAGTATGACTATGGATATAATTTAAAGAGAATGAATCTTACTAAACATATTTAATTTCAAATGTCAGCTGTATGAGATCATAAAATGGCTTAAGGTTTTAATTTCTCTCTCCCTCCCTGTCAGTAATAGTTTTTACAATTCCAAATTTCTCCCCTGAAATCAAATAAATCACCCCCAGAGCTCATATATTCCCAAAAACAAAATCCATTTTAAATGTGAAGGCCATATACATGTGCAAACATTTAGTGATGATAAAAGGATGTGAATTAATTGAAAGGAAATGTTTCTTGGCTCTAAGCTGTAAGACAAAACAAAAAACAAAAAATTGGTCCCATGTGTCCCTCCAGACTTTAGTCAATCATTGTTCTGGGGGAATCTTTGAAGCAGAATTAATGGTTTTCTATCTGAGACCATTTAACAACATTTTCTCCCTGAAGGTAAGAAAAAGAACCAGATAATAAACTCATAGAAAAGAAGCTATTCCTCCACGAATTTTGATAGAGGACACAGAGCTTTCATGTCCTAATACCACACCACTAATGCCATCTTGCTTTTAAAACATGCTCTGGGTAAGCCAACATGATGTCTTTTATATGTTCAAGAACTGTCTTTATAATATTCTATGTTACAAATAATATTTTCTCCACATCAACTCATCTCTCACCTAGCCCATTTTTCTCCTTCCTTAGTTAATTAGTGCTTGTGAAAAAATTATGTAATTGTATTTATGTTTCTTTCCTTTCAGTCAAAAGTTCTGAGGCTTGAGAAAACAATAGGCTGTCATAAGTTAAAATGTAGAAATCATATGTTGAGCTGACTGGAAGAGTTAAACACCGGGTATTACAGTTCACTGAAAAACCTAGAACTCCGAGCCAACATGGTTAACCATTAAGGAGTTAGAGACTTACAATGTGGTCAAACTACAACAATACGATCTGTGCCTCTTAAAGTAAATTAGCTTTGGTTTTAGTCTGAATTTTCCATCAGCTTTCTCAGAGCATTTCATATTTCAGACATCATTTCTGACCCTGTTCTGAGCTTACAATACCTTTATTTCTCATTGTTCTTTTCTCTCCATAAACTGGCAAACATATTTTTCAACATAAAAAGTTTTCATTTTAATGAATAAGAAATACAGATTTCAGTTATCATACTCAGGTGCAAACATTCATGAAGTAAAATAACATCTACAGCTACACAACAGATTGCTAGAGCATCAGCCAATAAAAACTAAATGCCAACTGTCTGATCATGGACGAGAAAAACTACCTTTCATTTTCTAGAGGTCTGAAACACTAAAAAGAATGTTTGCTCTCATTCTGCACTTATTCCATCCAGTCTTCTGCACCACAGGGAGAGATGTTCAAAATATTAAGTTGCCTTCCTGTTTTAACAGCTTTTCTAGCCTTAAATTCAAAAGGGTCAGTAATATGTTACCGGCATGAGCTTCTTGGATCTGGGAATAACGAGGCCTGAGTCTTAGTCTCCTGTGTGCAAACAACTATGTAACCTGGAAACAATTAACCCAACTGTATTTAAGAAAACCCATCAGGGTCATCCATAAGCAGTCTTCCGACAATTCTAAAGTTCCAGGATTCTGGGAAGTCAGCAAATATTCCAAGAACTTTCTGCAGGTCTTAAGAAAAGGAGAACTTCCTGTTGTCACACTTACGCTGTAGGCTGATTCACAAATGCATTCTTCTGAATCCTGTAAGCTGAGTAGCTGGGGAAAGACCCTGACTCCAAAGATACTCCTTGTACAGAAGCAAAATTCTTTTCTGTCAGGTTGTACGCTTCAAGCATCTTAAAACCTTTACATCAGAAAAGAAAATATTAAACGAAGTACATTTTAATTATTTTATTGCTTAAATCTGGAAATTAATTAGCCCAAAAGTATAAATGCTTACCTGGTGAGGTGTAGCCATCCAAATAAATGAGAGGACAACCTGCAATGTACAGTGTTCTTTAAGTATGATTCACCAACACGATGTACAAATTATATATGCACAGAAAGTAGCAACGAACATATTTCAAGTAATAAATGACATTGTTCATTTATTAAAATAACTTCTCTATTTACTCTTTTATATATTATTTCTTGTACATTTCCTATGTGTAGGAGAAATTATACTATTAACCAGTATAACACATATTTCCCTAACATTCTCTAATCCAACTGGAATTTTACAGTACTCTTAAAAATAATAAAATAGAATTAAAGGAGGAATTTTTCACATTTTCAATAGATTTAAAGAACTTCCCTCCCAGGGAATTTTAGATTTCTGCAAAGGTAGGAGGAGCTTGTCCATCCCCAACCCTCTTCTCTGCCAAGTCTCCAAGCCTCACCCTGGCTACCAAACACCAGGTAACAGTAACAAGTGTGCAGTAGTTTTTGCTCTGGACCCCTCAGAGCTGAGGGTACCAGATGGCTGCATCCAGGACCACTTGGAAGAGAAAAGAAACCACTCCAGCCCCCTACTCACTTTCACCAGTGCAGCTGCGCTCCGAACTTCAGCATAAATTTTCATAGTAAACCAAGAAAGTTTGTTTAACCAGTTCTGTTTTTAATAGAATGTTTAATGGAGAGGATTATTATATTTGTAAAGCATAGCCCTGTCTAGGATCAGGGGTCTGGACTAGCCACAGACCCCTGATCAATTATGTAGGATAAACTGCCTCCTGGTAATTATGGAGGATTAATTGCCTCCATAACCTATACCCCAAGAATTGGTGTTAATGGATGATGATAATAAATTGACTTAAATAATCAATCTTTGGTTCTTCACTATAGTTCAAAAGCTGAACTTGAAAATACAAACCCAAACAAACAAATGGGAATCAACTAAATTTCTGAGGAACCATTTTTTTTCATTGCTCTCTTGAAGCACGGATGTTGACAAAACAAATACCAATTGATTACTAATGGGGAAAACCTTCATCTCACAGAAATGCCCTATGTATGCAATTTGAGGCTGAGATTAATTTAACCAAATGTCATAGGCATTAGGTTGGTGGGAAAAGGATATATTAAAACACTTTATTTCCATACAAGGAAATTACATATTCAAGGCTAAAAATGAACTTCTGACAAGCACACATTTAGCATGATCGCAATAGGAACAGTGATTCATCAGGTTCTCAAGTGATTTCCCAGGATCTATTTATGCACAGCCTTGATCCTACAAAGGATATAGAATTGTCTACTGAGTAATTATTTTTCAGAATAAGTGAGGTTATAGATCCATGTTGTCTGTGACTTACTTGAAGTGGCAGTTTCACAAACAAATGTAATAAGATTGTCTTCGATCTTCTCAAAAGATTCAAAGTCGTCCACAATGAACACGTGCCGTTCACTTGGTTTGCTGGCAATGTTGGCAAGCTCATTGTAGTCGACATCAGCCACACCAACTACAAAGACACTGAACCCTGCAAAGTAGAATTTATAGAATGAATCACGTATCTCTTTTTCTGTCCTTGTTGTTAGAACAATGCAAAAAGATTCTTATCAGAAATGATGCTGTATTTTCTTACTGTACTCAAGTCCTTTTATTTGACATGAACTCTCTTTAATAAATACATACTTTTTCCAGGTCTTTCTATTTTCTGGTTTAAAGAATTCATTTAATTTGATTTCCTAAGATAAAATCCCAACAATTTAAATATGAAGATTTTAATAGCAGAAAGACTTTATGTGGTGCACACTGCCTTCCACAGATCCACAGTCCTGATACACACATGAGTTCTGCAGCCATTAATATTTTAAGCTTATGTGACTCAGAAGTTAAGAATGGGCTCATTTTAAAATCTGGGTTCTTGAAACTGATTTTCTCAGGAAACTCAGGCTCAAAGGCAGAACTTTGGCCATCTTGAAAATGGAATCTACAACTCTCACTGGCAACAGACAGGCTATGACAAATAAGCAAATTTAGGCTGTGACAAATAAGCACATTTTTCACTCCAAAAGCTAAATTTGACATCAGGGGAAAAAAGCTATATAAGGAATTAGAAATATATTTAGATAAAAATAAGGTAACATAAGAAGCAAATATTTATAAGCCCAAAATTAAATCTACCAGGAGTCACAAACATGCAGAAATCTGGGTAAAGTGTACAACACAATGGCAATACATTTTATAAAAGATCAGCAGGAACAACCTCTATTGAAAAAAGACAATATGACTTAGCACTAATCATAACTTATAATTTTAGCCAAAGAATCTTGCATGTACAGATGACAAGTTCCATGTAATTAAGTACTTTATAATTTACTACAACAAATTATGCATAAGATTCTCTCTAAAAATATATCCACCTTAGACGTTGCTTGGGACAGCAGTGGGTAGGGGGACTGTTAATGCAAGTACTGGAAATATCTACTTTCACCTCTAATGATCTTAAATAACTAATTCAAAGGACAGTGTTACCAGGAGGCTCTCAGTATATTTGACTTCCAAGGTCTATCCCAGAGATGACTCCCTAAGACCTCCATTCCTTGCAACATATCTTTTAGCAATCATTAAGTCTACATCTGCAAAGATGTGCTAAAGCTAAAGGCTTCCTTTTTCCTCTCCTTGCACAGGAAGCAGTATCAAGATTCATTTCTGCTATGGCAGGAAGCCTGCTCTAGCATCATCTCATTATCATTGCTTTCTGTAGCCTTCCAGCCACTATGGGAAAATGTGGTTTGCCCCTTGTCGATCCTGAACCACATCTTACACAAAGAATACACCATGTCATTTTGAGCAGTTGCAAACCATTCCATAATTAAATATAAATCAGCATTACAAAGGTATACAGTGCAGAGTGAAACAGAAACAATAAAGTAACATCAGCAAATTTAGTCTTTTGTAATCATTTGTGAACATTTAAAAATGTTAAAATTCCAAGTGCAATCAAATTCATGTATGTGCTTGCCTGACTGCTGGATGACCAAAGCCGCCTTCTTGACCTCATCCTGGGACCGACCATCTGTGACCACAACCAATACTTTAGGGACATTCTTCCTCATGCCACTCTCCCAAGTCAAGACTTTCTCCTTGATAAACGTGAGGGCCTTGCCTGCAGAATGAGGCGTGGAACATTTTAGTGTCACCTCAGTGAAAACTACCCCAATGCCATTAGTCACGCCCAACTGATAAGAATCTGGACATTAGCGTGAGATAATACACTCAGTTCTGCCACTACAAATGCTTGGAGAGTAAAGGTCTACATATACACGTACCTGTTCTTGTGTTTCCTCCTCTGTACCTAATATTCTGGAGGGCCCCAAGGGCTAGGGCCTTGTCATTGTATGTGTTCAGCTTGAACTCAGACTTGACCTCATCACTGTATTGCACAAATGAAACCTGAAGGAAAATGTGATTTAGCAGTGAGCATAAGTCATCTCATTTTATATTTCAATCTTCAAGTGATTCTCTAGCTGCAGAATAAAGTGGGGTTGGGGGGTTGTAAAAAGTATCTCAGATCTGATAGAATATTGTAAGCTCTTTATAGCTAATATTATAACACCTACTGCACTTGTCTCATTAAATTCTTTAATTTTCAATCTTCAATGAAATTGTCATAACTGATGTTAATAATGAAAATATACTATATTCATGTTGTGCCTTTCTCTAGGACATAGAAAGGGATGAATAAAGCTGGGGAGTGGTGAGATCCCAGGATTAGACATGAGAACATACCATCTCGAATCCAAATGTTGGTTAAACAGTTGACTCAGCCCACTGCTGCTTCTCACTGACTCTATCGGTTCTTTATGGCAATATAAAAATGTCACGTGTGTGATTATAATCATCCCTCATCACAAACTCATTGAAAATGGGATTTAGAGGAAAAAGTATAGGCTTTGTACTCAGGATTCACTGGGTTCAAATTCTAGCTCTGGCATTTAATAGCTATGTGACAACGGATTTTTTTATCAGTAAAATGAGGATAACTATACTTACCTTCTAGGATTGTTTTAAAGACTAATAATCCTGTATACAAAGTAACTGGTACATAGGAGTTAATAAAATATGGTAGCTATTTTTTGTTAGAAATACAAATTCCTAAAAGGATGAAAAAAAGCTTGCTTGTTGAATTAATGTGGTTAAATTAAGAATATAACCACATTAAATTTAGAATATAACTAGGGTGAATTTTTACTCTTCTTGGGTTGGATTAAGGTCTAGAGGATTATTTGAGGATTTGAAATTTACTATTCCATAAAAGAGGACATGTTTTGTTGATGAAATTGTTTGTGGTTTATTTCAAAATATCTTATTTTCATGATGCCACAATGATGATCAAACTGCCAAAATAAAGAAAATTCAGCAAAGAAATGGGAAAGAAAAGGAGGAATTGTTTTTTAAAAAGATAGTCTCTTGCTTTAAGGAGTCAATCATTTAGATAGAAGAGTAGATAGAAGACAGTCACACAATTAATGACAATATGAAGTGATATTTGTTGTAATGCAGCAATATAGACAAAATACTTCAAAAGCATGGAAGCCATCATGGCGCCTTACCAGAGGGGGTGGAATTTTAATTGGGTCTTTTAATTGGGTTAGGGTTACATGATGATTTATTCTTTGAGGCCTCTCATGGAAATATAAACTTCTCTAAGTACTTCAGTATAACAAATATATTCGGAGTGATTTCAGAGCAAGAAAATTGGTAGCTATCATTTTAAAAAAGCAAATGAAATATGCTTTAGCTCAACAATGGACATTCTTCTGGTCAAGGTAATTTTCTGTAAAGTAATGATAGAGGCAGCAAGTTCCACACACTCACTCCAGTCACTGTTTATCACTGATTCTTCTAACTTCACAGGGCATGAAAATCACAAAGAATTTAATATCCAGAACTTTGGATGAACCTCTATAGAAATGTGTCATGGTTGGAAGCAGGAAGTTAAGAGTCAGAATCCCCTAAGTTCTCCAACAGGAATATTATCTAGTCAAAGATAAAAACTAATAAACTAATAGAAAAAACATTTATTTTTCTATTTATTTCTCATGTACACCCAATTCCCTCCCAAAAATACATGAATAAAGGAAATAGTAAATAAGAGAAGGTTAAAATTGAGTTTATATTGAAAAGACTTTTTACTTAAAAAGAGTAAAAAGAGAAGTTCAAAGGAAAGGCAAGACATCACAAATGAGTGGCCACTGGTGGAATGACACTCACCTGAATCCCAGCAGGACTGATTTCATCAAAGCCTCCCACAGTATTGAAGATGAATTTTACAACTTTGTTAAAATTATCATCCCCGATGCTCCAAGAGGCATCAGTCAAGAACACAATATCTGCCTTGGCCCCTTTGCATACTACAAAAAAAAAAGAAAGCAGAAGAAGCCCCAAATCTCATGAATTCTTTCATTTAAATGAAATCACATAATTGAAAATGTAGTATAACACCTTGCTACGTAAAGTGTGGTTCTGTAGCAACAGCACTGCCTGGGAGCTTGTTAGAAATGCAGAATGTTGGGCCCTACCCCAGACTTCCTGAATCAGTACCAGCAGTAATAAGATGACTCATATGCACAATAAATTTAAGAAGCATTGGACTAACAGATCCACAATACCTGCTCTGGAATTACTCCATTTGTTTAGATCCATTATACAAAGATATAATCTTACCTCATGGAACTCTTCAAGTAGTTTTGAACAATAAATGAGAGGAGAAATCAAATAAAAAGTTTGGAGATTTGGAATATAATTATTAAAGATTGATTTTATGTAAATAAGTCCTTTTTTTTTTTTTTTTTGAGACAGGGTCTCACTCTGCCTTCAGGCTGGAGTGCACTGGCGATCTCAGCTCACTGCAACCTCCGCCTCCCAGGTTCAAGCGATTCTCCTGCCTGAGCCTCCTGAGTAGCTGGGACAACAGGCACGTGCCACCACACCCAGCTAATTTTTGTATTTTTAGTAGAGACGGGGTTTTACCGTATTGGCCAGGATGGTCTTGATCCACTTGTCTCGGCCTCCCAAAGTGCTGGGATTACAGGAGTGAGCCACTGCACCTGGCCAAGTCCTTTGTAAAATTTAAATTAAGCCACTAGAATCATACGTAGGAAAGAAGATTTTTATTTGAATATCTAGACTTGGAGGCTAAGAAAAAAATCTAAAAACAATTAACAAAATTTTAATTTATAAAAACTTAACAGAGAAGTTTAACACTGAGAGTGAACCCCAATGTAAACTATGGACTTTGGGTGGTGATGATGTGTCAATGTAGGTTCATCGTTTGTAACAAATGTACCACTCAGATGTGGGATGTTAATAGTGGAGGAGGCTGGGCATGTGGTGGGGAAGGGCAGTCTGTCTGGGAAATGAAAAATCTCTGCATCATGCCTGCAATGTTGCTGCGAACCTAAAACTACTCTAGAAAATAAAGTCTATTTAAAAAGAAAAAACTTGTTTTTAAACCAAGATTATTTACTGAATTTCTTTCTATATCTAATTTAAAGGAACCCATTATTATTTTACCCTACAATATTACACTACTAATTTTTAATTTTACTTATATAATAGGTTTAATAAAGTTGTAACATTCTACGTCCTTCTAAGATAAAATAAAAATATATTTAAAATCTGAAATGTTTTCTATTAAATGCTGGAGACAGCATATGAGAAAAGAATAATCCAGTAGTTATTTAACTTAACTTTAGCTTGATAAAGTGCTGAAGAATTGCCCTTAAGTGCTGAGAGACCAACCTTAATAAATCAGTATGTCGTTTTACCAGTTCACTGCAAGTTACAATTATCTTCACATTTTGGTGAATGGAAAATTTTTTAGCTTTGTGTAATCCAGGGAACTTCTCAGGTTGGACGCCAGGAATTTTAAAGCCAACAGCCTCAAGGCTTACGTTGCAAATATAGCCAAAAGGGTTCACAGTGCTTACTGATGCCAGCAGTTAGCAGAAAGAAATGTCCACCATGTAGGATCATGGAAGACCTAAATCTGTAAAACTGAGGAAACAGACTTCCAACTGAAGAGCTGGAATAATTTATGACTGATTTTATTCACACCAAAATGTGCCCAGAGATGGAGAGAAACAAATTACTGATAATCTTCTCTTTCAATCTAAAAACTCTTCAGCAGCAATAATAAATCAGAAATGTTCTATATTAATTGTAAATGATGCACATGCAGCATAAATAAGAAGTCTGTAGCTCCCTATCAGCTGAATGTATTGCCTATTTAGCTGTACTTACCATCCCGGGCTGGTGGAATGGTGGGAGGGGGAGGAGGGGTGGGTGGCTCTGTAGGGGCTTCTGTTGGTTTCACAGCTAGAATTTAAAAATAATAATTTTAAAAACACACCATGTGCACATTTTATATCCCAGAAAGTAAATTTTAAGAGCAATTTAAATCCTGGATACCAAATCAAGTCATACAAAATGAGACACCACTGTCATCAGTACTAACATACTGGGGATTTTATTCCATCCAAATTTGGTGTCACTGATAGTCATTCAACATCCACTACAGCTACAGAAAATAAAGATCTAAAGGGAAAATGTAAGGCCTTCAGATAGGGTCAAATGAGCAAAAGTCACTAATATGAATTCACCTTCTCACTCTCAGCAAGAGCCACCTCTCCCTCCTTTGGCCCTTCCTCAAAGTAGCCCCAACTCGATAACAGGGACAACTTGCAATTGCTACAGAAAAAGGTCCTGAACCAGCTTTAGACTCCACATTCAGGAACTCACCATCATCCTATCATTATTGCTACCCCTGGGGAGAGGTACCTGCACAGGATTCACTTAAGTCTTCCTTACCTAGAGCATTCTATTCTAAAGCCTTATGAAGGCTTTCCAGATTTCTCAAAAACTTACTGGTATGTTCTTTAACAGAGACTCCTGGTCCCTCGAGATTTGGTGTCTGCACAAAAACAGTGACACCATAATCAGTGTCTGGTGAAAGGCCAGTGAAGCAGTAACTGGTTTCTGATCCACGCACTGTAATTTCTTGTCCCCTGGTTCCTGATTATGACAACAAAGGAAAATGCCAGTGTCATCATCAATTATATTTCAAGACAATTTTATATATCATTGCTATAAACAAAATGGTATCTTCTTTACTGAAATTTAAAATGTTTCCACTACATGCTCCAGATCATTTTTTTCTTTTTTACACACATACCATCTGCAGGGCTTAGTTTTAGCCTGTAGGAGGTGGCTGCCCGGTGAGCTGACCATTTGACACAGAATGTATCCCACCCAATCTGGTGAGTTTTCAGATCTGTTACATTTAAATATACTATAAAATAAAGAAAGAAAGAGATTTACTTTGTAAATTAAAGCAAAAAAATACACTTTTAATCATAACACAATTTTCAAACTTTCACTGTGGGTGAAAAAAAGTTCAAAATTGTAACATGTTTCCTTAGAAGAAACATACATGAATCGTATTTGAAAATGTGGTACTGCCAAAATAGACCCCCCTTTCTATCACTGATTTTCAAGGAAAGGAAATCCCGTATAGTCCCTCTCACAACTAAGAATTTCAAAAACATCTCATGGAAAATAATGAAAACAGTTTCTAAAAGGCTATCTGCTAAGTCATTAAATAGTTATCAAAGCAATGGTGTCATTAAAATATATCTGTGGACTGAATCACTAATCATGTTTCAATAATTAAGTCAAATTAAATCAATGGATTTAGGTAATATATATCTTAATATCAAATGTAAAGAAGAACTAAGTAGCATCACAGATCTAATTTTACAGGTCATTCATGGATAAAATGATAATTTCTATAATTTTTATCTTTTAAAATTCAAAATATAATATTTTATGTGAAATACACAAATTTCTCATCATATACATTTTTATATGCTCAATTATAATATTTATGTATTTGGATAGGTATTTTGTCTAACCAGACACAAAATAGCCTGCCTAAGTAATGCTGAGGAAACATGTATATGTTCAGAAGCAGTAAAATTAGAATAGGCTGACCTGGTAATTTCTACTATACTTTTTCTTACAACCAAGAAAATATCCATGACTCACATGTAGTGCCTTGATCTGTCAAGGGGACACTGAGTCCAGAATCATATTGAGCATAAACATTCACATCGTAGGTGGTGCTGGGATTGAGATTGTGTAAGGTATATGATGTCATCTCTCCAACAAAGGCTTCCATGGGCTCATTGGAACCTTTATTAACAACCACAAAAATATACAGAAACATGCCATTACTAGCATGAAATTCTGCGTAAAATTAAAGATCCTACAGCCAAAGGGAATCACGAACACCATTAATTCCATAGTCCTCATGCACTTACTCACTGGAGCACAAGCTACATTATATGGCAAATATGAAACTATAAGCAGACACTGATTTCTTCACCCTCCTGTTTTCAAAGCACAGCATAGCATTTGGAATATAGTAGGTATATAATCAATGTTTCTTTAGTGAATGAATTCTCAAGCTTCTTTCTCAAGCCGTATTTTGCCAACATAGTGTTTTGCATATAGTAGGTGTTCAATGGATACTTTTTCATTTATTGTAGAGACGATCTAAGAACTTCTATCTTGGACCTCATTCCACATACTTTGGCTGCTAAAGTCCTTAGTTACCAACCCCACTTTCTTTTTAAAGTTCTTTTTCTATTTCTTACATAGGTTCAAATTTTATTTCCTTTCTCTTGCCTTCTCTCCTTCATGTTTTTTCTAATTCATACTCTTCCTGGATATATAGAAGATGCCCTCACAAATTTGGTACGAAGAGCATTTTTCTTCCAGTTTCGCTAAGCATATAGACAGAATATTAAAACAAAAATAACAAATAGTTTAATCAAGGTGATATTAATTTAGGTGAAAATTTCAGAGGGGATTTGAAAGCAAGGCTGTCATGAACAAGCTGCATGGAATCTATGTCCAAAATAAAATAATACCTGGGCATAGTGGGAAAAATGTAGAGGTATAATGATGGAATATTCATTATTTCATGATCATATAGGATGTCTGAAGACAGGCATCTTTGATTTGTGCAACTTTACGAACCAAGTCAAACTTTTTAATCATGACATTTAATTAGAATCTCATCTATACCTATAATAACAATGGTACTTAAGATGATTGGCTTAAAATGTTATTGCCAAAAACATTGCCTTTGGTGACAGGAAACTTGGTGTGATACCTGAACTCTCAGGAGAACCTAATAGTGGGAGATGAAAGAGAAAATACCCTGATATGCAAATAACCCTCCAAAGCATTTCTATGATGACAAAGGCACTTCCTTACCCACTGGTTTATATACAATTTTATATCCAAGAACTGGAGAGGGTGAAGGGTCCCAGGACACCCTGAATCTTGTATACCATTCGTCAGAGATGTGTATGTTCTGAGGAGGAAGGAGTCCCACTGGAAACAAACATTGACACACATTACTGACCTTTTATTGGCATACAAGGAGAGCACAGAACTTTAAAAGTATTGGTAGGGAAGCCCAGTGGGAACAATTTCATAATATCCCATAATGTCTTTATCCAGAAAACAATTAAAAGGCATTGAAGTATTCAAAAACTGCTGAATAGTTTTCCAAATTTAAACAGCAACTCAAATAGACTCAAGAACTAGTGATTTCCAGAACCGCCTTCTCAGCAGGAAGCAGTATCCAGAGCTGAAACATTCTATGACTCAGGATTATAGAAAATAAAAAAGATCTCAAACCACTTTTACAATGTCATATATTACAGATTGTCAGAAACAGAAAGCAATTTAGAGACTATCTAGTCCAACCACTTCATCAAATACATAAGATATTATTTGCCCAAAACCACACAGCTACCTAATAATGTTTTTTCCCTATACCTTTCTATCCTCCACCAGCATTACCTAGAATAAATCCTTAAGCTTCCAGAGATACTGCCCCCAAGTTCACAACTTATAAAATCAATGCTGTTCAGGTAACATGTTAAGTAGTTGCTGTAGTTACTATTCACAGCATTACGCAAATAATGCATCCAACTTGAAAAACGTTTTTTTCATAAGAGAAACAAAATATGACTTTGGCCCTTCCTGGAAAATATAAGATCTAGTTTTTAAAAATCCATTTTGATGAGCATGAAATTCTGAAATATGTCATTTTCCCCAGGAAAGTCCCAAAATACAGTCTAAAATCTGAAAAAAAAAATTAAAAAGTGAAGTTGTTAAAATCATCTTAAGTTATGTGAGTCTCCATTGACTCAGTCCTGTAGACAACAATATCAATAAATACAGATTCTTGACCTTGAGAGACTAAGCTGAATCAACTCTAGTCCTGCTTTTCCCTTAGGAGCTTTCAAATGTCACCTCTTTAAATTCTGTAATATTGTCAAGATCATTTAAGCTCAAAAAGACTTTTGGCAAGTGACTGCAGAAAGAAACCTGAAGTCATGTTACTTAAGTAGATTTTTGGTGAATGAAGTATAAAAGAGAAATGCCAATATCTACCAGTAACAAAACTCAGATCTAGAGTTCATCCTACCTTTATGCTAAACTAATGGCTCTCAGCCATTGCTGCACATTAATGAGAACATCAGCATGTCCAGCCCACACCTCACACAGTTACATCAGTATCTCTGGGAGTGGAACCCAGGCATAAGTATTTTTAAAGCTCCTCAGGTGACTGTAGCAAGCAACCACATTAGAGAATTTTTAAACCCTAAGAAATTACCAACAGTATAGTGTAAAAATGGGTCTGAACATTGATAATTCTATGTAAATGGCTTAGTACAATAAAAAATACATTTTTCTTTTTTAGAAAAAGCTAAATTTGTAGACAGAAAATGATTGCTGATCATCTCACTTCTGTATTTATGACTTAAGATTCAATCACAATGGGATATTTCTTACTGATACTATATTGACTTAACAATTATAGCCTTAACTGACACCATACCAATTGAAACATTATTCAGAGAATATGTAGTGGTTTTCCAAAGAAGAACTAAAACTATCTTAAGCAAATAAAAATATGTAGATTGTCTTTTTCTTCTCTTAGTGAACCATTAAAAAGTTAAAAACAAATTCCTTTCACATGTCATCATTTTGACAAAATTTAATATCTAATACAAATAATACAATATTAGTGTGGTATTTGAGATGTACTGGTAAAGATAAAATTTTAAGATTTTAAAAGGTAAAAAAGCAGCATTAAGATCTTAACAATTTCAAAGCAGAAACAAAAAGGCGGAGTACAAAACACTTACCAGTTCTTCCATTTCCTGTTAGATGGCCACCATCTCCGTCTTCATAAACAGCAATAACAGTAATTTTATATGGAGTGTCAGGTTGCAGGGGCTGCAGTATTACATTGTTTCTTCTGCCTGGGACTGTGGTCTATAGAGGAAGTTAAATTATAAATGTACTACCATCTAGAAGACTTCCAGATCAAAAGACAATATTGTTTTATGTATTCCCATAAACAGTAAGAGTAGTTTTTTTCACATTTTATTTTTGCTGCACAATGCTCATGACAAGAAAAACTATCTTCACTTCTTCTCTGCAGCTTAGGAGAGTGGTTTTAGAGTCAGACAGATCTGGGTTCAAATCCCAGATCAGCCACTTAACAGCCATGTGACCTAACATCTCTGAAGAAAACTGTATTAAAAGCAATGCCATGTACAGTGCTTCAGAACACCTTACTGAGTACTCCAGCACTCAGTAGTAAGTTTGTTTCCTTCAGATCTCATCATCACATGTTCTGCTTTCATGTACAAATATGTACCCAGTACCCACTGCGGGCCAGGCACAGTGGGACAGGTATTAGCTACTGAGAATCCACTGGTGAGCAAAAATTGACGAAGTTTCTGGCCTCAAAAATATCAGTTTGGCTGATACTAGTTAGCTGAAAAAGATTCAACTACCTCTTCAAAGAAGAAATGAACCAGACATCTCAATCTCTCTTCTAAACCTATGTTTTGTTTCTACAAACAACATGGATAAGGTATGCCAGTGAATCCTGGCCTGGAGTCCATTAACTACAAATGATAAATTGTATTTTCAATGTTTTCAGAAAGTAAAGGGAAATTACTTATTTGCCCATGGCAAGGTTGCACAAACACTAGCCATGAGTTTCTCTGCTTTGGCAAACTAACTATAGTAGTACTGTTTATCTCATTTTGATCAGAAACTATAAATGGTAGTTACATGTGTTTCTTATTAATAAAAGTAGGGACTTGAATTAAAGGTTACTATATCAAGTTCCAGTAGATGAAATATTTCATCACATGGGGCTCAGGGAGGGAAAATTACCTAAGACGATCTATGTGGTAAAAAGATGGCAAACCACAGACCTAATTTACAATCAACATCTTGTGCAATATTCTGCAAGCGTATCACAGCAATTAATCACTAAATTTCAAATAGAGTAGTTTTTCCATTTTTCCACTCATAACAAATGGATGTGCATAGTGAGGGCTATGAGGAAGCTACCAGAAACTTGAATCTGGTTCTGGAAAGACAAACTATGACACTCAAAAAGTTTGAAGCTAATAGGAGAGTATGTATATTCCAAAACGAATGTGTACCACAAAATGTTAAGCTTAAAGAAAAGAGAGATCAATTAACACTGGAATATTTAAGGGAGACCTTGTAGAGGAATTAGATTTGAGGAAAGGGCAAGATTTGGATAAATACACTATTTGAATATTAACTTAGACATTCCAGAATGATAGGTATCATATTTCACTAAACTTGGTTCCTGTGGTGTCATTAGGTGGTTAGAAATGTTCAGTTAATCATGCAATAAGATAGTTTTCCTATCTGCCTTTAGAATAAAAATGAACCCAAAGACGTGCTTCTCTATGGTATGGGAGGCCAGAAAGACTAAGCACCTTTGGGTGATCCCAAAGTCATGTCAGAGAAAAATCATAAAGTGTGACTATCAAGGACTCAACTGTACTCACAGCATACCTCTAAAGAAGTTTAACTTCACCGTCCATTCAGCTAAGATGACAAAATGTGCCAATAAATGAGTATTAGACTTACATATTCATCAATTGGATCACCAACAGTGGGAGAATAGATGATCCTGTACTGCTGAACTGGCCCATCAGCATGATCCCAGGCTACCGAAAGGCTATTGGTTGTTTCACCAAAGACTCTCAGGTTCCTTGGTCCACTCCGTGGTACTAAATAAATGAAATACAATAGAGTTTGTTGTCTGCCTGTGAGCATTACCTAGGCCAGATTAAGGAGGTTGCTTGCATGTGTTTCATTCACCATTCACTTGGATGCTTCCTCCCATATAATAAAATACACATTTATGGTTTTAATGTGAAATCATAAACAGTGTATTTCAGAGCTATGGTTACATGTTGAACTTTCAGTGACCTAGAGCTAGCTTTGAAAGGTAGACTAGGAAAAAGGAGAATTATTTTAACCACTATAACCATATCTATTCGATAAAACATAAAGACTAAACCCTCACATTTCCAAAGTTCCCATTTGGTAAGAAGACTCACTGCAGACTAGAAAGAGGGGAAAAAGGAAGATGCAGGGTAGAAGAGGAGAAAAAGGGGAAAAACCCCTCCTTAACTCATGTCCCAAATGAGAACACAAACAGATGAAGTTCATGTCACACAAACAACAGTCACAGACCCAGAGTTTTCGCCTGGAATGTGAAGGTAGGGGATCCCAGGCAGAAAGCTCCCATCTCTCACCACCCCCCTCCCACCTGCCACTCAATCAGAGAAGCCCTGCCTATCTAGCTACCAGGGAATGGAATGGAGAAAGGATTTCTGCCTCACGCGTTCGGCCCTGGGCAGGGCTGGGATTTCCCTCTCCATCCGAGTATAGAGCCACAAGGTTCACGGAATAGAGTGTGTCCGGAATCAGCCGCTCCAGATGCACCATGCGTGTGTTTCCTGGCACCACTATCTGCAGGGGAGGAAATGCCAAATTCTGCCTGACAACAACTCAAATGCTTACCAAGTCTTCAGTTAGTCATCACAATAGTATTTATAATAAAATGTTGAGCCCAGCCACATCAGAAGCCAACTGTGCTTCTCCATGAGATCCACCCAGACCATATCACTAAACAAAATTTGTCCTCAGAAATTCCCTTTCCAAAAAAAGTGACCTCATCCTTGACCCTTAGTAGCTTCAGTTATCTCCATTTATATTTATTATAAACATTCTCAAATATAACATGCAAGGCTCATGATATTTCCTCAAAAAACATCCTGCATGTTAAATACACACAAGAATAGGGACTCTTACTTGTGGTGGGGGAGATTTTGTGTTGAAATAGAGACTCCATGCAATGCATACAGGTAAAGTTGTCTTAATATGTCCTACCATACATGGACATGAAAATCAATGTTCTTATCAAATGCATATATTGTTTATCATTTGTTTATCTTCGTCAACATTGTTTATTTTTGCAAAGATTTATAAGTTAAATTAGTTTATAAATTTACTTTCCCACAGGTATTCTGATACTATGCTTATTGAAATTAGGAATTTCTGATTTCTAAATTGTTAGTCTACTTACAAAACTGAATAATGTTATGAATGAAAGATAGATTGGGCAATTTGTGAGAACCAGTGAAGGTATATTTTAAAATATTTTCATAACAAAAACACACTGACAAAGTCTAACAATTATTTACATTTATTACTGGGTTTTTAACCCATCCAACTAATTCACATTTTCCCAAAATTCTTTTTATTCTTACTAACCCTATAATTAATACACCTACCTCAAATCATCAAAAACAATAATTTAAGTATTATACACTGGCATGTTTGTGGTTTGTGTTCTCCCAGGTTATCAAACATGACACAAACATGTGACTACATTCATCAGAAAATGCAGTTTCCATGACAAAATTACTTACAGATTCTGAGGGTCTTGTGCCATCCACAGGAGAATACACAACGCGATATTGCAGCACAGGTCCTGGTGCAGGGTCCCAGCGAACATCGAGGCTGTTAGGTGTTGGATTGTATACTTGGACATTTCTTGCCAGTCCTCTCATCACTGAGGAAATGAAGGCCAACATCTATTTCTTAAGTCTGTTTATATATCTCAAGCTTTCATATCACTTTCCAGAACCTACGTTCTGTAACAGGACAAAATGCTATCTTCTTTATATTTCTAATTACCTACACACAAAGGCAGATTAAAACTCTCCAAATCCAAATTTAATTAAAGTTAGCAAGCATGGCCTTTGTCTATAAGGAAGCAACATTGTATTCAATTAAAAACAAGTTAATAAAAGTGGTGGAACTAGATTGTCCATAAAGGGTCATGGGATAGAGAAAAGAAATAGGAAAAGTAGTTTCAGTTTTCCAATATAGGTAATGGAGAGAGGAAGAAGAGACATTTTTTAAGAGTCTGCCTTGTAAGCAAAATCTGACAACAGCCATTAAGCTCATCTGATTCGGTCAGCTAGTTACAACCATTCATTACTTCTTCATTTAACAATTGCTACTCAGTATCTTTGTGATTAACAGAAAAGGTAAAAGGAGAGAAAAATAAGATATACCCAGTTCTCAAGTGACCCAATAGGAATTTAGAAAAACTTACCAATTAAATTGATGTACTAATTCCAAACTCTAATTTAACCAAAAACATCATCTTCCTAGACCACTAATCTTTTACCAAAAGAAGACATCCATGCTTGATTCCTTTTAACCATCAGCAAGTATATTTTTAAAGCCAAAGAAATATTTCTAAATGTGCACAAAAGCCTTTAAGCAATACTACAAAAAACAGTAAAACCACTATAAACGGCTTTCTAAATGAAAGCATACAGATTTAAAGATCAAAAAAGCACTTCAACAAACAAACCAAAGACATATGAAATTAGGTAATGTGCCAAACAGATTTCAACAATTCACACTATGAAAGCCAATTATAAACAGTCCTTCACAACAATTTATAAAGCATAAAGCAAAGCTCAATGAATTTTTGTCAATGAAAGAGATTAAGCAAAGTAGTATACTGATGATTATATGCACTTTTACAAATCCTAAAATTATCATTTCAAAAGAAGATGCCATTATAAATTTGTTATTTCACAAAACGTTAACATTTGGTGTTAGGAAGGTGAACTATGGCTAATTTTTATGTTTTTAATTCTACCACACCAAAATTTCCGAATTCTCTTTAATGGGCCTTTATGGCCTTTATAATGAAAAGCAACATTTATGATGAAAAATTAATTTTTTGGCCATATTACTTACATGTCCTTCCAGTATCTGATGTGCGTCCCCCATCACCTTCAGTATAAACGGGAACTACCGTCACAGTGTACGAGGTATCTGGCTGGAGATTCCTAAGAATGGCATAATTGGTATTCCCGGGGATTGGAACCTAAATATTTTAATAAAACATACAGCACTGACTTGAAAAATCTGTGGAAGAAATAATAATTCAAATAATACAATAACAACTCAAGACCAAGTCAAGAAGCAGGTTCTGTAATATTAGGAGGTAATAATGTGCCCCCACGTGACCTGCTACAAGAGGTTACATATTTCCCTATGCCCCTCCAACCATCCAATACTCCCCGTTTAGAACTTCCCAGAATAGCTACTTCTTCCCCTGACCAGGGGGAAGAATCCTGGCCCCAATCCCTGTTACCCAGGCTCTGAGGCATCAACTATTTACCCTCTATCAAGTCTTATTAAATGAATATGAAATTCTTCAGCTCTAAAGTAAACTGGTTAACTCCTTCAGTTCCACTGTTCCACTTTTAAATCACTCAGCTACCATTTAAACAAATTAGCATTTTTTACTATAATAAATAATTACCAGTTCCTCTGGACCATCTGCTGCTGGTGCATAGAAGAGCTTGTACTGACGAGGATTTCCCTCTGCATGGTCCCAGCGGACATTCAAGGTGCTGGTAGAAGGGTCATACACTCTTAGGTTCCTTACAGTGTTTAGAGGTTCTGAAACGCACAGAAATCCCATCACAGTATAGTGCTAACAATCAAGCCCACATGAAACACAGATTCACTGATATCTGGCACCCTAGAACATATCAGGCACCACACAAACATCTGTTGAAGTAGTGAATAAACAACACATACTGTGTCTGCGTCAGTCTGATGCATATGTCTCATCTATCCACATGACATTTTTGTCTTAGAGTACCTTTCTATCCTAGAAAGTAACATCTTTCTCCACAAATAGAGACAAATAATTCCAAGCAAGGATGTTAAAAACTATTAATATGGCCAGGTACAGTGGCTCATGCCTGTAATCCCAGCACTTTGGGAGGCCGAGGCAGGCAGATTACTTGAGGTCAGGAGTTCGAGATCAGCTTGATCGACATGGTGAAACCCCATCTCTACCAAAAATATAAAAAATTAGCCAGGTGTGGTAGTGGGCGCCTATAATCCCAGCTATTCGGGAGCCTGAGACAGGAGAATCGCTTGAACCCGGGAGGCAGAAGTTGCAGTGAGCCAAGATCATGCCACTGCACTCCAGCCTGGGCAACACAGCGAGACTCCATCTCAAAAAATAAATAAATAAACTATTAATATTATTTGTAAATGAATTTTTAAATATTAGTAAAACTTTGTGTCACCCCAGTGTTTCCAGATAAAGAGATGATTCCATTCTAATAGTAGCTATTAAAGAAGCTATAGGAACTCAGGTTTCACTTACTGGTCTTGCCTCTTCCCGTCATCCGACCTCCTTCACCATCAGGATACAGAGAGGATACGGTGATAGTGTAAGGAGTGTCTGGCTTCAGTTTCTGCAGGACCACACTGTTCTGCCGTCCTCCTATTGTGGTCTTGAGTAAAAAGGGTCTTGGTGAGTGTTAGCCTTGCTCTCTCCATCTCACTAACCTGTTAGAAAAAGCTCTTTCTGCAGGGAAGCTGTTTGAGACCCTTGTCCAGTTCTAGAACTACGAACCACAGCAAAGGTTTAAAATACATCTTACGGTATAATTTTAAATGTAAAATATGCACCTCAAATCATAAAAAGAATTCCAAGCTTTACACTGGTGACCCCAAAAAGATATTTCAACTTGCTAGCCACCAGCACTGCAAAATTTCATCCAAAACACATTTCACAGAACTCTTCAAAAAAAAGAAAAGGCATTAATCATAAGTGAGCTACAAAGAGACTTTAAGATACCAAAGAATTGCATAATTTTAGAGGCTCCACACCACTTAATATTATTCTTACTTTTTTAACAGATGTTTTTATTTGCTTTAGAAACACATTAAAATGATTCAGCATACAGTATAAAGCTCTTGGTGTTTCCCCCAAGAACACTGTCACTCTAACAGCCTTAGTTGTGTTAACAACATGACCAGACCTTTTGCCAGGCCACACTCGATCAGGGGTTTCCAGTTGTCTCCATCATACCAGCCCTGTGGTATGAAGCTTTTCAATTTACTCTAATTATGGAGCTTAAAGTTTTTATTCGTTACTTAAGGCCATCTAGCTATCTTGTTGAAAGAAAATTTGTACAATTTATTAACAGTCTACCGAATTCAGATGTTTATGTCATACTAATTAAAATCGCATGAAAATGGCACACTGCCCAAAATGAGTGCACATGTAGATGGCTGGATGTGCTAGAACAAACCAGATGTTTCCAACTTAGCACCCATCCACTCAAGTAGTCCGAATTCCAGAGAAAAACCCAGTGAATCACGTTCGTCATCCTCAATATGGACAAACTGAACTACCATGGCTAATTTTAACAAATTTCATATTTGAGGTTATGAGAGAAAAGTATCAATAACAGTATAAGCCATTTTGATAAAAACCTGATGCATAACAAATCTGAAAGCCTACTTAGGAGAACTGCCCTTATGAGTAAGCAGAGGGGCATGTACCTACCTCTCCCATCCAGCTCCCCAAAATAATTCTAGCATCAGTTATTCATCATTGTCATGATTTCACGGACTAGCGTTAAAATCCAAGTACCCCAAAGACTAACAAAGCTTAAGGGCTTCATACTTTCCAGAGGATAAGTTTATGAGACTCTTTATGATAACAAACAGCTGGAAGACAGTAAAAGAGACTCAGCAGAAGCAGTCGGAACATCAATGTCCCCAAGATGGGAAATGCTAAGAACAAACTTCTCCTGACTTGTAGTTTTACCAAAATCTAGCATGCCATAGAAAAAAAAGTTCTGTTTCTGAAATTAATATATCAGTCCATCTAATTTGTCTTATCTTATTTTCATATAAAAGTCTATTGATTACAGTTGATATTGTTTATTAATGATAATCTATTTACCTAAAACAAACAAATAGTCAGTCCAAATGCATCATACTACCTAAGACTGGAGCTATAAAAGCCTCAAAAGACCAACTCAAAGTCACACTAGAGATGGGAAGGTTTCTGATTCAGCTAAGCTTACTAACTGGGTAGTATCAGAGATCTTTAACCACACACCTTAGATTAATGCCAACCTCTACCTTGGCTAATACCTCTAAACTGATAAGAGATATGACCCATTTGCTTGAGCTTGGCAAGTCAGATGATTAAAGGTTAATAATACATGTGTCTCTAAGGCTATGTATAAAAATATTATAGCCAAAAAAGTCAATAAAACTCTGTACCTCATCAAAACCGGAGATTTATTTTGAAATGAATCAGAAAACATAATCATACCTATGTAAAAATCATGGGGCTTCCTGACCTAGGATAATACATGCAGTTCTAATTATATAGTTTACAAAAGGCAAAGTTGTAGAAAGCCCAAAACCAGAGAACTAAAGTAAGAGAGGTAAAATGGAAAAAGGCTCTATTAAATAAGGAAAGACTAGGAAGAGAAAGAGGATGAAGACTGAGTTTACAGTCCTACCATCTTTCTTGGGGACCTCCATTTGGATAATAGAAAAATGAAAAACAGTGTAAATTAGGTTAACAGCCTCCCATATCTAGAAACACCAGATCTAGAAGATAGCCTATGACATGCAAAAAAAAAAAAAAAACAGGGAAAAAATCAGATAAATAGAAAATAAACATTATAAGTAAGTTTAGCAAACTTTCAGCACTTGATTAAGTTACAGAGAGGAATGGAAGGTCGACATAGATACAAAAACTATCTGGATATCTTCATGGATAATCCAGCACTAATAGTTTTTAAAGGAACTATGGATGCATTGAGGCACATGCCTCGTGCTTTGGGGCTATGAGGAAGAGCAACTATCATCTCTCATGAGAACATCCACTGAGTCTCCATGATGGCACTCCACGTGGAGTGCCAACTAAAGAGTCAGATGATTCCATCCAATGCAACAAATCTTAATATCCCTTAAAAAGTAAGTATGACTAACTAAACACTGAGGGGGAAAAAGGGTTTGAAAAGAAATGGGTAGAATTTATGCAAATTATGATTTTTATTTAAAAATTACCGTTTGCTCATTGCCTTCCCCTGTGGAAGGCTGATAAGTGATCCTATATTTCTGCACACGACCACTAGCAGGATCCCACTTAACAGTCAAGCTGTTAGATGTTGCATTGTACACTTGAAGGTTTCGTGGGCCACTTTTGGGAGCTGAAAGAAGATTGTTGAAAAACAAAGTAAGCAGACAGAACAATGCCTCCCCCTAAAATATATACAGCTCCCAAGGCAACCAGAGAATTCTATGCCTCTGGGTTTATAATGAAATTTGACCCCCTAATAAAAATGGTTATTGATTCTTAAATGACTCCTTAGTATGGACTTTCATTTTGTTTCTGTCCCCACAAGCGTGACATGTAGAAGTTCCAACTTCCAATATGATGGTATTTAAAGATGGGGCCCTTGGGTGGTAATTAGGGTTAGATTAGGTCATGAGGGTGGGGCTGCCATAATGGGATTAGTCTGTGTAAGAAGAGACATAAGAGAGCTTATTCTCTCTCTCTCCACCATGTGAGAGAGTGAGAAAGTGAGAGAGACTGAGAAAGAGCTGGCTAGCTATAAGCTGGGAGGAAAGCCATCACCCAGAAATGAATTGAATAGCACCTTGGTCTTGGACTTCTCAGCCTCCAGAATTGTGAGAATATAAATTTCTGTTATTTATGCCATCCAGTCTAGTCTTTTGTGATGGCACCCCAAGCTGATCAATACACTCCAAAACAAGTAGTAGCAAAGCAAAGTTTTTCAAGAAAAGCCTACTTAAAAGAGTTCTCAATGAACATCTTAGGATTTAAAAGCAGATAACCTATTTATAATGTATTTTATGGTACTTTTCATTCATACATTCATTCATTATTTGTTCATTTAAACAATTCAGCAAATTAAATTCTTACCTTGTGTTGTTAAGATAGGCACTAAAAGAAAACAGAATTTAGGGACACATTACTAATATAGCTATAGCCCTATTTTTTAAAAATTAACTTTAAAACATCAATGTCCTATTTGAAAGCTAAACACCTACGTGTGCGCTCACTGCCAATCAGGTCATCACTTTCTGACTCATCAGGATAGATGGCAGTAATGGAAACTTCATAGACGGTGTTGGGATTCAGGTTTTCGAACATCAAAGTATTTTCATCTCCATTTAAGATGGTCTTGGAGAAAGAGGACAAAAACATACCCACGCAAAAATAAGTCTCCACTGACATCATACACACTCAATGTCAGTTTGCTTATATTATTTAGCCAGATATTCCTCCTGCTCTGATGCATGTCATGAGCTCAAATGTCAATAAATGCTTATCGACAACAAAAGTAATACTTCTTTAAAGTAAGCTTCCTTACAAATTAAATGGGACATGAAAGACAAAGAGAAAGATAAAGAGAGTTAACTACCTCCATCTTATCTGAGCTTCCAAAAGGTGCCCAAGTTATTCTGTAGAGGGACACATCTGAAGCTCCATGATCCCAGGTCCCTCTGAAACCCTCTGGTGTTACTTCAGTAATCCTTAGGTTTGTTGGGGCTGGCACAGGTCCTATCATGAGAAAAGGCAAGCAAAGTTTTTGAATGTGAGCTACAAATGCAATTTAATATAATAAAACTTCCTTGTTTTATATTAATGGACATCTGAAAACTGATTGAATACATTGCTTAGAACCAAATATTTTACCAATTCCTAGAGCTGTAAAAACTGCAAGCATTCTGTGAATATAACAGGTTATTAAGGATATTCTATTTAAATGATGTGTTTTTAAGATACCATTTAGTACCTTTCTCCAGCTTTTTAAGAATCAAATCAACACCAGGGACTCTTTCACACAGTAATACACAATACACAAAGCACAAACTCAGCCTACATATCAGAGTTAATGGACCTTCTCCAGTCTATCAATAACCCCAGAGACATACATAGACTCCGGGTTAAGAAACTAGGTAGGCTAACATATTATACATTAAAGATGATTCTCAAGGAAATATTCATTTATTGTTCATAATTTGTTGTTCTGATACCCAAAGGAAACAGTTTCATTTTTATTTTTAAAAAACACACATATCACTGCAGTTTAAAAATGAGAATGTCTGCCTAGCTGTAAACAACACCGAAGTATTGCACTCTGACAATTGATTAGAACACACATACATACTGCTACACATACAGTGAATTCCAATCTAGGAGTATTGCCACAGGAAAGGAACTCTGAGCATGTTACGATCCAGGTAACACACACACATAGCTTCTTCCTATAGATCACCAACCTTAAACATGATATGAAGCAGAACATGCTGACCCTATTCAGAGAACTGAACACCTGGAGACCCAAAAGACTGCTGGAATCCCCTTTCACAGCCCCTCCGTTGACCAGGTCCTCTGGCTGTTTTGCAGCACAAGCATTTTTTATGTCTGCCACCATTCCTGAGCTTTCATTGTCACTTATTTCTCTCTTTTTTTGGTAATCAAAGCTAATTACACAAAACCCAGAGCCATTAAAAATTTGTTCTAATAATTACAATGGAAAGGCCCATTCAGATAAAGAGAGTGGTACTATTTCCACCAGCACAACTGCAAAACAAAGTAACTGTTAAGAATGTACTTTAAACGTATCTGAAAATTATTTGGAAATCTTAAGGTTTGAAAATATATATTAAAAATATTAATCTACTGTACTAAATTACCTGTCTCACTAGCCTTTCTTCCTGACTTCCTTTTCTGTTCACTACACCTGTTATGTTATTTTTATGCAAAGCTGTCAGTCTACTGATTCATATGCATCAATTCTCAACTCCAGCCATGACCCTTACCAGGTAAGAACTTAAGCCAAGAAAACAAACGAAATTGCTAAGAGATCTAAAATGGTAAGAAAATAGCAGAGTCAAAAAGGGAGAAGTAGATATGTCTGGAGTTAAGAAGCAGGTTATGGTCGGGTGCAGTGGCTCAAGCCAGTAATCCCAGCACTCCGGGAGGCTGAGGTGGGCGGATCACAAGGTCAGGAGATCGAGACCATCCTGGATAACACGGTGAAACCCCATCTCTACTAAAAATATAAAAAATTAGCCGGGCGGGTGCGGTGGCAGGCACCTGTAGTCCCAGCTACTCCGGAGGCTGAGGCAGGAGAATGGCGTGAACCTGGGAGGTGGAGCTCGCAGTGAGCCGAAATCAGGTCACTGCACTTCAGCCTGGGCAACAGAGTAAGACTCAGTCTCAAAAAAAAAAAAAAAAAAAAAAAAAAAAAACAAGATGCTCTAATTAGGTATAGGCAGCTGGGCACTAAAAAACATGCTATTGAACCTTTAGTGAGGAATTTTCTGGAAAGGAGGAAAAGGTTCCAGACTATAGTATCAGTCCCATCAATAGATCACAGGATGTGGCTGGGCAAGTTGCTTAAATTCTCTAGACCTGTGCTGTCCACTATGGAAACCACTAGCCACATGTAGTTGGCTATTGAGCACTTAAAATGTGGCTAGTCTGAATTAAGATGTGCTCTAAGTGTAAAATACACACTGGATTTTGAAGACCTGTTACAGAAAAAAGGTAAAATGTCTCGTTAATAATTATTGTACTGATAGCTAATGAAATTATAATGGATATATTTGGATCTACTGGGTTAAATAAAACATTATCAAAATTAATTTCATCCATTTATTTTTGCCTTGTTTAATGTGGACACCAGAAAATTTACAACTACATATACAACTCCCATTATTTTTGTTTGGAACACTGCTGGCTCTAGGCCTTAATGTTTCTTTACTGCTATTTGCATTATGTAATGGGTTGAGCACTGGATTAAGTTATTATGTGCCAAGCACTGGAGATACAAAGTTGAGCAAAATGTCTCTTCCTTCATTAGGAGAGAGCAAAGGGGAAGTAGAATCCATAGCAAAAGACCAACAGGCAATAATGATTGCATTAAATACTATGGAGACACCACAAGAGGGAGAGGAACTGACATCTCCAGGAGCTGCAACAGATGGAGCAGGAAGCAGGGTCCGGGCAGGCTGCCCTGTCTCCCCCAGCACTCCACTCACAATGCAGTCACCCCTTCCTCTGAAATCTGGCAGCACACAATCTCAGTGCCACCTGACCTTCCTTACATGATCTCATGTATTCTTGATTAATTTTTTTCTTATCTCCACAACTAAATCATGAATCAGTGAGGGCAAAGATGCTTATATTTTGTTAACCTTGATAACACTTCACATATAGTAAGATACTCCAAAAAATTTTATAAATAACGCATCTTTTCCAAAGCAAATGTGCAACATATGTCAAGAAAACTTGCCCACCCCACTACACATATATGCACACACATACACAGGTGCACATCAAGCAGTTGTAGTTCGAAGATAAATTAATGACAGTGGCTGATGGAAAGTATCATAAAAGGAATGGATGCAAAGATAGAAGATGGGACACCTTGTTCCAAAGAAAATAAGTGAAAAACAATCTATGAATCCAAGCATTATTAAATGCCGGCAAAGGTAGCATTAAGAAACAAAATGACCCAGTAAATTGAGTTACATGTGCATGTAAAGTGTTATTTCCCATTATCAATGGAGCAGGAGCACAACTCACGGGTAGTTTCTTGAGCAGTCACTGGAGGAGACTCCCCCTCATCATGTACTGCAGAAACGCTGACTGTGTACAGGGTCTGTGAGAAGAGGTCTTTGAGGGAAGTGCTGGTCTCTGATCTGTCCACCTCTACCTATAACAGTAACAGAGCAGTGGGACTACTTTTACAAAGGGTTTACTTTTGATATCTCTCTGTTGTTTATGTACCTGTCAGCATAAGAATATAAAATCTGTGATCAGAAGAGAGTAGTGTTTTCCAATTTACTTGAGAATCCAGAAACTGGACACAGTTTAAATATTTCCAAACTGGAAAAAAAAATGTATGTACTAGACCATATGGCACATGATTGTCTAGAAAATAATGACTGCCTATGTATTCAAACAACCTAACCATTTTTCCACCTGTTTCCCTTTATATCACTGCATTATTTGTTTCAGCAATGGTCTCTTATGCACAGCATTATTTCATTTGCTATGCACAAGAACCTTGTGAGATCCACTGGCCATTGTACCCCTTTTAAATGAAAATGCAGAATGAAATAAATGTGTGCACCTGTATAAAGTAGTTTTGTATAATCCACAAATGACCAGAAGAACCAGTAACTGAGTGCTTAGAGAAATGACTCCTATGTTCCAAAAATGCCTCTGAGATTCTGACATTAATACTCCCTCAAGCACACACAAGTTTTGCTGGTTCGTGAAGTCCTTCTAATTTGCTGTAACTTTGAATCCAGTCATCATGGAACTCCCAAAAGAAACACTCGCAAAAGGACACCCCTCTAACAATATACTCCTCCTTTCTCTGTGTCTCTGTGTATACTCCTCCCTTCTCTAGTGTCCTATCTTCCTGTTATCTGACAAACTCCTCCTCTTCATTGCTGCATCCTCTTGCTACCTCTTATTTTTAGGAACATTATGACATTTTCTAGTAATTCTTAGAATAGGGAGCCATATAAGGAATCTGGATGAGAAGGAAATACCATTTAGATCTGATAACTTTTTATCTACCAAGGGATGATGTTTTTGAAATTAATATCACGCAGCAAAACATTTCTGTTTTGACAAGACAGTCCAATATATTATTGATTTTCAAAAACTGCTTTATTAATATCACAAGTTTTCAACACTGTGCTAACAAAGTGACAAGTATTCAAAACATGCTATCATCCATACTTGATAAAGTTCTTTTTTAAAACCTACTAGGAAAACAAATATTGTCATATCTACTATCATCTTCAACCTACCTCTTTGACATCCTCTTCCGGTGTTTTGTATCGAACAATATATTTACGCACTTTTCCAGGCACAGGTTCCCAAAAGACATTCATAGTGCTGTGAGTCACATCTCTGAGTTTCAGATCCTGAGGTCTGGGTAAAGGCACTAGAGAGGCACAAGATATTAAATCCAGATGTGCTTCTCAACCACAAAGCTCTAAAGCATCCACGCAAGCTTTCAAGAAGTTGTTTGGAGAAAATTTAAAGGTGTTTGGCAAAATAACTGAAACAAATAGCTATGATGATAAAAGTACCATGATTCTATCAGATAGACTGAATTCTTCTTAAGAAGGTTTTTCAAAAATAGAATATATTTAATTTTCTGTTATCACAAGGCTAATTTCTCATTTATATATTACTTTTCTTCCACACTATTTAAACAATCTCTTGCTGCTCAACCCCATAATAAATCATAATTCATCATAAATGTACAGCTCATGTTTCTTTATCAGATATTTAACTCAATTAAGACAGAAAGCAAAATTAATAGAGTTATGCACCCTTAAGAACGTGACAGAAAAAAAAGTTACAGAGCGAAAATGAAGATGAGCCAACATTAAGCATCCAATAAGCTTATATGAAAACCTAGACACCTAAATTGTTAGAAGAACATCCAAATGATAAATGCTTACCAAATCTAACATAACTTTCCATTAAAAAGGGTGGAAGGAGAATAAGGAATGAGGAGATTTTCTCTGGTAATATGAGATGTATTTTGCTCTTCCCAGCTGCCCATTTGACTAGTTGAACTTGTAGAGACTCTTTCTGACTCTCATTCTGACTCTTTACGTCTGTCTTCCTAACTCTCTAGCTCCACTTCCACATTTCTGCACCTCCATCTCTTCAACATTTTTGTCTTGTGCATCTCTCTCTGCCCTCCCTTCCTCTATTGTTCCAATCCAGCACCATACCCAAGTTTGTGACCATATTTGTTTTTAATCTCACTGTGACTTTGGGTCTCCTCTCTCAGCACTTTCAGAACATGCGTCTATCCCTGGCTGACTCCCCATTCCTTCCATCTGCTGCTATCCCATTTTCACAAAACCACCAGCCCCAGACAGGATCTAACATATAAAGGAGGATCAATAAATATTTGTTTGTTGTCAATTAATTTACAATGACCCATCCTGTAGGGGATCTTTCTTTTCTCTGCCCCATCATGCTCTGTTTCCTTAATCCCTTTTTCCTCCTTGAAGTTCCTTCAAAACTCTTCATTTTCTCAGAAGCGTGGGCCAAGACTCATTAAATTAAATGCTTAGTGAAACAAGACAGAAGTACACAAAAGGCTGACCAACACACACAAGAGAAATGCAAACCAGGAAGGAGTCCATATGGTCTATGCTGCTTTGTATTATTTCATAATGGCATTCCCAACATCCAGCCCAGTGACTGGCATATAATAGGGGATCAGTATGTCTTTGCATTGGGTAAATTGATTAATTCATTTAACGGAAACAGACTTATTCATATGTACCATAGAGTTTCAACATCAACAAGAACTTGGAGCACCTTGATATTAAACTCAATGTCTTCCTCCAAAATTACACTCACTCAACATTCCCATTCTCATCAATGCTATATGTCATATTTCATGGATCTAGGACAACATCATTCATAAGATGCACCATTGTCTTACGTTGTACATCCTGACTGGCACCTAGCCAAGAGCAATAATAGTAAGACACCATTGATTGCAAAACACCTTAATTTTAGGCATGTTAAATGTGAAAAAAATACACATCCTAGAGTCAATTTGAGATACCTCTATAAATCTAGAATTGAGATATTTATTCTCAAATTTGGTTGTCAAAAGTAATAACTCTGTAACTTTATATATAAAGTATCAAATTATTGTTAGCATCACATGAAATAAATTCTAATGAACATTAGGTTCACAGCAATAAGAAGGGAAATAAAACTAGCAATAGCTTACAGGTGACTTCTCGAACAGTGACGGGTTCACTAGTGAGGTCGTGCAGGACAGCCTGGACTGTGACTGCATATTCCGTGTTGGGAACAAGGTCAGTCAGCTGCATGTCATTCACTGTTGGCCCCAAACGCATCTGCACATGGATATGCAGAGCAGAAATAAGATGTTCAAATCAAACTTTTCCATTTATCTTTGGGATAGTCAGTTGAAGTCTATTTGTACTAGATTATAATACAGCTTGTACTTTTCATTTATAAGATTACATTTTCTTTTCCACGATAATTTTTTCCTTTTTTTTTTTTTTTTTTTTTTGAGACAGAGTCTCGCTCTGTCACCCAGGCTGGAGTGCAATGGCTCACTCTCAGCTCACTGCAACCTCCACCTCCCGGGTTCAAGCAATTCTCCTGTCTCAGCCTCCTGAGTAGCTGGGACTACAGGTGCATGGCACCACACCCGACTAATTTTTGTATTTTTAGTAGAGATGCTGTTTCACCATATTAGTCAGGCTAGTCTCAAATTCCTGACCTCAGGTGATCTGCCCGCCTCAGCCTCCCAAAGTGCTGAGATTATAGGCGTCAGTCACTGTGGTCAGTCCACACCAATGTTTTCTAAAATGTGTTGCAGACCACAAACCTACTTTTCTATTTTTCCATTTTGTATGTAAAGTTATAAATGAGTTCATGAGTAACTGCAGTATAATAGGCACTATAAAGCTATAAAGTCTTGGGAAGACCCAATGTTAAAGAAATAAACATCTTTCACCTCTTTGGGTGTTGTTGGCTCTGTGTCCTTAACAGGTTTGTATGACAAGATGTAGCCAGTAGCTCCTCCCACAGGCTGCCACTGCACATGCATGGTGGTAGGGCCAATGTCATAAATATTCAGGCTGACTACAGGCACTGGCACTTCCAAAACAGAAAAGCAGACCATCAGTCTAGTTCCTTTCATTCCACTCATTTTTAACCATTGTTTCCTACACACTTATTGATATTTGTATATACTAGACAGTGGGTTACTGTGACAAATCAACAAGAGTTAATATAATCCTTCCCATTGCCCAAAAAAAAATCGAACTTGCACTGCTCATTGCACTTCATATTCAAGACTACATGTTCCACTATTTTATAGAGGAAAAATGTTAAAGTTCAGGTTTCAAAAAACATTCCAGTGAGTCTATACAATGGATACCAACTTCCCGATACATTACTCTCCTTTTCTGGAACATCACTAAGTTGACTATTTCTATTCTTCAATCACAGAACTTTATATATATGTAATCAACACTATTTTTTATATTTCTTCAAAAAATAAGTTTCAAATAAGAACACTATACATTAATAACTGGAACACCAGGGATTTATAGGCTTCTTGAAGATAAACCCATGAAGCAGAGAAAAAAGTTTACAATCTCCCTATAACACTCATATTGCTTCCAATTATTTTTATTCAAAGATTGAGTTCAAAGTTTTAAGAAATTATCATATTAATCCTGCCAGTTATTCATTATTTCTCACCTCCTATAGTCTAATATAAAGGGATATAAGAGAAGAGATAAGGATCTAAAACTTGAGCAGTACATAAAGTCACTTCTTGCTCTAGAGAGTGATGCTTACTCCTTCTTCTTAAAAATGAGATCACTTGGACTCGGGAAGGGGAACATCACACACTGGGGCCTATCAGGGGGAGGGGGGAGGAGGGAGGGATTGCATTGGGGAGTTATACATGATATAAACGTTATGCACATGTACCCTAGAACTTAAAGTATAATAAAAAAATAAATAAAATAAAATAAAATAAAATAAATGGCTTTCCTTCTTCCCACTAGAGCCCAACCAAGAAGCAAGAAGAAGGAAAGAATATTTTCATACGCCTCTGGAAGCATTACCAGGAATAGGAGCAAGGAACATCTACCCCAAAAGTGCTACTCAAAGCCAAAGCCCTTAGAGTTTCTCTAGCAAAGACCAGATGCCAGAAAGAAAAGAGATCTCACTGGCAGCAGGGAGCTCTGGCCATTAGCAAAAGTGAAATCGGTATCGCTGTACAGCTCTTCTTCCTGATCTTAGGCCCACTCCCCACATGGTATCCTTCCTCATATCTTAATCCTGATGTGCTTTATTCCTCAATAAAATGTCATCACATAACAACTGAGTAAAATGTAAAATTATCCCCCTGAAAGGTATATTTGCATTTTAGGAGATTTTCTTGAAAGCAAAAGTCTAAAGACTCTGAAAAGTGAATAACTCCATTAAAGGTTGTTTTCCCTCTAGATTATTATGGCAGTGACCCCCTATTCCACAGTGGGGCTCCACAATGGCAGGACCAGCCAGTAGGAGTAGAAAACCACTGAGCATTTTCTGGGCACCTGCACAAAGATGGCACTCAGTAAATATTTATAGAATGAATGTTGAATAAATAAATTATTTGGAAGGTAGGCAAAAACGGGCCATCATGCTTTATCTTGGGAAAGAAAGTAATGAGAAACAATTTTCTAATCTGACTTACAGGTTTTTTCTGTCCCCTTCAGAGGCTCACTATATTCATCTTCTACCACAGAATACACATTGACAACATACTCAGTTTCAGGCTTCAGATCTTTCAGCACTGTGCTAGTTTCCATTCGACTCACATAAAACTAGGGGGAAAAATTAAACAGAGCAAAAACGTAGGTATAATCAGTTCCCTTTTTCCTACAATACTTACAAAGTAGTTAACTGCAATGAGCTTAGAAACTATATTTTAATTAGGCCATTGTCTTTTGTATTTGGAAACTATCAGATTACAATGAGATTTTGGACAAGTCATATAAATTTTCTCCCAGCTGTTCTTTATTTGTAAAATGAATGGGTAAAAATAGATCATCTTTAATGTTCCTTGCCAACTCTCTGATTCTACTACAAATTCATAAATAAATCAAGCATCTTCTAATTAAATTTTAATGAAAAAAACATAGTGATATTCTACAGTTCTTAAAAACCATAAGAATTTAAGCAAAGCTCTTTCCCTTTAATTAAAGCCAGATGGAAGTGCCTGTCTAGCAAAGTCAAGAATAGAAAGCACTATTCTTGACTCATTTCTGGCCCCTCTTCATCCCTCTTGCCCCTCACCTAACATTATTCTCAGAGCCCTAATGAGGAGGACCCAATCTCAACATAAGGAAGAAGCTGTAGGTGTTCCTACTCACTTCTTGACGTTTCCCTCCAGAAACTGGATAGTATTCCACCTTGTATCGATCCACACTGTCAGAAGGTGGTGTCCAGTTCACTCTAAAAGAACGATGGGTTCGCTCAGAAATAACTAAGTTAGAAGGTGCTTCCAAATCACCTACACATGGAAATAAAGGGTATACACTTTTCTCATTATTGTAGAACGGTGACAACATTTGAAATTACATTGAAACAATATTACGCTCCATATTCTAAGCTTTCACACACTTCTTTTCACATACTAAGTAGCTACAATAAATCCGTATTAGAGGCTCATCACCTGTAAGACCTCTATGAATACGTAACTAAAAGGTTTTTTAGCCTTAGAAGATTAAAACATGAGTTCGTTGTCTTTCCTTAAAACCTGATCTTCCTCTTTCTTACAAACTTTACCAATTTACAGGTCACTGAGACTGAAGACCCGATATGGTTTGGCTGTGTCCCCACTTGAATCTCATCTTGAATTGTAGCTCCCATAAGTCCCAAGTGTTGTGGGAGGGACCCAGAGGGAGATAATTGGATCATGGGGGTGGTTTCCCCATACTGCTCTAGTGGTAGTGAATGTCTCACGAGGTCGAATGCTTTTATAAGGGATTTCCTCTTTCCCTTAGCTCTCATTCTCTCTCTTGCCTGCCACCATGTAAGACCTCCCATGTTCTTCTTCCATGACTGTGAAGCCTCCCCAGCCACATGGAACTGTGAGTCAATCAAATCTCTTTCCTTTATAAATTACCCAGTCTTGGATACGTCTTTATTAGCAGCATGAGAACAGACTAATACAAGACCTCTGAATCACCTTTTGATAGTTTCTCCTCTCTCTATCCTTGTATATATAATCAGTAAATAAGAATTTAGGTCCTGGCAATTTAGCTTCTCCATTGTCCCTATCACTATTGGCACCACACAACTTCCCTGCCCTCATTATCATTTTGTTTCTATATACTCATGTCTTCTCTCCTTAACTAAAGGTTATGCTCTGTGAGGACAGAATTAATTTTTCATTCATTCTATTCTCTAACAGGATCTAGTTGTATAATAAAGGAAACTGACAACTGTATCACTAGAGAGAATGCAAACAAACGGGTGTCTTTCAATCTGGGAATATCCTATCACCTGTGATTGTACTCCCTGTGGGTGGACATAGGTGAAATGACTAATACATAACAGTATCTTGAATAAATGCTGATGAAAATAGAAATATTAAGCTCAATATGTCTAACAGGAAAATGGCCCAAATAAAAGTTAAAAGAGAAAGGGATTAATTCAATAACTCCATAAGCATGGCAAATCATTCTCATATAAACTCTTTCTACTTTTTGTGCAAGCCAAAATTGGGGAAAGCCTTTCCATTCTTAGTATCTTAACTTTTATTGTACTTGGGTAAGAGTCAAACCTACAAAATTATCAAGCAATTTTACTGTCTGGGAAACTAGAATGAATGCAACTATTACATAGTTCATTTAAAAAAAAAAAAAGCAAAACAGATAAAGGATGTTTTCATCCCCACTCAAAGTTCTGTCCAATGGAATAAAACTACAACTCTCTCAGCCAGTCAAGAGCCAGAAGCCTACAAATTCTGGCTGCCAGGCTGGTCTATTTCTCCAGGGAAAAGGTCAATCTGTTGTTCAAAATTCAAAAAAGAAAATCTGCAAAAGTTAGGAGAAAGAAACCCAAGAGGGAACATTCAAATAAACATACCCCTAGCACCCAGAGCAAGTGAACCATTTCTATCACGTTATTTCTTAAACTTATTCCAACTTTTCCAAAACCAAATTAAATTAATGAAGGACAATTTTACCATAATCTACATGTACTTAAATAAAATTTTTATTACATAAGAGCCATAATTTTTATCAGTAATTTTCAAAAAACCTTTAAATTTGGTGATTACCACATTTGTCCCATGATTTACACAGAGAGTAATCATTATGCATCATCCTTTGTCAGTATAAATCCAGCTCTATAATTTTATCTCAATATCCTAATTCCTTGGCTATATCTACTTTTTTAAATACCTCTAAAAACATCTTTAAACATTTGACCCAGACTAAGTAATTTTTCTCCAGATCTCAGTTTCTTCACTGGTAAAAAGAGGCTACATAATTTCTAAATGTCTAAACTGTAAAATTGTAGCTTCTCTTTATATTTAGGGATTATAAGTGTAAAGTTTCAAATCTGATCATCTATAATTGAAGCAAAGCAAATCAGATATAAAGACTGCTCTTTTATTTCTGCTCACATTAGGAAATCAAAAAAAGGTACCAAAACTGAGGAAAACAAGAGTCTGGGAACAACCATCTAATAGCAACGTAGCAACTAAATGGAGTGAAGATGCTTTACAAAACAACAGGTATATACCAGAAAAGAAAGCATCTCTCTTTCCATCTCTTCCTACCCCCTTCTAATTTATATATATATGTTGTGTGGGGGAGGGTACAGGTATGCAGGATATAAACTAAATATATCCTCAAATAAACTAGAAGTCATTGAGGTGCCATTATGAGAAACAAATCAGGGAAAAAAATCTGGGACTAAAGCAGTGATTCTCAACTGGGAACAGTTTTTTTCTGCAGCAGACATTTGGCAACAACTGAAGATCTTTATAGTTGCCACAATTTAGGGGATGCTACTGACATCCAACCGACAGAGGCCCTTCACACTGCTAAACATTTTATAATGCACAAAATAGTTCCCTCCCCTTCACCCAAAAGAATAATTATCTGGCCCAAAATATCAGCAGTGCTGAGGGCGAGAAACTCTGTGCTAAACTTACCTGGACCTTTGACACTGTTACACAAATTGATGGTGAGATCATCCACTATCCTGGAGAGTGACTCAAAATCTGCCACATTGTATGCATGGGTATCATCAGGATCAGTTGCAATCATCTTTAATTCGACTTCATCAGCATTTTTAATACCTTCAAAAATGGATATATACAAATTAAAAGCACTTCTCAGAAAAAAATTAACGGAACAAAGCAAATGATTTATGGCTTTCTTAATTCATGGCTTCTTTCGGTCAACTATGAAGGTTTAATAATTAGTTAACTAAAACATACATATTATTTTTCTCAGTAATAAAACAGAAACAAAGGATAATACAAACTGAAAGCTCTTTTAAATTGGCTTCTTCCAGATGCATCTAACACCAATTTCCCACCAAAAAGTGTCTCTTCAGTGTTTTTTCTGGAATGTAAAATAATGGATATCAAAAATAAACATGGTTCTGTGGAAAACCAAGTAGGAGTTTTTCTGAATCCTATTAATAGCACATTTTTCTTCCTGATCTATTAATTTTCTTTTAAGAAACCATGTGGTTTTGGCCCAATATAAGGAGAAAAAAAAATGAATTAACTTCCTGGAACAATATTTTGATAAATTATGTGATAGAAAAAAATGTTTTTCTTTTCATGCTTCAGATAAAACTTTTAACTACGAAAAATACCCTCAGCACATTTGTAACCCCAGGGGCATCACTGTCCTTTCCAGTGCATACCAATAGCAAACAGCTCCACTCCCTCATCCTTGAGTTTCTTTGAAGGTGCCTCAACATCATCTTGTGATTTTCCATCAGTAATGAGCACACCAATTTTTCGAGCTCGAGGTCTCATGCCAGCTTGGGTCCTGAAGCTCTGTTGGCGAATGAAATTCAAAGCCATGCCTAGTGGGAATTTTAAAAGAGAATCAGTCACATCACCATTCAGCCACAAACCTTGACCAGAAGCATGAGCTGAAAGAGTGTCAGACAGGCCTGACTCACCTGTGAGAGTATTGCCTCCTTTGTATGGTAAGTTTGCCACAGCTTGCAACAAGCTCTTCTTGTCTCTGTGAGCATTTAACTGCCACTCTGTTCTGGGATCCCCACTATACTGAGCAAGAGCTAAAATGACACCACTGGCATTAGTGCATATGAAAGAGCAAGATAAAAATGTCTAAATGGCTCCAATGTCGTCAGAACCTACCAATTTGTACTCTTTTGGGGCCAATGTCAAAGACTTCCACAATACGAGAAATGAAGCTCCTCACGGTTCTAAAATTTGCCCGGCCGATGCTCCATGATCCATCCACCAGCAACACAATGTCTGCCTCAGCTCTGGTGAGACACTCCATCCCTGACATGGCAATCATGAGACAAGACAGTAAGAAGCAAATTGTTGGCGAGGGTACTTCCTTGTCACACCTCTGCCACTCTCTGGATCCTCAGTGTTGCCTGTCTCAGTACTATAGTCTAGCTCAGTGATGTGGAGTACGAGAGTCTGAAAATATGTCCATCTGATTTATTAACCTCAATTAACAGTCTTAAGAATCAGCAGTTCCTCCAAAGATTATTTCAGTGGCCAATCTTTCCTTTACCTTTGACTTGATTTCCTGCCCTGTTTCATAGAACCTGGAGATTTGAATTAAGCCATTGTTGAAAATTTGATAGGCTCACAAACTCAAAAGCTGAAATAAATAAATGGGAATGCATAGCTGTCTAACTATTAAGTACTAATAACTTTAATAAAATTTTAATGTGGTCAAACCATTAGATGTTGCATTCTTCTGCAATATTTAATGGTCATAGCAGACAAGAATGAGATGGACTGATAAAACATGTAAACTAAAAAAAGGTTTTTGTGAGCCAAAAATTAGTTTTCCAAATAGGTAAGCTGTTAGGTAACTACCACATGTATATGAAGGATTAGACACATAACTTTTAAAATTATACCTTTTTGAAGTAGAGATATATTTTTTAAACCCTGATATATTATTATTCAGCTATTAATCATTTAAATTTATGATCTACTATGAATAAAAATCAGGTAAATATAGATGGTGAAGTTTGCACATTTAAAGAATCAAGAAAGAAGGAAGACAATTTAGAAAAGTATGCAAACAAATATACAAATTGAGAGCTATAGAGACAAGCACAAACACTGATACAAAGGAAAAGCTTGGGAAAGAGAAAATAATCCCAACATCCTCAGTGTACAAGCTACAAAATAAAAATATAAGTCAGTTAATATCATCATAAGAGAAACAATAAAACATTAATGCAAAATAGCAATAATTGGCACTTGATTTTATCCACATCCATTTTTTTAATGTTCTTCTTTCTAAAAGCTTATATTACCACTATAAATTTTCCAATTTATTACAAGGTTAGCATTTGGTCTTTATATTACAAAAGAAATCATTGGAAAAAAATTAAATAATGCTCATCACACTATAAAATACAAATGTGTCACTCATATATTATATACTATATCAGGATTAAGGATTCCCAAATACTATCCCAAGGAAATAAGCCCTTACAAGCCCGCTCCTGCTCTGCCCAGATCTACTCATTTTTAGCAATAATGAAAAATATCAGAAGTAAACTCTGTCCAACACCTCCCTCTCTAAGAATGTTAAAAACTAGCTTTATGTTCATAAAGGCTGTAATTGTGGCAGGGACAGAAAATCTAAGGGGCTTATGTTACCATTTTGCTTCCCAAGTCATAGTTGCCCACCTACTTATGTAACCTAACACTGCTTACCTAGCCCAAATAAATCATTTCTGCAATGACTTTTACAAAAGAAAACTGCATCTTAGTCACTAAAAATAGAAAAAGGTACAATATCTACATTTAGTAAAAACTTGTCTTTAAATAATAGAGCTTAATTATGCAATAATGCATAATTTTAAATTTGATATTTAAATGCATTAATAAATTTAATGTGTATTTTAAATTATGCACTATTACATAATATAAAATTACTACATTAATAATGACATTACTAATATAATTAATACATTAATAATTACATATATTACTCTTAAAAATAGATTTATATAATAATTTAAGTATGAAATAATGTAATGCTGATAAAAGAAGTATAAAAAAATACTGTCAAAAAGCATGCTTGAGTGGATGTTTGAAGAAGTTTTTTTGCTAAGTATGTAAATTATTGAAATAAATTTTAGTGTAAAATTTGTGTTGCTGTTTTCCATTGTATGATACCTTAACACTCCACATTTGAAATAGTTTCCTAATGTTGCTTTCCTGGAGGAATGTAACTCAATTTCTTACCAGAAGACAAAATTGGCATTACAGTTGTGTCGGAAAGGGTTGTCATTTCTTGTCCAACAAGTGGTGAGCTTTCTCCTCCATCAAACATTCCAAAAACATTTACTTTATAGGTGGTACCAGCCCTAAAATGTTAAAGTATATAGCCTGTGAGAACCATAGGCTCAAGTGGTAGCACTTTTGTTTTGCTTTGTTAAAGACATTCATCTTGATTTATAAGCTTTCACTATGAAGAGTTTATAGTGTACAACATTATAAGAGAAGAAAAATAATTTCCGCCACTTTCTCACTTAGCTTATCCTGTGAGGCAGGTGTCAAGAGAAACTAGACAGCAAGCATTCCAGAGAACACTAGGAATTCACAGCACTGGTTTCTGTCTTGCCTTTCTAGCAGATGCAGAGTCTCTACCCTGCCTTTCAGCATGTCAGGAAAGGGTCAGACTCTTCATTCTTACTGTTTCTAAGCAATGGGCTTTAAGAAAATAATTGAAGTGCTGTACCTTGCAAGGTAACATAAGACAACGCCTCACACAATGCCTGACACATAGGAAGCTCAATACATTTTATCCTCCCTACTCCAGTAAAAGCAAATCACGAGCATTTTATACAGATTTCAATAGTCTTGAATGAATGATTGAAAAACAAACTTTCCAAAAGACTACACACAGTAGTTCATCCTTTTTACTGTAATGAATGTAGGGTGCTGTTCAAACTGAAACTTCCTTGTTTTTCACTGCACATCCTGGAGCTGGACCTTTCACGAGCCCAGCCTTGCCCTCTCCTGCCAGCTAGCACCCACGAGGTCCTGCCTTCTTTCTCCTGTATGGCATACTGGAGGGGGATTCACACTCAAAATTTCAGCATGAGTCCCTCAAACCTTGCCAAAAGGTACAGCAACCCCCACACTTCCACATGGCTACAATTTCGGTGACATTGTGTAATAAGAATGTTAATTTTTTAAAAGCAGGGTGTTATTGAAAACACCAATTCTGACCACTTAATAACAAACAAAAATTATTAAACATTATAAAAAAATCCTGCTCAGGCCTAAATTCTGTTGCTGACCCCTGGATCCTAACTTCAACTCCAGCAGCACCAAGCATAAGAAAACAGCTTTAGCTGATTTTAAATACTTTGCTGGCAAACAGACATATAAGTGATATTTGTGTAAAGCCTACTAATTTACATAAGCTATTCAACCTTTTAAACACATTAATTTCATCCTTTGAGACAAACGTAGTTAATTCCTACCTAAGTTCCTCCAAAACAACTGTGTTGTCATAGGGTCCAACCACTAACTCCCCCAGTCTTCGGTCATCCCCCGTAGGGTGGAATGTGACCTTATAACCCTTCACTTCCCCAGGGGCAGGCTCCCAAGTCACTCGGAAGCTTGACATGGTTGGGTCAGATGTTTTGAGGTTTCTGGGAGACTTAAATCGAGAAGCTGTAAAGACAAAAATATTTTTAAAATAATATCTATAAGACTAGGCTTTGGGGTTTCTTTTTTATTAGCCCCACAAAAATGCATATCCATAAAAAGGGTTTAAGTCTGGTAGCACAAAATAGCACGTTCCATAGAAGTCCTGATAACAGAATGCTAGCTAAATAGAAGTGTAAATAATTCCCACAATTCAGATTAGATTTGCATGATAACATTAATATGTAGAATCATTTTACCAGGAACTAGATTGGTAAAAATAATATGTTAATTAGACATTGTCTAATAATTATAATTTAACTTATTACAGAATCAGTTTTAAACATTTACAAATGAAGTGGACACACCAAAGTCATCTTTTAAAACATTACCTTCTCTCCCCCTCAAAACATAACTATTATTTCGTACCTGTTGTTCCTGATCCTTGCCTAAGCTTTCCTTCTCCCGTCTTGTAAATCGGAAGAACTGTGATGTCATATGTGGTCTGTGGCTGAAGTCGCTTTAACACTGTTGAAGTGACTGTGGGGGGCACCTTAGCAACCATTTGCCTCCCTCCCCCATGGGGGCGATAGACAACACGGTAGTTGACGACTTTCCCTGGAGCTGGTTTCCACGTAACTTTCATTGTGCTTTCTGTTTCTTCATCTACTTTCAGGGTTTTGGAATCTTGAGATACTGTGAGATAAAAGGAAGATTAAACTGTATACCATGTTGAAAAAAAATGTATGTTCACCTCTTCATTTATGTGAAAAGAAACTCTCTGTGGCTTCTTAAATATGTACACTGTTCCATTGCTTAGCACTGTAATCTCTCATAAATTCATGATGGCGTGTGAGCCTAATCTCATTGAGAGCTCAGCAAGATGTTTTCGTTTTATCTAGCTAATACTAAAAAATGGAAGTTCATATTGCAGAGATTTCCTATTTGCCTTCTAGAGACTTTAGTAAAGAAAACATCCATTTCCGGAGATAAGGTTTTAGAATTTTTATTATATTTCCATCTGTAAAGAATTTATCCAGTAATAATGCTGTGGAGAATACTAAAAATTATGAATTCAGGGTTGGACATTTTACTTGGACTTTTTCAGAAAAAGTTGCAATCCATAAATGACTAGCCAGAGTGACTGTAGTTAACACCATTCTTATGATTGCCATGCACATCTCAGACTATGAGCACAAAAGAATAGGAAACTAACACTTCAAAATATCTCAGGGGCTCTAAAGATAAACTGGTATATGCTGAGTATTTCAGAAAGCACTATCTGTAAATAGTGTTTGCCTAATATGTAATAATATGTAATTATTTATTAAATTCTCTTTTACTAATGTTTCACAATTATTAATAACTCTATATGAAACAAGTAACCAACATCCACAAATAACCTACAACATCCTATTTTTATACATAATTAGAGTTCATAAGCAGGACCATTTTATTCAGTTCAATAAACAATGTTCAAAAGAACATCAACATGTTCTACAGAAAAAGATTAAGCTAAACAAAATTCAAAATCAGCAAAGAATCTTCCTGATTGTAAGAAAAAATTGGCCGGGCGCGGTGGCTCAAGCCTGTAATCCCAGCACTTTGGGAGGCCGAGACGGGCGGATCACGAGGTCAGGAGATCGAGACCATCCTGGCTAACACAGTGAAACCCTGTCTCTACTAAAAATACAAAAACTAGCCGGGCGAGGTGGCGGGCGCCTGTAGTCCCAGCTACTCGGGAGCTGAGGCAGGAGAATGGCGTAAACCCGGGAGGCGGAGCTTGCAGTGAGCTGAGATCCGCCACTGCACTCCAGTCCGGGCGACAGAGCGAGACTCCGCCTCAAAAAAAAAAAAAAAAAAAAAAAAAGAAAAAATTTCACGTTCAAGTGGTCAAGAGCCATTTGAACAACTAAGAAGCCTGAAAAAAAAAAAAAAAACTAAGAAAAATAAAACACAATAATTTTCAGACACAATATCAGTTGGCACAGGACACTCATCCCTAAGAGAGATAAGGAACAAAGGGTAAGAGGTTCTGTGATTGCCCAGCTATTGCCTGGAATTTCCAGTCCCCAGTGAAAGAAAGGGGAATCCAGATGGAGCCTGGTGGCCTCCCTTAATTGTCAAGATGTTGTTGCAAGTATGGAGAGCCCAAAGCAAGCAGAACTTGAAGAATAGAGTACTGTGAATGAGAGAGTGCCACAGAGAAAATACTTGAGTCTTCAACCTAAGATAATCAGTGCATATGAGTGAGAAAAACCACCCACAACTAGGGAAAAAACCACCCCAAAGGAGCCCAGGGAACAATTTCTTGAGCTCACACAGGGTTAGAAATGTTTCCCCTACCCAGAAGAGAAAGCTTCACAACTCTAGGGACAACATGTAGGTATTTAATAGGTGGTTGTCTCAATAATGGGGCAAAATTAGTCCTAAACTAAAACAGTTTAAAAGCAAGTGTCAGATCAAACTATTTCCAAGTAACTTAACTGTATTCCAGAATAAAACTTAAGAATATTTATAAGAACATAAAAATATCTAGCACCCAAGCAAATAAAATTCACAAAATCTGACATCTAATAAAAGTTACAAAGCACGCCAAAAAGGAAAAACTTATGACCTGTATCATGGATTGAAGGTCTCCCACCACTAAATTCACATGTTGAAGTCTTAACCTTCAATGTGATGACATTTAAACATGAGGCCTTTGTGGAGGCAATTTGGGTTTAATAAGGCCATCAGAGTGAGGCCTTAATCTGATCGGCTTGGTGACTTTAAAAGAAAAAAAATGAGACACCAAAGAGTTCTGTCTCTCTCTTTCCACATTCACAGCCTGATAAAAGGCCATATGAGGACATAAAGAAAGGTAACCACCCACCTGGAAGAGAGCCCTCACCAGAAATCAAACCCTGCCAGACCTTAATCTTGAACTTTCCAGCCTCCAAAACTCTGAGAAAATAACTTTCTGTTGTTAAAGTCACTCAGTCAATAGTAATACCTTTTGTTATCGCAGTCCAAACTAAGACAACACATAATAAGAAGAAAAATCAATCAATAGAAGCAGAACTAGAAATGACATATATTACAGAATTTAAAAGGACGTTAAAAGTTATTATAACTATATTTCATATATAATAATGGTAGAAGAAAGATTAAGCATTTTAACTAGAGATATAGAACATATAAAAAAGACTCAAACATTTCTAGAGATAAAAATAATATCTGCCGGGCGCGGTGGCTCAAGCCTGTAATCCCAGCACTTTGGGAGGCCGAGACGGGCGGATCACGAGGTCAGGAGATCGAGACCATCCTGGCTAATATGGTGAAACCCCGTCTCTACTAAAAAATACAAAAAACTAGCCAGACGAGGTGGCGGTCGCCTGTAGTCCCAGCTACCCGGAAGGCTGAGGCAGGAGAATGGCGTAAACCCGGGAGGCGGAGCTTGCAGTGAGCTGAGATCCGGCCACTGCACTCCAGCCTGGGCGACAGAGCCGGACTCCGTCTCAAAAAAAAAAAGAAAATAATAATAATAATAATATCTAAAATGAAAAACACACAAGATAATATTTACAGCAGATTAGAAAATATAAAAAATGAATAGTGAACTTGATGGCATGATAATAGAACATGAAACACAAGGAAAGAAAAACAATTTTTTAATGAACAGAGCATCGGTGAACTGTGTGATAACTTCAAGCAGACTAATATATGTGTAGTTAATTGGAGTTCCCGAATAAACTGGGGATGTAATAAATAAAATATTTGAAAAACTAATGGGATGGACTTGTTCAAATTTTATAAAAACCATAAACTCATACATCCTAGAAGTTTAGTGAACCCTAAACACAAGAAACATAAAGAAACTATACCAAGACACATCATAATTAAATTGCTTAAAAATCAGTAATAAAAATCTTTAAAGAAGCCATATTTTTTTAAAAACACATAACATGTATAGAGGACAAAGATAAAAATGATAAAGTAGGTAAATTCAATATATGGTTATGATGGTTATGAATTATGCTTCTGAGAGATGAAAAAATATAATTTCAATCAAAATTATATTGGCTGCAATTTTTATTTTTGGATTTAAAGAAACTAAGAGAACTCTCAGTGAAGTCCATTATTTTCTGGAAATATTAAAATTTATTTAGATTAATTATCAATTTGCTGTTATTATTCTCCAGGTAAGTGAAATATTAAAAGGAAAAAAGTTTATATATATATAAATATATATTATTATATAAATATATATATATGATATAAACATATATTTATGTATTTCCAAACAAAAAAATCTAAAGACTTTACCTGGAGTTCTGAAAATGGTACAAGAAAGAATAGTATATAGAAAAATAATCTATTTGGATTATTATCATCACTAGTTGTCACAAATATCAAATAAATTGATGGGTGTCTAACAGTTTTCTAGAAGGGGTTGTGCTACAGTACGTTTTCTCATCTTTTGTTTCATCTCTTAAATTTTTACTCAGTGGAACAAGACATTGTCTCTCTTACAAAGTTTTTAAACCAATTTCACACAACTCAGAATTTAGAAAAATAAAAAGTTAAATTTTATGAATGCTGATTTAAAAAGAAACAAGTTTCAAAAAAATGGGATACCAAGCTTTAACATGCTTCAAAATTTAAACATGTTAATAACAGCCAAAAGTGATATGTCATACCTTGATATGCCTTAATGACCTCACTTATATTCCTGCTTTTTAATTAACTCTTTAAAATGAAGAAACTGAAATGAAATACAATACAGCATATCTCATCCTAGTTTTAATGGTAAACTGGATTTTAGGGAGAAAAAAAAAAACAAATCCTTGTTGGTTTCCCATAACCAAAGAGTAAGAATTTTTACATCATTGATTGGATACCACACGCCATTAAATGCTGTTACACCCTCTCACATTGTAAGTTCTTTTCATGTGTTAGTAACTATCATGAGAAACTTTCAAACACCCACTGTACCACTGCTAAGCCAGCTGCCATAAATTAGAAGGGCAACAGAAAGTGTCCCTTCTGCTGGCTTTCTAACCCCAATTCATGGTTTTCATTTACCAGTGTGTTCATTTCATTGTATCAACAGTCTGCATACCATGTCCCAGAGTTTCAGGTGAAAGCAATCTTAACAAATATACAAGAAAAAAACAAACAACCCCATCAAAAAGTGGGGAAAGGATATGAACAGACATTTCTCAAAAGAAGACATCCATACAGCCAACAGACACATGAAAAAATGCTCGTCATCACTCGCCATCAGAGAAATGCAAATCAAAACCACAATGAGATACCATCTCACACCAGTTAGAATGGCAATCATTAAGAAGTCAGGAAACAATAGATGTTGGAGAGGATGTGGAGAAATAGGAACACTTTTACACTGTTGGTGGGATTGTAAACTAGTTCAACCATTATGGAAAACAGTATGGCGATTCCTCAAGGATCTAGAACTAGATGTACCATATGACCCAGCCATCCCACTACTGGGTATATACCCAAAGGATTATAAATTACTCTACTACAAAGACACATGCACACGTATGTTTATTGCGGCACTATTCACAATAGCAAAGACTTGGAATCAACCCAATGTCCATCAGTGACAGACTGGATTAAGAAAATGTGGCACATATACACCATGGAATACTATGCAGCCATCAAAAAGGATGAGTTTGCATCCTTTGTAGGGACATGGATGCAGCTGGAAACCATCATTCTTAGCAAACTATCACAAGAAGAGAAAACCAAACACCGCATGTTCTCACTCATAGGTGGGAACTGAACAATGAGATCACTTGGACTCGGGAAGGGGAACATCACACACTGGGGCCTATCAGGGGGAGGGGGGAGGAGGGAGGGATTGCATTGGGGAGTTATACATGATATAAACGTTATGCACATGTACCCTAGAACTTAAAGTATAATTAAAAAAAAAAAAAAAAAAAAAGACGTTCCCAGAATGCCCTCTTGGAAGCATATGTGAAACTCTAGGAGCGTAGGCTAGGGGTTCTGCTGAGTTATCCACACCTTAGGATTCCTCTACCACCTAAACAGCAGATCTCACTCAGATTTCTGAAAATACTTTCTAACAACAACAAAATGATGGTAGAACAAAGAAAAGTCCATGACTTCTTTCTTATTTACTTAGACATTTCAGCAGTTTTCACATACAGTTGCCCTTTGGTATCCATGGGAGATTGGTTTCAGGATCTCCCATAGAAACCAAAATCCTCACATGCTCAAGTTCTTGATGTAAAACGGTGTAGTATTCACACAAACCTATGCACATCCTCCCTAATACAGTAAGTCCTCACCTAATGTTGTTAAATAATTTCTTGGAAACTGCAACTTTGAACAACTGACATAGGAAACCAATTTTCCAGAGGTTAATTGATATAAACAAGAGTTAAGTTCCTACATCATATTTCTGATCACAAAAAATCACCAAACTTCTCAATAAAAAACAAAACACTTCTCATATGAAACACTGATGCATGTGTGAGCTCTATATACATTTCAGAAAGACAAATGAAAACCAGTAACATAATTATTCACCCATTTATTCCAGTTAAGGATCACAGTGGACACAGCCTGTCCAAGTAGCTCAGGGCGAAAGGGAGAACCCCCATCCTAGGCACCTAGACACACACCCACACTTACTCAGACTGGGACCATGTGGACGTGCCAGTTCACCTAACGTGATGTGGCAGGTAACTAGAGTACCTGGAGGAAACCCACATAGACATGGAGAAGATGTGCAAACTCCACACAGATAGTGACCCACACCAGGAGTCAATTCTTTTTTCTCATCAATGTTATATTATTCAAGAACCTGCTGAACTTTAAATCATCTCTAGATTACTTATAATACAATGTAAATGTCATACAATGATTATACTATATATTTATTAGCATTATTATTTATTGTTGTGTTGTTATTTCTTAATGCTTTTTAAAAAATATAGTCTATCAGCACTTGGTTACTTTTGCACATGTGGAACCTAAGAATATGGAGGGACAACCGTGACCTAAAAATGAACATTTCATCCTGCCAAGCCTGCTCCTTCTTCAAAAGAGGCTTCCCACAGCCAGTATCATACTGAATAGGCAAAAACTGGAAGCATTCCCTTTGAAAACCGGCACAAGACAAGGATGTCCTCTCTCACTACTCCTATTCAACACAGTATTGGAAGTTCTGGCCAGGGTAATAAGGCAAGAGAAAGAAATAAAGGGTATTCAATTAGGAAAAGAGGAAGTCAAATTGTCTCTGTCTGCAGATGACAAGATTGTATATTTAGAAAAACCCATCGTCTCAGCCCAAAATCTCCTTAAGCCGATAAGCAACTTCAGCAGTCTCAGGATACAAAATCAATATGCAAAAATCACAAGCATACCTCTATACCAATAACAGACAAAGAGCCAAATCATGAGTGAACGCCCATTCATAATTGCTACAAAGAGAATAAAACACCTAGGAATACAACTTACAAGGGATGTGAAGGACCTCTTCAAGAAGAACTACAAACCACTGCTCAGGGAAATAAGAGAGAACACAAACAAATGGAAAAACATTCCATGCTTGTAGATAGGAAGAATAAATATTGTCAAAATGGCCATACTGCCCAAAGTAATTTATAGATTTAATGCTATCCTGATCAAGCTATCATTGACTTTCTTCACAGAATTAGAAAAAAACTTTAGATTTCATATGGAACCAAAAAAGAGCCCGTATAGCCAAGACAATCCTACCCACAAAGAACAAAGCCGGAGGCATCACACTACCTGAATTCAAACTATACTACAAGGCTACAGTAACAAAAACAGCATAGTACTGGTACCACAAACTTAAAGTATAATAAATAGACCAATGGAACAGAACAGAGGCCTCAGAAATAACACCACACATCTATAACCATCTGATCTTTGACAAAATTGACAAAAACAAGAAATGGGGAAAGGATTCTCTATTTAATATATGGTGTTGGGAAAACTGGCTACCCATATGCAGAAAGCTGAGACTGGATCCCTTCCTTACACCTTATACAAAAATTAACTCAAGATAGATTAAAGACTTAAATGTAAGACCTAAAACCATAAAAACCCTAGAAGAAAACCTATGCAATATCATTTAGGACATAGGAATAGGCAAAGGCTTCATGACTAAAACACCAAAAGCAATGGCAACAAAAGCCAAAATTGACAAATGGGATCTGATTAAACTAAAGAGCTTCTGCACAGCAAAAGAAACTATCATCAGAGTGAACAGGCAACCTACAGAATGGGAAAAAATTTTTGCAATCTATCCATCTGACAAAGGGCTAATATCCAGAATCTACAAAGAACTTAAACAGATTTACAAGATAAAACCAAAAAACCCCATCAAAAATTTGGCGAAGGATGTGAATTGACACTTCTTAAAAGAAGACGTTTATGCAGCCGACAAACATATGAAAAAAAGCTCATCATGACTGGTCATTAGAGAAATACAAACCAAAACCACAATGAGATACCAGGTCACACCAGTTAGAATGGCAATCATTATAAAGCCAGGAAACAACAGATGCTGGAGAGGATGTGAAGAAATAGGAATGCTTTTACACTGCTGGTAGGAGTGTAAATTAGTTCAACCAGTGTGGAAGACAGTGTGGTGATTCCTCAAGGATCTAGAACTAGAAATACCATTTGACCCAGCAATTCCATTACTAGATATATACCCAAAGGATTATAAATCATTCTACTATAAATCCACATGCACACCTATGTTTATTGTGGCACTGTTCACAATAGCAAAGACTTAGAACCAACCCAAATGCCCACCAATAACAGACTGGATAAAGAAAATGTGGCACATATACATCATGGAATACTACATAGCCATAAAAAAGGATGTCCTTTGCAAGAACACGGATCATGCTGAAAACCATCATTCTCAGCAAACTAACACAAGAACAGAAAATCAAACACCGCATGTTCTCACTCATAAGTAGGACTTGAACAATGAGAACACATGGACACAGGGAAGGGAACATTACACACTGTGGCCTGTAGTGGAGTAGGGAGCTAGGGGAGGGATAGCATTAGGAGAGATATCTAATGTAGATGATGGGTTGATGGGTGCAACAAACCACCATGGCACATGTATACCTGTGTAACAAACCTGCACGATCTGCGCGTGTACCCCAGAACTTAAAGTATAATTTTAAAAAAGTTAACTTGGGAAAAAAAATAGGCCTTTCTGTTCATCAATGTTTAAATCAACCAATTAGCCAAGAAATATCGAAAATTTCTTAGATGCTCATCTTCTGAGATACAGAGATTTATTTAGTTTCTGCCACCATATTTGCTTTCGGCGACAACACATCTCTTGTAGATATTTTAAATTCCAAATAATTATTTGAAGCCTCCAACTTTTTGGAAAAAGACAAAATGGAGGATAATTTTTGGAGAAAAAATCCCTCTAAATACATACACTTTTATAATTTCTCAGCCACATGAACTGTATCTTTACTCCTACAAATAAATTCAGCTCTATGTGTCATATGTGACCTAAGTTTACAATACAGCTTCTCTTTACAAGTGAATTTCCTCAAAAATAGAGAATGAATTTCTACCACGTTCTTAAACTACATCAGCCAATATATTCCAGACACAAGATTTTATTTACTACCAATCATGTGAATATCTAAAAACTATGTCTTCTCACATATTTAAATTTCCTGTAAAGAAGTTGATTTTTTTAAATCTGGTGAATTAAGATACAAATTTAAACTTGAACATCCAACTGAGCTTGCAAATGATAAAAAGAAAATGAACTTAGACACAAAGAGTTTAGTTTAGGACAACTTAAAATCAGGATATAGGACTTAACTGAAATTTCTCATGGCACTTCTCCCTCTCTCTTCCTTTGCCAGAAAAATCACCAAATTCCTCTACTTCTTTTTTATAGAAGGAAATGCATGAATGCCCATTCTTTCTCCTTTTCCTAAAACCTTCCCAAAACAAAAGGTTTAAAGTTTTCTCCTACAAATGCTTAGAAATGCCCATGCTTAACAAATGACATTTGGTTTGGTTTCGTTTGGTTTCAATTGTTTATTTTTAATAGATTTTATATTGTTCTAGAGCAGTTTTGGCACAGAGATTGAGCAGAAGGTACAGAGATTTCTCATGTACCCTTTCCCACCTCCACACATGCACAGCCTCCCCCATTATCAACATCCTTCACCAAAGTGGTACATTTGTTACAACTGTTGAACCTACACTGACACATCATTATCACTCAAACAAATAAGCTTTCAGGAAAGTGAATTAAGATATCCTGACACATCCTTCACCAGCCAGGTGATTATGATAGGTCATTCATAATTATTTACAAAAAAAAAGAATATTAGTGAGATTGAGGTAAATCTCAGCCACCAGAAAATTGAATGGACTTTTGATTTGACCTTACCAAATATAATAGGAATAAAGTAAAAAAAAAGAGAGAGAAAAAAGAAAGAAAGAAAAACTAAGTTAAGTCTTGGTTGTATGATAATCATAGTTTCAATATCCACCCATCATTTATCAATCATCTCTAAGTGGCTAGGTACTATGCTGACCGCTTTGTATATTGTTATTTTATACAATCCTCACAACTCTAAGAGACAAGATTTATTATCTGCATTCTACCGATTAGGAAACTGAGGCTCAAAGAAGGTTAAGTAACTTGACAAAAATCATGCAGCTTTACAAATGTGGCTGAATTCTCTTCACTTCATAGCTTCTGGTCTTTTTAGTAGTTGGATATTCTACTAAGTCAATCACTGCACCAGAAAAAAAAGACAAATATAGGTAGTGGAAAGAGATTTGATATTTCCAAATTTGATATATTTTTAGATACCTACTCGGAATTAAAGCCAAATTCTTTAAAGATCCTAATTCCTCAGACTTCATTTATTATGTAAAGAAAAAAAATTCAAGTGATTAAACTGCATTGTCACTTGAACTGATAACTATTGGGTAGCACCAACACACACCCAAACACACCCATAATGTTACCTACATTCAGTTGTGGCATCTCCAGTCAAAGGTTCTCCTTCTCCACTGCTGTAAGTGGCAAATATTGAAATTCTGTATTTGGTCTCTGGCTGCAGATTTTCTATCATAGTATGGATTGCATCTTCAGGAAGATTTTTCTCTCCAGTGTCAACATCATCATAAAGTGATTTCCATGAGACCCTGTAACCGCGAACCATTCCTGGAGCAGATGTCCAATAAGCCCCAATTGATGTGTCAGTGATGTCTTTAGTAACTAAATCTCGAGGAGAACCGCGTTCTAGAACAGAAATTAAAAGGGAATCTTTTTTAAAAACGTCTAGTAGGTATTTACGTATTAATATTCATTGATCCTGGTAGAGATTCTGACTTGCTGGACTCACATTCAATTTGTCTAAAATTGCCCATTTCTTCTTTCTGAGTTGTCCATCCTATTCTGTCAGTGGAATAGATTGATGCAATAAAACTGTAGAATTATATTTGATTCCTACCTCTTAGCCTTGCCGCCATATGCCTAGTGAGATAATCTTATCCTTCAGGACAAGTTTGACATCCAAATTTGAGGGAGTATTTGTCGTTAAAAAAAAAGTTCCAAAGGAAAAAAACTGTATCTAAGTCCCAGAATTTTATCACATTTTAGTTGGCCTTGTGGCATGGCCCACTGTTCACAAAGATCTTTACTTCGTTATCATGATCTTTTCCTCTCTGATCTAATTTAAATAAACTCATTTTCAATGCATGATTTACAACAACTGCAACAATCTCATATCACTTACAAAACTTAATTTCAACAACTGTTTCTTGGTGAAACTTGTATTTGCTCATGAAGTTTAAAAAGTAGCAGTGCAAACTTTCAATATAGCTTAACCCTAACAAAACTAAAAACAACCAATTCTTCTGGAAAACTTAAAAGTGATTAGTCAACAAAATAAAACATACCACTTGTTCTAGCTGATCAAAAATGTCTGCTACTAAATTTTGGTTCTTTCATTCAAAAAACATACAACCCAAGTGGAAAAATATGGAAACCTCAACTTAATAGGAGGCACAGATATCTTTCAATACAACCCTCACTCTCCATATTTTAGATGTAAGATAAATATACAGGTCGCTTTATATTGGCTACCCTTACTAGGCTTTATGCCACAGTATGACATAAATACAAAACTCTCTGCTTCCCAGCATACGCCTTACCAGTAATTGTTGCAAGTTCATGCAAATGATATATATTGCTCTTAAAAGAATTTTAAAAACTATTATTTTACTTAACTCAAAGAGTAAAAATGAATATCTTAAAAGCAGTCATAATTTAACAATTAAATTTCAATGCAAAAAGTAAAGGTAACAATGAATGAAAAAGAAATCTAGGTGGACAAAAACATATCATATATGCTTGGATTTAGAGGGGAAAAAATAAATGAAACAGAAGCTGGGCAGCCTACCAGACCCCAAGCCCAAATGGAAAATTCTAACTCCATTAAAAATAACTTTAACTGCTGACAGCACATCTCATCCCTGGAAGGAAATTAGTTACATATTTCACTGCAACAAAGAATACTTATTTTTAAGAGCACATTGAATTTTTTCCCTCAGCTCTTGAGGCTAATTCCCATTTGAAAGTCTTCTTTAGGTGTCTTTACTATGTAAATGGTCATATACCTTTATATTTTCTCTACTTGGAATATAAAAGTACAATTTTAAACTGTTTGTTTTATTTGGTTTGGTTGTGGGTTTCTTTGTTTTGTTTTTTATCTGTTTTGATAATCAATATCCCAACAACTAGTCTGTAAGTTTTAAACGTACAGCACGTTTTTCGTTTGCTTGATATACACCATTTTCAATATGTGCCTTTTCTTCTAAATTTCCTCAATTGTAGTCAGGAACAACTGTTGTGAAATGACCTTGCTTGAAAGCAATTTTGCATTTAAATGAGCTGCATTAATGACGTTTCAAAAAAGTATCAGACAAATAAGGTTAACTAGAATGTGGGAATCATCTTTCCAATTAACACTGGGGTAATTTTAAAACAATTTCAACTTTTATTTTTCCCAAAGATTTTGCTTCTCAACCTATTTTTCTTTCTACAGCACTAAATTTGTGACATTGTTTATTTCCATGACAACAGACATCAATCTCATAAACACAAGCTAATGATTTCACTGTGAGAAAAATAATAGGAAGAGAATTGTGGTTGAAGCAAAAATACATTCACAAAGATATTTCTGGGCTTAAAACAAAAGGATCTAAGATCACAAGACTTGTCTCCCTATGGATTTTAATCAACTATTTTAACACTCTCAAGACTTGTAAATCTAGAACAAAATACTAGTAAAATGCAATGAAGACTTTTCCCAAGGTTTATCGATGTTCTGAAAATAATCTACAACAGCAATTTTTAAGATGCAAATTAAAAATCAACTAAAGAATATTTATAAGCTCTAATTAATGGCATGACAACACTATTTTGAGTGAACACTGAATAAGTTCTCAGTCTCAGAAAAAACTCACTAAAAATTGTAGTTTCTGTCTGTGGTATATAAAGGCAGGCACTGTCACTACAACATTCCATGTTAGTGACACAGCAACATAGACTCCAAAGAAAGGAGAAAGATAGTTCAATCCAGACACCACAATTGAGAAGATAAGCTGCTTCATATGGGTTTCTTACATGTCAGTCAGTCAGTTTGATAAGAATATTCCTAAATATTAAATCCATACTGCTCCCCAAACACATTGATAATTTTTTTTAGGGAGGAGGGCTGACTATTCTATCTGTTACGTTACAACCAAGAATTTTGAGAACAAGTTGTACTCATGACAAGTAAATGTATAGCCCTTGAATTTTTAAAACATGAGACCTTGGTTTGGCCAAACATTATATTACCAAAAAATGAAGCAAGTGGATTGCGCCCTGTGGTACAGCTGGCAGGATGGAAACTGGCAAGTGGCCGAACTTGTCTTGGGGCCAGGTGTGCAACCATCTGAGCAGGTCATCAACAGGCTATGTCACCTCCTGGGGCCTTGGGGCCCACAGCAGCAAAATAACTGGACTGGACTTGAATCGATAAACAGAATTGCCTGAAAAACCAAAGGCTGGACCCTACCCAAATCAATTAGATTGGAATACTTGGGGATGCACGTAAGTACTGGTGCTTTCTAAACATCTTTTAAATCTGCCCTGTGATTCCAAAACCTCTACAATTCTTTATTCTTTCCCCCTTTTTGCTCTTCTTTCTACTTCTCCTCTCTGAGGTCTAGAGAAGCATTTATTAGGGAGGTGTGCTGGGTCAGTGTGGGAAGGAACCTCAAATCTGCTTTCACATAGAAACGGTGCTCCTTCAAAATAAAGACAGGTATGGTGAAAGTAAACTGGTCAAAATCATTACACACATGATGCTCTATAGGACTGCTGGGTGGTTTGTATTTTGTGTGGTTATATTGCCATGTACAGAAAATCACTGCTTTAGGTGGAAAAATAATATCAAGGCTGACCCTCAGAGAACAGAGGAGATGATTTAAGCTTTTCATCACATCTCCATGGACACATGTGGGATGTTCACTGCTCTCTTCTCCCCTTCATCTTATCTCAACAGGAAATGGCTCTGAACACACACATGCCTCTTATTTAAGAGCTGAGCACATTTTCACATGAATGAATTCCTAAGTGTTACCTAGCAAGGCATTTACTTGGTTCAATACATTGTCATTTTTGTCCTGAATCTAAGGAGCTCCAGACATCAGTAACTACAGGAAGAAATTATCTGACTTGTTTTGGTTTAGTTTGGTTATACTGGGTTTAGGCAAGAGTCTCTTTTTAGAGTACCTAAGAGGGAATAGGAAAGAGAGAGTGAGAAGTAAAGATGTGAGAAGACCAGTCTGTAGGCCATCTCCAGGAGAGGTTACTGCTCCTCAAAAGGAGAAAGCATAGAAACAGTGGCAGTGAACAGAAAGCAACCCTAGTAGACGTTTTGCCATGTAGTCACTACCTTTCCCTGAACCTAGATCTACTTTTGCTCTAGCAGAGGCTCCCTCCCTTCTGAGGTCCTCCTCTTTCTTCTGTGCCCCAAGGTTTACAAATATGTGTGTTATGGTGCTGGGATTTGTTTAGGGTTTTTTTGAATAATATTTAGTCTCATACTACTTGCCCTCTTCTGTTCTGGATATATGCCTGTGCTCTCTCTATTAATTTTATCTCTGGTAATAGAAATTCTGGCAATCATTTCAAACAAGTCATCATCTATAATGATGATATTCCTTTATTTCCATTCCTTTGATTCTATCTTGACAGTTTCCCTTACACCTTATTCTTCCTAGCATAGTACCAGTATAGGTATAAATGTCATAGTTTAAAGGTATAAAACTCTATCAGGTTTTGAAATTTGGCTACTCAGCATTTCTGTCCTTATTATAAAGCTTAGTTACATATATTCAAAAGTCATTTTTCTAGTGTGTGCTTGCATGTGTCTCTGTGCTGCTGCTGTGGGAAGTCATTCAGACAGGTCTACTTCTCATGATCTGAACATCCTGAAGGAGTTGATTCCTACACTGCTTTTTTCCACATACCAAGCCAAAGAAATAATGCCTCATTTAAGTAACTTTCCTATGTTTCCTTATCCCTTTTCCATTTTCTTTCTGAAAAGCAAATTATCATCCAATTCAAATATAATTATAACACAAATTAGCCAATGATACATGAAAAATTAATCATCATGAAATAAAACTGTATTTCATCTTATAGATTGTTCCAGCCAGCTTTCATTGAGCTTCATATACCACTTTCAAAAATAGAAGTCAAATTGAAAATGTAATGTAAACTCTCTTCTAAATCAATTTGTCTTTTCCGTTAGAGCTCAGCTCAAAAGTCATCCAACTTTCCATAGCAATACAGAAGATCTGCTTCTGGATAATGTTCGTGTGGAAATACATTTGATTTACAACCAATGAATCAGAGCCACCATTCCAAAGGACAAAGTTCACTATTGATAAGTTAACTCAGCTACTTTAAGCTATACACAGTTTTTAAAAACATCTTAGCAATTAAATCACCATTCAACTTCAAAGTCGGCTTGAGCAAAAAAGTGTTTCTTCCATAATTATTACCTCTCCACATTGACTTCAATTTTTATCTGACAAGCAATTAATTCACAGGAAAAGGAAATAGAAATTACTGTTTGGTGACTGTGCTAAAGTTCCCTGGCAACATCAGCGTTATTTTACCCAGAATGTATGATTTTTCAAATTATGAGACAGCAGTAAATCAGTGAAAACACAGAGGCCTTGTTTAGTCCATCTTTAAGGGCCTCATGTTACTCAACATCATGCGGAATTCCTGAGATGTGCTAAAAACCTCATTGTAACAAAATGTCAACTGAATACACTTGGTTTGATCTGTAGGAAGCCATTCATATCTAGGACGTTGGCAGGTTGCTACAGCAACTGAAACAAAGGAAATTCTAAAAAGTCATATTTTCTGTAGCCAAAAAACAACGCTCAAAAATTTAACAAGAAAACATATTATTATCAAACTGAAATTCTCATTCATTTGTGGTAAATCTCTGAATTAAAATGGGCATTATTTATTGAGAGATTTATAAAAACAGATTTTCCTCCAAGTACTAACAGCAGCAATTAAAGGTTCTTTCAAGACTTGAAGTGCGATTATATATACAGTAGTGTTTTTGTAATTATACTCTCTAACTGCTCTAACAACAACAACAACGGGGGGAAAAAACAATGTAAATCAAACCTAATGATGTGTGCTCACATTCCTCTGAAGTTTGGATCTGAAATAGTAATAAACTCTGCCTTTGTGACTCTATTGCCTATAGTACTACAGCCAACCATGAACTTCCCCAATGCCAATGCTAATAAATCTCTCTTCCACCAACAGGGGAATTTTCTGATCATTGGCTGCATTTCAAAAAAAGTACTAGGAAACAGATTCAAGTTAGGGATGGTTGTAGACCACACTACATATTTTTTTAAATACAAAACAACAACAACTTTCTTTCCTTTTGAATTGAGAGTCATAATGCATTTGAGGTAATCTATAAGATGTCCAACCTACAGAATGCTCTTGCCGGCTGACACCATGCCTCTGGATAAAGGAAACATTCCTTCAAGTTCTGCTCTTACCACCTCCTCTCCCAAGAGAAAAACAGATTACAAAAACAGCAGCCCTCAAAAGCAGTTGCCTGGCTCTGTTTCTGGGCTTTCCACTCCCTGCATTTACCATCATATCCTATTCCTGTATATGGTATGTGGATTTGGCTGAGTTAATACAATAAAATGAAATGGAATAACCAGGGGCAAAAATCTTCTATTACTTTCATTTAGTCACAACTATGCTTTCACATATTTGTCAAGTTTACCACACATAATGCAATGGGATAAATATGTTAACAAAATCAGGCTGGAGGCCCTTTCGTTAATCCTTCACTGCAGTAAAGCACTTTAGCGTAAATGAACAAAATGTCTGTTGTAAATTATTATAATTTAGTTAGGAATTAACTGTATTTTTTAAGCAAACTTGCAAATTATCTAGCTTTCCTTCTCAGGAAATAGAAAACAATAGCTTTTAAAATTTATTTTACTATCTATGTATTTCCCTTAGAGATTGTTTCTGATCAAAGACACATGCGTGTGTGTACATTCACACATGCGTACAAGTTGATAGATTTTCGATACCACTTGCGAAGAGCTATAATATTATAAACAATTTATACATCTGGCTTACAAAAATCACAGCCTAGTAGAATGTGCTTCCTGTAAAATTAAAAAGTACATTTTTTTAAATGCAATTTTTAATATATTATTCTTGGCAAAAAATGCCTTAATTTTTAGAATTGAGAAGATTTTTACTGAGTATAAATATATTTTTAAAAGCAAGAAAGCACAAATGAATATGAGAAGGTTAAAAGGCACAACCAGAAGAAAAACTATTAAATTATTTCCAAGATACTCCTTATAAAGAAGAAATGTTCACAAATACAATCTATATCTATCCTGTAAAAAATAAAGAGTGAAAGTTTGTCCTCCAAAAATATCTTATGAACAACCTATGCTAAAAGCTCGTTGAAAGCATATGGAGAAACAGAACTTCAAAAGGTCCAAAGAAAAGGACAAATTTCTCCAAAATTCTGGATGTTGCCCCAGATTGTAAAGATCACCTGCTTTTGTTGTTTGGATTATGTCTGTGTACTTAAGGCAATTTCTGTTTCTACTATTTTTTCCAAAACTTTTGTGTCACCAATTATATTTGAAATACTAAAGCTATACAGTTGACAACATGGGTTTACACTGTGAGGGTCCACTTACATGCAGATTTATTTCAAGCAAATGCAGACAAAAAATACAATATTCACAGGATGCAAAACCCATCTATATGCAGAGGCCGACTTTTCACGTATACTGCTTCCCTAGGCCCGACTGTAGGACTTGAGTATGAGAGGACTTTGGTATATGCAGGGGATTTTGGTATATGCAGGGGTCTTGGAACCAATCCACCCCAACCCCCAATCCTGAATATACCAAGAGGCTTTTAGATATCAGATCTAAAGTTAATAAGCTATGTCCTCTTGATGAATTTTGTAGACACATAGTATTTCACAGTTTCCAATGAGTTTCACTTACATTCTCCCATTTGATCTCAACAATAACTCTAGGAGGAAAGAGGGAGGATAATCATCCCTTCTTTATAGATGAATAAACTAAGGCCCAGAGGGGTTAAGGTTTACTCCAGGTCACACAGCTAAGTAGTACAACCAGGTCTCTTTTAGTTGTAAGTACTTTACACACTGGTACCTAATCTTTCATTTAAATCTTTTTCTAGAAACAGATTTCATGGACTATGGAAATTTAACTCTTGATCACTATTATTATTATTATTATTATTATTATTATTATTATTTGAGATGGAGTTTCATTCTTATTGCCCAGCCTGGAGTGCAATGGTACAATCTCAGCTCACTGCAACCTCCTCCTCTCGAGTTCAAGCGACTCTCCTGCCTCAGCTTCCGAAGTGGCTGGGATTACAGGCATGTGCCACCATGCACAGCTGATTTTTGTATTTAGTAGAGACAGGGTTTTACCATGTTGGCCAGGCTGGTCTCGAACTCCTGACCTCAGGTGATCCACCCGCCTCGGTCTCCCAAAGTCCTGGGATTACAGGCATGAGTCACCGTGCCTGGCCGATCACTACTATTTTGATTAGTATTTTTAAATTATTTGTTTTTCTTTCTTAAGTCTTGAAGTTTCTAAGAACTGCCTATTGTATGTCCTATCTCACTAATTACAATATCTACAACCTTCCAAGCTCCTGGATCCAACAGCTTTGATGGATATTTTGCTTAGTCACTGTGATTTCATATTAGAAGATACTTCAGATTCATTTTCTTCCTATAATCATTTAAAATAAGTCATATAAAATATAATGATAAAGAGAAGGAAAGCTATTGCTGATAGTCCATGTAGGCCCCCAACTATAGGACTGAGTCAACATCATGGGATTTTTAGCATTACAATCCATTCTTATTGCAGTTCAATTAGATGTGTATTTTCTCTCCCTTACATTATTCATGTAGTAGCTGTGTTAAGTTAAACCTAAGCTGTGATTATATCTCAAAAGATCCTAAAAAATGTAAAGCTCTCTGACAATTAACTCTAAAGAGCCAAGGAATCCGCTCCAGTATTGCTGATGTTTCTTACTAAGTACTTTATCGCAATCACTTTGAACATTTAATACAGAACAGAATTTCAGAAATTATGTAGAAAACAAATAGAAATTTGGGTTCTTATATTTCTTGAGCTTTTATGCATGGTGAATGAAAAGAGCACTTGAATGGAAGTCAGAAAATGGTTCCTATCTGGACCAGAAAGATAGAACTACCTGCATAAACTTGGGCAATCCAAATCTTTTTACATAGGTGTTTCCCAAGGTCCCTTCCCACTCTGAATGTCATACACCTATTCTCCTTTTAACCAATCCATGGAATTATAAACACATTTCTTTGGCCTTATTATGCATCCAGCTCCCCAAGGCACTTCTTAATCAAGTTTAATTTTTTCAGCTGCTTACATTCTACATCTCTGAATAAAGACAGCTTTATGGTTATTTATTTTTCAATATACATTCTTTTTAAGAGAAAGGATTGCACACTTCTGGATTCATTCTCTGAAAACATTTTAAGCTTCCTAGAGGCAGCACCACAAACAAGTTCCTAGATTTTCAGAAAATATGATGGTAATTACCTTCAAGTGTTGTTCCTTCACCAAAGAGGGCATCTCCAGCCCCAGACGCATATAAGGCTGTCACAGATAAGGCGTATTGTGTCCCTTCCTTCAATCCCCGCAGCACCGTATTGGTTGTATCTCCCCTCACAGTGACCTCTTGAGTTTCACCCCCTGCCGCTGGGGTATATGTGACGAGATACTGTTTCACTTTTCCTGGTGCCCCACTCCAAGATAATTTCATAGTAGACGTCGTAGGGTCAGAAACTCTTAAGTCTCTTGGATTCCCTCTAACTTCATTAAAAAATGACAACATCATCAAAACCCATTATTTAATAAAATGACTTGAAAAACATTTTGTTATTTTACATATGCATGTGCACTACAACAAATTTATATCCTGGGTGAGACTATGACAATTTTAACTGTTTACTAGCCAACAAAGCTTAAGCATCTCTAAATCAGACCCTATATGTTAGTAGAAACAAGAGGAAAGATATCCAGTCCCTTTTCTGTGTTTACAAAGGTTAAAATCTTCCAAGTAAAATCTTTCATGTTAGGATATTTCTTATGATAGTTTCCTTGTATTTCCTTAAAAGTGGAAGAAAACACTATAAAATGTATACACGTTGATTAGTATTACAATGCAGACTTTAATTCCTTTAACTTCAGCAAAAACAGTTAATCAGTGTAATGCCATGAACATCGAAAGGTAACACCCAGGAACTAATTCTGATATAATAAAAATGATAAATTATAAACATAAGGCTGTCCCTAGAGGGAAAAAAAGTAAGAGAAAAAAACAGCTTAGTGAGACCCAGCCTTGGGTACAAATCCCCAGGGACCACCCATCTTTTTGTAGCTGTGATGTCTGCTATTTCATGACTTTCCTTGTAGATTGGTCATGTCCTCTTTGAAGGTTCCTAAGGAACCCAGTCCTACGTCACTCTCCACTGAGCATATAAAAGCCAGCCAGTTTTACTCCAGAAAATAGAAAGATGAAAGGTCACATTATGGTGCCCAGCACAAAGAGCCCTAGACTCTCAGCAAGAGAGAAAAACAATGAAGTAGTCACACTTCACCAATGGAAGACAGGAGGAAGAAAGCAGGTAAAAGAGAAAGCCTCTGTAGCAGAACAGACTATTGAGTTAGGCTGCAGGGGGAAGAGAGGAGAGTGAAGCAGTGAAAGGAGGGAAAGAGATGCAGTGGGAGGAGGGAGAGAGATGCAGTGGGAGGGAGGGAGAGAGATGCAAAGGGAGGAGGGAGAGGGATGCAGTGGGAGGGAGGGAGAGGGATGCAGTGGGAGGAGGGAGAGGGATGCAGTGGGAGGAGGGAGAGGGATGCAGTGGGAGGGAGGGTGAGAGATGCAGTGGGAGGAGGGAGAATGATGCCATGGTAGGAGGGAGAGAGATGCAGTGGGAGGGAGGCAGAGAGATGCAGTGCAAGGAGGGAGAGAGATGCAGTGGGAGGGAGGGAGAGGGATGCAGTGGGAGGAGGGAGAGGGATGCAATGGGAGGAGGGAAAGGGATGCAGTGGGAGGGAGGGAGAGAGATGCAGTGGGAGGAGGGAGAGGGATGCAGTGGGAAGGAGGGTGAGAGATGCAATGGGAGGAGGGAGAGGGATGCCATGGGAGGAGGGAGAGAGATGCAGTGGGAGGGAGGGAGAGAGATACAGTGCCAGGAGGGAGAGAGAAGCAGTGGGAGGAGGGGGAGAAATGCAGTGGGAGGAGGGAGAGAGATGCAGTAGGAGGAGAAGAGATGCAGAGGGATGAAGGGAGAGAGATGCAGTGAGAGGGAGGAAGAGGGATGCAGTGGGAGGAGGGAGAGAGATGCAGTGGGAGGAGGGAGAGAGATGTAGTGGGAGGGAGGGAGAGGGATGCTGTGGGAGTAGGTAGAGAGATGCAGGGGGAGGGAGAGCAGTGGGTGGTGGGAGCATGATGCATTAGGGGAGGAGGGGGAGTGATGCAGTTGGGGGAGAGAAATGCAGTGGGAGGAGGGAGAGAAATGCAGTGGCAGGAGGGAGAGTGATTCAGTGGGAGGTGGGAGAGTGTTGCAGTGGGAAGAGGGAGAGTGATACAGTGGGAGGGAAGGCAGTGGGCAGTGGGAGCGTGATGCAGTGGGGGAAGAGGGAGAGTGATACAGTGCGAGGAGGGAGAGTGATGCAGTGGGAGAAGGGAGAGTGATGCAGTGGGAGGAGGGAAAAGGATGCTGTGAGGTGGAAGAGTGAAGCAGTGGCAGATGGGAGAGTGATGCAGTGGAAGGAGGGAGAGTGATGCAGTGGGAGGGAGTGTAGTGGGTGGTGGGAGCGTGATGCAGTGGGGGAGGAGGGAGAGGAATGCAGTAGGAGTGGGTAGAGTGATGCAGTGGGAGGGAAGGCAGTGAGACAGAGAAGGGTGATGCAGACCAAGCTATAATGGATACTCCTTGTAAATGTCTGCAGTAGGGCAGTAAAATCCATAAACTCAGATTCACCATTAGCTGCGTAGTCTTGATTTATTATTTAATTTCCTCAGCCTCAATTCTCTTATAAAGCTGAGATGATAATAATAACATAAACACTATGCAGGGGTTAAACAAAATATATGAAAAGCCGTTTGTACAGAACCTGACACCAGACAGGTACTCAGTAACTTTTCATTATTGCTAATGTGTTCTTGGCATTATTATTGCTATTTTAAAAACATTAGAGCTAGGAAATAAAATGAAAAAGTATGAATGCCTTATTTTGCCCCCAATGAAATCACATATTAAACATTAATAATTTCAACAAACATCAGAATGTATCCTGGGATCCTAATCATCCCATCTAAAGAAAAACAAGTTAATGTTTAAAAATCTTTCTTAAGAAGTAAAATACAATCTATTTCAATGGTGCATAGCAGTTTGATTTTTAATTCTTAGCCATCCTTCAATTCACATTAAAACATTTAATAATATTATTTTTAAAAGAATATTGAGACTATATCCTAGCATTTATTTTTATTATTTTTTGTTTTTGTTTTTGTTTTGAGACAGAGTCTGGCTCTGTCACCCAGGCTGGAGCGCAGTGGCCGGATCTCAGCTCCCTGCAAGCTCCGCCTCCCGGGTTCACGCCATTCTCCTGCCTCAGCCTCCCGAGTAGCTGGGACCACAGGCGCCCGCCACCTCGCCCGGCTAGTCGTTTGTATTTTTTAGTAGAGACGGGGTTTCTCCATGTTAGCCAGGATGGTCTCGATCTCCTGACCTCGTGATCCACCCGTCTCGGCCTCCCAAAGTGCTGGGATTACAGGCTTGAGCCACCGGGCCCGGCCTTAGCATTTAAATTCTATTGACACAAGGCCAGGCGTGGTGGCTCATGCCTGTAATCCCAGCATACCAGGAGGCCAAGGCAGGCAGATCCCCTGAGGTCAGGAGTCTCAGACCAGCCTGGTCAACATGGTGAAACCCTGTTTCTACTAAAAAATACAAAAATTAACTGAGTGTAGTTGCACGTGCCTGTAATCACAGCTACTTGGGAGACTGAGTCAGGAGAATCACTTGAACCCGGGAGGTGGAGGTTGCAGTGAGCCGTGCCACTGCACTCCAGCTTGGATGACAGAGGGAGACTCTGTCTCAAAAAAATTAATTAATTAATTAATTAAATCTATCGACACAAATAAATAATGTCATGATTCAGTAAAAAAAAAAAATTTAAACTTAAGTCTAAAAGGACTATGGTCTAACATACTCAAATAATTGAAACAAAGTGTCTCATGAGTTTTTTATCTGGATAGTTGTCCCAATTTTCCCTTCTAGTCTAAGAGTTTGGTTGTCACCATATGATAAGCATATTTCCTCTACCTTCTTCAGTGGCTGCGTTTCCAGTTAATGGTGAACCAGGTCCCGAGAAATATTCAGGAATTACAGTTACTTCATATTTTGTGTCTGGAATCAAGTTCTCCAGCGTTCTTCTCCTCTGATTGGGTGGGGTGGTAACTTCTCTGCTTTCTCCACCAGCAACTGGTCTATATATAATTCGATATCTTAAAACTCTCCCTGGAGCTTGAGTCCAAGTAATTTTAAAACTATCTGTAGTCTCATCTGTCACCTTTAGGTTTCGAGGTGCTCCTTTTACTGAAATACAAAAAGAAAAACAGATGTTAAAACATAAATTGACTGACTTTGTATGAAAAATACAAAAATTACTTTTTTATTACTAAATTATACCATTTCTCTAAAGAAATCCATGAGCAATTTATTTGCAAACATCCTGGTTTCTGCATTCATTTAGCCAGAGATTAACTAAATTCTGAAATAGCAAATATGAATTCTACAATATCCAGAAACAAACTAAGTACTGTTAATTTTTAATTACATAAAGATGTATATAATAGTAAACTTTTAAAATAATAAATATTCTATCAAATGCTAAATTTATACCACTATAAACTTCAAGAATAAAAACAATTCATTTCTTTGAATATAAGCAGCCAAGACTTTCACTCTTACTACATTTTCTCACGAAACTAGGAAAATAACACCTAACACCCGGCTCTACCATATCTACCCACCCAACAAAACTGTCTTATCCAGTCAGTCCCACACTAACTTTTTATCTGTATAGTCACTTGACTTGGAGAATAACTGGACCATACACAGGATGGAACAAGCAGAGAACTGGTACTTAATGAATGCTCATTAGATCTACATCTCGAAGCTAAGGTACACTATGGGTAACATCCACAGACTCATAATTTTAAAAGCATTTTTCGGAGGGCGGAGCAAGATGGCCGAATAGGAACAGCTCCAGTCTCCAACTCCCAGCGCGAGCGACACAGAAGACCGGTGATTTCTGCATTTTCAACTGAGGTACTGGGGTCATCTCTCTAGGGAGTGCCGGACAATCGGTGCGGGTCAGCTGCTGCAGCCTGACCAGCGTGAGCTGAAGCAGGGCGAGGCATCGCCTCACCTGGAAGCGCAAGGGGGAAGGAAATCCCTTTTTCTAGCCAGGGGAACTGAGACACACACCACCTGGAAAAATCGGGTAACTCCCACCCCAATACTGCGCTTTAAGGAAACAGGCACACCAGGAGAATATATCCCACACCTGGCCGGGAGGGTCCCACGCCCACGGAGCCTCCCTCACTGCTAACACAGCCGTCTGCGGCGATCTATCCGCAAGGCAGCAGCGAGGCTGGGGGGGGGAGCCCGCCATTGCTGAGGCTTAAGTAGGTAAACAAAGCCGCTGGGAAGCTCGAACTGGGTGGAGCTCACAGCAGCTCAAGGAAGCCTGCCTGTCTCTGTAGACTCTAACCGCTGGCGGACAGCGCACAGCTGCAGTCCATTAGGGGAAAGAGCGGGCCGCTGCAGACCCCAACGACTCTGTCAGACAGCTTTGGGGAGAGCCGTGGATCTCCTAACGCGGAGGTTGAGATCTGAGAACGGACAGACTGCCTGCTCAGGTGGGTCCCTGACCCCTGAGTAGCCTAGCTGGGAGACATCCCCCACTAGGGGCAGTCTGATACCCCACACCTCACAGGGTGGCGTCACCCTGAGAGGAAACTTCCAAAGAAAGAATCAGACAGGTACACTCGCTGTTCAGCAATATTCTATGTTCGGCAACCTCTGCTGCTGATACCCAGGCAAACAGGGTCTGGAGTGGACCTCAAGCAATCTCTAACAGACCAACAGACAGTCCTTCTGACTGTCAGACGGAAAACTATCAAACAGGAAGGACACCTATACCAAAACCCCATCAGTACGTCACCATCATCAAAGTCCAGAGACATAAAACCACAAAGATGGGGAAGAAGCAGGGCAGAAAAGCTGGAAATTCAAAAATAAGAGCGCATCTCCCCCTGCAAAGGAGCGCAGCCCATCGCCAGCAACGGATCAAAGCTGGTCAGAGAATGACTTTGACGAGATGAGAGAAGAAGGCTTCAGTCCATCAAACCTCTCAGAGCTAAAGGAGGAATTACGTACCCAGCGCAAAGAAACTAAAAATCTTGAAAAAAAGTGGAAGAATTGACAGCTAGACTAATTAATGCAGAGAAGATCATAAACGAAATGACAGAGATGAAAACCATGACACGAGAAATACGTGACAAATGCACAAGCTTCAGTAACCGACTCGATCAACTGGAGGAAAGAGTATCAGCGATTGAGGATCAAATGAATGAAATGAAGCGAGAAGAGAAACCAAAAGAAAAAAGAAGAAAAAGAAATGAACAAAGCCTGCAAGAAGTATGGGATTATGTAAAAAGACCAAATCTACGTCTGATTGGGGTGCCTGAAAGTGATGGGGAAAATGGAACCAAGTTGAAAACACTCTTCAGGATATCATCCAGGAGAACTTCCCCACCTAGTAGGGCAGGCCAACATTCAAATTCAGGAAATACAGAGAACGCCACAAAGATACTCCTCCAGAAGAGCAACTCCAAGACACATAATTGCCAGATTCACCAAAGTTGAAATGAAGGAAAAAATCTTAAGGGCAGCCAGAGAGAAAGGTCGGGTTACCCACAAAGGGAAGCCCATCAGAATAACAGCAGACCTCTCGGCAAACTCTACAAGCCAGAAGAGAGTGGGGGCCAATATTCAACGTTCTTAAAGAAAAGAATTTTCAACCCAGAATTTCATATCCAGCCAAACTAAGTTTCATCAGTGAAGGAGAAATAAAATCCTTTACAGATAAGCAAATGCTTAGAGATTTTGTCACCACCAGGCCTGCCTTACAGAGACCCTGAAGGAAGCCCTAAACATGGAAAGGAACAACCGGTACCAGCCATTGCAAAAACATGCCAAATGTAAAGACCATCGAGGCTAGGAAGAAACTGCATCAACTAACGAGCAAAATAACCAGTTAATATCATAATGACAGGATCAAGTTCACACATAACAATATTAACCTTAAATGTCAATGGACTAAATGCTCCAATGAAAAGACACAGACTGGCAAACTGGATAAAGAGTCAAGACCCATCAGTCTGCTGTATTCAGGAGACCCATCTCACATGCAGAGACATACATAGGCTCAAAATAAAGGGATGGAGGAAGATCTACCAAGCAAATGGAGAACAAAAAAAAGCAGGGGTTGCAATCCTAGTCTCTGATAAAACAGACTTTAAGCCATCAAAGATCAAAAGAGACAAAGAAGGCCATTACATAATGGTAAAGGGATCAATTCAACAGGAAGAGCTAACTCTCCTAAATATATATGCACCCAATACAGGAGCACCCAGATTCATAAAGCAAGTCCTTAGAGACCTACAAAGAGACTTAGACTCCCATACAATAATAATGGGAGACTTCAACACTCCACTGTCAACATTAGACAGATCAACGAGACAGAAAGTTAACAAGGATATCCAGGATTGAACTCATCTCTGCACCAAGCGGACCTAATAGACATCTATAGAACTCTCCACCCCAAATCAACAGAATATACATTCTTCTCAGCACCACATCGCACTTATTCCAAAATTGACCACATAATTGGAAGTAAAGCACTCCTCAGCAAATGTACAAGAACTGAAATTATAACAAACTGTCTCTCAGACCACAGTGCAATCAAACTAGAACTCAGGACTAAGAAACTCAATGAAAACCGCTCAACTACATGGAAACTGAACAACCTGCTCCTGAATGACTACTGGGTACATAACGAAATGAAAGCAGAAATAAAGATGTTCTTTGAAACCAATGAGAACAAAGATACAACATACCAGAATCTCTGGGACACATTTAAAGCAGTGTGTAGAGGGAATTTATAGCACTAAATGCCCACAAGAGAAAGCAGGAGAGATCTAAAATTGACACTCTAACATCACAATTAAAAGAACTAGAGAGGCAAGAGCAAACCATTCAAAAGCTAGCAGAAGGCAAGAAATAACTAAGATCAGAGCAGAACTGAAGGAGATAGAGACACAAAAAACCCTCCAAAAATCAATGAATCCAGGAGTTGGTTTTTTGAAAAGATAAACAAAATTGACAGACCGCTAGCTAGACTAATAAAGAAGAAGAAAGAATCAAATAGACGCAATAAAAAATGATAAAGGGGATATCACCACCGACCCCACAGAAATACAAACAACCATCAGAGAATACTATAATGCCTCTACGCAAATCAACTAGAAAATCTAGAAGAAATGGATAATTCCTGGACACTTACACTCTCCCAAGACTAAACCAGAAGAAGTTGAATCCCTGAATAGACCAATAGCAGGCTCTGAAATTGAGGCAACAATTAATAGCCTACCCACCAAAAAAGTCCAGGACCAGATGGATTCACAGCTGAATTCTACCAGAGGTACAAGGAGAGCTGGTACCATTCCTTCTGAAACTATTTCAATCAATAGAAAAAGAGGGAATCCTCCCTAACTCTTTTTATGAGGCCAACATCATCCTGATACCAAAGCCTGGCAGAGACACAACAAAAAGAAGATTTTAGACCAATATCCCTGATGAACATCGATGCAAAAATCCTCAATAAAATACTGGCAAACCGATTCAGCAGCACATCAAAAAGCTTATCCACCATGATCAAGTGGGCTTCATCCCTGGGATGCAAGGCTGGTTCAACATTCGCAAATCAATAAACGTAATCCAGCATATAAACAGAACCAAAGACAAGAACCACATAATTATCTCAATAGATGCAGAAAAGGCTTTTGACAAAATTCAACAGCCCTTTATGCTAAAACGCTCAATAAATTTGGTATTGATGGAACGTACCTCAAAATAATAAGAGCTATTTATGACAAACCCACAGCTAATATCATACTGAATGGGCAAAAACTGGAAAAATTCCCTTTGAAAACTGGCACAAGACAGGGATGCCCTCTCTCACCACTCCTATTCAACATAGTGTTGGAAGTTCTGGCTAGGGCAATCAGGCAAGAGAAAGAATCAAGGGTATCCAGTTAGAAAAGAAGAAGTCAAATTGTCCCTGTTTGCAGATGACATGATTGTATATTTAGAAAACCCCATCGTCTCAGCCCAAAATCTCCTTAAGCTGATAAGCAACTTCAGCAAAGTCTCAGGATACAAAATTAATGTGCAAAAATCACAAGCATTCTTATACACCAGTAACAGACAAGCAGAGAGCCAATCAGGAATGAACTTCCATTCACATTGCTTCAAAGAGAATAAAATACCTAGGAATCCAGCTTACAAGGGATGTCAAGGACCTCTTCAAGGAGAACTACAAACCACTGCTCAGTGAAATCAAAGAGGACACAAACAAATGGAAGAACATACCATGCTCATGGATAGGAAGAATCAATATCGTGAAAATGGCCATACTGCCCAAGGTTATTTATAGATTCAATGCCATCCCCATCAAGCTACCAATGACTTTCTTCACAGAATTGGAAAAAACTGCTTTAAAGTTCATATGGAACCAAAAAAGAGCCCGCATTGCCAAGACAATCCTAAGTCAAAAGGACAAAGCTGGAGGCGTCACGCTACCTGACTTCAAACTATACTACAAGGCTACAGTAACCAAAACAGCATGGTACTGGTACCACAACAGATATAGACCAATGGAACAGAACAGAGTCCTCAGAAATAATACCACACATCTACAGCCATCTGATCTTTGACAAACCTGACAAAAACAAGAAATGGGGAAGGATTCCCTATTTAATAAATGGTGCTGGGAAAATTGGCTAGCCATAAGTAGAAAGCTGAAACTGGATCCTTTCCTTACCCCTTATACGAAAATTAATTCAAGATGGATTAGAGACTTAAATGTTAGACCTAATACCATAAAAACCCTAGAAGAAATCTAGGTAGTACCATTCAGGACATAGGCATGGGCAAGGACTTCATGTCTAAAACACCAAAAGCAACGGCAGCAAAAGCAAAATTGACACATGGGATCTAATTAAACTAAAGAGCTTTTGCACAGCAAAAGAAACTACCATCAGAGTGAACAGGAACCTACAGAATGGGAGAAAATTTTTGCAACCTACTCATCTGACAAAGGGCTAATATCCAGAATCTACAAAGAACTCAAACAAATATACAAGAAAAAAACAAACAACCCATCAAAAAGTGGGGAAAGGATATGAACAGACATTTCTCAAAAGAAGACATCCATACAGCCAACAGACACATGAAAAAATGCTCATCATCACTCGCCATCAGAGAAATGCAAATCAAAACTACAATGAGATACCATCTCACACCAGTTAGAATGGCAATCATTAAGAAGTCAGGAAACAACAGGTGTTGGAGAGGATGTGGAGAAATAGGAACACTTTTACACTGTTGGTGGGATTGTAAACTAGTTCAACCATTATGGAAAACAGTATGGCGATTCCTCAAGGATCTAGAACTAGATGTACCATATGACCCAGCCATCCCACTACTGGGTATATACCCAAAGGATTATAAATTACTCTACTACAAAGACACATGCACACGTATGTTTATTGCGGCACTATTCACAATAGCAAAGACTTGGAATCAACCCAAATGTCCATCTGTGACAGACTGGATTAAGAAAATGTGGCACATATACACCATGGAATACTATGCAGCCATCAAAAGGATGAGTTTGCATCCTTTGTAGGGACATGGATGCAGCTGGAAACCATCATTCTTAGCAAACTATCACAAGAAGAAAACCAAACACCGCATGTTCTCACTCGTAGGTGGGAACTGAACAATGAGATCACTTGGACTCGGGAAGGGGAACATCACACACTGGGGCCTATCATGGGGAGGGGGGAGGAGGGAGGGATTGCATTGGGGAGTTATACATGATATAAACGTCATGCACATGTACCTAGAACTTAAGTATAATAAAAAAAAAAAAAAAAAAAAAAAAAAAAAAAAAAAAAAGCATTTTTCATTAAGCCCAAATGAGAACATCATTTGGTTTTGTGTTCAGTAAACATGTTTAAATGACCCTTTTGCTCAATGGGGCCAACTGTCTCTATAGACAATATATTCAGGAAAGATGAACTAAAGGTCTTTGTCTTCTCAGTCCACTGGGGTGAAAGCCTCATACAACATGCCTGGCATGTATCACACAGACATTTAGAAGTTTACTTAAATATTCAACACATCAATAGATCACTCCAGGGAGAAAGAAAGGAAGGAAGTATATCTCTCCAGGAAGGAAAGAAATGATACTTGGCCAACTTACACCCATGATTCATTTTGTATTGGAAGGAAAAAGATTAAACAAGTCAGAACAAATCAGCAGATAGACTGATGGGTTGGAATCCTAGCTCTGAAGCTTAATAGATATGTAATTCTGAGCCGTAGATTACTCTAGCAGCAAAACATGACTATTTATAGGATTATTTAAGTGGTTAAATGAGATAATCTATGGAAAACATTTAGCAGAGCATCTGACACATAGCAGAAGCTCTATAATTGTTAGCTTAATGAAAGTATTACATTGGAAACTTTCTTATCAACTAAAGAAAATTTAAATCCCAGATTCCATTACAGACAATATAACTGAAAAGATATTAACCAACTCCATTGTAGTAGCCCAATGACCAAAAACTAGAGTGTGTATGAATGGAGTGACTTCTACTCAAAAACCCTGAGACAAGTCCTCTCTTGAGACAGATTTCCCATTCCCCTCCCAAAATGCTGAAGAGAAAGGGTCAGGGTCATTGAGTAGCAGTGTGGGCATTACAGGAAAAGCATCAGAAAGTCAAAAATATCTGAGTATGGCCTTCTTGCTTATATGACTACAAAAGTCATAAGATGAAAGGACTTCTTAGGACATTTAGATTATGTAGTGGCCTTCAGGAAGAAATATACCTAAACCATGAAAAAAAAAAGAAAAATAGCAATCTTATCTGAAAAAATGTTTCAGAGAAAAAAGATTCTCTAGCTTTTATCAGTATAGCATGCCAATGTGTACCATCCCTGTCAGCAAATACTTCTGTATAACCATCTTAAATTCCTCACACTATTCTTTCAGGATCTTTACCTCCTATTCCCAGTCAAAAGAGGAAACAACAATTGACATCTATTGTGATACTTTGCTATGCTAATGTTAAAGAATAATTGCCTTGCCTTAGTCTTCCGCTAACCAACTTAAATTGGTGCCCTTAAATGTCAAACATAACAAAGTGTGTCCAAATATATTCAACTCTATCCAGTAAGGAGTATATATGTAAACAAATACTGCTTAAAACATTTGGCAAAATTTGCACACCATGTTCATAGCAGCAATATTCACAAAAGGTAGATGCAGCCCAAATATCCACTGATGAATGGAGATAAACAAAATGTGAAGCAGGGCGCCATGGCACATGCCCGTAGTCCCAGCTACTCAGGAGGCTGAGGCAAGAGGATCATTTGAGCCTAGGATTATGAGGCCAACCTGGGTAACACAGTAAGAACCCCATCTTAAAAGATACGTGGTGCATACATACAGTGGAATATTATTCAACCATAAGTAGAAAGGGCATTCTGACACATGCTACAACATGGATCAACCTTGAGGACATTTACTGTGTGAAATAATCCAGGCACAACAAGACAAGTACTGAAAGAGTCCTCTCAAGTAAGGTAGTTAATCAGAAGGAATTCTGTCTCCAATTCCTAGAGACAGAAAATAGAATGGTGGTTTCCAGGAGTAGAGGGAAGGAGGAAATGGGGAGTTATTGCTTAATGAGTACAGAACTTCAGTTTCACAAATTCTAAAGATGGATGGTGGTGATGGTAGCACAACAAGGTGAATGTACTTAATGCCACTAAAATGTGCACTCAAAAAATGGTTAAAATGGTAAATATGTATACTTTAGTACAACTTTTTAAAAGAAAATAAATAATTGATAATATACTTATTACCAATATATATACGTGTGTATGTATATATATATATATATATTTTTGCCATAACTCGGTAAGTACAGTAAAAAATTTCAGAAAGATTTAAGACATGACATTCCTGAAATGTGGGACCAAAAATGATGGATAAGCAGTATTTCAAAAGTTAATTCCATAATTATCAATAGTTCTCTAGGTCTCTTAACTTCAAATTCATCAAAAGAATTCTAAGGTTTTTTACTTAAAAGTTATTTTTCTCTTTCTAAAAAGATTTATGAAAAGCTGTCTTTAAAAGATGCCAAATCTTACAAAGGCATTGGCAATTCTGAACTATAAAGCAGATGGTTATTAACTTTGTACTGCAATAAATTATTCATTTTTGAAAAATAGTGGCAGAAATCCCCATCACACCTTCTTCGGTGGTCTCCTCTCCAGCTAAGGGAATGCTGAAGCCATCCTCATACTCCGCAGTCACATTGACCAAATACAGGGTCTCTGGCTTCAGGTTGCTGAGAACAACACTGGTGCTCGATGCTGGCTCCACCACAGTGACCTCATCATCCCCAGTTGCTTCCTTGTAGGTGATGTGATATGAAAAAACATTTTCTCCAGCTGGAGACCAGTTGGTTTTGAAACCATAAGAAGTCACTTCTGAAAAACGAAGATCCTTTGGAGGGACGTAAGCTATTTAAAAAAAAAAAAAAAAAAAAGTTAAAAATGTTTGAATCTGTAAAACAAAACCATAACCAATATTTAAATGTTTATAAAATGGGTTATATTAATTTGGGAGAATGGTGCTCATTGAGACCACTGTACTGAGTACCTCATCTACATTTGACCATTGAGAGAAAGCCCATCCCCCAACTTACAACCCAACAAGAGATCTTGATTATTCACCTTGAGTATCCATAATACTAACTCCTGCTATTTAAATGAGTGATTAAATTTGAATGTGAATTTTGAGATTCTTAAAGCAGTAGCAATAGAATGGCCTTGCCCACAACTGGAATATTTAAACCATAGCAGACTTAAAATGAACCATCCACATTTTCCCATTCATCCCTGGTACTTGGATATTAACCTTTGGTGGTTTGCAGACAAATATTTCAAAGTAAAAATTAAGGAATTTTTCCCAACAACAAAATGTTTATTAAACGAAGCAGTTATTAAACTAAATCACAGAAAGAGACAATGTTTAACACATACAGTATATCCTCAGGGGGCACACAATCAAAATGGAGAAATGAGACAATGCAACATTATTAACAACCATAAAAAAAAAAAAAAAGCTGGAAGGTCTTGGGGGCTAATGCCTATAATCTCAGCACTTTGGGAGAATGAGGTGGGTGGATCACCTGAGGTCAGGAGTTCAAGACCAGATTGGTCAACATGATGAAACCCCGTCTTTACCAAAAAAAAAAAAAATAGAAAAATTAGCTAGGCAAGGTGACACACTCCTGTAGTTCCAGCTACTGGGGAGGCTGAGGTGCAAGAATTGCTTGAACTGGGGAGGCAGATATCGCAATGAGCATAGATTGCACCACCGCACTCCAGCCTGGGTGACAGAGTGAGACCCTGTCTCAAAAAAAAAAAAAAAAAAAAAGCAGTACATAGGAAAGCCAACTGATGAATGTGATAGCATGCTAGTGTTAAGACAGTTACAGTTGAGGAAGGCTTCATAAAAAGGATGGGACTTTTTTATTATTTTTATACTTTGAGTTCTGCGGTACATGTGCAGAACGTGCAGGTTTGTTACATAGGTATAAACGTGCCATGGTGGTTTGCTGCATCCATCAACTGGTCATCTACATTAGGTATTCTAGTAATGCCATCCCTCCCCAGCCCTCCCGACAGGTCCTGGTGTGTGATGCCCCCACCCCCATGTCCATGTGTTCTTATTGTTCAACTCCCACATATGAGTGAGAACATGCAGTGTTCGGTTTTCTGTTCCTGTATTAGTTTGCTGAGAATGATGGTTTCTAGCTTCATCCATGTCCCTGAAAAGGACATTAAACTCAAGGGATGGGACTTTTAATTAATCATTGAAAAGTAGATCAGGCAAACGAAGAAAATTCCAGATGTGACAAACGATGCCCAAAATGATCCAGGAAATGCATAAAAAGAATCCAAAGGTGCAGGACTATATTCTCATCACCTTTGAGTTGAAGGACCCAGCTCAGTATCCAGCACATAGTGAACACCCCATACTTGGGACTTAGATTCTAAATGACACATACATATGACAAAACTTGTTCCTAAACCTGCTTGAGGATCTAGGAACAGAAATATCTCGTGACTCTTATGAGTAAACGGCTTTTTCACCAACTAAAATATGATCCATACCCAGGAGAAGGTCATATCTCAGAGCTAAGTAAACTAAGTTCAATAGTTTTCAATAACGTAGAAAAGTTACTTTTTCTTGTCTATAAAAAGAATTGAAGAAGCACATAATCCACAATTTTAGAAACCAAAATGCTTTGTTCATGAAGAAATAACTTTTACTCTCAAAGTCTACTAACCTTTCTTCTTTATAGCTGCCAATTCTTGCTCAATTCTAAGGCAGATAGACTGTGTGAGTTCAAAAGATATCCTCTGAAAAGCATCAAAATCTTCCACTGTGAACACATGGGTCTCTGCGGGAGGAGAGGCAATAGCTTCTAATTCTGAGCGAACAGCATCCTTCACACCAACTGCGAAGATTTCAACATCTGAATTCCTTAGTTTTATCGCAGGATCTCTGAAAGCATCTGATGATTTCCCATCCGTGATAAGAATCATGACCTTTGGCACATTGCTTCTTGATCCCTTGCTAGGCACAAATATTTTCTCTCTGACATAAGTCATTGCTTTGCCAGTATTTGTAGATCCTCCTCTGTAAGGGAAGGTGTTTATTGCTTCAATTATATCTTCCACTTTGGTGAATTTTTTCAAACTGAACTCAGTATGAGGATCCCGGCTATATTGGACAAGACTAATCTGGACCCTATTTGGTGAAATTTCAAAACTTTTTACGAGAACTTCCAAGAAGGCTCTAACTTTAACAAAGTTTGCAATCCCAATGCTATAGGAGCCATCAACCAAAAACACAATATCGGCTTTTATATCCACACCACGTGAGCATTCTGTAAAGAGAAAAAAGTACATTAAACTTCAATACATATTCATCATTAAAATATACATATCTAGCTTTCTTAGTATGCATGCTTCTTAAAAAAAAATCTACTGCAAATATTTCATTCAAAACTAAGTCCTAACAAGTAAGGCATTCTGTCAGACAGACCTTCACATATTCCAAACACATGATGCACACATTAACTCACCCACTTGTACTTTCATTGGCTGAGTCTTCTCCATTATTGAGATGGGTTCACTGGATGTCATTCCCTTCATGGCAGAAACACTGATCTGGTATTCTGTGTCTGCTGAGAGGTCACGAACACTGAGTGTGGTTGTCTGAGGCCCCACACTCAGAGCGTGCTGTCGGCTTCCTGCTGTCATTGGTGTGAGGATGACTTTGTAGCCAGTCACTGGACTAGGAGATGGATTCCAACTTAGCTTAACGTATTTTGAAGAGACTTCCATGGCAATCAAATTTGAAGGAGGCTCAACAACTAAAAAGTTACAAGCAGACAGTGATTAATAACAGTGAGATGTAACCTTATTAATTTGGTCTTTAGGTTTGGACCTTCAAATCTCCTTATTCAAATTAATCCTGAATACATTGAAAAGAGTTGCCCAATACCCTCCTCAGTCTCCAATTTCACATGTCCCTATCAAACCAAAAGTGGCTCAACACTTGGCTTTTAGTCTAATTGCTGAGAAGTTAATGGAATAAGAAAGTATTTGGAAGAAATTAATGTTGGGACACCTCAGGCCTAATTCTTCTCTGAAACCAAGATTTCCATTCTGGTTTTGGTATTCACTCATTGTCTTCATTCTCAAGTACCAAAGTAGGCACTTGATAAATATTTGTTAAATCAATGCTTCATTCAATTCTTTATGGAATTTTTCTCTCTTAATGACATCACAAAAGTGGAATCTTTAAAAGATGCTTTATAATATGCCAAGAAAGATAAAATTTTTGCAAACTATGCATCCAACAAAGGTCTAATATCCAGCATCTATAAGGAACATAAATTTACAAGAAAACAACACACAGCCCCATTAAAAAGTGGGCAAAGGACATAAACAGACACTTTTCAAAAGAAGACATCCATGTGGTCATTTAAGAATTTAGTAGTTCTTAAATGACAAGTTCTTATAATTTTAAACAATTTTATTTTCACTAGTTTCAGGGTAAGAAAAAAAGTTCAACTATGTTCACAGTGCCACCAAACAGAGGGGAAACAATGACTTATAACATGCATATTCACACACACATGTCAATCCTCTAAAAAATGGTGATCCTTACTCAACATAGAACATAGTCATGCATTTGACTGTTAATATAAAGTATTTTAATATATTTCAGACGAAATCAAAATTCTGGATTTGCCAATGGAATCAACTTCCCAGAAGACACAGTTCTATTTTTTACAAATCAACCTGCAAGAAGTGTGTGTAAAAAGGCCCAAATTTACACATCACCTCCTCAAAAAAAAAAATCAGATGTAGCACACAAAAATGATGTTTATATTGAATAGGCAAAAGCTGGAAGCGTTTCTCTTGAAACCCAGCACAAGATGAGGTTGCCCTCTCTCACCACTCCTGTTCAATATAGAATTGGAAGTTCTGGCCAGAGCAATCAAGCAAGAAAAAGAAATAAAAAGCAACCGAATATAAAGAAAGGAAGTCAAACTACCCCTGTTTGCAGATGACATAATTGCTCTAGAAAACTGCATAGTTTCAGCCCAAAAGCTTATTAAGCTGATAAACAACTTTAGCAGAGTCTCAGGATATAAAATCAATGTGCAAAAATTGCTAGCATTCCTATACACAACAACAGTCAAGTTGAGAGCCAAATCAGGAACGAACTCCCATTCACAATGGGAGTTGTGAATAATAGAATAAAATACCTAGGAATACAGCCAACTAGTTAGGTGAAAGATCTCTACAAGAGGAACTACAAACCACTGCTCAAAGAAATCAGAGATGACAATGGAAAACATTCCATGCTCATAAACAGAAACAACCAATATCATTAAAATGGCCATACTGCCAAAAGCAATCTAGAGATTGACCGCTATTCCTAATAAACTACCATTGAGATTCTTCACAGAACTGGAAACAAGTATTTTAAATTTCATATGGAACAAAAAAGAATCTGAATATCTGAGGCAATCCTAAGCAGAAAGAACAAAGCTGGAGGTGTGATGCTATCTGACTTCAAACTATATTACAGGGCTGTGGTAACCAAAACAGCGTAGTACTGGTAAAGAAACAGACACCTAGACCAATGGTACAGAATAGAGAATCCAGAAGTAAGACTGAACACCTACAACCATCTGATCTTCAACAACCCTGACAAAAATAAGCAATGGGGACAGGACTCCCTATTCAATAAATTGTGCCCAGATAACTGGTTAGCCATATGCAGAAGATTGAATCTGGACCCCTTCCTTACACTATATAAAAAAATTAACTCAAGATGGACTAAAGACTTAAATGTAAGACCCAAAACTGTAAAAATCCTGGAAAACAACTAGGCAATACCATTCAGGACATAGATTTCATGACAAAGATGCCAAAAGCAATTGCAACGAAAACAAAAATTGACAAATGGGATCTAATTAAACTAAAGAGTTTCTGCACAGCAAAAGAAACTCAAAAGAAACTACCAACAGAGTAAACAGACAACATACAAAATGGGAGAAAATTTTTGCAAACTATGCATCCAACAAAGGTCTAATATCCAGCATCTATAAGGAACATAAATTTACAAGAAAACAACACACAGCCCCATTAAAAAGTGGGCAAAGGACATAAACAGACACTTTTCAAAAGAAGACATCCATGTGGTCAACAATAATACAAAAAAAAGTTCAACATCTCTGATTATTAGAGAAACGCAAATCAAAACCACAATGAGACACCATCTCACACCAGTCAGAATGGCTACTATTAAAAAGTCAAAAAATAACAAATGCTGGTGAGGTACTGGAGAAAAAGGAATGCCTACATACTGTTGGTAGGAGTGTAAATTAGTTCAACCATTGTGGAAGACAGTGCAGCAATTCCTCAAAGAATTAAGAACAGAAACACCATTTGACCCAGCAATCCCATTACTGGGTGTATACCCAAGGAATATAAATCATCCTATTATAAAGATACATGCACACGTATATCCACTGCAGCACTATTCACAATATCAAAGACTTGGAATTAACATAAAACCCCATGGGGGGGGGGGGGCGGAGCAAGATGGCCGAATAGGAACAGCTCCAGTCTCCAACTCCCAGCGCGAGTAACACAGAAGACCGGTGATTTCTGCATTTTCAACTGAGGTACTGGGGTCATCTCTCTAGGGAGTGCCGGACAATCGGTGCTGGTCAGCTGCTGCAGCCTGACCAGCGTGAGCTGAAGCAGGGCGAGGCATCGCCTCACCTGGAAGCGCAAGGGGGAAGGAAATCCGTTTTCCTAGCCAGGGGAACTGAGACACATAACACCTGGAAAATCGCGTAACTCCCACCCCAATACTGCGCTTTAAGGAAACAGGCACACCAGGAGAATATATCCCACACCTGGCCGGGAGGGTCCCAGGCCCACGGAGCCTCCCTCACTGCTAACACAGCCGTCTGCGGCGATCTATCCGCAAGGTAGCAGCGAGGCTGGGGGAGGGGCGCCCGCCATTGCTGAGGCTTAAGTAGGTAAACAAAGCCGCTGGGAAGCTCGAACTGGGTGGAGCTCACAGCAGCTCAAGGAAACCTGCCTGTCTCTGTAGACTCCACCTCTGGGGACAGCCCACAGCTGAGGTCCAATAGGGAAAGCAGCGGGGGCGGTGCAGAGGCGAACGACTCTGTCTGACAGCTTTGGGGAGAGCCGTGGATCTCCCAACGCAGAGGTTGAGATCCGAGAACGGACAGACTGCCTGCTCAGGTGGTCCCTGACCCCTGAGTAGCCTAGCTGGGAGACATCCCCCACTAGGGGCAGTCTGACACCCCACACCTCACAGGGTGGAGTCATCCCTGAGAGGAAACTTCCAAAGGAAGAATCAGACAGGTACACTCGCTGCTCAGCAATATTCTATCTTTAGCAACCTCTGCTGCTGATACCCAGGCAAACAGGGTCTGGAGTGGACCTCAAGCAATCTCCAACAGACCAACAGACAGTCCTTCTGACTGTCAGACGGAAAACTATCAAACAGGAAGGACACCTATACCAAAACCCCATCAGTACGTCACCATCATCAAAGACCAGAGACAGATAAAACCACAAAGATGGGGAAAAAGCAGGGCAGAAAAGCTGGAAATTCAAAAAATAAGAGCACATCTCCCCCTGCAAAGGAGCGCAGCCCATCGCCAGCAACGGATCAAAGCTGGTCAGAGAAGGACTTTGACGAGATGAGAGAAGAAGGCTTCAGTCCATCAAACTTCTCAGAGCTAAAGGAGGAATTACGTACCCAGCAAAAAGAAACTAAAAATCTTGAAAAAAAAGTGGAAGAATTGACAGCTAGACTAATTAATGCAGAGAAGATCATAAACGAAATGACAGAGATGAAAACCATGACACGAGAAATACGTGACAAATGCACAAGCTTCAGTAACCGACTCGATCAACTGGAAGAAAGAGTATCAGCGATTGAGGATCAAATGAATGAAATGAAGCGAGAAGAGAAAACCAAAAGAAAAAAGAAGAAAAAGAAATGAACAAAGCCTGCAAGAAGTATGGGATTATGTAAAAAGACCAAATCTACGTCTGATTGGGGTGCCTGAAAGTGAGGGGGAAAATGGAACCAAGTTGGAAAACACTCTTCAGGATATCATCCAGGAGAACTTCCCCAACCTAGTAGGGCAGGCCAACATTCAAATTCAGGAAATACAGAGAACGCCACAAAGATACTCCTCCAGAAGAGCAACTCCAAGACACATAATTGCCAGATTCACCAAAGTTGAAATGAAGGAAAAAATCTTAAGGGCAGCCAGAGAGAAAGGTCGGGTTACCCACAAAGGGAAGCCCATCAGACTAACAGCAGATCTCTCGGCAGAAACTCTACGAGCCAGAAGAGAGTGGGGGCCAATATTCAACGTTCTTAAAGAAAAGAATTTTCAACCCAGAATTTCATATCCAGCCAAACTAAGTTTCATAAGTGAAGGAGAAATAAAATCGTTTACAGATAAGCAAATGCTTAGAGATTTTGTCACCACCAGGCCTGCCTTACAAGAGACCCTGAAGGAAGCCCTAAACATGGAAAGGAACAACCGGTACCAGCCATTGCAAAAACATGCCAAAATGTAAAGACCATCGAGGCTAGGAAGAAACTGCATCAACTAATGAGCAAAATAACCAGTTAATATCATAATGACAGGATCAAGTTCACACATAACAATATTAACCTTAAATGTAAATGGACTAAATGCTCCAATTCAAAGACACAGACTGGCAAACTGGATAAAGAGTCAAGACCCATCAGTCTGCTGTATTCAGGAGACCCATCTCACATGCAGAGACATACATAGGCTCAAAATAAAGGGATGGAGAAAGATCTACCAAGCAAATGGAGAACAAAAAAAAGCAGGGGTTGCAATCCTAGTCTCTGATAAAACAGACTTTAAACCATCAAAGATCAAAAGAGACAAAGAAGGCCATTACATAGTGGTAAAGGGATCAATTCAACAGGAAGAGCTAACTCTCCTAAATATCTATGCACCCAATACAGGAGCACCCAGATTCATAAAGCAAGTCCTTAGAGACCTACAAAGAGACTTAGACTCCCATACAATAATAATGGGAGATTTCAACACTCCACTGTCAACATTAGACAGATCAACGAGACAGAAAGTTAACAAGGATATCCAGGAATTGAACTCATCTCTGCACCAAGCGGACCTAATAGACATCTATAGAACTCTCCACCCCAAATCAACAGAATATACATTCTTCTCAGCACCACATCGCACTTATTCCAAAATTGACCACATAATTGGAAGTAAAGCACTCCTCAGCAAATGTACAAGAACAGAAATTATAACAAACTGTCTCTCAGACCACAGTGCAATCAAACTAGAACTCAGGACTAAGAAACTCAATCAAAACCGCTCAACTACATGGAAACTGAATAACCTGCTCCTGAATGACTACTGGGTACATAACGAAATGAAAGCAGAAATAAAGATGTTCTTTGAAACCAATGAGAACAAAGATACAACATACCAGAATCTCTGGGACACATTTAAAGCAGTGTGTAGAGGGAAATTTATAGCACTAAATGCCCACAAGAGAAAGCAGGAAAGATCTAAAATTGACACTTTAACATCACAATTAAAAGAACTAGAGAGGCAAGAGCAAACACATTCAAAAGCTAGCAGAAGGCAAGAAATAACTAAGATCAGAGCAGAACTGAAGGAGATAGAGTCACAAAAAACCCTCCAAAAAATCAATGAATCCAGGAGTTGGTTTTTTGAAAAGATCAACAAAATTGACAGACCGCTAGCAAGACTAATAAAGAAGAAAAGAGAGAGGAATCAAATAGACGCAATAAAAAATGATAAAGGGGATATCACCACCGACCCCACAGAAATACAAACTACCATCAGAGAATACTATAAATGCCTCTACGCAAATCAACTAGAAAATCTAGAAGAAATGGATAATTTCCTGGACACTTACACTCTCCCAAGACTGAACCAGGAAGAAGTTGAATCCCTGAATAGACCAATAACAGGCTCTGAAATTGAGGCAACAATTAATAGCCTACCCACCAAAAAAAGTCCAGGACCAGATGGATTCACAGCTGAATTCTACCAGAGGTACAAGGAGGAGCTGGTACCATTCCTTCTGAAACTATTCCAATCAATAGAAAAAGAGGGAATCCTCCCTAACTCATTTGATGAGGCCAACATCATCCTGATACCAAAGCCTGGCAGAGACACAACAAAAAAAGAATTTTAGACCAATATCCCTGATGAACATCGATGCAAAAATTCTCAATAAAATACTGGCAAACCGGATTCAGCAGCACATCAAAAAGCTTATCCACCATGATCAAGTGGGCTTCATCCCTGGGATGCAAGGCTGGTTCAACATTCACAAATCAATAAACGTAATCCAGCATATAAACAGAACCAAAGACAAGAACCACATGATTATCTCAATAGATGCAGAAAAGGCTTTTGACAAAATTCAACAGCCCTTTATGCTAAAAACGCTCAATAAATTCGGTATTGATGGAACGTACCTCAAAATAATAAGAGCTATTTACGACAAACCCACAGCTAATATCATACTGAATGGGCAAAAACTGGAAAAATTCCCTTTGAAAACTGGCACAAGACAGGGATGCCCTCTCTCACCACTCCTATTCAACATAGTGTTGGAAGTTCTGGCTAGGGCAATCAGGCAAGAGAAAGAAATCAAGGGTATCCAGTTAGGAAAAGAAGAAGTCAAATTGTCCCTGTTTGCAGATGACATGATTGTATATTTAGAAAACCCCATCGTCTCAGCCCAAAATCTCCTTAAGCTGATAAGCAACTTCAGCAAAGTCTCAGGATACAAAATTAATGTGCAAAAATCACAAGCATTCTTATACACCAGTAACAGACAAGCAGAGAGCCAAATCAGGAATGAACTTCCATTCACAATTGCTTCAAAGAGAATAAAATACCTAGGAATCCAGCTTACAAGGGATGTCAAGGACCTCTTCAAGGAGAACTACAAACCACTGCTCAGTGAAATCAAAGAGGACACAAACAAATGGAAGAACATACCATGCTCATGGATAGGAAGAATCAATATCGTGAAAATGGCCATACTGCCCAAGGTGATTTATAGATTCAATGCCATCCCCATCAAGCTACCAATGAGTTTCTTCACAGAATTGGAAAAAACTGCTTTAAAGTTCATATGGAACCAAAAAAGAGCCCGCATTGCCAAGACAATCCTAGGTCAAAAGGACAAAGCTGGAGGCGTCACGCTACCTGACTTCAAACTATACTACAAGGCTACAGTAACCAAAACAGCATGGTACTGGTACCACAACAGAGAAATAGACCAGTGGAACAGAACAGAGTCCTCAGAAATAATACCACACATCTACAGCCATCTGATCTTTGACAAACCTGACAAAAACAAGAAATGGGGAAAGGATTCCCTATTTAATAAATGGTGCTGGGAAAATTGGCTAGCCATAAGTAGAAAGCTGAAACTGGATCCTTTCCTTACCCCTTATACGAAAATTAATTCAAGATGGATTAGAGACTTAAATGTTAGACCTAATACCATAAAAACCCTAGAAGAAAATCTAGGTAGTACCATTCAGGACATAGGCATGGGCAAGGACTTCATGTCTAAAACACCAAAAGCAACGGCAGCAAAAGCCAAAATTGACAAATGGGATCTCATTAAACTAAAGAGCTTTTGCACAGCAAAAGAAACTACCATCAGAGTGAACAGGCAACCTACAGAATGGGAGAAAATTTTTGCAACCTACTCATCTGACAAAGGGCTAATATCCAGAATCTACAAAGAACTCAAACAAATATACAAGAAAAAAACAAACAACCCCATCAAAAAGTGGGGAAAGGATATGAACAGACATTTCTCAAAAGAAGACATCCATACAGCCAACAGACACATGAAAAAATGCTCGTCATCACTGGCCATCAGAGAAATGCAAATCAAAACCACAATGAGATACCATCTCACACCAGTTAGAATGGCAATCATTAAGAAGTCAGGAAACAATAGATGTTGGAGAGGATGTGGAGAAATAGGAACACTTTTACACTGTTGGTGGGATTGTAAACTAGTTCAACCATTATGGAAAACAGTATGGCGATTCCTCAAGGATCTAGAACTAGATGTACCATATGACCCAGCCATCCCACTACTGGGTATATACCCAAAGGATTATAAATTACTCTACTACAAAGACACATGCACACGTATGTTTATTGCGGCACTATTCACAATAGCAAAGACTTGGAATCAACCCAAATGTCCATCTGTGACAGACTGGATTAAGAAAATGTGGCACATATACACCATGGAATACTATGCAGCCATCAAAAAGGATGAGTTTGCATCCTTTGTAGGGACATGGATGCAGCTGGAAACCATCATTCTTAGCAAACTATCACAAGAAGAGAAAACCAAACACCGCATGTTCTCACTCATAGGTGGGAACTGAACAATGAGATCACTTGGACTCGGGAAGGGGAACATCACACACTGGGGCCTATCATGGGGAGGGGGTAGGAGGGAGGGATTGCATTGGGGAGTTATACATGATATAAACGTTATGCACATGTACCCTAGAACTTAAAGTATAATAAAAATAAATAAATAAATAAATAAATAAATAAATAAAAATAAAAAAAATAAAAAAAAAAAAATAAAAAAAAAAAAACATAAAACCCCATCAATGATAGACTGGATAAGGAAAATATGGGACATGTATACCATGGAATACTATACAGCCATGAAAAAGAATAAGACCATGTCCTTTGCAGGGACATGGATAGAACTAGACGCCATTATCCTTAGCAAACTAACACAGGAACAGAAAACCAAATATCACATGTTCTTGCTTATAACTGGGGGCTAAATGATGAGAACACATGGATACATAGAGAGAAACAACACACACATTGGGGCCTATAGGAGGGTTGAAGGTAGGAGGAGGGAGAGTATCAGGAAAAATAACTAATAGGTACTAGGCTTAATACCTGGGTGACAAAATGATCTGTACAACAAACCCCCCTGAAACAAGTTTATCTATGTAACAAACCTGTACATGTACACCTGAACTTAAAAGTTTAAAAAATGAAAATAATTTTGGCCGGGCGCGGTGGCTGTAATCCCAGCACTTTTGGGAGGCTGAGACGGGCGGATCACGAGGTCAGGAGATCGAGACCATCCTGGCTAACACAGTGAAACCCCGTCTCTACTAAAAAATACAAAAAACTAGCCAGGCGTGGTGGCGGGTGCCTGTAGTCCCAGCTACTCGGGAGGCTGAGGCAGGAGAATGGCGTAAACCCGGGAGGCGGAGCTTGCAGTGAGCTGAGATCCCACCGCTGCACTCCAGCCTGGGCGACAGAGCGAGACTCCGTCTCAAAAAAAAAAAAAAGAAAAAAGAAAATAATTTTAAAAATATATATTTAAAAATTATGTTTCAGTAAAAAGTAGTAGGAGGGAAGCCACAGAGATGCCACATGGGAAATTTGGCCAAACCTGAGGGAGACAGAGGCAGTACAGGCTAGTCCAGCAGAAGAGAGAAGCCTCAGGTTAGTCCAGCAGAAGAGAAAAGACACTAAAGAGAAATGTGAACACCTGTGATGCAGCCCCAGCGCCCCCTACACAGGGAAAGTTCCAACAGTGGCAGAGAAAAAGTTTGGCCTACCCTTGCATACATGCAACTGCACCCCAGGAAGAATTAAACTGTTTAAAAGATTGAGTAAAGAGAAGTAATCAGAGAAAACTGGAGGTGAATGAGATGGATTTTATAATAATACAAAGCAAAAAGGTTAGACATTAGACAGTAAAACAAAGGAACAGATTGAGAGTCCATGAAGTAATGAGAAGTTTTGAGACAGAATTAGGACCAATGAACATTTTGACAAAATGTTCAGAGATCGGAGATTAAAGAGTTTGTACGATTGAAGATGTCACTATTTAGAATTTATGTTTAATCACTTAAAGATTCTCAGGCTGAGAGGAGAACAATGATGGAAAAATATAAAGGCTTTAGGTTGTTATTTTTAATGTTCAAAAGGATGCTTTTGAAATGTCTCTTCTTTCTCCCATGTATTTAGAAGTAATAACTAATAGAAATGGGAGAATTTTCTAATGGAAGGATCACATTGACTGACCTTTGAAATATTCTTAAAAGCTTTCAAAACATTACACAGAGCATAATGATAGAAAACCCTTGTTCTTGGCCAGTTAACAGAAACATTTTTATTATTTTAAGTTGCAAATGTCTTTCCAGCCCATCAACGTTTAAATCAGAGTGCAAGATAATTAAAGCAAGTACCATAATAGCATAGACAGACATTCAATGTACACAAAAGAGTCTTAAAGAAAAGAGTAAATCATAACTTGTCATTCCCAAAAAAATTTTTAAGAACTTTGCAATGATACATTTTATTGAATGTTCTACTGGAAAGAAAAACAATGCAAATGGTATCAACAAATTGAGTTGCTAAAAAACAATGCAAATGGAGTATACAATTGGAGAATCACTGGAAGAAACATTTAAGTATGTCTACTTCTAAGATAACTATAAAACTATAAATACTCAAACAATGGAAAAGACTAACACATGGAGAATACTACACAGTCTACTCACCTTCTTCTCCACTAACCAATTCACCAAGTTGTTCATCAACACCTGAGCACACCTGGGAGATGATCTCATTCTGAATATCCACAATTGCATCAAAGTTGGCCACATTGAAAACATGGTTCAGTGAAGGTGTGGAGGCAATTTGTTTGAGTTCTTTTGCATCTGCAGCTTTAATGCCTTTGAAACAGAAGGATAAGGACATATTGAAATGGGAAATGTGCCAATTGACTTGAAGGAGTTCTTCGTTTTCTCTGTCTTTCACAACTGAAGACATATTCAAATCGTTATTAAGTCATAAGCCAGATTGCTTTGCTTCATAACGAATGTGCAACTGTGCAGATGACAAAAACATTTTGTAATTTGGCATAGAGTGGCCAGCCAAAGAGGAAAACAAATGGTTAGTTAAATAGAGTGGGCTTTCATCCCAACCATACCATCACATGTCTTTGCCATCTGTAAAGATAATACTTTTTTCTTCCAGAGTCCTGAATAAGCTGGAGCCCTCTGAATTCTTCAAGTATTACATAATATAGGAAACACATAAAAAACACTTAATGATAATACAAGGAGGATCTTTATTAGAATCATTGGCCCAGCATTCTTTGAAAAGCAGAGAGCTGGCAAAGAATGTGAATACCACCTTCCTAAATACATATGCTAAGGGAGTTATATAAGGGAAATAGATAAGCAGAATTTTTACTTAAAGAGAATTTAAGTCTTTAATATTACACTATAAAAATGCAGTAAACACTTCTAATAGCATCCTTCCTTAAGGAATCAATATTTCATCTTCCTAAACATTAAGTATACTGCAGGAGTTGTAAAATGGAAATAATTAACTGAACTTAACCTACCCAAGGAGAAAACTTCAACTCCAACATTACGAAGCTCTCTTGCTGGAATTTCCACTTCATCCTGGGATTTTCCATCCGTAATAATAATTGCCACTTTAGGAAAGCCAACTCTTGCCCCAGCAGATTCCGTGAAAGTATTTTTAACTAAATAATCAATGGCATCCCCTAAAGGGAAAAGAAACATGTTCATTTACTCTGTACTACACAATTTTTCCAAAGTCAAAAACTATGTGAATAATGTCAAAAATATTTAATATGTAATAGGCAATGCGTCATTTCTTTCTGAAACAGACATTTCATTTATTTTTGACTTTAAAGAAATCTGTAGAACATACCTGTCATTGTGTTGCCACCTTTATATGGAATTTTTTTTATTGCAGCAAGAAGCTCATCCCTTTGGTAGTACTGATTTAAGTTAAATTCAGTCCTGGTATCAGAGCTGTACTGAACAACTCCAACTCTTGTCTTCTCTTCCCCAATGTCAAAAGCAGACACAAGAGCAGCAATAAAGTCTAAAATGTACTTGAAATTATTTCTTCCCACACTCCAAGAGCCATCCACAAGGAAAACCAAATCAGTCCAGGCACTGACAGAGCATTCTGTAATACATTTGATATCTTTTTAAATGATGTTTTATTAAATCAGCTCATCAATACATGCTAACATTGCAAGAATGTCGGCTCCTTAAATCATTCTGTTCATTAGAACATATTCACCGATTGTTCTTCACCCACATGCACAAACGAATATACAGTTTTACTAACAACACATAGAAGCATTTTCAATGCCTTTATCAAGATGAATTCGTGGAACTAGATGTCTTTAAATTGCTATATAAGACATTATACAAAAAGAGATAAATAGATCTATAACCTGCTCTCCAGGGGCACAAAGTCCAAGTATTCGCGCTATCAACCTATCCATTTTTATAAACTATACCCTCACTCTTCTTTACAAGTACAAATTTTATAAAACATTTAGGAGTCACACAAAAGAAATACAAGCAAAGGGTTTTTATTCCTTGGTATTTATCAACAAATAAATACAAAATAATTGCTGTACCATTCAAGGAAGTGCAGTTGAGTTAAAGACCTAATTTGTTAAGATTCTATTGCACTTTTCAATATAATTATCTAAAGTTTGTATTAGGGTTAGTCTAGAGGGCTAAGGGAGCCTAACAGAAGTAAAAACAAGCATAAAATTATGCAAAATAGTCAAAATATCTAGTCCTAATTATCGATATGTTTAAATTTGACAATTAAAACCTACTTTTAGTGAACAAAGAGGGTAAACAATTATTTTTATTCAAAAGTTAAAAATTAATGTGGTATTCTGAAATTATCAGAATACAATGATCAGCTTTTATAACTGAATATGTTATCTTTCCTTCTCTCTATGGTAGAGGTCAGGTTGGTTTTATGAAAATCTGTATTTGCAATGCAATACCAAGTGAATTTTCTGAAGATGATTTTGTCCTTGCACTCAGTTGGTAGGTAATAAAAGAAGTATTTGGCTAGGAAGAGAAGGAGAGGGTGCTGGAAAATTTTGCAAGCCAAATACAAGTTGTATTCTTAAATAAGTTTTGCACACTATTTAATAGGTCAGTTCAAGTCTATTAAAAAGTCAATACTTGGCATAATACTTCAATTTAAAATCAATACTAATTGTTGAAAATATTAGCATCTGAAATAACGATAAACAGTGGTCTGGAGGGAATATTTCCAGATAAAGAGACTTTGTGTTTATAATCTTTTTATTGTCATTCTAGGTCATAAATCCAAGTTTTAGAAGGTGACAAAATTAGAAGTCCAAGAAATCCCTTAAGGATCTATCCCCATAAGTCAGACAAAGCAATATAAGACAAAAGGAGGCTAATAACTGCAAGATCTAGACTAAACAAAATTGCTTTCATCTGATTACAAATGCACTAATTTATAAGAGGTGTGTTACAGAGACTCTGAAAAAGGTTACAACTTTTTCAACTAAGGCCATGTAAATAACCTAGAGAGGAGCATAACATACACATGGACTTAGAAAAGTATTTTCATGACAATTGTATTGCTTTGAACACTAGCTGAGGGCATCTCTCTCATGTTCCAGCCTTGTATTTCTCATATATTCCTAAGTACCACCTACTGCTATCAGTTTGTCTTTGAGAAACGAGCTGAGTCCTGAAATATGCTTTGTTTTCACCTATTGCCAAAATCCTGCAGGAAAGGTTGAACACACACAATTTCAAACTCTCCCATTGAAAAGAATATCTAGTAAATAGAATGAAAAACTGGCTAGAATGTCAGAACTTAAGTTATAATGGCTTAGTTATACATTATCCTTATATTGTCTGTGCTCCTTCTAGATAAAGCTTATAGAAATTAATATAGGAGTAAAATCAATCTATGTATGTAACTGGAACATTTGTTCTATCCCATATTTATCACTTCCATGAATCTAAGCAAAAATAGTATGAGAAACACTCACTTTGTATCTCAGTTTTTCCAGGTTTCTTCTCCACTGGCTTTGTCGAACCACCTGTTTGAACTAAGTTAAAACTTTATTATTACAAAAGGAAATGAACCCAAGCAGACATTCTCTTTAAAATAGAATAAATGTATTATATTAGTTTTTGCTATTGTCTCTTAAAAGTATGGTCCTGCCCAGCTGGTCAGGGAATACTGCCAGATAATCATTCCCTTGCAAGTAAGTTATTTTAGTGATATTTTTGAGATATTTCAAAAAGATATTCACTTTGTTGTCCAGCAAAGTTCAACATTTTTAATGGTCTTCATCTATAACATTCCTGCTGTTTCCAGAGACCAGAGTTATAAACCAGGAATGAATTATTCATGTCCACTAATAACTGGGATAACAGAAAAAATAGTTAGTACTGGTATAAATTAACTCTGTATCACAAGAGATTAAATCTGAAGTAGGAAAACCTTTCTGCAAAATAAAAAGGATATAAGTATTTTAATTTATATGTATGCTTACTTGTTAGTTGTCCTATAACTGGTACACTTTCTTCTACTTCATCATATGAAGTTATTGTCACCACATACTCTGTTTCAGGTACAAGTTCTGACAATAAAGTTTCAGTGGTACTAGCTGCAAGGGTAAATTCTTTAGTAGGCCCATCTGGAAATATAAAAAGGAAAAAATCATTATTTTTTTTACTGCCTTCCAAAACTAAAATTTTGAATTTCAGAAATTTAATAAATGGACTGGTATTTCTTTTGTTACAATTATATTTAATACTTGTTTGAGAATTCAAGACTTTTCTAGTTTAAAGGTATACCAGAATATCGAACTAAAAATCTTTCATTGGTTTTGGAGACTAATGGGAGATAACAGTTTTATAAATACAAAGAAAAAGAATTTAATTGTAAATTATGCATTGGAGGACAGCAGAGAGAGAGAAATAAGAGATGAAAATAAACTCAAGGAAAACAAACCCCAGAGGTTAAGACCAACCCTAGTGGGAAATCTGTGTAGAAGCAGTGCATATTCCATACTCAAATGGCTACATGCCTTAATTGGTAACATTGACCTCTGCATTGACTTAAGCAGGTATCAAATATTTCAAGGTCCAGTATATTAGGTGTTTACTTATATTTTGGCCATTATGTACTCTCTTCTAGATTCTGTTAATTCTCAATTCAATCAGGAAATATGGTGGTTCCTAGGAATTACGTGCCTGATGATATTTTTAATTATATTGTTTTCGTCAAAACATAAATAATTAGGAAAGACAACAGGTGCAACAGACTGCTGAAAAATGCTCTTGGTTTGCAGGTGGAATATGCAAAAACCAACCAAGATCCCCAGAGGACATCAAGACACTCAGACTCTGCCAGGTTGGGTAGTCCCAGTGTCAGTTTTGGAATTGCTGGGTGTCAGTTATTCCCAACATCTGGAAACTGTATGGACCCTGTTAGAACTGATTTTCTGCTTTGGAATGAATAAGTTAACTTCAAATATATTTGGGGAGAAAGATTCAAAGAGAAAAAAGTAAATTTTTGACTCCTTTTTAAGTTTTTAAATCATCTTTTTTAAAAAGGCTATATTTCCTGGTAAATTGGTATGTAAAATCATTAGTATTTTTAAAGGCTAAAAGATAAATAAACACAGTTCTAGTAATAAGCTGTGTTGACATCTTCCATCTCTACTGTCAGCCAGTCAAGACTTCTTCTTACCATTTAGCCAATGTTAGTGGAAATGGTCATTTTCTCATTCTATTTTAGAACTAAAAATTAATCAATAGAGTTTGGTTCTCCACATTTTGGCAACATTATTAACACTAAAGACAATGTCTGAGAACAAGCAAAACAAGTTTTGTTTTCCAAGGATTCAGCCTAGTGTCTACAGAATCCACCTAGCCAAAGTAAATTCTTATCTGTCATCATGGTTGTTTACCATTATCACAGAATGATGTTTCCTGGATACTGAAATGTGTAGGACGCTGGGTAAGGTGTAACAACTTACTTCATCAGCTGATACTTTAAATGCTGAAAAGATTAAGTAATTCAAGAAGAATGCCAAGGAACGAGGATTTGATTTTATAAGATCAAAGATTACTAACAATATTTTGATCAGGTAAAAATAGAGTGAAATTTTAATAAGAACAGCCTACCACAGCAAAACATGTTATACTCAATAACATTAAAATATAACAGTGGATACTAGGCTGGAAATCTGAAACCTGAGTTCAGTAAATGTCTGGTGACATGGATCAAATCCCTCAGGCTTCCTAAAGCTCAGCTTCTTCATGATGAAATGGGAGAAGAGGTGGAGATTGAATTATATCATCTTGATGCTGCTGTCCTAAAACCCCAGTCTCAAAACTTACCTGTTGTAGGGTCCACCGTTATTCTGTAACCCACAATTGGATCAACTGGTTTTGCCCATGACATATGAACAGTATTTTCATCTATAATTTTAAAATTCAAGTCTGAAGGTGGGTCAACTGCAAAAGAGAGAGTTTATATTATTAAGGTTTTCAATGTCACAAAATGGTCAATTTAATTAATAAAGAATTGTGTGAAGCAAAGCTTTCTAAAATTGTCTTTGCATAAATTTGTTTCCAACAAATATAAAAGATATGTTGTTGGATAATAAAACTAAAAGCTGACAAAACATCAGAGAGTATACATATTACAGAAGACAGCACAAAACACTTTTGATTCTTGAGTTGCTAGGTCATTCAAGAATGGCCAGCAAAATCAAGCATAATAGAAACATATTTGGATACAAGTACATACAAGTACAATGAAATCACATATAATAACCACATATGCAAACAATTCACATAACAATTAAAGGAATTTCGATACATGCTGAGTGCATTTTGAACAAGCATGCTAAATCACAACCTGCTTACAACCAGAGAAGTTAATTCAAAACATTGACATAATACGTTTTTTCCCATAATATGGACAAGAATCAATGATGGTTTTGGTTCATTCTCTGCATTATTTGGCTTGTAATTATTCATTGTTATTTGATGAATCTCAATATGTAGCAGAGATGAAAAATATATTTTAATGAAAATGAGGAATCATGGGAAACAGTTATATCTGACAAGGAAATATACATTTAAATGTATATTCATATTCATAGGCAAGTATTCAAAAATAAGTGATGTTAATAATTTGTAGGCATATAAATAGTGATATTCAAAAGTTTATAAAACTAATATTCTGCCTGTTTACACCAGCTTGCTGAATGTTCCAGGGTGTAAACCAACACTATTATTTCCTTTGCAGCAGGTATACTCCATACTAGAAAGGGCATTTTAGATTAAAATGCCAGTATGGTCCTTTACAAAACAATGGTTAATTATGAAAAGACAACATCAATGTATATTTATGGACATTTATTTACAGAACTTAAAGAAAACAGTGAAGAAGGATCAGTGATCTGAAGACATGACTGCGCATAAAAACTTGGAAAAGTCAATGACAGGAATAACTGAAAAGTACAGAAAGAAATAGTTTACATACAAAACTGTACAGCATCATGCATGTGTCAATGAAATGTTGACTTGTTTTTAGTTTCCCACAATGAACAAAAGCCTCCATGTACAATAGTCATTACACAAAGACGTTTCCTAAATATTTTATAATGATATTCTCTCTACAATGTTCATGCCTCATCATGCAGCATTGTACTGACTCACTGTCAGTGCATGGTTGATGAATTAAAAAGTATTACTCTTGAAATAGGTCAACGAATTAAGATGACTTTCATCCACACTCTTCTTAAAATGTTTTAGTCTGAAATTGTGAGTCAGAATTTTTGCATCTGTTTTGAGAGATTACAATTTCCTTTTAGGTTTTTCCAAAGGTCAATTAAAATACACTAGTAGCTTTGAGACATGAGTCACAGAATTTAACTGGGGTTAAAGATTTATGTAATATTAATAACATGTTTTAATAGAAATAATTAAGCAAACATTTGCTTTAGTGGACTGCTGCCTCCAACTATAGGAGATGGCTTTTTATTTTTATTGGATACACTAGTATTGGAATGAATGTTATATTCTTACTATCCATACACAGGCAGTGAGATTAGACTATTAATCTACATGCATGGTTTAATTATTCAACATTCTTCGGTCTTTAATCATATTTTGAGGTTTAGCTGTACTCATCACTTAGTATAGCATGCATGCAACAGATGTTAATAGGACAACGGGCATTAAGAATATCATTATAAAATATTGTTCCAATAGCAATGGCTCAGGACAAATTTAATGCAAAGGCAGACACAACTGGCCTGAGCATGCTTTTAAAAAAAATCAGTACATGGAAAAACAGTACCACCAACCTTGGAAGGAAAATGACCTGAAGCAGCGGACATTAGGTTAAAACTGCTGAAGGGCAGCAGCGGCCCCCCTTGTTGATATCCAAATGACCAGGATTCCAGATAAACTGAAAAATTGACTGTGGGGAAAAGTCTTTAACATTTCAGAGGATCTTGAGGTGTTCACAGAAACTGTGGTATGTGGGAATCAAAGTAGGAAAGAATGGCCAACCCGCATGGGTACAACAGACAGCCTACTTCACTTTTCTTCTGGCCAATTTTATTGCATGTACAGCTTTTCAGGCTTGCCGTTCTATTTGTACATTTGTTTTGTTTCATGAAAAAATAATAATAAAGCAGATGTGAGTGTATGACCCATGTTAACATAAATCAATGCTAAAAAATGTACGTTATTAATTTGGAAATATTTTATTTTACATAAAAATAATTCATAAACACCATCACATCATCACAGAGTCTAAGTGTTCCCTAAGACAATGCTGATAATGCTGATGCTAGAAATTTTCTCTTTTTTTTTGTTTTTGTTTGTTTGTTTGTTTTGAGATGGGGTTTTGCTCTTGTTGCCCAGGCTAGAGGAATGCAGTGGTACAACCTTGGCTCACCACACCCTCAGCCTCCCGGGTTCAAGAGATTCTCCTGCCTCAGCCTCCTGAGTAGCTGGGATTACAGGCGAGCTCTACCATGCCTGGCTAATTTTGTATTGTTACTAGAGATGGGGTTTCTCCACGTTGTCAGGCTGCTCTTGAAGTCCCGACCTCAGGTAATCCACCCGCCTCAGCCTCCCACAGTGCTGGGATTATAGGCATGAGCCACCATTCCTAGCCCAGAAATTTTCAATTATGTACCAGCTGCATGTGGATTATAATTACAAAGAGCCATAGATGCATAGGATGAGAATCCGAACCAAGAGAAACAGAATGAAAATTATAAATAAATAACAATCTTACATATATTCATAAAACCTGAATACTGATAGTGAAGAGACTAAAATTTAAGTATTTTTACTCATAGTTTAATTTCATATTTACAAAATAATGTTTTTTGTTATCAAAATACTATGCTAAGAAAGGCTCATTCTGATGAGATTTTTGTTACATAAACTTTTGCTACATAAATCCTGTTACATAAACAGGATTTAGGACGTTTTGGGAATGTTAATAATAGCTGACACTTACTGAGTGTCCTCTACAACAGGCAGAGAGCTGGTTACTGTGTTGCCACTTTTTTCCTTGTAAGAACCCAGTGATGGACCTTATTATCCCTGCTTTACAGATAAATCAGTGAAATTCAGAGAGATTAACACAGCCAATAGGCAACAACACTTGGATTCCATGGTCTGACTACAAAAACATACAGTTTTCTACTGTACTAGATTAGATGCAAAGTAGAAGAAATAGTTCCATCAAAAATTAACTTTAGAAAACAATATTTATAAGTAGTTGCTTTTAAACCATTTATGCCTGATGTTGCAATTTTTTGAATTTTTGTAATCAGACCTTGGCAATGACCTTGAGCAGTAGGATATAAATAACTGCCACATGCTTAGCATTCCAATAATGGAACACTAGACATAAATGGGTTTAATATATACATATTTTTAATATGTACATATATTTGTAAATATAAACAATATTTATATGGAACTGATTTATATGTATACATGAATAATCATATGTGTATATATTATACATATTACATATTATTATACATATATACATAAATATGTGGTATTCAGTTATCTCCAATTCAGATATAGATGGAATTTGGTATATTAACTTTATACACTTGTTCAAGTATTTAAAACTAAAGTGTCCATCTTGATATATAACTTTTTGAAACATTTTTAATAGGGTACCCAAAAAGGGGCTATGTCCAAGAAACTACCAGCCACTGTAGAGATGAATGAAGACAAGGATGGATAGACAGGTGGGAAAATGGATGAGCAGGAGTAGAGGAGTGTAATAAGTATTGGTAAGTATATACAATGTGCTATAGATAAATCAAAGCTAAGAATACACTACTAAAATATCTTGATGAACTAGTAAGATCTTTAGTTTGATATATGTGATAACAACACTGGAAAGGATACTACCTTAATAGTAGAAACCTTGACAAGCGTGCAATATGCGATCAGTTAACTATATTCTATAGGCATTAATTTATGTTTGCCAAGCAAAATTAGTATAAATTTAATGATCTTTGCCATGATATAGAAATTCATTTCATTTGAGTTTTCAAGGTACCATAAATAACCAGTTGAAAAGATAATATTTTAGAATAAGCTACAGATTATTTTGTACACATTATAAAATGTGTCCTCTCATTAAACTTTCTGGAACAACCAGTTGTTAAGCACAAAGAAAGCACAGTGTGACCAAACCAGCACTAACCTAGGACTAGAAGACTGGGGTCTTGTCTGATTTTCATATCTAAGTAGGTGCATTAGTTGACCAAGTGATTCAGCCTCTCTGGGCCTCATTTTCTCATTTGGAAAATGAGAGTAGAATAGATGATCTCTATGTTAGCCTCTAGTTTGAAATTTCTGTTATAACACAAATTAGACATAGGATTATAGAAATATATACAAAGTAGTCTCTTAACCTAGACACAAGACAAAGCCATAGCCACAACTCACAGATGAATTGATAATATTCAATTGTTTATTATATATTATAAACTATAAACCAGACTAACCAAAATTAACACTCTGTTTTTCACAAAACCTGTGTTCATCTCTAATCCTAGATTAATTAGAAAAGTGTCCAATTCTCAGGGAATACTGGCCATTAACCTTTAAACACAAAGTGTTAAATTTTCTACAGGATAATTAACACACTGTATGATACATGAACCAAAAATAATTCATACATTCTAGGCCACTCAGATATGGCTGATAAAGTCTATGCAGTGATACAGTTGATAAAGTCTATACAGTGGCTAAAAATTATAAATACTGAAGTGAAAAAAATCATTTCCACTCTTATTTCTATAGGACAAGATAACATAGTATGAAAAATATAGCTTCTAATACAAATAAGCAGAAGAAAAACAAGACAAAAATATTACCACTATAAAAAGGAAGAAATGCAAAAAGTGAATGCCAAAACATTTTAATTAATGTTTTCAAAAAGGTATTGGGTTTTTAATATACAAAACATTAAGGTCATAGAAAATGGTGATAAAATAGTATGAATGTAAGAGTGCAAGTGTGAGTCATGAAAGGAAAAGAAACGTAACTGTGGCTACTTTAGGACTCAGATTGAAATGGCATGGTACCAAATAGAGTCCCAAGTTGAAATTTTTGAAATGCCCCCAACAGAAATATTTCAGAGAAATTCTGGTCCCAGCCCAGTATCCCCAGAAAGGCTTTGGACACAAATTTTGTTAGTCCTTCAAAGGCTCCTAGCACCACTTAGGAGTCAACACCAGAGCTGTGCTGTCCAGCACGGGAGCAACCAGACATGTGTGGCTATCAAGCTCTTGAAATGTGGCCAGTACAAAATAAACAGTGTTGCCTGTAATCCCAGACTTTGGGAGGCTGAGGCAGGTGGATCGATTGAGGCCAGAGGTTCAAGACCAGCCTGGCCAACATGGTGAAACCCCATCTCTACTAAAAATACAAAAATTAGCCAAGCATGGTGGCAAACCCCTGTAGTACCAGCTACTCAGGAGGTTAAGGCATGGGAATCACTTGAACCCAGGAGGCAAAGTCTGCAGTGAGCCGAGATCAAGCCACTACACTCCAGCCTGGGCAACAGAGCGAGACTCCGTTTCAGGAAAAATAAAAATAATTTAAAGAATAAACTGTACTGCAAGTATAAAATACACACCCAATTGTCAAAGACATAGTACAAAAAAAGTCAAATATCTCACTAATAATTTTCATATGGGCTCCATGATGAAATAATTTAGGTTAAATAAAATACATTATAAAATTTAATTTATCCTGTTTCTTTTTCCATTTGGAATGTGGCTACCAGAAAAAAAAAATGTAGGTTACATATGTGGCTTATATTTGTGGCTCATACCATATTTCCATTTGACCATGCCAAACTAGAGAATAAGGCCAAAAAATGAATCCTATTAAAATATAATTATTAAATACTAACTTAAAGAGATGGGATACAAGAAAAGACACAGTTTAAGAAAGCAAAAAAAGAGCTGTACCATATGGAAATAAATACAAATTTAAAAAATAAAATATAATACTGGAATAATCAGAAATGTAGATAGCAAGCTGTTCTTTTTAACTGCACTTTGCTAACCAGCCAATATCTAATTCCGAATCAATTTTTTCCACTTACATCATTTCCAGCCTAATTCTTTTTCTAAGAATTCTCAACTCTTTCTGATTTTCAAATAACTATTTTCTTAATGAGCAATAAATGGGCCACTTCAGTGAATTATCTAAAAATATCTGTAGTAAGGCCTCCAGAAGTTCCTCAAATAAAATTCCTTCCTAACAACGACATAGAAAGGAACATTAAAAGCAACCTCATCTTAATATTACTTCACAGAAGTCACTCTGAAAAGACTCTACATTCATAAAATATTTATCAGCTAAGAAAAGTCAGCACGTTTCTGCCACTTTTCTAAACATGCCATACATTTTGGAAACACTCTGCTTCCCCTAATCTATTTTTTTTTTAACCTGTAGTCTCGAAGTAGAAAATCAAACACTATAGAAACCTTGAAAACCTCAGCATAATCATGCAAACAACTATACTTTCTCACAGCCTCTAAAAAAGCACAATTCAACCCAGAACTTCCACAGCTGTCACTTGCAGAAGTGTTTTTTTTTTCCTCCCTTAACTTCATCAAGGGTATTTCTTTATTGGAAAAAAAAAAGATATCTTTCATGACATTACCCCATTTACCTTGCAGAATAAGAAAACTAATTTTTCAGGTCTCCAATGACAACTGAGGGACCACAGAAGTCGCCATGGAGTTGACATATAGAACTGGCTTGTTTAATGAACACTGAGAAATTAAGACATCAAGTGCACACAACAAATAAAATTGGGTGGGACATCTAACAAAAGCCCTCCATTTTCTAGAGGAGGAGCCACAGGGCGCCGTTTTGGAAAGCCATCTCAGAGCGCCCCACCGCCTCCGCGGGGAGGTCAGACGCACCGGGCTCTCCCAGAGGGAGGCAGAAGGGAGCAAAGGCAGGACACTGGAGGTGATGCCCAGCAACTCCGGTGCGCGCTCGCTTCCCAGGCTGGAAACCTTGGCCCAGGCTCAACCTGTCTGAGCTGGGGCAGTCCAGGCCATGCGCCTTGGAGCCCTGCGAACCAAACAGGGACAGCCGCGACCCTAGGTCAGGCGAACACCCCGGATCCCGGATCTCCGCTTGCCAGCCATCATCCCCCAGGGCGCTTGGCTGCTGGCTCATCTGCCCGCACCATCCGCCCCGCCGACTGAGCTCCCCACAAAGCACACAGAGGCGCAGAGCCAGCGCTGTTGGAGTCTTTTATTGTGTTCTGTCACCGAGGTCGCAGCCCCGAGACAGGTGGTTGGTTACTAGCCAAGCGAGCGAGTGCGCCCGCTCTTCGGGGCTCCTGGGTGCCACCCGGAGGTGTCCTGTTGGTTGAGATGATTAGAGCCGTCGCCCCCTCTCGGGCGGCTGGTCCTCTCATTAGGCGGCAATGAAGGTGGCAGTGTGGACAGCACACCGCAGAGACAAGCTCAAGAAGACCACACAGCACTGTATGGAATGCACTAAGCAGAATACAAAAGAGCTGGACCTGAGAGCTGGGAAATGGACAAACCTCAGGAGAAAGGGGCGTTTCTCTGGAGGAGAGAAATCACCGGAGAGAGCACGAAGCGCAGGGAAAACAGAGCAAGCAATAGAAGCAAGAAAGATGTGTTTTTTCCTTTCTCGAATTTTGCATTGTCACTCGGAGAAGGGGAAGGGAGACTTTTACCTTCTGCCTCAATGGAAGACAGGAGCAGGGCCGCGCCCAGGGCGGCAAGCACTGGGGGAAGCCTGGTCCGCATCCTCGGCCTCCGAGCTTACAGCGGCATGAAGAGCTCTGCGGGAGGAAGCAGTAACCGCATCAGAACTGGGTCTGGGCAGGCCTTGAACCGGGTTAGAACTGGAGCCTGGACCTAGTCCAGAACCCGACCAGATCTGCCTTAATAACCACAAGGCCCACTCCAGCACATAATGAGCCTATTGTGAAGCAGTGGAAGTCAAGTTCGTCTACAGAAGTTTAATCATGGCCCTAGGAGGAAGTTCAAGTTTAAAAAGGGTCCTGTTCTCCTGGAGACTGGTCCTGCTTAGCATCCCGGGTGAAGCTGGAGACTGGTCCTACTTAGCATCCCGGGTGAAGGCCTTACCAGCCCCCACATGACTTCATCCTGCCTGGGTAATGGCTAATTCAGAGGTCATTTTATCCTTCACTCAACTAAATATCTCTTCCAGCTGGGGATTTTATTTGGCTGCTTTTTCCTAGCTGCTGAACTTTTTAGGTAACTGTACTTTAGTGGTCTCAGGGTAATTTGGAAAAGTATAATAAACCTTTTTAATTCTCTTTTTTCTTCATGTTGTTCTGCTTTCAAATATGCAGCTCTTTAAGATCTGAAATGGATTATACAGAAAAATGTAAGGCCCAGCTGAAACCTGACCCTCCTGCTAACTGTGTTGTTTTCACATCTGATAAATCTTTTGCCTGAGATGAGGGAAAAACAACTCCAGAATACATAATAACAAAAAAAGGCAGCAAGATGGAAGAAGCAAGACACCTTTGTCTGTTTTTCCAAGGTGTTTTTAAATAAAAATTATCAACAATAATGTTTGTATTTAACTGTTTATTTAAGCTGGAAGATTATAAGTATATATGCCCCAGAGGAGAATATGTTCTGTTCTGATTTTTTCTAATTTTGTAATTACATTATTAATTCCTTAAAGACAAAGAATCATATTCATCTTTGTGGTTTCCCAGCACACAGTAGGTACTTAACCCATGTCTACAGAATGGAATCTCCTAAAACAGTCTAAGGTTCAACACAAAGACAAAAGCTACTAGCAAGGAACTGAATTGGGAAGCTGCCAGTGGCAAAACATAAAAAGAGTTGAGTCTGAGGTACATAAATTATTATAAACCAACAGCCTAGACCTCAGGAAAAATGGAGGAGGATAGGAGACTGTCCTGCAATGGGAATACAAAAATGAGCCAAAGGTCGAGGCCTCTTTGAGAAAAGAAACTGACAATCTCCAACGATGACTTTCCAAATTACTGGCACAAAGCATGAGGGCAGCTTTCCTCAGCCTGTGTGTAAATTGTATTTTAAATGTCTGATAAGCAGGCGTGCCAAATTGCCTAGAGCTCCTTTTTATGAAGCCAAGATTAAAATTTTGGCACTGCCCTAGGTATCTAAGGGGTCTAGCAATTTCTTTCTTCCTAATTAACAACTGTTTGACATTTCTAACCCTCTTCGACATCAGTGAAAAGCAAGAGGTGAGACTGGCCCATTGTTCCAATCTTCTGGCCTTAACTTTGGTATAATAATTTCCAACTCAGTTGGCAGTCGTGCTTGCGAAAAGTTAAAGGCGAACAATCGACCCACCGAAAAGCTGTGAGCAGATTTTTTTCTTTTTTTTTATAGCTGAACTCAACAAAAACCTGAGTGGAAACACTTTTGCTGGGTCTCGATCGCCACCTATCGGTTTCCCGACTTAGCGGCAAGAATGAATCATCTCGAGCCGGGATACCGAAACGCAGTTAGAGCTCAGCCAGCCAGCCAAGCATCCCGTCCATATGTTTTAAAAAAGAAAACGCTTTCTCTCCTTTTTAGCCAAAACATTCATTTCAATGCTTAGCAACACTTCATTGAGCATTCTCAGACATAAATATCTGAAAGCGGCCGCCCCTACGTGGCAGCGAGGATTCCCTCACTTCACCCTCATGAATAAAAATGAGTCCACTGGAGTGGGAGTTGGGGCTAAGTGGACTCGTCCCCTTCTGCCAACTCGTCCCCTCCCAATTCCCCGCTGGAAGAACCCAACTCCTTAACTCCCGCGTCAAGTTAAAAAGAAAATCTCTCACACACACACACCGCGTGCGCGTCGCCTACCTCCTCTCCCACACACCACGACCTTGGCATTAGCCAAAGGAGAGCTTAGAGTTTATTTCCTTTCCTGTCCCATCCTTCCCCAGCATTCATTAGAAGACTACCGAGTCCGGGTCGAGAGTCTCCCTGGCTCAGAGTCCCAGGGAGCCCTGAACTGGTCACTGGAGGGCTCCCGAGGACGCCCTCTTTCTTGAAGGTACCTGTTCCGCTCGGTGAACCAGTCGGGCGCCCCACGCTTTCTGATCCCCACAAGTTTAATATTTAAGTGGGAAAACGCCGCAGAGATCTCACAGACCCCGAATAGGGCCTCCACCAGTGCACCGGGAGGGAGTCGGAAAGGGGCTTTCTCCCGGAGCTGGGGAAAGTCCGCCAAGAATGAGTACCCTAGTGAGGGCCTAACTCTCCATCTGGGATGCGCTGAAAGGTAGGGGAGGAAAGGAGCCAGAACACTCCACTAGGAATCTGTCTCAAGATGCCACACACACCCGTGCAGCCTCGACGAGCTGCAGAGCACTCAGCGGGCCCTCCAAAGAATTCCGCACCGTGCGTCATCAAAATACCTTCCCAGCGCCCCCGCCGCAAGCCTGCCCTCCCCGACAAAGCCACAGCCGCGAGATAACCAGGGCCCTGCCGCCCTAAGAACCCGGTGCGCCCTCCATTGAAATCGACAGCCTCCACAGATGAAACTCCTCTAGAAACGGAAACACTTGAACGGGATGCTTCGCGCGCACAAAACCTTGCTCAGCTCTTAAGAAAAGCAACATTCCCCTCTCCCTCAAAAACCCCCCAAAAATCACAAAATCCCAAGATACAAGGCAAAGCTCAAGCCCATGTACACTATTACAAGTCCAAACTGTCCTCGCCCAGGATTGTTCACCGCTCCAGGCAAGATGCAAGCTAGACGCCGTTTCCCGAGTTGTCTGTAGGAATGATGGGGTAGGGGAAAGGGGACAGAAACCGGGCTGACCTGAAGCGGTGGCGACAGGGTGAGGTAGAGGCAACGACAGCGGCTTCCTGGCGTCGGAGAAGCTGGTGCTCGGTGTGGCCCCCACACGCCCCGGCGATAGGCGCTGCGCTCCAGGAGCACCTAGCGGCCGCCGAGGCGTGGGCAGCGGCGGGGAAGTCCAGGAGGAGGAGGAGAATCCCAGGAGGAGAGGCGGGCGCGGCAGGACGAGTGGAGACCGCCTGAGCCTGCAGCTGCCGGCGCGCGGACGCGTCTGGGGCGGTTCGCCTTCGCCAAGTGGGAAGAGACTCCGCGCCGCGGGCTACTTAATAGAGGGCTGTTCCCAGCTCTCAGTTTACTCGGTTACGAAACGCCTGAGAAGGTGGACGGCTGCCACGGGGTGATGTATGCTCCTCCGGCGGTGAAGGAGGTCTACTTTTGGGAACGTGTGCATACTTTGAGCATTCCTTCGGCATGAGGTGGCGATCGCCGTAGTAGCAGTGCCCCGCCGGGGGGCGGGGAGGAGGAGGGAGCAGAGAGGGGGACAGCCGCAGCCGGGTTCCCTGCCAAGGGAAGCCGCGTACTCCGCCACTTGGGGCGGACTGGGAAGCTCGGGTTTCCCTATCCCTGCGATTTCTTTAATGAATTTTTCTAAATTAAGAACAATGGGAAGGGGAGCGACTCCCATATTCAGAAATGCAAGGATGCGTAACCCATTCACCCCCGCTCCTGCCGATCTCCATCCTTCATCATCACCACCTCCACCTTCCTCCCCCTTTGTCCTGGGTGCACTTAAAACCGATTTACAGGATTTCCATTAACTAACTGTCTGTACACGCGGCGCGCCTTCTGTCTTTCTCAATCTCCAAGCGCGATTGGAAACCCGGACAGCCGCCCGCGCGGGGCTCAGTGATGGGATGGCTTTCCCAGTCCTCTTTCACTCGCCTGGTGCTTCAGGACGGAACTGGGAGGCTTACGTTGAGCCAAAAGAGAGGGAGAGGAAAGCTATGAAACCCAGGGGTCCTCAGAATAGGAAGCCGCTCAGTAACAAGTTCCATCCGCTGCAGAAACTTCTCACCCGGACCAGAGCGAAACCTGGCCCCGAGAGGAGGCTTCGGACTGAAAGCTCTGCCCTTAAAACCTCTCGGGGTCAAAGGGGAGAAGAGGAGTAAGTTTGAAACCCCAAAGCACCCCTCCACACATAATACTGGAGAAGCCAAATGGGGACTGATATTCTGCCAACACCGTCGCCTCTTCTTAACAGCCTCCTCCATCCTGGCATCCTACCCCTTGTTCCTGGGCAGGAGTCTGGTACTCAGGGTTGCCAGTTTGTACAAGGCGCATGAGAGGAAGCTTCAAGTACTCACACCAAGAAATCAGAAAAATGCTACTGGAGAGATTCTGATTATAACGTCTGACCTCAGTATAGGCCCTGCACCGTTTTGGCCTCTTGAAGCCCAAGGGTTACTCCCGTGGCTGGCGGGGAGAGGGGGCTGGGGGAGCGTTGAACAACAAAGGAACAGGGTGGAGCGCAAGGGAACAGAGGAGCTGCTTCTCTGGAACTGACCGCCCGCCATAGTAGAATCGGAGGGCATGGCCCCAATGTAAACCTCTCTTCCCTATTGGCTCTGACGTCTGCAAATTTGGCCTTCCCTCTCCACTAGGCGCGATAGCCTCCAAACTTGCCTTTCGAATGATAAGAACTTGTAGGGAGCTCCCCTTTCTGCACATCTCCCCACACACAGGCTGCCCTCAGCAGGAGCCGGCGAAAGCAACAGAGAAGACAAGAGGGAGACAATGAAGACAAATAGGAATCGCCGCCTCTGCACATTCCCCAAGCACACAGCCCACTCGAAGTCCAGCTGGGCAGCTCGCACAAAGAGCCTACACAGTGCACAAGCTTTTTCCCCTTCAAAGCCTCACAACCAGGGTGTCTGACAAACCCCTAGTGAATGAGCGCGTCCCAGGGATGGAACACCCGACCTTCTCAACGCTGCTCCCAGTCAGGCTTGCAGCCACATTGCCCTGGTATCACTGAGCCCCGAATTTGTCGACAGCTGGCGTCTGCACCCAAGCTAGACCTTCACTCGCCTCCCCACCCAACGCGCAAAGGGCAGGGAGCCCAGTCCAACCAGGCTTACAGACCGCGCGTGGACTAGTGGCAGCCGCAAAGACGGAGCCCGAGAGCAGAGAAGTCCCTCAGGCCGCCAAGCGGGCACCCAATAGGACTGCGCCCTTGGCCTGCTCCGCGGCCTGAAACCGCCAGGGAAGCCCCACTGAAGACGACACCCCGTCCAGAAAGGAAAAAGGAAAACTACTACTTTGCACGCCAGCCCAAGCTGGCTGGTGTTTGCATTTCGGCCCAGATGTTTGTTCTCTCTCTCTCTCTCTCTCTCTCTCTCTCTCTCTCTCTCTCTCTCTCTCTCTGTGTGTGTGTGTGTGTCTTTGTGTCTGTGTGTGTGTGTGAGAGAGAAACAGAGAGAGAGAGAGAGAGAGAGATGGCAGTGTTGTTGACTGAGGAGCGTGTAACTCTGAATGTTGATTTTTTGTTGTTGTTTGAAAGAGAACTTTTGTTGATTTGGCTCCGAGCTGCCAATGCATCTCTCAACCCCGGAGTTGCGCAGTCAGCCTCCGGGGATCCAAATACAGTCACGGGCTTCCCTTTCCTGTAGCTGGAGGCCGCAGACTGGGTGGAAAAGGCATCTGTCCCCGAGGGCACGCACACTGCCCTCTTCAGCCAAGAGCAGCTTACTGGGGACCCGCGTGGGCATCTTCCCTTGCCCGAGGCATTCTTGTTCACATACTTGGATTTAACGTATCTGAAAATAGTTGCTGCAAAGGAGTGTAGGTAACACAAACCACCACCTGCAAACATCCTCTCTAGCTCAACAAAAAGGATCCTTACGCAAAACTTTCAGAGTAGGATGAGAGGAACAAGAAGGAGAGGACTCCTGGGTTGGGGACCACACAGACTCCTCCAGAAACTAATTCAAATACACTCATTCCCCAGGGACACGAGTGCACTTCAAATGTGTACAAAGAGGCACTCCGGGGGCCTCCCAGCGTGACGTTGGCTGTTGGTCCCCTGGGGCCTTTACGCTAGACTCCCAGTATAATAAACGGTAAAGAACGGGTAACCCTCTTCTATCCTTCCCCTTTCAATGGTGCATCCAGATCCTAATACTCTTTGGAATCCGTTGGTGATATTTATTGACTGGGGAATAGCTGGTTGGATTTATTCCGTTTGGTTGCTCTCTGTGGCTTTTATTCCTCTAGCGATATCACGGGATCTGCCTCCTTCGCGCTTCCTCTGTTCAGCTCCCACCTCTTCACCCTCTGAGTCCTGGGCTCCCGGCGGGTCCGACACTCAGATTTCTTGTCCGACAGCGCGATCTAGTGGTCAGCACTAACCCTGGCGTGGGAGGTTAAAGTTACAGAGAACGTGGAGCTGGAAGTTGTTGACAGGTTTACAAGTCTTGGGGTGAGTTTTTATAAAAAGTCTCATTCATGTATTTGACTCTCAGGGCTGAGAGGCGGCAGGTTGGGAGAACGAGTGGGGAGAAGGGCATCAACGTTCTTCATGCCGTTTAATTAACTGCCTACAGAAATTCTTGCCCCAAGGCTTCTAAGCTCTGCTCAAGTTTCTTCAAAGAAAGGGTGAGTTTACAAGGGAAGAGATACTGATTTCAGGAAGAAGTTAATATTATAGAGCGCCCTTAACTTCTGTAATCTTAACTTCTTCAAAGGCATTGGGGGCCTCTTCGCTGATTTGTTTGAGGTCAACCTAGCCGGCATTCCTGGCAACAGGTGAGATAGTTTCTAGAACACTTCCGTTGCAGGTTCTGGCTGATTTGTGCAGAAGGAAGGGGAAACCTCGTCTGAACCTGAACTATTTGCCTATCTCTTAAGGCTGGCCCCAGTGTGAGTTGTGAGGGTCTTGAGTGAAGAAAGCTCTCACAAGCCCCTTGGAATAAAAGGGTGAGCACTACCTGCTCTGATTCTCAGAAGCAGAGAGACAGCCTGACCAGCAAGAGTCAAAAACTGTGTGTCTGAATTCTCTTCTTTCCATCCCTGTGTGCAAGTCAAATCAACATACATTTAATGAGTACCGTCTATTTACAGTGCCAAGCTCAGAGCAGCTGACATAAAGACAAGTAAGACAAGGCCTTGCTGTCAAAACTCTGTCAAGTAACAGCTGGGACACCTGAAGCAACTTCACGTATGTGGCCTATTTAAATCTCCCAAGATCGTGCGCTCAGAATGTTGTAACATTAAAAATGAGAAGCCGTAGACAACCACCCTCTCTGCACTAGCAAAGCTTAGGAATCCTGAGACCAAACCATCCTGAAAGGAAGGAAGGGGACGTGCTGCATTCTTGCCTCTTTGACAAGTTCTGCTGCTTTACAAAGGACTTTGCAAGTACTTCACCCAGACCATCTCACCTGTACTGAAATAACCACCCCTACTAGCGAATGAGCAACTTTGGAGCAGAAAGCAGAAACTGCATCATATTTCGCTTACTGTGGAAAGTGGTAGCTCAATCCTCATATGACCTCAAAAAAGTATAATTGCTTCAACCTAAAAAAGCTGACTGTAAACAAAAAATAAAGCTGTGGTTGCACAGGAAACTATGACATTTCAAAAAACACTGTATCCACATAAAATAACGTCTCAGGATAAATCATTTAGATTTAACAAGAGTCAAGTACTACTGGGAGTTGATTTTCCAGTTAGCTCTGACCTCCTTGAGCAAAAAGTAGAAGATAAAAGGAAATTAATTAATTTAAGAGCTAAGAAAACAAACTACTGTCACTTCTTCCTTTGTTTCCGTAAAATTCAGTACTGTTTAAATCACACCACTACAGGCATCTTGCAATCTATTTGCTTTGTAACTATCAAAGTAGCATAAGGTGGAGAATTTCTAGTCAGGCCACTGTTCGGTGTGTCACCAGTCAGTATGTGTATACTTAAATACACTTTCAGACTGATGGAAAATGTGAAGAATCACAGGAATCCATTTTTCAAGATTTGGTCTTGGCTTTTAAACTAATTACCTAGTAGATTGAAATGCAGTAATAATGAAATCATAGTCAAAAGATGTTTCTTTACTCTCAGTAGGAGCCCCTGTGTAGGGTGACATGTAACCCGACCAGGTCTCCATTTGATAACTCGTTTTTGTTTTGTTTTGTTTTGTTTTGTTTTGTTTTGTTTTGTTTTGTTTTTCTGAGACGGAGTCTGGCGCTGTTGCTCAGACTGGAATGCAGTGTCGCGATTTCAGCGCACTGCAACCTCTGCCTCCCAGGTTCAAGCGATGCTCATGCCTCATCCTCCTGAATATCTGGGATTACAGGTGCGTGCCATCATGCCTGGTTAATTTTTGTATTTTTAGTAGAGAGGGGGTTTCACCATGTTTGCCACCATGTTTGGTCTGGAACTCCTGACCTCCAGTGATTCGCCTGCCTCGGCCTCTCAAAGTGCTGGGATTAAAAGCGTGAGCCACGGCACCCGGCCTGATAACTCATTTATATATATTTACTAATTCATTCAGCTACATGTATACAATGCTGACATCGATATATTTAAAGCAGACAAGAACCCAGATTTTGAAATGCTCCTAAATCTAATGTAGTTGCGCCCTCTGGTGGAGAAGGGCAAAAGGATGTTATCTGATCAGACTCGTTGAATCATTTTTATTCTGAACACTCATTCTGCAAATGCTGTTACTCTAGTCATAATATTCATTAGGAATAGTGGGAGATTTTTTTGTAAAGGCAAACCAAAAGAAGTCCTGCCCATAAGAAACTTAAATATAGTGATGAAGACCGGAAATAAACATATGTAAAAGTCGGCCGGGCGCGGTGGCTCAAGCCTGTAATCCCAGCACTTTGGGAGGCCGAGACGGGTGGATCACGAGGTCAGGAGATCGAGACCATTCTGGCTAACACGGTGAAACCCCGTCTCTACTAAAAAAATACAAAAAATTAGCCGGGCGAGATGGCGGGCCCCTGTAGTCCCAGCTACTCGGGAGGCTGAGGCAGGAGAATGGCGTAAACCCGGGAGGCGGAGCTTGCAGTGAGCCGAGATCGCGCCACTGCACTCCAGCCTGGGTGACAGAGCGAGACTCCGTCTCAAAAAAAAAAAAAAAAAAAAATATGTAAAAGTCAAATATGACTCAAGAGAAGTTTGGAGATAGAGGGTAATTGAAAGTTGAAAGATCAATGTGAAAAATGATTTGGGGAAAAATAGATGGATATAGGAACAATCCATCTATTGGAACAAGATAGGAACAAGATAAATGACATCAAAGGAAGCAATCAGTTCAACACAGAACGTGCAAACTTCAGAGGGATAATCTACAAGATTTATCCTGAACCAGTTCCTCCAGAAATCAATGACAAGAAAAAGGAGGAGAAAAAGATAGTTGCTATAAAAAAATAGGAGCTATAACAACCAAATAATAATAATAGTTATCAATAAATATGAAGGATCTGAAATTTTATCCTACGTGAAAGCTAACAAGTTAACCTGTTGTAGTTTCATGGGTACTGACAGAACACACAAGGAAGCAAAAACAAAGGACTGTATGGCTCACAGTAATAGCAGCCAGTAGCCAAGATCATCATTCACAAGTTTCTGAAGCCCCAGTTCCAACAGGGCGATACAAGAAGAGCTAGGTGACCCTTGCACATGCAGTGGGTTGCATTATAGGAAAGGAATCTGAGCTTGAGATCTTTTATGAGGGCAAAAAGGCTGCCTGGCTTTTGCCCTGGAGAGACGTATTATTTTTGTTACACTGGACAGTAAACAAACTTGCCCTTTGCTCTGGAGACAGAAATGATCAATGTCTTCCAAAGCCGTTAGTATGCAAACACCCTTGAAGAGATCATCTAAAGTGCTGGCAGTCAGAGCCTCTGCCAGCAGACATGCAGAAACATGAGAGACTTGTGGAGAAATATCTCCCAACAATAAGAATTGTTAAAAGTTCATGGGAGGGAGAAAGCATTATATGTTGAAGTGGTCCCTGAAGAATTTCTAGGGAAGGAAGACTTTAAAGGACTAGGAGTGAGCATTCTAAGCACAAAATTCAAAATGAGAACTTGAAAACATAACAAAAACAGGAAATGTGTTGGGCAATAAATAAAGTAGAGTGGTTTTAGCAGAATGTTTTTCAATAAAACTGGAATAGTAATGGGGCTTAAAAGTGGCTGAGAGCCTGGACTTTATTCCTCTGAATATAGAAATAACTATAATTTACAGAGCACCCACTGTATTTCAGATACTACACAAAGCATTTTATATATGCCAGTCCATGAAATTTATTTTTTATCTCTGTACTATAGATAAAGAATATCATGAGGCAAGTCCAATCTGGCAACAGGGCTCAGGGTAACTTGCTAGGAAGACAACCTGCAAGCAAGGAGACTGGGGCAGGGGGTACCAGAATCCAAGGAAGAGACACTGAGAGTCTCTGTATGATGCTCACAGCAGCAGCATGCAAAGAGAAAAATGACTGGCTTTAGGAAGTAAAGACGAGACAGTATCTAAAGATGATGGAGCAAAGCCGGGCGACTGAAAGAATGGTGATGGCACCAAGAGAAAAATTAGAGAAGTGAGGCAGGTGAGTCAGTTGTAGGGGAACATGAAAAATGGCTTTAGACATGCCTTATATGTGATCAAATCCTTGGATATTTTTCCTAGTAAAATTTATTGGACACTCTCTGTTATATTAATACAATTTGAATAGTGTCTCAGGTTTAAATACAGATTTTTTTAGAGTGATATACTCTTTTTTTCAGGAAATTGCAAACCACAAAAAACTACTAAAAAGACATATTTACACTCTGTGCAACAGGCAGAGTTATTCAAAGGGAAAACAATGGCATTGTTATTTCTTGGCTCTCCAGCAAGCTTGTTCTTGGGTGGCTGAATGCATAACACTGCATGCAATACAAAAAGCATCTGGGAAATGCTTTAAAAATTTTCTCCAACCTCTATCTGCTGCTCAAGCATTAGACTCATCAAGACTATGGTACATAGAGTCCTCACTCATCGTTTAAACTGAGAAAATTATTTCAAACTCTCACACAAGGTCTACTTTAAAAAAAAAAAAAAGTAGTTTGTAGTTTTACTTATTGAAGCTTATTTTCTTGTATTTTTGTTTCTTTCTTGATAGCAATAGCTTTAAAACAAAACCACTAATTGCCCTCAAAATACAAGTTCCTGATCTCTGATGTTAGGAACACATAAGGCCATGTTCACATCAGGGAAGTAGAGTTAGAAAACCAAGTATTGAGGATTGAGTTGGTTTTAATTAACACTTTTTTGAAATGAAGTCTTGTGCCTTTGTGATTTTTATTACTATTGATGAAAATGAAGTTGAAATGACTCATCTTGTATTTTCTAGCAGTGGCGAATACTCATTCAGATTTTTACCCTGGAACTAAGGTGAGGGTCTTGACAGACAAATAATGGGTTTTTCCCCATATGGCTATCGTGTGGGCCTTGCGATGCCTCAGTAATACTCCTTCCACCTCTGCCCCACCCACTGTGAGGCCACCATGTGGCTTGGGGTGGTGCTGACAGGACTCAAGCCAGACTGCACGAACAAAACTCACTAGGGGAGACTGAGAACATCTGAACTAATAATATCTGAGGGCCAGCCTCAGACAATTAAATCTAACTCTCAGGGTGGGGCCTGGGCATCTGTATATTTTTTAAGCTGGCTGGGTAATTCTGATGCTCAGTGAGGGTTGACAAACATTAGTCTAAGCCTTGTCACCCAGAAAAGCCAGAGGAGTCATCTATTAATAGAACTGGCAGATAAGAAGGACTAATCAATCACTTGTAGGACACACAGGTCCCCAAATCAGTGGTTCAAGTGGGTGTTTATTGGTTCAGCCTAACTTCTAGCCAATAGTAGTTAGGAAAATTATTTTGAGGAAACTTGCAAACTGAGAGGAAAAGTTGATGGGCCAGGTAATAGAGCCAATGTGAAACTCAGGCCTGTTTGCTTCCCAAACCTCCACCCTCCCCACTTCCATGTTACACCTGGGAGGAATCTAGTTCATTGTTGTCATTGACTTTAAGGTTTATTTATTTATCTGAGATGGAGTCTGGCTCTGTTGCCCAAGCTGGAGTACAGTAGTACGATCTCGGTTCACTGCAACCTCTGCCTCCCGGGTTCAAGCGATTCTCCTGCCTCAGCCTCCCAAGTAGCTGGGACTACAGGTGTGCACTACCATGCCTGGCTAATTTTTGTGTTTTTAGTAGAGATGGGCTTTCACCAAGTTGACCAGGCTGGTCTCGAACACCTGACCTCAAGTGATCCTCCCACCTCAGCCTCCCAAAGTGCTGGGATGACAGGCGTGAGCCACCACACCTGACCTGACTTTAAAGTTTAAATCAGACAGAAACATGGTACAGTTTCATTTCCCAAAGGACACTCAATATGTTATTTATTTCTTGTTCTTACTAACCTCGATGCTAAAATATATATCCAAATATGAGAACGTTTTGCTTTATTTCTTCTCAGGAAATACAGGTAATATTTTCTTACTGTCTTTATACTCAACAGATTAGTTGCATACTTATAAAGAAAGCAATGAAATTGTGATGCACCTGATGTAATGATTATAGAAATTATCACAGTGACAGAACTTAAAAGGATCTTAGACTTCCTACAACCCACTCCCTTGTTTCACATTTGGAAAGCCTGAATAGTGACAGGAGTACAATCTAGATGCCAGCTGCCTGGCTCATCTTCCTTCCACTATTCCAGACACCCTATTCCTGGGCATGTCATGAATTTTGTAAAACATGTTAGAACTCACTGCCTCCCTGTCTCAAGACTGAGGTTAGAATACAGCCATGGAAGGCTGCCGCCTATCACAACATAACTGCATCTGCAGTCTTTCAAAGTCAAAGCAAAACAAAACTTACCACAATACGTGATGACATATGCCACTACATGTGCCTGGCCCACCCAGCACTCCCAGTACAACTGACAGAGCTGCTAAGACCTGATGCCTCAACATCATTAGCTCCTGCTTCAGAGGGAGGAAGAGGGGAAGGTTGCAACCGTGCCTAGTACTTAGTAGCATCAGACCTGTGTCCACAGGACAGTGAGTGCAAGTGAAAGGGCAGACCCAGCACAGTGGACTTGTGTCGTGTGACAGAAAGTGTCTGCTCACTTCCCAAGCCCACCTTTGCATCTAAGAGAGCATTCCTTCACTCACTTTTTTTTTTTTTTTTTTTGAGACGGAGTCTCGCTCTGTCGCCCAGGCTGGAGTGCAGTGGCCGGATCTCGGCTCACTGCAAGCTCCGCCTCCCGGGTTTACGCCATTCTCCTGCCTCAGCCTCCCGAGTAGCTGGGACTACAGGCGCCCGCCACCTCGCCCGGCTAGTTTTTTGTATTTTTTAGTAGAGACGGGGTTTCACCGTGTTAGGCAGGATGGTCTCGATCTCCTGACCTCGTGATCCGCCCGTCTCGGCCTCCCAAAGTGCTGGGATTACAGGCTTGAGCCACCGAGCCCGGCCCCCTCACTCACTTTTAATTGCCCCCTCCTAAGAGTGTCCACAACTGGCACTCTTCTTCATCAGAGGTTTCTGCTACTAGTAATGGAAAACAGAAATAACAGGGACTAAAATTCTCATGAGAATCAAGAGGTAGGTAGTCCGAAGCGGATCCAGTTTTCTGAAGTCCTCAGACACCCAGGTTCCTTCTATCCTAGTATTCCACACATGAAGCCTCATTTCAGGGTACCGCATGGTCCAAAATGGCTGCACTCACTTCAGAGATGATGTATGAATTTCAGCCAGAAGAAGCAAAAGACAAAAAAAGACAGGGGGAGAGTTTCAAATGGTGGTCTTTGCTGTCTTTTGAGGAAGGTTCTCACAAGCTGCTCTTTGACAATCGCAATTATATCTCTTTGTCCAGAACTGAGTCACATGGACACATCTAACTGCTAGGGAGAAGTGTGGAAATTTCTGGCCACCCATGTGTCCATCTAAAAATCTGAGGTTCTATTACTATGGAATAAGGAGAAAAGAATAATGACTCTACTACTAATAGATAGAAATCCAATGGTAAACATCTGTATTCTCCTACACAAAGCAAAACATTCGAAGTGCTGGGGCAGGGGACAGATAAAATGATACTAATTCATAGTGATTGATGAAAAGATATTCCGACAGATTAAATGTAAATTATACAATATAATGAGAGGAATGCCACTTTATTTATTTTAAATGCATACCAAAATTCAAAATGATGCTAACAAACATTGTGTAGTAGAGGCACCAATGTAAAGAATTACTCCCGATATGTATATAGAATACAAGCTCAGCTTACATTGCTGATACCTCAATAAATCCCTATAAAGCACTTAGAAACTGTCTAGTCAGTTCAGGCTTCTATAACAAAAATACCACAGACTGGTGGCATCCAAGATCATGGTGCTGGCAGGTTCAGGTGAGGGGATGCAAATGGCCATCTTCTTATATCCTCACATGGCAGAGACAGAGAGAGAGAAAGGAAGCAAGCTCTCCCATATCTTTTACTTTTATTTTTTCATCTTTTTATTTTTTAGATATGGGATCTTGCTATGTTGCCCAGGCTGAAGTGCAGTGGCTGTTCAGAGTCACGATCATAGTGCACAACAGCCATCATGTCCTTAAATGCACTAATCCCATTCATGAGGGCTCTGCCCTCATAACCTAATTATCTCCTAAAGACCCATCTCCAAATACCATCACATTGGGAATTTCAACATACGAATTTGGAAGATGAAGGACACAAACATTCAACACATCGCAGGAACATGTTTCCTTTAAGAAAGTAAATCTTTTATGTTTATACTACCAGTTTGATTGATTGGGACTTTTTTTCGTGGATCCCTTTCTTCAGCAGATAGTGATTGGTCACCTTTTGTGGACTGCTGTACTGGGCACCTGGTAGCTAAAAAGCAAGCTAAGCCATGTCCTATTCAAGGCGATGAATACTCCTGCTCTCTGACATCAGTTTTAACAAGATTTTAATTGGAATTTGGACTCATTCCACTTAGTCTGAAAAACAAGCTGCCAAGCACAAGGCAATCTCCTTTGCACTATGGTCTTCAGAAATTCTTTAACTCCTGGTCCTCATGCTTAGCATAATTTGGGGATAGCCTTTACTTAAAAGAAAGACCATCCTGTGAGCTGGGTGGCCTATGAAAAGAGAAGGTCCCCAGAGGACAATGGGGCCATGGAATCATCATTGATGACATCACTGCATGGACGTGTGTTTTTCCTAGCGAATCATTTACTCCATTAAAAAATTCATAACAAACTTCATTTCCTCTTTCCTATCATACAGGGCGTTGCAAGGATTACATGGTATCTTTTTTATAAACAAGTACTATGCTGGAAAGCAAAGAAGGCAAAACAAATACAGCAATAAATAGAAAGGGAATATAGGCTTCCAGGAAAATGTAGGCGTCTTATAAATGACTATGACTGAAATGTTCTCATGAAAACATGCCTGTGCTTATCTTGTAGACAACAAATAAACCACAGAAGGGCTCCCATATCATCTCAAAAATTAAGAAGGCTCCTTCTGGAACTTCAAGTTCATTGAAATGTATTGTAAGAATTCTTTGACATATCCCAGAATCTGAAACTGAAGGACACATCCTAGTCACATCTCAAGCTTCACAGTCTTGTCCTGTGGGTCTGAGATGGATGGCCATAGAAAGGAATTTATGAAGGTGCCACAGATTACCTACTCCAAAGTGTGTAGGATGGTTTAAGGGGGCAGAAAAGGAGATTAGAATCTGAGAGAAGCATGCCATTGATGTGTTATATACAGAGTAACAGTCAGAAGAGGGTTAAACAGAAGAGAATTAAAGGGAGGGAAAGCATTTTTTTAATTGACCAAATAAAAGAAGACACTCGTGAAATACATGTATTGCACTTGAGTACTTCTCGAGGCAATGCCCACAATAGTCCTTTAACGCAGATGGAACTCATGTTATTTCCTAAGCATTCCAGATTTTTTTAATCTGATGTTTCAAGTGGAGGTTACATGATTTTCTTAAAGCCACGTAACTAGAAAGTGGCACAGCTAGCTCTCAAACCCAAATCTACTGCCACAGCTGGCAGAAGACCAAAGCAGACTTCTGGTTCTGGTGTCCTCCCAGATTGGTTGTTCATCATTTGCTGTTTCCCTCCCTCACCATGTCACTCTGCTCTTCCCATCTTTGGCTCCCACACAGGAACCCCTCCAGCCTGCTGCCCCTGAACTCAGACTCCCCATACTCTGAATGGCTGTTTTCACACGACTCTTAGCAAGGCCATTGAAAAATCGTCCTGATAAACTCTGATGAAGTAATCCTGCCAGAGCATCTTGGTAGGGACTTTGAATTCTAACAAGCATCTTGAGAAAACATTACCTGAAAAAAGAAAAATACTGTAATGAAGGAATTCAAAGTATCACTAACTAAAAAGCAGAGGAGTTGCTTGAAAAGGAATAAATCCTATTCAACATCTTTCTACTCTGGCAACCAGAAAAAGCTAGGCCTTAGCACATCTATCCATTTATTTTTATATATTTAAAAAATAATTATATCTGACAAATATAAAACCAAAAATCAAGTATGATTATATTTATATTCATTTTAGAAATACTTATGAACTGGAAACTACAGATACTATGTACAGTCTGTAAATTACAATCACTTTGGAAAAGTTTAGCATCTTACTATCAAGTTAAATACATACTATATAACCCAGAAATTCCAACCTTATATATTTACCCAAGATAAATGAAAATATATGCATATATAAAGACCTATATGTGGAGTCAGGTGTGTTGGCTCACGCCTATAATCCCAGAACTTTGGGAGGCCAAGGCACGAAGATCGCTTGAGGCCAGGAGTCAGAGACTCCTGGGCAATGTAGCAAAACCCTGTCTTAAAAAAAAAAAAAAAAAAAGAGTAAATGGGCATGGTGGTATGAGCCTGTAATCTAAGCTCTTCAGGAGGCTGAGGTGGAAGGATCACTTGGGTCCAGGAGTTAGAGGCTGCAGTGAGCTATGATCATGCCACTGCACTCCAGCCTGGAGGAGAGAACAAGATCCTGTCTCTAAAAACATAAATAAATAATAAAGACCTGTATGTGAATGTTTATAGCAGCATTATCCATAGTAGCCACAAACTAAAAACAACTCTAATGTCCACCAAATGGATGAACACATTGAGACCATGCAAACGCTGGGTACTACCTAGACATGAACAGGAATATGAAAAGGAATAAGCTACTGATATGTGCAACATGGATGGGTTTCAAACACATTATGCCATGTGAAAAAGTCAGACACAAAGGAATGCATGCTACAGACGATTTCACTTATGACAGCATAGTACTGGCAAAACTATAAAGAAAGAAATCAGAGCAGTGATTTTTAGGGGCTGGAGATGGGGTAGGAGATTGACTGCAAAGGAGCAAATGCAACTGTTGGCACTGATGAACATGTTCCATATGATAAACGTGGCATAGTTACAGGACTATATACATTTGTCAAGTCATTAAATTGTACAATTTAAAAGGGCTAGTTTTATTGTATATGAATTGTCCCTCAAAAATGTAACTTTAAAAGTGTATTAAGGAAAAAATGTTTGAGATTTTTTGAATCTCAGTTCTGAGAAAAAATGTTTAAAAAAGAAAAAGAGTAATTTATTGCATATTTGCTGTAAAACAGACACTCTAGGAATATAAAAATGAGGGACATAATTCATGACTTCAAGGAATTTATAATCCAGGGGAGAAGAGAGCGGAGCAAACAAAGCCACAATCTTGAGTAATAAGTGCATGTAGAGGTATACCCAGTAGGCTGTGGACACACAGTGGGATATCTAAGTCAGATTTCTGAAACTGACAGACTCCTGAAATGAAGGTGCTTCAGCTGAGTCATGGTTCCGTAGGAGTCAGTTAGCCAGATAAGAGAAGGACATCCTTAGCTAAGGAAGTAAAAATTACAACAACAGATATAGAGATAGAATTCATGGATCAGCTCTAGTTTTGAAATTTGCCAAAATGAATAATGTAATGAATTTAAATGAGAAAATATACACAACATGACAGAAATTACATTCTATGGCAGTGAGACATATTAAAGTGTGAGTTCTTCTTTCCACAGAAGTGGCTGATGAGCTTGAGAATCCTGAAAACCAAGTTTATAAATGAACAGGACTATTACATATTAAGAATAAGCATTTCTTGCTTTAGCATGATGACCTATTCTTCAATGACTCAAGGATGAACGCAGACTTCACTGATCTGTTCCATTTCTAATATCTACTACTTCGCTACTTCATGTCCTGTTTACTTCAATTTGTCGATTACATGGCTTAACTCAAACTTTCTTCTCTCTATTGTTTTCCATGTTTCAAAAAAAAATGCACACAAAAACCTAAAAATTTGGTTGTCTGCCATGTTGTATGTATCATCCTGGCACATACAGAAATCATTGAGCAGGATATGTTACTTCCTGGTACAAAAGTCCATTCCCAAAGAGACAACAAAAGCAGTAGGTCTCTTACTGCTCAGAATACTGGGTAATGGAGATAATGCATTTTCTAGTAAAACAAGAACTTAGAATTTAATTGTCAAAATTTCCCCCTGATTTGAAGCTGATTCTTTTTTAAAAAAATAAATAAATAAACTTTTGTTTATTTAAAGACAGGATCTCACTCTGTTGCCCAGACTGGAGTGCAGTGGCAGGTTGATAGCTCACTGCAGCCTCAAACTCTTCAGCTCAAAGGATCTTCCCACCTCAGCCTGAAGAGTAGCTGGGGCTATAGACATAAGCACCATAGCTAGTTCATTTTTTTTTTTTTTTTACTTTTTTAAAACAGGGTCTCGCTGTGTCACCCAGGCTGGTCTTGAACTTCTGGCCTCACGCAATCCTCCCAGCTAGGCCTCCCAAATTGCTGGGATTACAAGTATGTGCCCCCGCCACCGACTATTTTTTTACTCAGTACTCCGAGTCAACAAAATTTACAAAGCACTAAGGACAGCACCTGACACTGAGTGTTAAATAAAAAATTTGCTGTAAATGTCAGGATCTGTTTGTAATGAATGCATAGAATCTTATATCTGCAAAGGATATAATTTAATCTAATCTTCTCCCCCATCCTCCACCTCCCCCACACAGATAATCATTTATAGTACTGGTAACGTAGTGGGGAAAAAAGGAGAATTTTATAGAACAGTGCTATACGAAAGCAAATAGCATTTAATAAAATGTTTACAAAATAAGAAAATATTTTTGTGGGTGTGTGTTTTCTTTTAAAAATAGTATTTATTCCACTAAATTCTATTTTTTTAGGCCTTAAAGTTTCTATGGCAAATAGCTTGTCAATATGCTTAGTTAGTTCTGCCTCTAAATACTGCAACATTTTATGTACATTTTTTTCTCATTTGCCGAGATAAAAATTGGTGTTCATATAAATGATAGTTCCCAAGCTTTCCAAAGAGGAAGTTCTATTTTATATGCTTATTTGTCTAATCTTTAATCAATTTATTTTAATCAGGCAAGTTTTCTAACAAATTGCCTGCATTCTTAGTAACAAAATTACACGTGCCTTTTCCAGTTTTCAACGGCGGCCATTTCAAATTCACACATCAGTATGTCAAAGGCAACTGGCTTTCATTTATAAAATCAATCTTATTTCCAAGAATGTCACTGAAAACTGAGCAAGAAAACACTAAAAATAATCTGCTTTCTGTATAGCTTTTAATGTGAAATACAGTTTAAGAAATACCATCGTGTTGTAGATACTAGTGTTCCATTTTGGTAGATATTTCCTGATGGCTAATATTGTAAGGCAGACCTGAGAAAACCTAGATAAGATTGTTGATCTATTCTTTTTATTTTATTAGAAAGTATTCTGGGTAATTTCCATAGTATCAAAATGATTCCCAGTAAAAGATGAATAACTACATATTTCCATTAACTGAAATGTAATAATAAATAAACACTAACAAGGATATTTCCAGTGGGTTTTCTTTTTTTAGGAAATTAAATAGAAAACAGCATTGCAGTTTACTTAGGGACAAACTGTTTTGAGAACTGAATTTAGAATGAGGCCAAAAGACATATCAACTCATGAATTATTACACAAAGGGAACAAATTTGCCTCCAAACAACCTTAAAAATAGTTGATCCAACAGATTGTGAATAATACTCTTTAGGAGACTAGTTACTGTTTAGGGAACTCTGGGCAAAACTAAAATCTTTCAGGTGTTCCCTTATCCACTAATAAGGTTCAAGTGTTAACAGTGTTTCCAACGTCTTTGTCTCACAGTTATGAACATTCAAAAATCAATGACTCTCAAATTGTATTCTATCTCCTTCATGCAGATCCCATTATCACACAAGAATGGCCCCAAGATCTCCTTCTGTGAAAAATCCTTCTCTCGCCACAATCTCCACTTTTCCAAAACCCTTATTCTTTCCAAGATTACATTGAGAACTGTGGGCAAGTTTGGCAGCAAAATAATGTAATGCCACTATAATCTTCAAACGTTTATCCAGCACATAACGCTGATGGAGTGCAATTAATTATCCACCAGCATTGTATGCTGAATAAATGTTTTAAAACGGTATACTCTTTCAAAAAAAAAAAATGGCACTGGATATAACAGCATTTTAACTTATCTGGAAATGTCTCAAGTTACAGTTTTCTCATCCCCTCATGGGATGTAGCTTAAAATGTCATATACCTCATGTGTTAGTTTCCAAGGGCTGCCATAACAAAACTGCCAGAAACAACAGAAATTTACTTTCTCATAATTCTGGAGACTCGAAGCCCAATGGCGAGGTGTCAGTAGGTTTGGTTTCTTCTGGTGCCTCTCTCCGTGGCTTGCAGATGGCTCCTTTCTCACTCGCCCTCATATGGCCGTCCCTCTGCAAGTGCACATGTCTGCTGTCTCTCTCTGTGTCCTAATTTTCTCTTGTTAATAAAACACCAGTCATATTGGAGTAGGGCGTAATGACCTAATGATTACATTTTAACATAATTACTTCTTTAAGGTCCTATCTCAAAATAGTCACATTCTGAGGTACTGGGAGTTAGGATTTTCTACATATGAATTTTGGAGGGATACAATTCAGCCCCTAACAGCTGGCCACCACAGAATATTAAACTTAGACAAGGGAAGACCTTGTTTCAACCTCTGATAGCTTTTGTAATCAAAACATAACTGTCCACTATGGCGTTTCATACTTCGTTTTTGGACTCTGAATCATTTTCCGCACAAGAAAATTTGCAACAACAGAAGAAACCAAAGCCAATTCATTTACTAATTAACATCTCCTTGCTAAAGTAGAGTCAGTGTCCTGAGAGGCCAAAACAAACAAAAAACCCAGCAAATTTGTCCCTGCTTTGAATTAAGGGCTACTTGTCTCTTGAGCTGTTTTTTGTGAATCAGATAAATTCATGGAAAATGCACTGACAGATTTAAAATTAAGAAAATTAAATTTTAAAAATCACTCGTTCCTTAGAAACAGCATTATATCGAGTATATCCACTGCATTTTGGACTACAAATAATAGGAGATTTTACTAACAGGGATTTAAACAATAAGAACGTTTATTAGATAACAACAGGCCCAATGGCAGCAGATCCAAACGGGTTAATTCTGAAGGACAATGAAGATGGATCCAGTGGTTTCCCATTTCTCCCCTCTGTCATGTCAGGCATTGGTTTCTGTCACCTTCTGGTTAAAAGGTGGATGTCAGGCGTCCCCCTCTCACACAGGTGCACCCAGAGACTGGAAAGGAAGCCTTTATCTTCTCAAATCTTTTGTTGTGTTTTATTTTTTAATATCAAGAAGGAAAACTTCCCAAAGACCGCCCCTTACATTTCATGGCCCCGTTCTCTCCTAGGCCACTTCTGGTCAAGAGAAATGAAATTTATTCCGTTGCTTTTCACGCACATAGACAAGATCAACACATGCTGTAGTGCTTTTTAACTAATTTCCTCACAAGGGCACCATCCACTTCCGCTGGAATGCACTCAATTTACATTTCACTAGAACTTTCATGAGAGAACCTCAGATTATCAGCATCATGCTTCCAGTGTATTCTGCAGTGTTTTCATGCCTTGTTCCAGTGATCTGTTGCTCCATAAAAAGTCAGTCCCAAACATAGCTTAAAGCAGTTAATCATTTATCTTTCTCATTGATCTTGGCTGAATGGACTCTGCTAGGCAGTTCTCACATGGGGTCTCTATGCAGTTGCAGTCAGGCAGTGACTGGGGCTGGGGTCATCTTGAAGGCTTCTTCACTCACACACCTGGCACCTCACCCAGGCTGGAAAGAGCCCAATAGCTGCAGGCTAGAACAGCTAGGGCTCCTTGAACTTGCCTCTTTCTGTCTAGGAGGTCTTTCCACATGCCGACTTCAGGGCAGGTGGACTTTTCACATGTTGACTGAGGATCCCTTAACAGGTGTCCCATGAAAAACTGTCAGAAGCTGCCTGCCCTTGTCTGACCTAGCCTTGGAAGTCACACAGCATCACTTTTGCTACATTTGTTCATCATGACAGCTACAAAACCACCCAGATTCAAGAGAAGGGAACATAAACTCCACCTCTTGATAAGAGAAGTTTCAAAGAATTAGTCGACATTTTAATACCACCACATACTCCTTAGAGATTGCCCCCACTGTTAACTATTTAGCTAAATCACCTCTTAATTCACCTGTGACTCCACTGAACTTGCTTTCTATGGCCACCTGGACTTCCAGTCCCTCATCTCTCAGCGTTCTCCCTGTGGATAGTTTTCATGTTCACTTCACAGATCTCCAGAGATGGACTGTTTGCAGACAGAGATCATGGTCTTCATGAAAAGAGACCAGGACGTCTAGTTCATCCCTAGTTATTTCAATAAAGCCAAAATCAACGCTACTAAGACAAAGACTTTCAAAACCAGTGTTTCCAATTAGTAAAGTTATAGGCCTTATTTTCTCTCATACTTTTTGGTCTCCAAAGGAGAAGTAAAGCACAAAAATATCCAAATAGCAATGTGGAAGGTTGTCCTACACCAATAAGGCCCAAGACTATCTGGCTACAGGTTTATCCATCCCTTGAAAGGACATGAGCAGAAAAGCAAAAAGCAGGAAGGCCAGTGCAGGAGGAACTTTTTTCCTTGGCAGGCCATTCTGAGCCCACCTATACTCCTGCCCCTCTGAAGGTGAAGGATTGGTTTTATACTGCTTTGTCTACCTAGTAAAAACAATGATCAGCTTGGGCAACACAGAAAGACCTCATCTCAGCCAGGCACAGTGGCTTACACCTATAATCCCAGCACTTTGGGAGGCCAAGGCAGGCAGATCACGAGGTCAAGAGTTTGAGCCCAGCCTGGCCAACATAGTGAAGTCCCTTCTTTACTAAAAATACAAAAAAAAAAAAAATTAGCTGGACATGGTGGCAGGTGCCGGTAACCCCAGCTACTTGGGAGATTAAGGCAAGGAGAATCGTTTGAACCCAGGAGGCAGAGGCTGCAGCAGGCGACAGTGTGAGACTCTGTCTCAAAAACAAAAAAAAGAAAAAAAAAGGAAAGATCTCGTCTCTACATAAAATAAATTTAAAAATTACTTAAATATAAATACTAATTAAATATAAATAGTAGTTCCAGCTACTTAGGAGGCTAAAGTGGGAGGAATGCTTGAGCCTGGGAGGTTGGGGCTACCGTGAGCCGTGATTGCACCACTACACTCCAACGTGGGTAACAGAGCGAGAAGCTATCTCAAAACAAAACAAAAGACAAAAAACGGCAAACAAAACACAGTGAGCATCTGCAATCTTATCTCATTTGTTCGTGAATGTCTCTCTGCTTAGTATCAGTTAAGCACACTGATTTTTTTCTTGAATGAAAGATTGGACTGAGAGCCTAGAGATATGAGTATTCCTCAAAACAATTTCACAGAGAAAAATTAAAGAAAAATTCTTAGGGATGGCTTAACCATTTAGAAAGAAAATGAAACATATTGTACATATATCAGAAGAAGGAAAGAAAAGGACTTCAATGTAGTTTAATCAAAGACATATAATACACTATGTGTAAACAAATCATTCAAATCCTGAGTATCTTTGATTTAGCCTTAAGTTCTGTTAACATTATTTTGTTTGTCCATTTGGTTTGTTTTGTTTTAAGCAGGAATGTTGAGAGAAACAGGAAGTTGTACTTTTGAGAATGCAAAGCACAAAATGTATAGCTACCTTGTTTCAATACAATAGACCTGAGAAGTTATACTTACTAGCTACAAAATATAAGTAAAATCTATACTTATTCTGCATTTTGTCATCACAACATTGAGTTTCTGTCTAATTCTGTGACTAAGTTTAGATTTTTCCTCTAAAGTTTATAAGTCTGTCTTACTAGCTTTAGGATTTTTTTTTTTTTTTTTGAGACGGAGTCTCGCTCTGTCACCCGGGCTGGAGTGCAGTGGCCGGATCTCAGCTCACTGCAAGCTCCGCCTCCCGGGTTCACGCCATTCTCCTGCCTCAGCCTCCCGGGTAGCTGGGACTACAGGCGCCGCTACCTCGCCCGGCTAGTTTTTTGTAGTTTTTAGTAGAGACGGGGTTTCACCGTGTTAGCCAGGATGGTCTCGATCTCCTGACCTCGTGATCTGCCCGTCTCGGCCTCCCAAAGTGCTGGGATTACAGGCTTGAGCCACCGCGCCCGGCCGTTAGGATTTCTATTTTTAATCTTGATGTTACAAATATTTGTTTTGGAAACCACATAGCTAACATACTTAATGGTGAAAAGTTGAAATCGTCTTTTAAAAGATCAGGAACAAGACAAGGATACCAACTCTCACCACTTTTATTCAACATAGTACTGGTTACATGATTCTTTTTTTTTTTTTTTTTTGAGATGGAGTTTCGCTCTTTTCCTAGGCTAAATTGGCACGATCTTGGCTCACTGCAACCTGCACCCCCCGGGTTCAAGTGATTCTCATGCCTCAGCAGCTGGGATTATAGGCACCTGCCACCACGCCCGGCTAACTTTTGTATTTTTAGTAGAGAAGGGGTTTCACCATGTTGGCCAGGCTGGTCTCAAACTCCTGACCTCAGGTAATTCACCCACCTCAGCTTCCCAAAGTGCTGAGATTACAGGCGTGAGTCACCATGCCCAGCCATACATGATCTTATACTTAGAAAACCCTAAAGATTTCACGAAAAAAGACTATTAGAACTAATAAACTAATTCAGTAAAGTTGCAGGCAACTAAATCAACATATAAAAATGAATCGCATTTCTGTACACTCACAATGAACTATGCAAAAAAGAAATCAGTAAAACAAACCCAGTTAGAATAACTAAAAATAATAGTAATAAAATAATTCAGAATAAATTAAACCAAGAAGGTGAAAGATCTGTACACTGAAGACTATAAAACATTGACGAAAGAAATTGAAGAAGACACAAAGTAATGGAAAGATAGCTCATGCTCATGGATTAGAAGAATTAGTATTTTAAACATGTTTATACTACCAAAAGCAATCTATACATTCAATGTAATCCCTATCAGAATTCCAATGACATTTTCTGCAGAGATATAAAAAATAATCCTAAAATTCATATGGAACCACAAAAGATCGCCAACAGCCAAAGCAATCTTGAGCAAAAAGAACAAAGCTGGAGGCATCAACACTACCTGATTTTAAAATCTACTACAAAGCTAATATAATCAAAACAGCATGGTGCTAGCATAAAAACAGCCACATAGATCAACAGAACAGAATAGAGAGCCCAGAAGTAAATCCATGCATTTACAATCAGTTGATCTTCAACAAAGATGCCACGAACACATATTGTGGAAAGGACAACTGTTTATCCATCTGCACAAGAATAAAATTAAACCTTCATCTCATACCACATACGAAAATCAACTCAAAATGTATTAAAAACTTACACATTAAGACCTGAAACTATAAAACTACTAGAAGAAAGCATAAGGGGTTCCATGATAATTGGTCTGGGTGAAGATTTTTTGAATATGACCCCAAAAGCACAGGCAATAAAAACAAAACTAGACAAATGGGATTACATCAAACTAAGAAGCATCTGCCCAGAAAGGGAAACAAACAATCAATAGAGTGAAGAGAAAACCCATGTTATGGGAGAATATATTTGCAAGCCATATATCTGACAAGTTAATATCCAAAATATAATAAGGAATTCAAACAACTCAATTAAAGAAAAATAACACAATTTAAAAATGGGCCAACGACACATTAGTGAAATATTTCACTTAGATAATTTCTATCCTACAGCAGCAAATCCTGGAATTTTTTATTAATTTCAGACACCACCACCTCCTCCAATATAATATATGGTACAATTATTTTCAGAATGTAATCATTCTATTAATAAGGGAAAGCATTTTTACATTTTGAACACATTTCTGAAATATTAACTTCCACTTTGGTGAATAGCAGTGGAAAAGGCCAGAATTTATGTTTTTCTGTAACATTCTTAAACTTACTAGTACTGGTAGAGGTAGTTAGATGAATTCAAGTCCTTTGATTCCAGTCACAAGAATTCTCCTTAAATACTTCCTTGATTTTGTACAATATTCGTAATTTGATCTTATTAATTCATCCAATATTTACATTGATCTTAAATAAAATTTGTATGTGGCAAAATATTACTTGTTGATTTCACTTTCATTGATATTTCTATGGTCATTTCACAGTGTTTTTAAAATGTGACCTGTTGGCTTTCTACTTTCACGAAGTTAATGTCATTTTCAACCTAAAAGTTGTCCTTCTATATACTTTTCTCTGGTATTTGAAAATAATGTGTATGTTTTGTTTACATGTCATGAATGCTATCAATTTGTTTATCTGATTAACTTGTCAAACTTTCTAATAGTTATGTAACACTCAAAAAATAAAATGGGCAAAGGACCTGAATAAATATTTCTCAAAAGAAGACTTGGCTGGGCACAGTGGCTCACACCTATAATCCCAGCATTTTGAGAGGCCGAAGCAGGTGGATCACTTGAGCCCAGGAGTACAAGACCAGCCTAGACAACATGGTGAAATCCCATCTCTACAAAACATACAAAAATTAGCCAGACATGGTGGCATGTGCCTATATTCCCAGTTACTAGGGAGGCCAAGATGGGAGGATGGCTTGAGCCCAGGAGGCAGAGGTTGCAGTGAGCCAAGATCATGCCATTGCACTCTAGCCTGAGCAACAGAGTGAGAGCCTGTCTCAAAAATGAAAACAAAAAGTTCAAATCACTAATCATTAGGGAAACGCAAATTAAGACCACAGTGAGATATCATCTCATACCTGCTAGAATGACTGTTGTAAAAAAGATGAAAAATAACTACTCTAGATGAGAATATGGAGAAAAAGAAAACCCCTACACGTTATTGATGGGAATGTAAATTAGTACAGCCATCACGGAAATCAACAGGAAGTTTCCTCAAAAAATTAAAAATAGAACTACTGTATGATCCAGCAATCCCACTATTAGGTATATATCCAGAGGAAACAAAGTCAATCAGCCAAAGAGATATCTACATGTGCATTGTAGCATTATTCACAATTGCCAAGATATGGAATCAACCTAAGTGTCCATCAACAGATGAATGGAAAAAGAAAATGTGGCACGTACACATAATGGAACACTAATTAGCCTTTGAAAAGAAGGAAATTCTGTCATTTGCGACAACATGGGTGAATCTGGAGGACATTATATTAAGTGAAATAAGATGGGCACAGAAAGAAAAATACCACACGATCTCACTTTTATGTGGAGTGTTAAAAAATCACTCATAGGAGCAGAGAGTAAAATGGTGGTTAACAAAAGCTGGGGTTTAGGAGAGCAGGTCGATGTTGGTCAAAGGACACAAAATTTCAATTAGACAGTAATAAGTTCAAGATATCTATTGTACATCATAGTGACTATAGTTAACAATAATATATTGTATACTTGAAAATTACTAAGAGAGCAGATTTTAAGTGTTCTCACTTAGGACCAATTGAAAAATAAGTATATGAGGCAACACATGTTATGTAGTTTTATTTAGCCCTTCCACAAGGTGTGTGTGTGTGTGTGTGAGTGTATATATATATATAATATATATTTATATATTTATATTTATATATACTTTGTGGTATATAAATATATATAAATAAATAAATTTACATATTTATATTTATATATACCTTGTGGTATATAAATACAAATAAATATATTTATATTTAATATACCTTGTGGTACATAAATATAAATATATTTTTATATAAATGTATATTATTTTATATAAAAATATATAAATATATATTTATTTATCTATAAATATATATTTATTTATAGATAACTTTACGTATTTATCTATAAATATATAAATATATATAAAAATAAAATATATATTTATAGATAAATAAATACATATTTATATATAATATATAAATATTTGTATATTATACTTAAATTTAAATTTATATATAAATATATATATATTTAAATTTAAATTTCTACATAAATAAAATATATATTTATTTATATTATACATCACAAGGTATATATAAATATAAATAGACATATTTATTTATATTATATATATACACTTAGTGGGAGTTATATAATAAAACATCATGTTGTACACCATAAATAGACGCAGTTTTTACTTGTCAATTTAAAAATATTCAAAAATTGCATTATTATAAAAGTATCTCCAAACATTAAGAACTCAGTATGTATTCAGAGGATTCTCATAAAATATTCATGTCTTCAACAGATATTATGTAGTAGACTAAGGAATTATAAGACAGCACTTATACTTCAAGGAACTTAAAATTGAATGGGAGAAATAATGAATGCAAAGCATGTTTACTATTACTTTTATGTGTAAGCAGTGTTATCGGAGTTCAGAGAAGCAAATGACTTCTGACTGGCAAGAGCTTGATATTTTAAATTTAGATTTACTGAAATACTATGTAATTCCACGGTAACAGAAGGAATGTTAAGTTTTCTTTTCCTCCCTATCCAATACTTCCCCCTAGTGGCGCCATGGCTCCTTTACAATATAGCCCAACTCCCCAGCCGGTAAGAGAAAGTGGGGTGGGAACTTTCACTCCATCAACAAATGACTATCAAATCTGAATTGATTTGTGAACATTAGTTGAGCCATTTCAAATGAAACTCTTGTTTCTCTTAGAGAGAACTGTTGTCCTCAGTCAGAAAATTGTCCTACCATAAAAGTATCATGTTACGGGGCGCAGCCTTTTATCATAAGATGCACTAGAAAACAAGCAGCAATCCCTGAAAAACAAGATATAAAAAGGAAAAATGGACCTTCCGTTACTTTCATGAAAAAGCCAGTTTCCCTGTTCCCAGGCAAAAGCTGAGGCTCTAGAATCCCGTGAAAGTTTGTCAATGCGACAGGCATATCTTTGAATACTTTTGTTCGACTAACAAAAGAAAAATGTGGATTGTTCTCTAAGTATGTGTTGAGGCATTGTGTGCCTAAAAATGCTTTCTTCTTTCTGTGGCACATGCGAGTTTTATTAGAGAGGTGCTAATAAAAGCCCAAAGCTGAAACAGTCATCTTTACCGGAAACTTTGCAATACAGCTGTCTTTCAGTATCTGCAGAGGATTGGTTCCAGGACCCTCAGGGATACCAAAATCTGCAGATGCTCAAGTCCTGTAGTTGGCCCTGTGGAACCCACGGCTACGAAAAGCAGGCGTCATATCCTCGGGTTCCTCATTCCTCAAATACTGCATTTTAAAACAGGGATTGTTTGAATCCGTGGATGCTGAACCTGCAGATAGGGAGAACTGGCTGTACTGTGGCCTCCAGAATTGCTGCTTCAGGGCCTTGCTGAGGAAGCCTGGCTCAGTATATAACTCCCGAAGAGCAGGGACATTTTCTGTCTAGTTCATGGGTGTACATTCCAGGGCCTAGAACCTTGCCAGGTTCAGAGTAGACTTTTCAATATTTGTTGACTGAATATATGAAGGAAAACTACACATTTCTCCATACAAACCAGCTCTGGCCCAGGATCCAAGGAAGGGTAGCTTTGGGAGCATGTGAAGACAGAGCTTTGGGCAGAGCAGCACCTGGATGGGTTGACTTTTTCTCCTGGAGTGGACAAGAAGAGGTGGGCAGGGATATTGAAAATCATGTTCCTGGGCATGTGATGTGTCAATGACTCAAAAAAAAAGTAACCTTAAAGGGTAGCAGTGTTCCTGAATGGACAGGTGGGGGCTCAGAATAATGGTTATTTAGGAACTAGTGTAGATGTAACCTCGGCTGACTCCCAAGCTGGTGTGGCTTCAGCATCACACAGAATTAACTGCCTCATGTCTCCTGAACAGTGCCTTTTCAGTTCTACCATTCCCATATTCTTATATTCAAGTGTCTTGGAGGTTGTGTTCCTTTATAAGGAAAATGCCGCAACTGTAAATTATAACTGCAATCCCTAGATCATCTCTACTATCTTCTTTCCTGTTTTCCTCTGGTTATAGAAGGCAGAAATCTAAGAATAATGTAGCCTATCCTCTTTACAGATTAACCTATTTTCCTATTAATTTTCTATTCATTTTGCTTTCTTTGTGGCAGTTATTCTGCGTCTCACACAAAACATAACTTATAAGACATTAGGTTACCTTTAATATCCTTACTAGCACATCCTGCCACCCTTACTTTCATCCAAGCTGACAACTCACTTTGCTCAATAGTCTGAAATCTTGCTTAGTTTATTGTAATAGCCTCCTCATTATCCATTTTATCTCCACTCTGGTCCATCTTATATATTACTGCCTAAATCTTCTGAATTTCTATAATCATATTTTCTCCTACCCTCAATAGTGCCCCAGCAAAAAATCAAGAAATGGGCTGGGCACGGTGGCTCATGCCTGTAATTTCAGCACTTTGGGAGGCCGAGGAGGGTGGATTGCCTGAGGTCAGGAGTTCGAGACCAGCCTGGCCAACATGGTGAAACCCCCATCTCTACTAAAAATACAAAAATTAGCCAGGTGTGGTGGCCTGTAATCTCAGCTACTTGGGAGGCTTAGGCAGAAGAATTGCTTGAACTTGGGAGGCAAAGGTTGCCATGAGTCGAGATTGTGCCACTGTACTCCAGCCTGTACAACAGAACAAGACTCTGTCTCAAGAAAATTAAAAATAAATAAAAAATAAAAAGAGGTTTAATCTGTAAGAAAATCTTCAGAGCATTAGCTCCTTAAATAAAAGCCACCAATTGACAAGAAGTGAGCCCTAAACAAACCGCCAACAATGTTACCCTTCATTTGGTAGATCCCAGACAGTCAGAGCCCTTCCTTGAAATTTTTGAACTTGGAATAAAAAACAGCCCTTATTTTCTGTCAAGTGTGTCCCACTGAAATTCACATGTTGAATCCCTAACTCCCAATGTGACCATATTTGGAGATAGCACGTATAGGGAGGTAATAAATGTTAAATGAGGTCATAAGCATGATAGTATTGGTGCCCTTACAAAGAAAGGAAGATACCCCACAGCTTGTTCACTCTCCACACATCACAAGGAAAGGCCATGTGAGAAGGTCGCCCTATCTGCAAGCCAGAAAGAGAGCCCTCACTAGGAACCAAATGAGCCGGCACCTTGATCTGGGACTCCTAAGGGTCCAGAACTGTGAGAAACTAAATTTCTACTGTTAGCACCATCTGGTCTGTGGTATACTGTTATAGCAGCCCAAACCATCTAATATAGGTGGTTAAGCAGTGAAGCATGTCATCATTGGATACATTTCTGCCATGCTCAACAAGGGAATTTCAAAGGATGAGCCACGACAAGAGATGGAGAGAGTCCTAAAACACTCCTGTGCTCCAGTTGTTTATATACAGGACAAAGAGCTGAACACTATCAGAAGTATTCTTCTTTCTTTTGTATCTACTATATGTATGAATGAGTTTTATAATCAGAAAGTTTTTAAAATAACAATATATGCATGGTGTTCTTTATTAAATTTTCTATATAACTCCACTTCTTTTTCTCAGCCTACTTTATAATCACCTAAAACAAAAAAAATAAATTCTACCAACTAAAAGGCTTGATTTGGAAACCAATTATCAAAACTTTATGATTTAAGTTAGGCTGCTACAGCTTTGGGAAATGAACATAGGGACTCTTTCAAGTTTTGAGAAATAAACTCATGTTTGAAATTACTTCTTGAGAAATACATCTCTTTGTTTTGTTTTGTTTGCTTTTGTCTTTCAATTCTGTAAAGGGATTCTGTCTGTTGCTTTTCGTCCAGACTTTTTCTGATAAATATGGACAGAGGTGAACAAAAAAGAGACTCCAGGCTCCATCCTTGACTGGGACTTCCTGGTCAGTTCCTTTGTTGTATGGTCCAACTAAAGTGGAAAGAAAACTTTTTGAAATCATTTTAACGATCATTAGGATAGAATTAAGATGGGGAAATGATCAACTGTAAAGATACGTCTTTGTGACCAAAACAGTCAAGATGGTTCACTGCATACTGATTTCCCAAAGCAGGTAATATTTTAGGAAAAAGCACTGTAGGGAGAGCATCCAAATGTTAATGGTCATAGGCTGTTCTAGTTAAGTGCATTCACTGGGGTAAAATGGACTGGAAAGAGAAAAAACAAGGCCAAACAAGGATACCAGCTTTTAGCCACCAAAACAATGCTAGAGAATATTTTTAGCAGCTCCCAGAGGGAAGATGATGGCCTCCTCCAAGAGCTCAATAAAGATCTGGCATAATTTCAGAATTCAAGAAATAGCCCATCTTACATTATACTAATGGAACATTGATAATTAGAAATCAACACTCAAATCCAAATTTACATACATACATACATGCATATATTCTGGCACTAAGTCTGCAATATCTAATGTTATGAATTTCCCTTCCTTTAACTGACTTCCTGTATGCCTTAAAATTAACGTTTCTTTCTTTTCTTGAGAGACAGTCTCATTATGTTGCCCAGGCTGGATTCCAACTACTGGGCTCGAGCCATTCTCCCTTCTCAGCTTCCAAGTAGCTGGGATTACAGGCACGTGCCACTGTGCCTGGCTTACAATTACTATTTCAGTAGGCAGTTTTCTAGTTTCCAAGCAATGTAATTGTGAACATTTAATCCTTTTTTCCCTCCAGTATATTATATTGAGATAAAAATGTAGAAAATGTCTTAGGTTTTTATTGGTTTTCCTCATTAATAAGATGAGTCTTTCAATGTATCGACTTGTAGAAGCTGGTGGGGTTTTTTTTTTTGCTTTTTGTTTTCTTTTCAGATAGTAAATAGCAGCTGTAAAACTATAATTTCAATAGAAATAGGCAACTGGAGTAGATACAAAGCCAGACTCACAGGAGTCTGAGAGAAGAGCAAAATTAAAAAATTGCCAATTCTTATGATGCTAATTCATCAAACATAACCACGAATATAACAATATTCAAAAGGAATAAAGTTTATGGGGAAAGCAACAAGTAAAATTATCCTAAGTATTTTTTTTCTTTTTACTGCATTTAGGAAGTAACATGGTACAAAACAGATAAACAACAGGCTTCAGAATAAGACATATCTAGGTTTGAGTTCTAGTTCAAACGTAATTGTGTATTTGATCTCTGTATGTTCTCAGCTTCCAGTTCTTACTAATAATAGTAACGATAACTGCCTGAGATAGATTGTCTACATTAATTTATATTTGGGATTCTTGCTAAATCAATATTATGGTTATGAGATCGTGTTGCATATTACGAAACCAGAAACAAATCTATCTAGACCCTGTGTGTAGTAGCATGACCATTTGTTGTGTTAGTCACTGTGGAAGAGAGAACAACTGCTGCTTTCTCCAGCTCCCTATGCTCCACAACACTTGTCCTCTTTCTGCAATTCGTCCCTGCAAAGCAATTTCCTCTTCCCATTCCTTGGAATGCTTTTCTTCTATTAGCTGGCTCCTTCTTTTCTTCTGGTCTCAGTTCAAATGTAACTTTACTCAGCCCTTTTCTAGCTTCCACTGCACTATTCCTCCTAATAGACTACCCTGTTGATCTGCAGTTCCCACTATAGGACAGTATCAGGCTTATGAATTATTTGTTTTCTATCTCCAGCGACTAGAATGTAAGCCCCATGAAGGAGCTTGCTCATCTATTTCACAGCTGTATTCTCTGAGCCTACAACAGTGCTTTATACAAAGTAGACTCTCATACTCAATAAGAAATTGTGGGATGGATGGATGAGGAAAGGTAAGGTTTAAGTGAATGATAAAGATCCTCCTCTGCTCATAATTTGAACACTTTCCATCATTTTCATGGCTAACAGCTGCTCTTAGCCTTCATCGCCTCTCATCTAAGTTGATGCAGTAAGCATCTTAAAGGATCTGCCTGTTTCTACTACTGCCCCCTATGGTCTGTTTTATCACAACAACCAGGCTAGTCCTCTTTAAAACATGTAAGTCTACTCTTCATTGAGAAATCCTATGAGGGCTCTCCATGTCACTCAAAAGCCAAAGTCCTTAAAATAACCTACAAGGCCCTACTTGATGTGGCCCACACCCTACTAACTTCTTCTCCCTCTCCCACTGAGTGGTATCTACTCTTGCCTTTCTGTTCTTTGAACATGCCAGGCACCTTAGGACATTTGCTCTAAGCTGTTTCCTTTTCCTAGAGAGCCTTTTGCCCATATACAGTTGGCCCACCATATTCATGGGTTCCGCATCTGTGGATTCAACCAACAGCTTGAAAATATTTGGCAAAAAATAAATGGCTGAATCTGTATTGAACACATACACACTTTCTTATTGGTCCTTCTCCCAAAACAATACAGTATATTTACATAGCATTTATCCTGCATCAGGTATTATAACAAACCTAGGATATTTAAAATATACAGGAGGATGTGCATAGGTTATATGCAAACATTACACTATTTTATATAAAAGGCTCGGGCATTCACAAATTTTCATATCCGTGGGAGGTCCCAGAACCAATTTCTAACACAGAGGGATGACTGTTTCTGACCAGTTCACTTTCGGATGTCTCAAAATAATCTGACCTTCCTGTTGAAGCCTACCCTAACTTTAATACTGCAACCAACCATCCACACCCACGTCAGTTCTCCCCTTTGGTCTTTTTCCATAGAACTTATCTTTTAACCAACAGTGCAATTTATTTTTAAACTGTCTTTCCTACCACCCCTTTCTACAACATAAACTCCATGACAGGAGGAATCTGCCTTTGTTCACCAATGATTCCTAGGCACCTAAAACCGTAAACGGTAGTACACAGTAGGCACTCTGTATCTCTTTTTTTTGAAACGCGGTCTCGGTATATCATCCAGGTTGGAATGCAGGGGCGCAATCTCGGCTCACTGCAAGCTCCGCTTCCCGGGTTCACGCCATTCTCCTGCCTCAGCCTCCTAACTAGCTGGGACTGCAGGCGCCCACCACTGTGCCTGGCTAATTTTTAGCAGAGACGGGGTTTCACTGTGTTAGCCAGGATGGTCTGATCTCCTGACCTCGTGATCCACCCGCCTCGACCTCCCGGAGTTCTGGGATTACAGGCGTGAGCCACCAATCTCCATATATATAGAGGAAAAGTCCTGAAGTGGTTCACAAGATGCTACTCTCCACATGGATGCACACCAGGATCCAGGAAAAGGGAGTCCCAAACTTGAAGTCTATGAAATTTCCAACTTCATGCATAGTTCTCTCAAAGCAGGAAGGGTTCTGCAAACCCTGAAGCAAACTGCCTAGAGCAGCATTGTAATTCTTTTTATGATTCTTATACTCTCTGTATCTATCTGCATTTTGTGTTCCCTAAGTAGACCTTTTTGAACCATTCCTATTATGAGAAGCCAATAATGGCTACCATTTATTAAGCACTTAACTACTGTTTAGGGTAAATAAGAGTTTTGGCTCCATTAGATGGTATGATAGCTGGGGAGCCCAGTAACTATCCTGCTTTGGTTGGTTCCTGATGACAGAAACCTACCTGAACCCACTCTGAGTGTAGAAAAAAACAAATACTGAAATATTTTACAAAATCATTCTACTAAAGCCTAATTCTAAGCTGTGGGATATATCCAGTATTTAAGCATACACTCACATAGCTGAGAGGAAGAAAAAAAAAAAAAAGAAAGAAAGAAATGTAGACCCCAGGAGCCAAAGATAACCTGCTTCCACTACTCCCAGGTTCTAGCATATTCCAAGATATACTGGAGTGGGTAGGGGGAAAAAGCAATATGCATTCAAATGTTAAGTAGAGGCAGAAATTGAGACTCTAATTTTGAGCTGTTAAAAGTAAAATTTCACTAAAATAATATCACAATAATGTTGCTTTATACATTTTTGTATATGTTTTGTGGCAAAAGAATCATTTCTTTGATCCTTACCTAAGATTTACAAGGCTGACCAAAAGTTGAAATTATTGGCATAAAAATGATAAAATCAGACAAAGCATGGTAAAGACTGCTTTATTGGCAGCACTTACTACAAGTCAATAAATATTGATCCCCAGAGAAGAGCTCGGTTATCAGATTACTGGTCCATAGAGAGCGGAATGAAACTGAACCAAGTGATTGCTGGGATGATTGGAGTCACTCCTGCTTCTTGGGAAATGCAGCTACAGCCAGCTGATACATGGCATATGCTGTTCCTAAAAAAAAAAAACAAAAAAGAACCTAACCAGAAATTCTGAGATCTAAGTGTATAAATTTAATATTCCAGTTTAAAAGTTGTAAGTTTGCATTAAGACTACCTTACTTAGAACACAAAAAAGTATTTTGATAGGTGTTGGCAAAATTTTAAATAAATATATGTAAAATATATTTAATGTAGTTTTAACAAAGTATGGCACAATAATATATTTGTCAACATAAAATGCAAAAATTTTTAAAAATAAGATTAAGAACATAAACAAACGTTATTTCCATATTAACCCAAGATTGCCTGAGAAATGCTAAGGATGATTAAGGATAATTCAAATTGCAAAGAAAAAAATGACTTCAAAATATGCAAGCCTTCCCTAAAGTGAATGTAAAAAAAGGAAGAGTGATATAATTTTAAAGTAATCAAATGTAATGTAAAAAATAGCTGATAACTGGAATCTCATTTTAAAAACTATTTACCAGAATGTCTAAGAAATGGCCACATTGGCCAAAAGGAATTTAGGACTTTATCTTTTTTTTTTTTTTTTGAGACAGTCTCCCTCTGTTGCCCAGGCTGGAGTGCAGTGGCACAATCTCAGCTCACCGCAACCTCCGCCTACCGGTTAAAGCAATCTTCCTGACTCAGCTTCACGAGTAGCTGGGATTACAAGTGTGTGCCACCACACCCGGCTCATTTTTGTGTTTTTAGTAGAGACAGGGCTTCACCATGTGGGCCTGGCTAGTCTTGAACTCCTGACCTCAGGTGATCTGCCAGCCTCAGCCTCCCAAAGTGCTGGGATTACAGGCGTGAGCCACCACACCCACCTACAATACCTTTTATAATAAACTGGTAAATGTGTTCCCCCAGTGAGGGGATTGTGGGAACCCCAACTTAAAGTCAGTCAGTCAGAAGTTCCAGAGACCCAAACTTGTAACTGGTGGGAAGGAGGAGACAGTCTTCTGCCATCAACCTGTGGAATCTGATGCTATCTCACAGTAGAGAGTGTGGAAACTGAATTGGAGGACACCTAGCTGGTGTCCATTACATGGCGTGTAGGGAAAAACCCCCACACATTTGGCAATAGAGGTCTTCCATGTTGATTGTTGTGATGTGAGAGCAGAGTTTCCCAAACAGGTAATTAACATAGTTTCCTCATCTTTAAAATGAAGACATATTATAGACTTCATGCAAGATTTACAGAAATTCAAGTATGTGGCATTCCTATGAATATGATGGGTACAAAATAATCACTCAAATATAGATTCCCTTCTCTTTACCTTCCAGTAAAAGTATTGTTCCATATAAATTTTGTTTGTCATAAATATATCTGTACAGAGTTTAGATGTAAAGTGTGCTTTTATTTTGCATCACAGTCAAAATGTTTTAAGACCCTTGCTATAAGAGGTGGGATATAATGGATGTTTTTGACTGAACTATAGCCTTCACTACCATCAATGGTACTCAGAAAGCCAACTCTATCACAAGATAATCATCAAATCTTATTGGTGCTATTTTTTTATTAAGGCCAGGTGCAGTGGCTCATGCCTGTAATCCCAGCACTTTGGGAGGCCGTAGTGGGCAGATCACCTGAGGTCGCGAGTTCCAGACCAACCTGACCAACATGGAGAAACTCCATCTCTACTAAAACTACAAAATTAGCCAGGCGGGGTGGTGCATGCCTGTAATCCCAGCTACTCGGGAGGCTGAGGCAGGAGAATCGCTTGAACTTGGGAAGCAGAGGTCACAGTGAGCTGAGATCACACCATTGCAATCCAGCCTGGGTAACAAGAGCAAAATTCCGTTTCCAAAAAAAGACATCAAAATGCTCTTATACAGTATGTATCAGTCATCCTCTTGAATCATTATGAGACATAGTAAGATATCAAATTCTGCAGACAGACTGCCTGCATTAAAATACTGGCATAGCAAAAGCAATAAAGTTATCAGTTATCATTACTATTACTTTTCTATAAACCTTCAAACATTCCAAAGGCCTTACCACCAATTGTAAGAACCATGGTGGCTCTATACAGGAGGACATCAGCGATCCCACCCTTTAGATACAGTGGAATTTCATCATCCTCCTAGATTAAAAAAAGAAAAAAAAGACAATAATAGATGCCTCACTCATTTCCAACTAAGTTTCAAAAGAACAGGCATATAAAATGATATAGCTCCTTAAATCCCTATAATTAAAGTATTTTAAGTATTAAAATTTATAAGACCTACAATTTTCTTTATTCTGTCTCTACTCGTACTACTTTTAAAATAAGAACTCTTACTAAAAGTCAGCATTTTTCTTTTACCGTTAATTTGAGATCCATTAATGATGGTCTTTCCAAAGAATACATAAACATTAAAGCTATAAAACATACACACTGATCTCAACAACTTTAATATAACTGAAATATAAAAGAATCAATAATTGCTACACATTAGATTTAGTCATAGGAACCTTTTTTTCCCTAAAAAGTGGGGAAGGGATTTTGGTTTATAACCCTAAATTATATCCCTAGCATCTAATCCAGCATAAAGTAGCTATTTAGTACATCTGTCCAGTAAAGTATTTATTTTTATGTACATATGATACAAGTATTTTTAATCACTTGAAGTTTTATTTGGGAAAAGCTAGAAACCATAATAAAACAAAAATCACTCATAATCAAACTACTTATAAAGGTAAATTGCTCTGCTCCACCAGGTCTTTCCCCAAGAGACAACCACTATTAGGAGTATGGCACATGTCCTTGACTTATTTTGTAATGTTTATATTGTCATATGATCTAATTTATACACATACTTGTTTATCCTCACTCTACCTTTTGGTAATCTAATTATTACAAGTAACAAGCTCCTATAAAATACTTCAGTACCTGGAACAGTTTTTGTTTCTCTGGAACTTTATTTTTAAAATGCCTGCGGGAAGTAGTGCTTATGGTTCTCTGTCCAATCTGACGGAGAGCCTAAAATGAAAATATTATTAAACAGACTTAGAGCCTAAAGAAACCTTCAAAACCATTTTCAGTCCTTCATATTATAGAAAAAGTAAATTGAGACTTGAAGCATATCTGATTTGTCAGTAGCAAAGTCATGGAAGAGCATCCAGGCTTTTCAATTTGTCATCCATCCTCTGGCCTTCGAATTACATTCTGCAGTCTCCAAACAACATACTCAAGAAACAATTCATACAGATTCTAACCAAAAAATAAAATCATGATCTTTACCTGAACAGAACCAGTAACATTTTATAATCTTTGATGCAAACATATTGACATACACATATTACAAAAATAGTGCTTAACCAAAATACACTAAGCTCAAATATTTTCATAATATAGTACCATATTATCAAACATCTGCTGGGCGTGGTGGCTCACGCCTGTAATCCCAGCACTTTGGGAGGCAGGGGCGGGCGGATCACCTGAGATCAGGAGTTCAAGACCAGCCTGATCAACATTAGAAACCCTGTCTCTACTAAAAATACAAAATTAGCCGGGCGTGGTGGCACATGCCTGTAATCCCAGGTACTTGGGAGGCTGAAGCAGGAGAATCGCTTGAACCTGAGAGGCGGAGGTTGTGGTGAGCCGAGATCAGGCCATTGCACTCCAGCTTGGGCAACAAGACCAAAACTCCGTTTCAAAAAACAAAAAAAATCTATTACCAGGCGGGCGGATCACCTGAGATCTGGAGTCCAAGGGCAGCCGGAGCAACATGGAGAAACCCTGTCTCTACCAAAAATACAAAATTAGCCGGGCACGGTGGCAAATGCCTGTAATCCCAGCTACTCGGGAGGCTGAGGCAGGAGAATCGCTTCAACCCGGGAGGCAGAGGTTGCGGTGAGCCAAGATCGTCCCACTGCACTACAGCCTGGGCAAAAGGAGTGAAACTCCATCTCAAAAAAAAAAAAAAGAAAAGAAAAAATCTATTACTTGGCCAGGCGCGGTGGCTCACGCCTGTAATCCCAGCATTTTGGGAGTCCGAGGTGGGTGGATCACCTGAGGTAAGGAGTTTGAGACCCAGCTGGCCAACATGGTGAAACCTCATCTCTATTAAAAATACAAAAATGAGCCGGGCGTGGGGGCGTGCGTCTGTAATTCCAGCTACTAAGGAGGCTGAGGCAGGAGAATGGCTTGAACCCAGGAGGCGCAAGTTGCAGTGAGCCCAAACTACGCCACTGCACTCCAGCCTGGGCCACAAGAACGAACTCCGCTCAAAAAAAAAAAAAAAAGGGGGCCGGGCGCGGTGGCTCATGCCTGAAATACCAGCGCTTTGGGAGGCTGAGGTGGGCGGATCACTTGAGGTCAAGGATTGGAGACCAGCCTGGCCAACTTGGTGAAACCTCGTCTCTATTAATAATACAAAAATTAGTCGGGCTTGGTGGCTAGCGCCTGTAATCCCAGTTAGTTGGGAGGCTGAGGCAGGAGAATCGCTCGAACCTGGGAGATGGAAATTGCAGTGAGCCAAGATCGTGCCACCGCACTCCAGCCTGGGCAATAGAGTAAGACTATGCCTCAAAAAAAAAAAAAAAAAAAACCTATTACTTGACAGCAAATAGACTGGCATGATTATTCTCAATTAAAATGCTTCTTTCATTACGTTTTTCCTAAAAAATTTTAAATAGGGTACACATCTTTTAAAGAGACTTGCATTAAATATCCAGTTGAATTAAATAATGAAACAAATGTGCTCTCGATTTTTAAAAATAAATTACATTGAGGATTTTAATGAAGCAAAACTCCATTAAATAATTTAAAAGATAAAATACTCATTGTCGCATTTTTTTCTTTTTCAAAATTTGGGGAAATATTTCACATGCTCAAAGTCGGTGGAGGGGTGAAGGAAAATGCACAATAGCCTGACGGAAGTAACGCTGCACTTCAGCCATGACTATTCCTAAAGTTCCACCCAAAATGAATGGCTTGGTTTTTAAGCTGCCTTCTCAAGCTGGCAAAGCTCAAAACCATTGAAACTTAAAGCCTTTCGGTACCAGAAGAACACCTTTCTGCTTGGTGTCAGACATTCCCCACCTGGTCCTTGGTTTTACTCAGATCGGAGCTACTAACCTCATCAGTGACCGACAGGGTTAGGGGTGGTGCCTAAGAACCCAAGACGGGTCTAACCCACAAGTCTCTGTTCACTTCTCCAGCCTCTACACTCCTTACATCTACCCAGAAACGGCCTGGGGCGAGAAGAATAGACTGAAGGGAAAGTAAGGTCAGGGGAAAAGGACACAAATCAAGGTGACTTCATTAGCCGCCTTCTGCACCCCTCCCAGGTGAGGGTTTTCTGTCATGGTGCCTCAGCCTTCTCTCCACTCCCTCGCCCCCATCATGAATGCAAGACGAGAAGCTCCTCACCAGCAGATTCCGCAGCATCTTGGCTGTTACTGACCAGCAACCACCACAACTTAACACCAGCAACGAAAATGGCCACGCCGGAACCGGAACTACCTCCGAGACTTGCGTAAGCATTCGGGAACGTAAATCTTTCCGGGCCGAAGAGACCCTTGCGCTCCTAACCATAGAGAGCAAAAGAAAAACTAGAGCGGCAGTGCGGCCCTATCCGCTCTAGCCGGCTCGCCGTCTCAGTCCCGTGATCTCGTTCCTGAGGTTTTCGAGGAAGTTCAGTCGGCTGATCCCTGGAGCTAAGGCTGGGGAAAAAGCAAACGATTTGTGAGACGAATGTAATAAGCTTAGATGAAGTCAGTGTGGGACCAGGCTATCAAAGAAAGCTAGTGTCTGTTTTGAGCGAGAAGGCGTAAAACTGGGCAACCTTTAAGCCGCTAGAAAGTGAACAAAGACTGGATTGGCCGAAATACAGCTGTGAGGCCTCATAAAATACAAAACACGGATAGTTTTTTCCACCGAAGGAATTGCTACGGGACATTACTGTTCCTTGTGTTGAGAATATGCTGTAAGAGCTAGGTCGAGGTAACAATTTTTATCTTGTACCTTCGACTGCTGCAGAACTCCCCAAGCAAGAAGCTCTTCCAGTGTCGCATATTGTGGAAGCGGCTCGCTCGCTTCTGAGGAAACGTTGGGGGACAAGAAATGAGATGGCGCATCTGGACTCAAAAGTCTTGCTGTCCCAGATCCAGCAGGGCACTACATTCATTACTGGAGTTAAGCACAGCAATTATTTGTTGTACAGAAAGGCTGTCGGTGTCATCCATTTCGCTTAAGTAATCCCCATTATAAGTGTTTATTTCTTGTGCTTACCCTCAAGTGTGTACAAACGCAAATATCTACCCTGTATTACAATAATCTTTCCACCTTTCTACAAACTCTTACAAATTATTTGATTGCCATTTCAAATAAGAAACCCATAGGCTCAGCAAATGATAAAAATTAGTAATATTAAAACTATTCTTTGTAATCCTTGGGGTTTTCTTCTTCACACTCTACTGTATGTCAGTGGGCCCACCAAGTTACCAGTCCCAGTTAAAATTCTCTTCCTCCCCAAGGCTTATAAACACCCCAATTCATGTCTTCCTTAGATTGCGACTGAAAGGACCTGATTTTCTACACCCCTCTGGATTATGCATGTAACCAAAACTCTGGACAAAATTACCACGTGCCAATAGCTAGGGCGTGGGGGTTTAAATACATTGTCCGTAACCTGAATTTGTTAGTTGTATGCACTCTCTTATGTTTTCTCCAGTTAGCCAACTCTAGATTGTAAATTTCTCAAGCACAGAGATTATGTGGATTTCTTACCAATCCGCTAGCACTGCTAAAGGGAGTATTCACTAATACATGAATTAATTACATTGGGTGACAGATCTAAGCAGCTTATGACTCTGTCCAAAAAGCCATGAATTCACATTAAATAGATCCTGAAGTAGACACAGATTCTTATATTCATGTTATTCAGTACAATTTCCCCCTTTACTGGATCATTCCATCTATTAACACGTTCCCATATTAAAAGCAAACAAACTCCTTTGATTTCCATTACCATCCTATAGACTTCTTTACACTTGTCTCTCCTTCTCCTCCTCCTAAGCTTTTTTTGGTCCCATTTTGGGCAGGCTTTTACTGCTTTTGTTTAGAATCACCAATAGCTTCCAGGTTGCTAAATACATTGTGAGGCTCAATTTTCACCTTCTCCGTCTATTAGCAGCATTTAACATAGCGAATCCGTCCCTCACCATATACTTTTACTTTTTAATTTGGAGGTAAAGCATACAAGTAAGAAAGAATATGATAGTTTGAAGCATGGTCTTAAAGTGGCTTCCATAGTACTCCTTCAGTGGTTCTCCTGTTTTAGCGGCTGCTCCTTTTAGTTTCCTTTCCTGGATCCTCGTCCTCTTAACCTCTAAAATTTCTGTTTCTCACCTTTTTTCTACATTCATCCCTTTTGTGATTTCATCTAACATTGAACTACTACTCCCACTTCCTGTAGATTGTATGAAGAAAAAGAATTTTTTTAGGAAAGAAAAACTATTCATGTGCTGACAACTCTCACCTATCTCCTGCTTGGCCTTTCCCATTAACTTAAGACATCTCCACCTAGATGGCTAACGTGCATCTCAAACTTACAAACAAAACTGAATTCTACTTTCCACTCCTTATTCCCAAACTTTGTCCTCTGCAATTTTCCTTATTTCAAGCCTTAAACTTTGTTTTCTGTCATACTCTATAAATCAATTTATTTAAAATTTCCATTGGCTGCACCTTCAAAATATAATCTGAATTGAACCACTTCTCATTATCTCCAACACTACTACTACTACTGGCCAAGCCATCATCATCTCTTGTTCCGATTATGTCAAAAGCCTTTTTAACGGGTTTCCCTGTTTCCACTCTTCCACTATCTTCCACACAGCAATGATTCTTTTAAGAACTTAAGTGGGATCATATGACTCTGCTCTAAACTCGGTTGTGTTTACTTATGTATCCCTGGCATCTAGAATAGTAATTGGCACACAGAAAATGCTCAATATACATTGGTTAAATGAATGAACTGTATCCTGCACAAAAGAATGGATTATTGAGTATAAAAATTCAAAACATGTCTTAGTACTTGTACTCCCTCCAAAAGTTTTCAGTCCCAGGGTTCCTCATTCATTATCGCCTTGCTCCTTTTCTGTAAGTTGTGATTATCCTGACATACAAATGACTGAAATTTGCCTGGGTACCTAACAAACTTTACTGGATCTTCCTAGGCACACTAGAAACATTACCACTTTTAAAAATTCATCCTCTGAACCAGAAGTTACTTTCAAAATAGATTGCTTCCAAAACATCAGTTTGGGGTTCTTTTATCCTTGCTCTTTTGTAATGTTAGAAAATTAGAAAATGGTTCCTTTGGAAAACACTTACTCCAGAGGGTTTTGTAACAGTATGACAGAATTGGCAGGGGGAATATGTGGGAAATATGTCGGAAACCTGACGTAGGTCATGGTTTAAGTCTTGCCAGTAAGATGGACATCAGATGCGAAAGTACTAAGTGAAAATATCTCATAATTACTGATGCAAAATTACCAAAGCAGTTACCCAATCATTTTTTTTCCTTTAAAAAGCAGACAAGATAACCCTGACTATGATCCTGCCTATAGAATCTATAAATAACAAAAACAGAGGGAAGCCAGAATAGTTTTCTGTGATTTGGATGTGTGTGCGTACACACATCTGTTAATTCTAGAACCATGCTTAATCCACTTCCAATTTTATAAAAATATAGAACAGTTTCATGTGAACTTTAATGTTACAAACTACTGGTTAGGTAAAAGATAAATTTCAATATAATTCCATACTTTATCACATTCTGAGTCACCTTTGGAAATCAGGAAACAGTTGCTGTCTTAGTCGCTGTATTAGTTAATTATTAAATACTTCATCTAATTGCAAGCCTCAGTCTTTTCATCATTAAACTTAAGTAGTTGGACTAACTCCTGATGATCTTTTTCTCTAACTCTAAAGTCCTTATGATAAACAATTTCATAAATGAGAACTAAGCTCTGATTTTTTTTTTTTTTTTATCTTGCCCAAATTCCTATCTAAGGGGTCTGGGGAGTCCTGCCCTACAAACCACAAATTCTCATCAGATGGGTTTTAATTAACCCTGTATATTATGACTTACTTTCCCATCTGACTGGCATAACGAGGAAGAAAATCAAAATGTTTTACCCCAAAAACATGTTTCTCTGCCAAATCTTGAAATTGCCCTGCAAAGTTTCTTGTGGGAAAAATCCACATTCTATAGAGAATCCCCTTTCCCTTGTGTTTTCTTTCTTTCCTTTCCAGATCCAGGAGATAATCAACTAAGAGCCAGGCATTCTTTTAAGTCTGGTAAGACACATTTTATAACCTGCTCTCTCTGCAGTCTGCTATCTGAGAGTTTCGTCTGCACAATAAAACTTAATCCTTTATCTTAACCTAAACACTTCTGTTGATTCCAGATAAACTCAACCAGTTGCCAACCAGAAAATGTTTAAATCTACCTATAGCCTGGAAGTCCCCCCTCCCCCCCGTTTTGAGTTGCCCCGCCTTTCTGAACCAAACCAATCTATTTCCTAAATGTATTTGATTGATGTCTCATGCCTCCCAAAAATATATAAAACCAAGCTGTATCCCAACCACCCTGGGCACATGTTCCCAGGATCTCCTGAGGGCTGTGTCACAGGCCATGGTCACTCATATTTGGCTCAGAATAAATCTCTTAAAATATTTTATAGAGTTTGACTATTTTCATCAACATGAACATGAGTCACTCTCCATTGAACAATAATCTACCAGCTACCTACTATGAATGTAACGCTTTGTAATACACTCAAGGGAATATTGTTTTAAAGTCTCTGACCTTCTGGAGAATATGATCTAATTAGGAATATCATACATAACAGTAAATTTGATGCAGACATAAATGACTCTCCAAGTAACTGGTACAAAAAGAGCTGTATGAGAAATTCAAAGAAAGTAGTGGGCTATGGTTGTAAAAAGACAGAATTTGGGGCTGGGCGTGGATTACAGCCTCAACCCCGTAATCCCAGCACTTTGGGAGGCCGAGGTGGGCGGATCACAAGTCAAGAGATCGAGACCATCCTGGCCAACATGGTGAAACCCCATCTCTACTAAAAATACAAAAATTAGCCTGTAGTCCCAGATACTCGGGAGGCTGAGGCAGGAGAATCGCTTGAACTCGGGAGGTAGAGGTTGTAGTGAGCCGAGATTGCGCCACTGCACTCTGGCCTGGTGACACAGTGAGACTCTGTCTCAAAAAAAAAAAAAAAGACAATTTTGGCAAGGTCTGGTAGAATAAATGGAGCAGAAATTAAAAGTCATTCCAGACTTAGGACAAGAACATGATTAACAATCTGAATTTGGAATCAAGCATTGATGCGCTGCAGGAACTGTAAAAACAGAGGCCTAGATGGAGTGAAAAGAGAAAAAAAAAATACTGTTGTTAAGAACTTGAAAGTCAGACAGATCCTGAATCTGCCATTTAGTGGTAATGACATGACTGAAGGCAAGATACATAATCTATTTATACCTCAGTTTCTCTTATCTTAAAATGGAGATGATAGTATGCATCATCATTGGGTGGCTGTTAAAATAACTCAAAAACTATGATGGGAGGAAAGGTTGGGTAAGAAGAAAAATCTAGGCAAAAGCTGTAACATTTGCAAAGGCAAAGAAGACAGGGTGGCCAGGTGTCTTGGGGAATTGCAAATGGTTTGGTTTGCAGAACAAATGAAGAATTGAGGTAATAGTAGAAGGCTGATTTCAGGGATGAATTAAACATCCTGAAGGGCTACTTAGAGGTTCAAATAGCAAACTGTTAAAATCAGAGCTCTATTTCAAGATCATTCTAGTAATGAAAGGCTGGATTGGACATGAGTTATTAGGGTCAGAGAGTCTGTCAGAAAGCTCTCATAGTAATCCAAGGAGGAAGGAAAACCTAAACTAAATAATCAAGAGAGATGTAGATAAGGGGAGGGATGAGAGACCCAACTAAAAGGAAGAACATTCAAAACTCAACACAATACAGTGATTGGGCAGCTGGAGAAGAGAGCTAGGGTTTCTGGCTTACCTCAAGGTGGTTGGCTATACCATTCACAATAACGAGGAATGTAAATCTCAGATTGGTGTGAGATTATTCCTGTTTTGACCTTATTAAACCAAGGCTTGTGTGGAATGATTGCTGCTTGGGCCTTATTAACTTAGGTTAATTCATTATTAACCTTCATTTCTCGAGAGATTAATAATGAAAAATCTAGAGCTCAAGACAGATGTCAAGGCACAAGAAAAGATAGAGAAGTCAGTCAGTGTAAAGACAACAGAAATAATAAGGTACTTAACATTGTTCAGGGAGAATGCGTAACTTAAAGGCATAGAACACAATCTCAAAGAACTCCCAACATTTTATATGGTTAGTATAATTAAGGAATATACAAAGGAGACTAAGGAACAGATAAGGGGAAAAAAATCAGGAGAGTCATTCACAGAAGCCACATCCTAAAGGAGAGGGAAGGAAAATGCCTATCAAATGGAGCAAAAAGATATAATGGAGCAAAAAAATATAAGGGTGAGTTCACTTGATTTGACAGAAAAGAATGGGAATTGTTCATTGAATATCTATTTTTCTATGCTTTGTGCTAAATGCTTTTTATCTGTCACTTTCCTTATTGCTCAAAACAAAATCTGCCAAATGGGTATTGAAATCTCTATTTTACAGACAAGGAAAGGTAAATGGCTTAGAAGATTTAAGCAATTGCAAGGTACAGTTTGTAAGTATAGGAGCCGTATCAGCCTACTTCTGAAACCCATACTGTTTCTACTGAATCTTTCAGACATAGGTGACAGTCAACAGAGTACAAACAGTATAATCTTGAGGTGAAGGCCTGACCCTGACTGAAGAAGATGACAAGAAAATATAAAGGACATACTGTTTCACAAAGTTTGTTGTGAAAAGGCAAGACAACATGCCCTGGGGTTACTTTACACCACTGATACTGCAATTTGACAAATATTTGTAAAGCTATTGTCTGCAATTCTGTGCTTGAAACAAAATGGCATAATAAGCTTGAAATGGATGTAAGGGGAGTTCAATCTTTTTCCACATTACCCTGTATAGAAAAGCTTGTGATATACGAACAGACAAGCTCCTATTAATACCACTTAAATAACAAGTTTATCTTTTAAGATTTTTTTTAAAACATTATAAAATCAACAAAAAGTGAAAGATATATTTGCTTCAAGGTATTTCTGATTTAAGATAGTAGATTGGCCCCCCGAGTTTATCTCTCCTCCATCCCACTATAGTAAAATGAAATAAATTTGAAAAATATGAGAAAAATTATTGATAAGACACATTATCTTGGATGAATCTCAGGGCCATTATGCTAAAGAAAAGAAGGCTGTTTCAAAGGTTACATATGGCATTGCTCCTATTTAGAACTTTCTAGAAGAAAAAACTATGGGGATAGAAAACAAATTGAGGGTTATGAGTGGGGGGAAGGGTGAATGATTACAAAGGAATAGTATGAGGAGTTTTTTGGGGAGTGAGTGATGGTACTTTATCTCTGGTGTTAAAACTCAAAAAACTATGCTACCAGAACAGAAGTAAAATTTACCATACGATAATCTGGAAAACAATTTTAAAAAGATATGAGCCCAAAATTTGAAAGAGAGGAGGCAGCAACAGACAAATGATTTCAACAAATTTCTGGAAAACTGAAAGCAGATGGAATATGACTGAGCTGAACAGAGAAAGCTGCAATCTAGAGGGACTACAAGGTGGATACCAGTGAGAAGCATGCTGACTGATTCCACAGTCCCTGAGCAGCTCAGATTTGGAGGTAAAAGTTACAGCAAAGAGTGCAGGCAGGGACAGGCCTGAAAATGTCTAGTTGAAAGCATATACAACAGAATGGCCTGATCCCCAAAGTTCTCTGCCCTACTCCTCTTAGCCATAAAAATATGATCTCTCACTTCCACCACTGTCTCTCACAGGTAGAAGACCAGAGAATTTTTATCTGGAGAAATAAATGGGAGACAACTAAGTGAAAGAAATATGGAGAGGGACAGATACAAGGAAGTATGTGTGAAGTGGAAATCAGGAGGTGAGATGGAGGACAAGGAAGAAGCAGAGTTAAAAGCAGTAAGAAATAGAACCTCCCTAGACCCCTTCAAGTATTGCCCACAAACACAAAGCTTTCAAATAGTGTTTTGGGTCTCCTCATATATTGCCAAGACTAGCCAAAAATAACAGGAAATTCACCTATATGAACAAGAAAAAAAACAAATTACAAATTACAGATAGTAACAAAAAAACCTTGGTGTTTTTAATAGAGCAGTAAACAAAAGTAGTAATACATATTCATACATCTATATCCTCAGAAAAATAAGATATTTTATCTATGAACTAAGTAGGATATTTTGGAAACACAATGGAAATGAAAGAAGTTCTAGAAATTAAAATATTTTTAGAAATGTGCTACAAATTCAATACAAGGAAGATAATGTTGCAAGATCAAATTAAGTACTTTTCCTAGAAAGAACAGAGATAATAGCATCGAAACAACTGGAGAAAAAGAGAAGAAAATTAAGCACCAATCTAGGAGAAGTCCAACATCTGATTAAGATATGTTCAAATTTCTCATTAGTAACGATGGAAGCTAGACAAGAGTGGAGCAATGCCTTCAAGACGCTGAGAGAGCTTATTTTTAATTTAAAGTTGCATGTGTAGTCAAACTATCCATGAAATGTGAGGATGGAAAAAGGGTGTTTTAGACATTTAAGACCTCAAAAAATTTAACTTTCATATACTATTTCTTAGGAAGCTATAAGTGTTTTAGGAAGTGCTCTAGTAAACAAAGTAAACTAGGAAATGGGAAGTCCAACACAGGATGACAAAGGGAGGTCATGGGATCATCACTGTATAGTAGGCCAAGAGAGCAACCATACAGACTGGCATAGAAGGACAACTGCAGCAGAGACATCTCTGGTTAAAAACAGGGACCTTATCTGATATTTGGGTACAAAAACCCTTCAAACTAGTGATGGGAACATGGCAGACCTGACAGAGAAGTTGGATAATTTTTAAGGTTTTGTAGAAAGTTATGTAAATGTTTAAAATGAGGCAATTATTAATTCCAGGAAAAATAAAATTATGCAAAAGAAAATCATGTTACATTTGCCCTAGAGTATACAATATTTATACAGTCATAATTAAATAAGTTAATATGTTTACTAAATATTATGATGTAACTATATAATAGAAGGCAAAGTATGTGTGTTAGAGAGCTAAATCATCATGTAACATTACTGAGAAGACATTAATGTCTAAAATTGTAACATCAAGCAACATAATAGCCATACTATTTAGATACACTAAGATAAATAACAGAAGAAACAACTTTTGAAGTCAAAGTGATTGCCTCTGGGAGGGAAGGAAAGTTCAGGCAGGTACTGCTATTTTTTATCATAAAGCCTTTAGAACTTACTATTTTATTTTTTAAAACTGTGTACACGTTACTTTGACACATTTTATAGATATATAAAAGGAAATAAGGCCACCATTGTCTGATTTGTTTTTAGACAAGATATTTATTTTGAAGTTCCAAATGACATTAGCAGAATTGTGATTTTTATGTTTACCGAACGGTGCATGGGATAAAAAGGGGTTCTAAAACACTTTACTAGATCATCCAAACCCTACAACAGACACTCATGCATCAAAATTCTTATAAAAGGAGCACTTCCTTACTCCTTCCACCCTCCCCTCAAAATACCCATGTTCACAAAGAACAAAACTTTACAGCTTAACCAACAAAAAAAGTGTCATACAATAATTCTAAGGCAATGTTTCTATGAAGACAGGAGAGGTAGCAGGCTGAACCACATTCACTGACCCTATCTCTCAGCTGCTCTTCCTCACTAGTCAGGTTTTTCCTGTGTACCCCACTTCATTATTTTCATCATCCTTACCTCTCTGTTTACCGGACATTCCCCTTGATCTAATGCCAAACTTAGCCAGTCTAACTGTAACTCAGATGATAATCTGACCACTTCCTGGTAAGAACAGATGGTTAATGTTGTCACAGTGATTAATAAATACAAATATGCATTAATTTAACAATGAATTACATTTCATCCCATCCAGGCATGAAGAAGTTAAAACCTGGACTCACTGACCCTGTGTTAAAATTTAGTGCTAAACATAAGCAACAACACTGGGGCGTTGTTATTTTATCAAGACACCTGAACATAGCAAAATTAATTTTGTTAATTTTTATTAACATAGGACATACCAACTGAATATTACTTAATAAAATCAAGGTTACAAAGAAACTCACTAGCCAATAAACAAATGATATTCACTTGACTCTTGGTTGAAAGATTTTCTATGAATTAGTAGTACACAGCTATTTTTATCAATTTATGCTTAAACTGCCTTATGATTTCAATGAAATTTCTTAGCTTTTACTTACTGAATAATTTCTTCAACTGGGAATCTTTTCATAATTCAAAATTAATGCATCCTTCAATGCCTTCTACTTAAGCTGGGTGCATTTAAAATGCAACATGATTCTTTGAAAGGTGACTATGACATTTGAGCATAAACCCTATAAGAGAAAGAAATGTCTTCCCTCCCACCATGCTTCACAGAGATCATATGAATGTTCCATACTCTTCATATTTAGCAACAGGAGTTCCTTAGAGATCAAACAGCAGAAAATAGGAGGAACTTAGGCCATCAATGCACTTGTAAAACAGATAAAACTCCAAATGTATTTTAAGATTCTATCTTCTCCACAGATGAGAAAGTGCTGAAAGGGCTCTTCAACTTTTCTTTACTGACATCCTCTTTGTGCCCCAATTAGAAAAAGAGTTGCAGGATGGTAGTCCTCCTTAAACAGCACAGACTCAATCTGGAAAGACTGGCGAAACCCCTCTCCCCCAACAATGTATCCCAGAAAATAAACTGCCAAGTGCAAGACGGACACAATTTTCAGAATAAATAACATTCTGAAGGACTGACAAAGACTATTTTTAGACAAAGAACGCACCAAATACTCAAAAATTTCAGGATAACCATACATCAAGTACTTCGTGCAAGTAATATTTTTACCAGTTAAAAGTCATTATGAAATACACATTCTTTTAACTGAATTTCATATGTTACATAAAACTTGAAAAGTGTGGCACATTTCTACTATTAACCATTACATTGCTTTTTGTTTTTTTAAAAAAGTATATATTAATCAAAAGTATACATTACCCAGGCCTTTTGATTTAAAATATAACTGAAGGAAAATATAAACTCTGAATAAACAGGCATTCTTCTACACAAACATGAGTTATTTCAGTAAAAAAAAAAAAACCAACAAAAAAGCAATTTCAATATAATCAAGCCACCTCTGATTAATACATACATTTTCACGCATGTGGAAAAATTATTTTTAACTAGAACTTTAAGAATAAGTTCCATAGCAAACAAGTTACAGCATTTATTCAATAAGGAATATTAAAATAATTCCAGTTAGTAAAAAATAAAATAACTTCAACCATATACATATTATAATTTATCATGTACATACTCCAAAATCCCCATAATTTAATTAGGAAATTTACAGAACATCTTTTTAAAGTATGTCTTAGGAAAATCAACCAAAACAATTGGTGCATTAACTAAAGAGAATGTGCATACACATTGCTATTTGACCTATATGCAAAAGTAGAATGAAATACATAGGAAATTAAGGTTACTGCTTTCAAAAATTTCTGGAATATTAGTACTTAAGTCAAAACACTTACCTGCAAAATAAAAACAGCCTGAGGTATTTCCAAAGCTGAAGTAATTTTCTGAATGTTAAATATCACAAGAATGAAAATAGTCTCCATTAAGCATTTATATGTGGTTTACAGTTGAGGCAGAAGATGAAGCTCTGCCAAGCAGTTTTCCCATATCACCTGAATTATTTCTTCCCTTATAAAGCATAAGCTTCAAGGGAAATGATTACATATGACAACATTCCAAGTGAGTTGGGGTTTTCCTGACTGCAACATTTAACCAAATGGAAAGAGAAATTTTTTAATTCTCCTAAGCAGGACCTACCCAACCACTGCAGACATGAGCATTAATTCTTATGCTAGATAAGGTAAGCATGTCCTTTGAAATCAAAGCTAAGCTTGACAAATAACTGTACTGGATAAACTGGATACATAAACCACCTCAACAAAGATGGTATTTTAAGCATTTATACACATGAAAACGATGAAGTATATTATTTAGATATGGTCTTTCTTCATCTTTCTCTGAATCCTGAAAGGTTAGCAAGTCGTTATACTCATACTTGTAATCCCTTTCTCCACAAAATACATACACATATATAGCATCATATGTCAATATAATATCATCAACACAGCATAAAGATTTAAGCAGTAGACACAAGTCACATGAAAGAGGCTCTATGCATCATGTGGCCTGTCCCAATAAAAAGCAAACATTAGAATGCCATTTCAGCAATTACAGTGTTGATATGATCAATATAGCTAATTTTTTTATACCCGTCATATATTTTCAGAAGTCATCCGTAGGGAAGAAGCAAACAACAAAGACTGCTTTTTTTTAGAAAAGTTATGTGCCAACTTCAAAATGACATACTAACCAGACATCAGCATTCAAAAGCTAGGTTGAATAGGACTGGCCTTGATGCACATGCAGATGATTTGCTTTCATAATATAAAATTAAATGGTAATGTCAGCTGTATTACTACTGTTTCTATATTTATGATTAATTACTAGCAGTACAACTCCCAGAAGGAAGGAGATGGATCCAACAGCGATGTAAGCAATCCCCAAAAATGGATTTTTTCCTCCCATCCATGAAATAGTGCTCAAGATCATCCGTTTTCGTCCATCAAAATAATGTACAGGGTAATCTGAAGGGGGTATAGGAAGATTTTTCCATCTCTGGTTACTTGATGCTTAAAATACAATTTTAAAAGTTGCCATTTAATTGTTGGTAATTCATTTGTGTAATTCTAGGATATACAGGTACCTTACTCCTATGTTCTAAATCACACACACACAGAAAATATTATCTTGAAAGACTGATTTAGCAAATTAAATGTCAGTAGTAAAAGCCAAAATATTTTACCAAAACAAACAAAATGTAAAGGTTACGTAGTTTCTTGGGTGCTTTTGCTCTCATTACATGGAAGGGGTAAAAGGCCTCAAAGGAATGCAACGTGAAAAAAATACTTCAAGTGAACAATGAAGCCCACACAAGGAGACTGACAGACCAGGAGAAAATGGAAAAATCAGGGACTAGAAGTCTCTGTGAGCTCAAACAGCACATGTAGCAAGAGTGTAGTTATGAGAGAAAAGGCTCTGAGCAAAAGGTCAAAAAGTGTAACAAAGTTTTAACTTGCTGATTTAGAGCAATGGCAAAACCCATTCTGTGACACAGCTGATAGCTAACGGTGGAAGTGAAGGGTGGGCTGTTAAGGAGATTTAGGAAATAGGGCACCAGTATACTAGATGAATTATCTACATGGACCAGTTGTAGAATTTTGCAAGAGGTAAGGTAGCAAAGAAGCCAGAACCAAGTCTCCATGCAAAAAGTTTACAACTTTTTCAAAAGCATCTTTTGAATGTAGGGTTAGGCCCTATCTGTTTCTCTAGTTTCTTCAACTCTCCATCCCCACAGATGGGTCCCTATGGGTCCCTAACTCCCAATGGCAGGTTCGGTTCTGCTAACTTCTTAAATCAACCCTAAACTAAGGCAGGAATGATTTTAAGACCTCTAGCTAACCCAACATTCTGTGGGATACAGTATCAAATTGCCCATGCTAGTCTCTCTCTAGTATCCCAACCCTAAAGAAACAGGTTTCTGCCTTCATTCTAGAAGTCTTCAGTTCCCACCGTATGCCCAATTTTGATAACTAACCCTTGATGTTTTGCAGGTCCAAATTTCTGTCTTATCAAGTCTTCTCAATCTGCCGTATATCATGCATTCCTTTAGATAGTTCTTTCAAAGTTGGGACCCTGCTGCAGAATTCCTGTGTGGCAATTATCTATCAACTAAGAATTCCTCAGTGCTTCACAGACTTCCCTTCATTGTGCCCTAGGCTACAGGTTGCTAAATGTGCCCTTACTCTCTAGAGATTTTCTGGATGCTAATTTTAACAGAGCTGCTCTCTAGTTTGACTATCTCCTCAGGATAATGTTCTAGAAACCAGCACTTGAACTGGGTCTGTCTGTCCAAAACTGCTCCAATGTGGATTTAGTTTCAAAAACTTGGTCACTTTTAGCTTGCCATAGCAGGCCATATTTACTTGTGTATTCAGGTGCAATATCAAGAGACTAGAATCCAAAAAAAACCTTATTGTGAAATTGGGTCTATTAATTTAACCATTTACTAATCCATTTTAAAACCAAAACCCACTTGGATTATGACTCATTTGGATTATGAAAATAAAAAATGCAAAGATCAGCAAACATTTAAGATTCTAGCATTGGGAGATCTCTTCACTCACAGTATATGTAAAATATAGGCTCCAGATTAAAAGATGTAAAGACTTTGGTTAGAATAAAAGAAATTACTATTTCCCTCCTAATAAAGACTGCATCTATGCAGATATGGGTTGGTGTAACTGAGTGAACTAGCGGAGATGCAGCCTATGTTGGTAGCTGAGAGTAAAATTATGGCTTTTGGAGTCAACAGCCTGGTTATGAACCCCAACTCATTATTATTACCTGTGTAAAGTCAGATAAGTTACTTAAGTGCTCGATATTCCTGTATTCTGGTCTATAATAGGGAGATATGCTGCTGCCTGAATTAAATAATGAGCAGAGAACACTCAGCACAGTGTTAACACATAGAGTGGAATAAATGTTATTTATCAGCACTGAATGTGAACTTATTAATGTGGAACAAAACAGCTAATAATAAAATGTTTTGAGTTTTGATACTACCAATAGATCAAAATTATAAACAATTACATTGATACAAATTAACACATCCATTGATTTTTAATACCTAAAAAACATACATATTAAAACAGCCCAGTACCACTCAACTCCCAATTTTAGGTACTCTCATTGGCCTTTACATTAAGCCCAATTACAATCTCCCTTTTAAAAATACCTAGCTTGTTAATAAATCAATCACCTACATTTTAAGTAATTTACCAATATGCTTCAAACCCCAGTACCAAGTATATGCAAATTGAAAACATTACTAGAAGATATAAATTTTAAAATACATTCTTGCATATACCACACATACTTTTGTAAAAATGTAGATCCCAAAACTAAAACCCAAGGTAACATGCCACATAACACATATAAGGTTGGAGTAGACTCCTTTCAAGCTCTATGAATCTATACCCAGCCAAAAAAGGATACTGTATGTGATATTCAAAGAGTATCGTCCAGCTGGTAATGTTGGGTGTAAATCACTTTTCCTTTCTATAAGACGATACAACTTGCGAAAAGTAGGTAATGCTGCAGTACGCATCCAAACAATAAAATCCTCATTTATGAATCCATTATTATCTGGGTCAGAATCCAGCATGTAAACTGGTTTTAGCCAGTTCACAGGCTGTGTTGTACCTTAAAAGGAGTGGGGAAGGGATGAGGAGACAAAATATTACATTGTGAAATTAAAGTGACAGAGAAACAAATAAATTTGGATAATAAATAGGGGTTTATTCAAAAGAAGCTTTGCTGCAATTTTAAAATATTATAGCTGAAATGCTTATAAGACACCACAGAAACTGAATTCATAATTAAAAGTATACATTTCCTTTAGAATTTCAGTACATTAGAACATTTACCTAACTTGGTATGAAGGTGAGGAAAGAAAAATTGTTTTTTTCAAAGCATACACTTTAAGATTCTGAAGACAGAAAATTTTAAATACTTCATTACAACTCCTAGTTTAATTTTTTAAGGGATATTAGTAATGTTTTACCTTTAAATCGTTCTTCCAGGTTGTCTCCTCCAGGGGGATTTCTGAATTTCACATTTTTATCTGTCCACCAAGCAATACCTTTCTTTTTCAAAGTGATAGGTACAGGATAAGAATCATTGCCAATAAGAAACAATTCTAATGTATCTAAACACAAGAAAAGGAAGACATTACTAAATATCTCTTGAAAACTCATAGCATCTGCTTAACTCTGTGAGAAATAAGGACCTGATATTTGCTTCCAAAAGTGGTTGTGACAGAGTAGGCATATGATTCACATTTGTTCTTTATTCCTATGTGGATTAACTATGGTAACTTTATATTGCCAGGTGGACTTCTCTTCCCTTAACAGAGTTCTAATTCACCTACCCATAGGCTAGCTGACATGCACTAAGATCAAATGTTTTAATATTAAGCCAACTATAATTGCAAGGTAAATCTACCTTTCCTTCCTTCCTTCCAATAATGCATCCCTAATTGCTTCTTGCTTATCCATTTATCCGTCTGCATTGTCTAATACAACAGCCACTAGGCACACAGGGCTACTGAGTCTTTTGAAATGTGGTTGGTCCAAATGAGTATGTTCTGTAAGTGTACAATACACATCAGATATCAAAGACTTAGTATAAAAGATTAGAATATGAAGTATCTCAACTTTTATACAGCATTACATGCTGAAATAATAGTATCTTGGATATATTGTGTTACATAAAATGTATTACTAAAATTAATTTCACTTGTTTCTTTTCACAGTTATAAATAGGACTATTAGAAAATTTAAAATTACCAGGCCAGGCGCGGTGGATCACACCTGTAATCCCAGCATGTTGGGAGGCCAAGGTGGGTGGATCACGAGGTCAGGAGTACAAGACCAGTCTGACCAATGTGGTGAAACCCCATCTCTACTAAAAATACAAAAAATATAGCCAGGTGTGGTAGTGGGCGCCTGTAATCCCAGTTACTGGGGAGGTTGAGGCAAGAGAAATGCTTGAACTCAGGAAGCAGAGGTTACAGCGAGCAAGATCACGCCACTGCACTCCAGCCTGGGTGACAGAACGAGACTCTGTCTCAGAAAAAGAAAAAGAAAAAAAAAAAGAAAGAAAGAAACTGTAAAATTACCTACAAGACTTGTATTTACAGCTCACATTATCTTTCTATCAGATAGTGCTGCTCCAAACGATCAATTATAGCTCCTTTTCAATGACAAAAATAAAGTCAGTGGGAAGGTCAGCCCGACTTTTATTTTCAGTTATATGAAATACGAAGATTAGCAGAATGTTTCTGCTTCTTTCTTCTCAGAGACAGAAATCCATTCTAAAATGTAAGTATGCTCAAAAGAAAATCACAAAGCATTATAATACCCCATTCAATACTCGATTTAGTTTTAAATGTTGGAGTTTCTCAATTTCATTCATGTTTAATAATCAAATCTGTAATGAAATTATGCAAACTGTCCTAATTATATATGTCTATATTTGTATCTATATCATACCATTAAACATGCTGTTGGCAATAGCTCCACAAGGAGCAATTGGTTTGTCTTCATTTCTTCGATAAGGCTCACATTCCTTACTGGGGTTCTGGTTTTTAGAAGGAAAAGAAAAGAGAAATTATTATCCAGGCCTTTGAGAGAACTATGAGCTATCCCTAAATTATGAGCTATCCCTAAATTACTGATTAAGAATTCAACACCTATATTTTCCTCACTTGTAATACATAGGTCTGTAATGTAAGTAGGCTATAAATACCACCACATTTAAATATTCAAAATGTATTCTGAACATTACTGTCTTACCTTTTTAACACAACCTTTACTTGCATATGTTTTGTCATATATGCATATATCAAATAAACATCTTTTTGATTTTCTTATCACAGAAACATTACCACAAAGGGTTTTCTGCCCAAGAAAAATTAAGAAATGGTCTATTGCCAATCCAGTTGTGATACAACAAGAAAATCTTAAACTGGAACTAAAGACGCTAGAAGTTCTAGTTCCTTGGGCAATTCCTTTAATTTAACTGGGCTTCACAAAATAAATATGTCCAACTATACAATCTCAAATTTTGTGATTTGGGGTTAAATCCTATATCTAAGAAAGGAAGGAAGGAGTCTAGTGCAGATTCCTAGAATATATCCAACCTTTAAACTGTGCATCCAGGTACAAGAAAAACAAAAATGCTACAAGGCAGAACATTTGCCTGTGGTCCAGATTTGGTTTTGACTTAGTCCCTACTAAGGATCTTAAAGAGGTGTGGCAGTTATGGGATTCAACTAGAAATTGATGTATCAAGTCTGAGGTTAGGTGTCTGAGCTGGGACCCTCCCGCCACATTAAGCTATGTCTCAAAACACATAAACATACCAAGATAATCTCAATTTGAAATTAAGAAGACCCTAATTAGACCTCTTGGGATTATTTCATTACCAGCTAACCTTGACTTGCATCTATATTCTCCATGTCTAGACTGGAAAAAAGCACTTGTGTGAATGGAAAAGATAAGAGAAGGCTAAGGAAGCCTGTGGCAGGTATCTCATAAAGTCTCTTCAATATTTGACTTCTCAGCTATTTGGTCCCTACACCATCTGTATTGATAAAGCTATTAACATTAGGGCAAATATATCTGCTAGCCACTAAATTCTTAAGGAAGTTTTAAAAGAAAGGAAAATATTATTTACTACCTATGTGTCAGGTACTAAACTAAGCAATGCTAGGTACTTTGCATTAACGGGCTTACAAAAGCTATTTGACGAGGGTCAGGTGCAGTGGCTCACGCCTCTAATTTCATCACTTTGGGAAGCCAAGGCGGGAGGCTCCCTTGAGTCCAGGTGTTCAAGATAAGCCTGGGAAACATGGGGAAACCCCACCTCTACAAAAATACAAAAAATTAGCCAGGCATGGTGGCGTGCGCCTTTAGTCCCAACTACTTGAGAGGCTGAGGTGGGTGGTTTGCTTGAGTCCGGGAAGCGAAGGTTGCAGTGGGCAGAGGTCATGCCACTATACTCCAGTCTGGGTGACAAAGTCAACCCTGTCTCAAAAAAAACAAAAACAAGCCGGTCATAGTGGTTCACGCCTGTAATCTCAGCACTTTGGGAGGCCAAGGTTGGTGTATCACCAGGTCAGGAGTTCAAGACTAGCCTGGACAATATGGTGAAACCACATCTCTACTAAAAATACAAAAATTAGCTGGGCGTGGTGGCGCACGCATGTAATCCCAGCTACTCAGGAGGCTGAGGCAGAGAACTGCTTGAACCCGGGAGGCAGGGGTTGCAGCGAGCTGAGATCACACCATTGCATTCCAGCCCGGGTGACAGAGTAGTGAGACTCCATCTCAAAAAAAAAAAAAACAAAGCTATTTGATGAGTACCTAATATGTAGCACGTACCATACTAGGTGCTAAAAACAGAAAAATGAAAAGAATACGATCCCTATTTTTAAGCAACTCAAAATGTAACAGAGGAAGCAGACCCTTACAAACCAACTGTCATAAGAAATAAGAGCCAGGATGAAGATGTCTACATTCATTCAGCAAATGTTTATTAAATGCCTTCCATGTGCAAGCACTAGCCAGGCACTTGGTAAATAGTGATTAAAGAAAGTCATGCTCCCTGCCCTCATGAGCTTACAGTATAGCTGAAAAGAAAGATAATAGATAAGCAAATATGTAATTACAAATTACAGTAGGTGTTATGAAGAGGCCATGTGAGTATGTAATGGAAAAAGGATAGGAGGAGCTGCTTTAGAATCTATGGTAATGAAAAGGTTGACTCTGGAGGAGGTATCATTTAAGTTAAGACATAAAAAAAGACCAGGAGCCAGCCATGTAAAGAAGCAAAGAGAACACCACATGCCACTAAAGAAGAACTTATTTCTGTGAAGGTAATGGTGAATGTAGCTGGAGCATGCCAAGAGGGAGGATGATATGTGATGAGATAAGAGGATTATGCATAGCTCAGATCATCCTGAGATTTTACTACAAGTGCTAATATGACCACTAAAAGATTTTAGGTAGTGAAGTGATATTTATACTTTTTAAAAACATCACTACAGCTGCTATGAGAATGGCCTGGAAAAGAGGAGGATTGGATGATGTGAGACACAATTTGTTTATCAAAGCAAAACGTGGTAGTGACTTGGAACAAAAAAATAAATGAAATATGTAAAGAAGCACATTTTTGCATGGAAGGACACTTAGAAAAATAGCAGGCCTTGAGATGAGAAGATCTCCAGGGAAAGAGTAAAAATGGCATTCTAAATAAATGAAATGCTAAATGGCAAGATGAGCAGATGACTTGTGTCACAATGCATGGTTAGGGAGCAGCAAACAAGGCCCAGTGCAGCCAGGCCTTGTTTAATGTATTAAAGATAGTATATAAGATAATGAGGCTGATGCCAGATTGTAAAGAGCCTTACACATAATATCTGGCCCTTTACAGAAAAAGTTGATCAATTCCTGGTCTGGCCTGAAATCTTTGCTTGCAGTTTATAAGAAAAGAATCAGTTTCAGTTTTCTTTACCCTCAGTGAACAGAGCACATGTGTAAATAAAATAATTGTAAATCAGCCACCATTTCTGGGGTTTTGGAACACACACAATCTATAATCCCAAAAAAACACATTCAGAAAGGTCTAGAAACTTGGTGTATCTCACAGTACATCATCTTCTCTGGATTTGAGTGCTAAAGATTGGATCCTATGGAATAAACCCCACATAGATTCAAACTATCATAGGCCTAACCAGAACCCTGTGTATAACAAGGAATCTTTAAGTAGACTTGTATTGCTTAAAATCCCACACATCAGGAACTGATGATCAGCAATAAAACCAATCAGGGCAACCTAGAGCAGTTACAGTTTACGTTTAGGAGGCCCCTGCTGCTCACAACATAGTCCTAAATTGTATTCTAAGAGATTCGTCAATTCTAAGAAATCCTACATCGCTCGGGGCCTCTGAATGTGTGTTGCATTGGCAACAGTAACATAAAATACTTAGGGCCGGGCGATGGCTCACCCATGTAATCCCAGCACTTTGGAAGGCCGAGGCGGGCGGATCACCTGAGGTCCAGAGTTTGAGACCAGCCTGGTCAGCATGGTAAAACCCTGTCCCTACTAAAAATACAAAAATTAGCCGGGCTTGGTGGTGCGCGCCTGTAATCCCAGATACTCGGGAGGCTGAGGCAGGAGAATCACTTGAACCCAGGAGGTAGAGGTTGCAGTGAGCCGAGGTCAGGCCACCACACTCCAGTCTGGGCGACAGAGTGAGACTCTGTTTCAAAAAAAAAAAATACTTAGGCACTAGCCACTACTATGGAAAACTGAAAAACTGAACCACAGTAAAGAAATTAAGATCCCCTAGTCCATACAGATTTCCAAATCAGTCTGGGCATCAACGCATTTGTGCAAATTCCAGGAAAAAATATTTTAACTAAAAATCCTCATGATACAGGCCGGGCACAGTGGCTCATGCCTGTAATCCCAGCACTGTGGGAGGCCGAGGTGGGCGGATCATGAGGTCAGGAGTTCAAGACCAGCCTGGCCAACATGTTGAAACCCCATCTCTACTAAAAATACAAAAATTAGTTGGGCGTGGTGATATGCGCCTGTAATTCCAGCTACTCAGGAGGCTGAGGCAGAATTGCTTGAACCTGGGAGGTGGAGGTTGCAGTTAGCCGAAACTGTGCCACTGTACTCCAGCCTGGGCAACAAAGTGAAAGTCTGCCTCAGGGGGCAAAAAAAAATCCTCACTATACAAACTATAAATGACAACACTTTAATTTCATCCTAACAATTCTAACTGAACAGTTACCACATATTCTTATTTTACAGATATCATATTTTCATATTTATCATTTTACTTACAAGCAAAGCACTAGAATCTCCATTTAGTTGACTATCATCTCGAGATTTCACGTAACGACGATGGTTTTGATAGAAATTAGATAGTCCATAATACATAAACACATTGCCCTAGAGAAACAGAGAGGGAAAAATTTTCATATAAAAACTATTCTGTATAAACTTATTTCATGTGTACATAAAAGCTACGTAATTTGGACTTTATTAGGTTACAATTTGTAATAGGTAGTGGGGTAAATTCCACCAGTACTTAGCAATCTAAAATGGCACAACTGTAAATAAGGTTAAAGAAAGTATGTTACAAAAATCCACAAGTAAACTTTAAAACTATCCTTAAAGACATCAAAGAAGTACTATTTATATTAAAAAAGAATCTTCAAGGAATCTATTAGCCTACTCTGAGCTACCTTCAATTTAAAATTTTCTCTAATTCAAACTGTTCTTCACCCAGTTAGCATCAACATTTCACAGGGATAATGATCAAACTTGTTTCTTTTTTTTAATCCCAGAGACTAGAGACTTGCTATGTTGCCCAGGCTGACCCTTAATTCCTGGGCCCAAGCTATTCTCCCACCTCTGTCCCTAGATGCTGGGAGGTATGCACTACAGGTTTATAGCACCATGTCCAGCTGAAACATTCATTTTTTTTTTGTCCAAGTGAATTCTGAACTTGAAATGGGATGTAATAAATTCCTCAAGAGGATACTATATGAGTTAATAAACTACAAATTAGTAGAGTCTCTATGATAATAAGCCACTTTATAATAATCAAGAAAATACTTTAATATATTTAATAGAGCAAACTTTGAAATAACCTGGGAAAGAAGGGTAACCTATAAACATTACAAGTATTTAGAAGATGCTAAGAAGCCATCTTAAATGATTATTTTTAGAAGTAGCCAACACTAAGCTACTTTCTCATTTCTGGATGCTACTTCTATTTTCTATATTCTTATCCTTAATTAAAAGTAATTCAGTAACATTATAAGCACACTTCATTCGATTTGCTATTTTCATATACACTATCATTTATTTAATGCTTGACTTCAAATGTCAAACCATGCAAATTTTCCCATTCTATATAAAGAAAATGTTTACATGGAAACCTTCTTGTGGAAGAGGGGGAATATCAAAATTACATCACAGAAATTGAGACAATTAATATTCTTTTTTTAAAAGGAAGCATTACCTCAACATTCGGTATAGTAAATTCAATTTGCAAACTGAAAGAGAGATTCTTTGAATAAAACTGAGACAAAATAACCTACTTGAAGTTCCCTGAAAAGAGTTTAGTCCAATTCAAAGTTTGAGCTTGTGAAGAAACACAGAATCCACAAGAGATTGAATTTGAGGTTGACTGCCTTTGCAAAAAACAAGTTCTGAAGTGTTTTCTGAATGGGAGAGAAAAATATTGGAGCTTCTATATCACTACTAGTCTCTCATTTCTTCAATTGTGCCTGTTTTAACAAAAGCAGAACTTATTGCATCTTTATTGCCTGCCCATCACATTGAAAAATCATGAACTTGTAAAGATGCTTTAAATGTATATTTTGTTTCTGCTGAAACAAAGTTAAATAATTACATTTCTCTTCTACAAAATTTGTTTTCATGTTTTATTCGAAGACAGCATTATCCTGTCCTTTATCTCAGTGCAAGAACATCTATAACCACTAGATGGCAACCAACTATTAGGGACTATTAAAGTCATCACTACCTTTAGAAAATCTTAAGTGCAGAAAATCTAAAAAGTTGGCATGTATTAATGCAGTTTTGCTCCCTTAAGAATAATTATTTTAAGCTCAATTTTCAGGCACAGGAGAATACAAAGTGGTCTTTACATGCCTATTCTGAATCTTTATGTCCATTAGCATGTGCTCAGAATGGCAGTGTAAATGCAAACAGATGGATTTCTAACTACTAATAAAAACATAAATGATCAGTAAGGTTTTAATAAGTGTTTGCATTTTTACAATGCTTCATATGTCTTAAAAATAATTCAATTAAGTGATGGGAGAATTATTATTTTCTAAAGTAAAGCTTGCTTTAGTATTGTAAGTACGCAAAATAATTTGAGCAATAATTTTAAAAATACAAGTATATATACCTTGATAAAAAATTGATTTGTACAGTCATAAAATTATCTAGTGAAAGGATAAAATACAATGTCTTAAATTTTGTCTACAAAGAACTAAAATAAACCATTCAAATAAATGTATTTAATTACCAGACAGCAAAATCCAACAGCCAAACACATAAAACGATCTTCCTCAAAAGCCTATAAATTCCAGTAAATTAAAGTGACTCCTCTATAAAAGGAAAATACCTAGTAAAAGACATTTAGTACAACATCAGTAATTTTTAAAGCATGGCTTTTCTAGCATATTACTTGGAAACACAGACCTCAAATGACTTTTCCAGTGTGAAGTTAATGGTACAAATGCAAGGTGTCACATCCGGAGATAAACATTTATTGCAGGGACTGGAAGGCTCTGTTCCGGTATAATCAATCTGCAAGAGAAAAATATAACTAAGCACTTCCTTAGAGAAAGTGGATACCTAAAACACTCTGAAATAACTTGCTATTAAAAGGAAAATTAAGTCCAAAGAAATGACCTAGAGCCCAGACAAAAACTGTTTTTAAGGTCATCTGTTTGACAGTGTGAAGTAGTAAAAACTGGAAAGGGTCCTCTGTTGTTCTACTGGCTGATCTTTCCAAGTCAAGTCCTCTCTTCTTTTTATCAAAGAAATATATTTATGCATAAAATCATATATATAAAATTCAAAACTGCATGATAAAGATTTACATAGCTAAAACATCTAACTATTAAAATACTAGATTAATAGAGATCCTCTTAAATCTTTCAATCTTAAATACTTTTCAATCACCTCAGCTTTCCATGATATACTTTTGAAAAAAATTAGGCTATCAAGAGCTACTGTTTTTTCAACACCTGGTGCTGAATTTGTCTTTGTTTTGGGTTCCTGGCAAGGAGCTTTATGCTTGGAATTTCCCAGGTGATAAAAGTATCTTTGTTATTCATAAGCCCCTTGATTCACACCAGGGTTTATGTTAATAAGATGGCTCAGGATAGCAGCTAGTCACCAGAAAGACTAATTGTGTGATTAGGGGCCTTCGGACCAGTCCAACCTCTTAGGAGGAAAGTGGAGCCAAAAATTTAGTTCAATCAATTAGTGTTCAATCAATCATGTCTTCATCATGAAGTCCCAATAGAAACTCTAGACACTGAAGTGAAGAATAGCTTTCTGGTTGGTGAATCCACTAATGTGCTGGGAGGGAACTGTGCTCTAAGTATACAGGGAGAGGGCATAAAAACTCTGCATTCAGGACTCTTCGAGATCTTGCTATATGTGTCTTCTAGGACCCCCTCTGAATATATAGACAGTTGGTCAGAAATATGGGTGACCTGGAGATCCCTGAACTTGCAAATGGCATCTGAATTCAGGAAAATCTTATGGCGAGGTAGTGAGAAGGGTCTTGGGAACCCCCTGGATTTCGAGCCAGTTGACAAGTATGAGTGGCCTGGGAACTTGACTTGCAGCTGGTGTCTGAAGCGGGGGCAGTCCTGTTGGGGACCACGCTCTTGAAACTTGTGGAGTCTGACACTAATTCAGGGTGGTTAGTTCCAGAATTGAACTGCAGTATACTGGTTGATGTCAGAAGATCTGGCCTGATAGCTAAATTGAAAGTTTTTTTTTTCCTGCCATAAAAATAGACTATTTTTTATAGTTTAAGGTTCACAGCAAAACTGAACAAAGTACAGAGTTCCCATATACCCTCTGCCTCTGACACACACACAACTTCCCCGACTATCAACATCTCACATCACAGTGGTACATTCGCTACAATCGACGAACCTACATTGACACATTACCATCACCCAAAGCCCACAGTTCACATTAGGGTTCACACTTGGTGTATATTCCATGGGTTTTGACAAACGTATAATGTGTATCCACCATTATGTTATCATAGGGAATAGTCTCTCTGCCCTAAGAAACCTCTGTACTCTATTTATCCCTCTCTCTGCTAACCCCTGGACTCATCTTGTTACTGTCTCCACAGTTTTGTATTTTCCAGAATATGAAATCATACCTTATGTACCCTTTTCAGATTGGTTTCTTTCACTTATACTCATTTAAGATTTTATATGTCTTTTCATGGGTTCACAAGTTCATTTATTTTTAGCAATAAATAATATCCACTGTCTGGATGTGCCACAGTTTATTGATTTGTTCGCCTACTGAAGGACATCTTGGTTGCTTCCAAGTTATTGGAATTATGAATAAAGCTGTTAAACATCCATGTGCAGGTTTTTGTGTGGGCATAAGTTTTCAACCCACTTGGGTAAATACAAGGTATGCAATTGCTGGGTCATACAGTAAGAGTATGCTTACTTTTTTTTTTTTTTTTTGAGACAGAGTCTCGCTCTGTTGCCAGGCAGAGTGCAGTGCCGCAATCTCTGCTCATTGCAACCTCTGCCTCCTGGGTTCAAGCGATTCTCCTGCCTCAGACTCCCGAGTAGCCAAACTACAGGAGTGCACCACCATGCCCAGCTAATTTTTGTATTTTTAGTAGAGGCGGGGTTTCACCATGTTGGCTAGGATGGTGTCTACCTCTTGACCTCATGATCCGCCCGCCTTGGCCTCCCAAAGTGCTGGGATTACAGGCATGAGCCACTGCACCCAGCCGAGTATGTTTACTTTTATAAGAAACTGCCAAACTGACTTCCAAAGGAGCTGTACCATTTTGCATTCCATCATAATTGCTGTTGCTCCACATTCTCCCTTAGCATTTGCTGGTGTTGGTTTTGGATTTTCACCATCCTACTAGGTATGTGGTAATATGTCATTGTTGTTGCAATTTGTAATTCCCTACTGACATATGATGTTGAGCATTTTTATATGCTCACTTGCCACCTGAATGTTATGAACTTAATGTTTGTGTCCCTCTAAATGTCCTATGTTGAAGCTCTAACCCCAGTATGATGGTATTTGGAGAAGGGACCTTTGGGAGGTAATCAGATTTAGGTGAGGTCATGAGGGTGGAGCTCCTACGATGGGATTAGTGTCCTTATAAGACAGGGAAAAAAGACCACAGCTCTCTCAATCTCTATTATCTGAGGACAAAAAAAGAAGGCAGCCATCTACAACCCTGTAAAGAGACCTCACTAGGAGCTGAATCTACCAGTACCTTGACCTTGGACTTCCCAGCCTCCAGATCTACAAGACATAAACGTTGGTTTTTTAACCCACCCACTGGAAGGTATCACCCAGCTGATCAAGACACTGTAGTCCTCTTTGGTAAGGTGTAACATTTAGTTGCATTTAAAAAATCATACATTTGCTTAACAAAACTTGGTTTTGTCAAATTCCAGTATAACCTTCTATAGAAACGGTTTCCATCAAAGCTTATTTGTCTGCTGATGAAATTGTTTAGAGAAAATTTTCTTTCACTGAAAACTCTAAGAGCTAGTCACATAACTAAAACAAACTAAAAACACAGGTCTCCTAAATGAAGAGAGGCAAAGCCTATGTAATCTTTCACTAGACCTGTTGGGCTACAACTTTGCATCTGGGGCCTTTTCATGCACAATATTCCATTTAAATACCAAGTTTTATGATGTTAGAGAGAGGAAAGAAAAGACCATTCAGAAAAACGAACTAATTTAAAATCTCTGTACATTTTCTCCCTCTTTAAGACTAATCTAAGCATTAAAAAAAAAAGTTGCCAGCTGGACTTACTCCCATATTATACGCTTTTGAACAGAACGCTCTCAAATCACTCTCTTTAGAATTAGTTTCTGAGGGCAAAATCTGTAAGAGAAATCATATTATTTATTTAACTGAACAAAAATAATCTGATGGAATTTGAAATCTAATAAATTATGCTACAGTATAAAATATAACAATACAACATTTTATTGGAACCAAGAGTAATTACTGAATATTAAATTATACATGAACAAAATAAAAGATAGCTATAACATTTTCATCACAATCTGATTACAATTTTGTAAGTGTGTCTACAAGTACATGTCTTGCCTGGCACCGTGACTCACACCTGTAATCCCAGCACTTTGAGAGGCCGAGGCGGGCAGATCATGAGGTCAGGAGACCGAGACCATCCTGGCGAACATGGTGAAACCCTGTCTTTACTAAAAATACAAAAAAAAAATTAGCCGAGCATGATGGTGGGTGCCGGTAGTCCCACCTACTCGGGAGGCTGAGGCAGGAGAATGGCGTGAACCCAGGAGACGGAGTTTGCAGTGAGCCGAGATCACACCACTGCACTCCAGTCTGGCGACAGAGCAAGACTTCGTCTCAAAAAAAAAAATTACATGTCTTTTGATGCCATGAAAATCTGATATGATTGTTTAAAAAAATCATTATCATTAATATATTAAGCCTATGTGTAAGGCATGACATTAGGTACAAGATACATACAAAAGCAATCATACGTTATACAGTTTACACAGCCTTTTCCTTCTCATACATATTTCATCTGACCCTCACCAAAATCCTATAGTGTTATCTCCATTTTATAAAAAAAGAACACATTCAGAAACTTGTCCAAGGTCACATAAGTAGTAATAGCTAGTGCTAAGCTGGAACCAAGGATTTCTGACTCCAAGCTTCATGTTCCTTCTACTAAACTGTTTTTCCCCCAAAAATAATCAGTCTCCTTTACCCTCTAGCAGACTACTTTATCAAAGATAACATACAAATACCAAGAAAACTATCATAAAATGCTAAATGCCAAAGTGGATGGCATAGAGAAATAACAAATAGACGGACCAGTACTTCTTTCTTACTGAGAATCAGCAAAGATTTGCACAGAGCCATAAAAGAAAGACGGAAAAGAGAGAAAGAGGTGGCATATGGAGAAGACAGTGGTGGAAAGCACAAGGTATATTTAAGGACAACAGCATAAACATTTTGGATTTATAGCGTTTTCATGTTGGAAGGAAATGAGGCAGCTAAGAATGTAAACTGGACCCAAAACTATATACTGTATTTCACTGACTACTGCTTATTGAATGTATGCTAAGTGCCAGGCATTCTAAGTACTTAATACACATGCAGAAAGTAGAAAAGTTCCTCTTCAAAGTTTGTCTTGGTTTAAAAACAAAATCATAGACACTAAAAATAATAGCTTCTTACTCTAAAGCCTCCTATCAACTATTAGTTCATACACTTTAGCCCAGTTAGTTGCTTTGGCTTACTCAGGCATGATTGGACAGGCCCAGGCAAGTCCTAGCTCATAGCTTATGCTCCTTCCTTATTTGGAAATGTTATTGCTTCCTTAAACCTTTCATAAGCAACTTCCTCTCCTTCTTTGTTCTCCCTTGCACTTACCTACTTAGGAAAGTTTTAGGTTATTAAAAATCAGGTATCAGTTTAAGACTGTGAGGTCCAGCTCCAGTCAATGGATGCAGGACACAGCAGTAAGGATGACCCAATTGTGTAAGGGATAAATATGTTGCTTTTCCCTTGTTCAAGTGTGCTCTCGCCATTGTTCCATCTGTCAGTAGCACCCTTTCTGCAGAAAGTAAAGACTGAATTGCTGAGAGGTCCTCTGTCGCTGTGCTGACTTCTATTCATGGCACCGATTATCTATTTCTAACACACATCATCTCATTTTAAAAATACAATTACCCTGGCAATCGTTGGAATTGTTTCCAAGTTTTGTGGAATTGTCCACTGTGAGTTTTGGAAGGATGCAGGGCTCTACCTCCCACTTCAGAAACCAAACGCAGAGATGGGTTCTTCCTCTCCATAAACCCATGGTAGCCAAGGTAAAGGTACAAGAGCTAGACTCAGTAATCAGATACTCCCACATAAACCAGTGAATCCTGGGAAACAAAGAGTGGGTGTGATTAAATGAGCAGTCACAGCAGTAGTCGAGCAAGAAAAATTCAACAGCAGCTGTGGCATCTGGATCAGACTGTATACTTTCAAAACTCCCTTACTTCCCACTTGTCTCCAAATCTGAATTTCTATATGTCCCATCCATTTTGTGTGAGAGTTACCCAATCCTCCTTTAATACTTGTTTTCCTGTCTAAGCTAGCCAGAGCTGGTTACTGCTGCTGACAATAAAGCCTCAGAAAGCTAAGTAACCCTGCATGTTAAAATGTCCGGCAGGAAATAAGGAACTGAAGAGTTTTGAGGAGAATAACATAATCAAATATTTGCATATAAACAGACAGGAAGTGGGACCTTAATTTCTTTCTGACTGCCCATCATGATGTAATCATTCATTCACCTAACATTTATGAGTACCTCTATGGTCCCAGCAATGATGATTCAGCCCAGAACCTCACCTCCTGGAGTTTAGTATCTAACACAGAAAACAATATTAAAATAGAAGAGATATTTTGATTTAAAAAAAAAAAAGTACAGTTGCTATGGAAATACAACCTAGTCTAGTAGTCAGCAAATTTCTCCAGGAGAGCTGCTGAGCAGATGTTTTCTACAGGGAGACAGTACAAAGAGAGACTACATCCCTGACTGGGTGCTTGGAACATGATATAGTTTCCATATTTGTCTCTCTTTGTTGCAGCATTTGCCAATTAACTCGTTTGTTAAATTTTCAGCACTCCCTGGATTACTCTTCAAGAGGCAAATTTGTTTTGCCTTTAGATATGGATGGATATAATAGTTATAGAAGTTTGATTTATAGTATATAATATTTTCCTTGGGTAATTTCGAGAACTGCTTCAGACCCGTAATACCATTCAGATGACCAAAAATCTCTCAACAAACTGTGTTAAGATGTCTTGATGATACTGAGTTTCCATCAGTCATTCAAAGCTGAGTCCCTATTAGGTGCTAGGCACTGTCTACAGGATGAGAATACAAAATGGAAAAATACATTGTTCATGCTACAAAAGAATTTACAAATGGGACAGAAAGTCACATTTATGAATAATTACAGGATAGCATAATTTTAAGGCAGGCTGTAAGCTAGTACTTCTGGAAACTGAGAGAAGCATATATACAAGGTGGAGAAAGGAGAATCAAGGAAGACTTTCCAGGTTAATAGGAACTACATTTGAAAATGTGATAGAATAAGAAAAGGAAGGTCATTTCAGATAAACTATTAGCATGCCACATTCCAGAAACTATAGTAGTTTGCCATGACTAGAGCATAAAGTAGGGGAGTGGTAGGAGCTGAGGCTAGAAAAAAAGAAAGTAGCCTATCGTGAAGAAAATTATACTCTATGTCAGGAGATCGAGACCATCCTGGCTAACACTGTGAAACCCCGTCTCTACTAAAAAATACAAAAAACTAGCCGGGCGAGGTGGCGGGCGCCTGTAGTCCCAGCTACTCGGGAGGCTGAGGCAGGAGAATGGCGTGAACCCGGGAGGCGGAGCTTGCAGTGAGCTGAGATCCGGCCACTGCACTCCAGCCCGGGCGACAGAGCGAGACACCGTCTCAAAAAAAAAAAAGAAAATTATACTCTATGTAAAGGGGTTTGAACAGTATCCTGAATGCTAGACAGAAACAGCCATAGGAGAAATTTTAAATAAATAAAAGGAAACATTAAGACTAGTCTCTTAAAAAGAATCACTGTGGCAGCAATGTGCAGAGAGATTAAAGAGAATGCCAGACAGAATGCCACTGCAATAATCCAGGTGAGAAATGCTGAGAACTTAAACTAATAAAGTGGCAGCAGGAACAGAAAAGACAGATTTCACAAAAGAAAGAGAAGGCCGGGCGCGGTGGCTCAAGCCTGTAATCCCAGCACTTTGGGAGGCTGAGACGGGCGGATCACGAGGTCAGGAGATGGAGACCATCCTGGCTAACACGGTGAAACCCCGTCTCTACTAAAAAAATACAAAAAATTAGCCGGGCGAGGTGGCGGGCGCCTGTAGTCCCAGCTACTCGGGAGGCTGCGGCGAGAGAATGGCATAAACCCGGGAGGCGGAGCTTGCAGTGAGCTGAGATCCGGCCACTGCACTCCAGCCTGGGCGACAGAGCGAGACTCCGTCTCAAAAAAAAAAAAAAAAAAAAGAGAAGGTAGAATCTACAGAACTTAGTGCCTAGAGATGGGATGAGGGCAAATACACTTAGGTTGATTTCCAGGGTTTCTGGCATGAAAAACCCTGTGGATGGTGATGCCACTCTCTGTAAGGTTCACCACTGCTTTTCACGTCACTAAATCAAAAGTCAGTTCTCAGTCCTGCTCTTCTGTGAACCATGAGCAACAACATTTGGCATGTTGTTCACATGCTCTTCCTTTGATTCCAGGATACCAGTTTCCATATTTTTGTCCTACCTCACTGGCTGTTCCTTTTCAGTCTTCTTTGCTAGTTCCTCTTTATCTCCCCAACCTCTAAATATTAGAGTGACTCAGGGATCTTCTCATTTTTCTTTGACCTATAAATCACTCTTATGATTTCATCCTATCTTAGGCCTTTATACATCATCTATGCTAACTAGGCCTTTATATATCATCTATGCTGATTAGCCCTCAAAATGTGTAACTCTAGTCTCAACCTTCCCCTTGAAGTCTAAATTCATATATTTGTTCGCCTACTCATTATTCCCAACTTGGATGTCTAATGGCATCTCATCCTAACAAGTCAAATATTGAACTGTTTATTCTACTTCCCCCACCACATCCTCTTACTTGTATACGTAAAACCTCATTTTCCTGCAGTCTAATGACAACTCCATCCCTCCAGTTACAAACCAAAATATCTTGGTCATCTTTGATTCTTTACTTTCTCTTACACCCCATATATCAATTGCATAAGAAAATTTTACTAGCTCTACTTTTATAAATATATTCTAAATCTAACTGTTTTTCACTGCAACCATTCTACTGTGACCACCATCATCTCCTGCTTGAATTACTTCCAACAGCCTCTTAACTGGTTTTCCTGTGTAATACTGTGATTTACAGTAAGAAATACATATTTAATCTTTGCTCCCAGTTTCCTGGTACAGAGCTCCTAAAAAAAACTCTTACAGTCTCTGAGTGATAACAGTGTCTTCCATATGCTAATGAGACAGTTGGTGGTTGGGCCCCCGTAAATAGCTTCAGGATGGAAGCTGGTCACTAGAAAGACCAAGGCATGAATAGAACCTGTAGGAAGGAGAAAGGGACTGAAGGTTGAGTCCCTGGGGGCAGAGTGACTGAAGACTGAGTTGATCACCAATGGTCAATGATTGAATCAATCATGCATACATAATAAAGCCATCATGAAAACTCAAAAAGACAGGGTTCAGAGAGCTTCCAGATAGCTGAACACATGGAGGTGCCTGAAGTGTGGCACACAAGCGAGCACACGGAAGCTCTGAACCCCTTCTCCAAACATCTCCCTTTACATCTCTTCCACCTGGGTTTTACTCTGTATCCTGTGTAATATCCTGTATAATAAATGGGTAAACGTAAGTAAAGTGTTTACCTGAGTTTTATGAGCCGCTCTAGCAAATAAAGCAAACTCAAGGACGGGGTCATGGGAACACCAGTTTATAGCAATTTGTCCAGAAGTACAGGTTGCAGCCTGGGACTTGCAACTGGCATCTGAAGTGAAGGGCAGTCTTGTGGGACAGAGCCCTTACCCTGTGGGATCTGATACTATCTCCTAGTAGATAGTGCCAGAATTTAATGAAATTATAGGACACCCAGTTAGTGTGTGTCAGGCCTCTGAGCCCAAGCCAAGCCATCGCATCTCCTGTGACTTGCACATATACGCCCAGATGGTCCGAAGTAACTGAAGAATCACAAAAAAGTGAAAATGCCCTGCCCCGCCTTAATTGATGACATTCCACCACAAAAGAAGTGAAAATGGCCGGTCCTTGCCTTAAGCGAGGACATTACCTTGTGAAATTCCTTTTCCTGGCTCATCCTGGCTCAAAATGCTCCCCCACTGAGCACCTTGTGACTCCCACTCCTGCCCGCCAGAGAACAACCCCTTTGACTGGAATTTTCCTTTACCTACCCAAATCCTATAAAACGGCCCCACCCTTATCTCCCTTCGCTGTTTCTCTTTTTGGACTCAGCCCGCCTGCACCCAGGTGACTAAAAAGCTTTACTGCTCACACAAAGCCTGTTTGGTGGTCTCTTCACATGGACGCGCATGACAGTGTGTGGGAGAGAATCTGGTGTCAGAACTGGATGATGTGTAGGGAAAAATCTCCACACACACGGTGTCAGATGTGTTGAGTGGTTTGTGAGACTAGGAAATATGCTTTGGTTTTTTCCTATCAGAAATACCCTATTTACTCCTATTCGCCAGGCAATATTCTCCACATCAAGGCCAGAGTGACTCTTTTTAACCATAAGTGAAATAATATCACCTATCTGTGCAAAACTTTTCAATGGCTTCCCACTAAACTGAGAAGAAAAAGTTCTTATAATGGTTCATGTGATATTTCCCCCAATACTTCCCAATACCCTCATCTTCTACTATTCTCCCCCCTCTACTTCAGCCATACTGGCCTCTTTGTCGTTCCTGAAACACCTAACTAAGCACATTCCTCAGGACCTATGCTCTTACTATTTCTTCTGCTTGGAACATTCTTCCCTCACATATCAATATGGTTCACTCTCTTCCCTCTTTTGGTTCTTTATTCAAATGTCATTTTACTGAAGCCTCCCCTGGCTTCCCTATTTAAAATTATAAACCATCAACCGTTCCTTCATTTTTCTTCATAGGACTTTTTACCATTTAACATACTTCAAATGCAGCAAATTAAGGAGTTGAAGGGAGATGGGAATGGACATTATCAATAAGCACGGACCCTTCTTTTTAAACAGATTGTGTGGAAAGAGAATACAGGAAACTAAACAAGAGGTCAGATGGCTAAAGTATGAATCCCACCTGTGTGACTAAACAGAAGGCTTAATCTCAGATTCAACGTCCTCATACAAAAAAAAAAAAAAGCAAAACGGAGAGAATAATGTTACCCTTGCTAAGTGTCACTATATCAACCAACATGATGTATATAAAACTCTTAGCAGAGTAAACGCTCAAAAAAATGTTAGCCATTAATAATAGTTTATTATGAAATACAATTAAGATAAGCCAGACACAGTGGCTTGAGCCTGTAATCCCAGCTACCCAGGAAGCCGAGGCAAGAAGATCACTTGAGTACAGGAGTCTGAGGCTACAGTGAGCTATGAATATGCCACTGCACTCCAGCCTGGGCGAAAGCAAGACCCCATCTCTATTTTTTTAAAAGAAAGCCGGGTGCGCCGGGCGCGGTGGCTCAAGCCTGTAATCCCAGCACTTTGGGAGGCCGAGACGGGCGGATCACGAGGTCAGGAGATCGAGACCATCCTGGCTAACACGGTGAAACCCCGTCTCTACTAAAAACTACAAAAAACTAGCCGGGCGAGGTGGCGGCGCCAGTAGTCCCAGCTACCCGGGAGGCTGAGGCAGGAGAATGGCGTGAACCTGGGAGGCGGAGCTTGCAGTGAGCTGAGATCTGGCCACAGCACTCCAGCCTGGGTGACAGAGCGAGACTCCGTCTCAAAAAAAAAAAAAAAAGAAAGCCGGGTGCAATGGCTAACAATGCCTGTAATTCCAGAACTCTGGGAGGACATGCCAAGAGGACTGCTTGAGGTCCGGAGGTCAAGACCAGCCTGGGCAACCAAGCGAGACCCCCATCTCTACTAAAAATTTAAAAATTGGCCAGTCCTGGTGGCATGAGCCTATAGTCCTAGTTACTCAAGAGGCTGAGGTGGAAGGGCTGCTTGAGCCTAGGAGTTTGAGGTTGCAGTGCGCTATGACTGTACCACTGCAATGCAGCTTGGGCAACACAGCAAGACCTTGTCTCTAAAAAAGAAAAATAAAATAAAAATAAAAATAAAAAAAAAAAGATAGGATATTTTTGTTTTTAAAGGAGAAACCAAAACACATTTGTATGCTGAACAGAGATGGAAAAAAGAGGTTGAAGAAAACAAAAGGAAGATGATGATATTCAATATTCCTGTAACTTTTTTTTTAAGTATCAGCAAAGCCACATACCTAACTCACTTTTCACATAAAAAAACACATTAATGCCTTTTACTATGAAATCAGGTTTGATTCAATATTATTATAATCAATATAAAAATGCAAACATTAATTCCAGCATCTAAACTACTACTCTCATATCTATATGAGCTCGAGCTCTCATCCTAATGACGTACCATTTCACCACCAGATAAATCTTCCTCTAACCATGTTGCAGAGACTGCTAACTGCAACCCCTCACCCCAATTTCTATGCTATCCTTCTTCCACACTACAAAACTCTCACTTACTGAGAACCTTGTTATCCGAATGAAAACATTTTCCAGCCTCCCTTGCAGCTTGTGTGGCCTTATTACTAAGTGGAGGTGGTACATGGCAGTTTTCAAGAACCTTCTTTAAAAGGCCTTTATCCCTTTGTTCACCCCTTCTTCCATACTGCTTCCATGAAAAAGCAATTAGAACCCTAGCCTCTATGCCAAACTGTGAACATGAGAGCCAATTCCTAAGAATGGCTGGGTAGTAAATGATTCGATCAAGTGAAGACTCAGTAAAACAGAACCCACACGGCTGCCTCATACTATGTTCCTAAGGCATTTCACATGAGAATGAAAATCGTAATTACTCATTGCTGAACCCACTCCTAACTGATAGTGTAGCAATCATGTCACTTCCCCGGTTTAATATATTCATTATCAAATACTCAAGACTATCCACAATCTAGCACCAGCTAATTTGCCTTTACTCCTATTTTATCTATACACTTTTTGATTTCCTGCCACTAGATCGTTGTTCATATTAATCACCTTTCTTGGAATGCATCTGAACCTCCCCTAAAGAAGTGCTATTTATCAAGTACTAGCTCAAAGCCCACTTCCCACACAGCTCTCCATGGTCATTAGAAATAGATGTGATTGCATCCTCCTTTGAACTACCAAAGGATATTCTGACTATGCCATTCACCTAGCAACACGTAGTTTTCTTATTATTGTGTCTCATCTTCCCCAAAAGATGCCAAGCTCCTTAAGAAGGCCCTCTCCTCCAAAAAGATGGCAGTGGGGGAGGGAAGTCCCGTTCCCAAACTCTCCCTATCTCCTACTATTCCCAGACATGCACTTTGAAGAAAATGTATGAAGAAAATGTCCAGTGTTGATTAAAAATCCTTTGTAAATTTCACTCAGCTTATGAGTTTTCACCATCAAATAAAACCACAACACCCTTTATCAGCTAAAATTCAAGGGTAGCCAGACATAATGTCCAAACCCTAACAAAATCTTCTGGGCCTAACAATCCTTTATTTTTTGAATAAAATTGTTACCATGGGTTGTAACAACTTTATTCAAAAAATAAAGTTCACACTAAAGCACATAGTTCCTATCTTTGGAAACAAAAGAGGCTACCAAGTGGAAGAGGAGCTACAGTTCCCTCATTTTGAAAAATTAATGCTTACTAACATCAAGAGCATACAAGGCACAGTGCAAAATACAATGATAATCTGGAGACTTGGCCATTAGCTAAAATCCAAGACAAAGAACCAGAGGCAAAATAGAACAGATGCAGATGAGCAGATAGGAGATATCACATTTCTCAGCTTTGTTTTGCTATCACTGTAATTGTTCACCCAAATCAAACTGGCATTTCTTCTTGGTAATTCTAAAAATACCTCCTATTCGTAAGAAACAGACTCAGAATTTAATGCAGTGGGAAAGGAGGAATTTGAAGGATGTGCATTTTTCACACTATCTAGGAAAAGGACTGGAAAACTTCCATTTTGAATGTAAATTTGTCGAAAAAGAAATCAATATAAGACCTAAAAAGGTCATTCAACAAAATGCTGAGTAATAAGGTAAATCATTTTAAGTATTAGTCAAATTAAGTTAAAAATCATATTTTAAGTACTCCCCCTTGAACTGATTATTCCACACTAAAAAATTTATCTTGAGAGACCTTAATGAACACAAAAGGTAACTAAAATAAAACTTTCAAAAGCAACTTTCTTTAGGCTGCCTGATTTTTATCTGTGACAAAGAGATGAAGAATGATGTTCCTAAGCCAAGATCAATGGTAAATTTTATATCTACTGAATCTGTACAAAGACAGAACCTAAGCAATTGCCAGGGATCATTACACCTACCTTGAACAATTATTGAGGACTAGATCATGTAAATTAAACACAGCTATTTGTGTAGCAAATGCTAACTTTGGTGGTATGATTCATTAAAACTCCAAGTCAGGGGCAGGCAATTTTTTTCTGCATGAGGCCAGAAAGTAAATACATCAGTCTTTGCGGACCCAGAAGCATGGACCAGGATATTAGGTGTGTAGGTTCTTATGCAACAAGAAAGAAAACAAATTTGCAACAATTTTTATTGATAAAATTCAAAATGCATCAATAATATGTACAATTTTTTGGTAACATATGTCTACTAATACTAATGCGAAGAATGGAAACTTTGGAGGAAACATTTCTCATAATTGGGATTCAAAGTTAGTGCTCTCCTATCATCAAATCGATTACAAATGTTCATCTGTAAAATGCTCCTGGGCCACGTAAAATATTCCAGCTGGCCATATTTACTTTCGCATTCCTTGCTCTTAGTACTAACATTACTTGAGAAACAAGTTAAAACACCAACACCACAAACCTTAATTTCCAAAAGTTGGCTTCTAAGTAACTAAAATCAACTTGAATATTAAAACTTCAAACTTTTTAACATAAAAGTGCCTAATCTTTAACAATCATTTATACAAAGAAACTTATTCTTCCCTGACTCTTAGCTAAAGGCTAAGTATAACAAACATTACTAAATACAGATGAGAAATGTAATCTCCTTAAAAATCTTATAATCTAATAATTCAATTTAGGAGTAAAAACATACATAAAAATTTTTATCAGAAACTAGGACAACAGCAAATAATCAGGATTAAATAATCGAGGGCAATAAAATAATAAGGTGAAGAAGAAAGTTGAGTTTACTAAACGTGGGGAATGGGGAGTTAATTCACTAAGGTTTCATGAAAATGTACTTTGAATGCTTTTGGCAACACTAACTTGAAGTAAATGTTTAGTTTTTAAATTTAATCTGAATAACAACCTAATCTGACTTTAATCATAAATTTAAAACTATGTAACTTCACACTTTTACAAAACTTAAGAATAACCTCACTATTTTTCAAGTAACCTCTGTATCTCAGTCTCACCAACAAGGGCCCTAGACTAGAAAATCAGTGCCTTTGAAAGATGTGCCTGACTCACAACTGCCAAATTAAAGGAAATCCTCATTCCTTGCTCCTAATAATAAATGAAGATATTAAATATTTAAAATATTTTCTCATGAATGATGAATTACGATTTTCTATTAGCCTCATTTTATTTAGATTATTGAAAATCTAAAAACCAACTAAACAAGATACATAAACCTAACAAGTAGAGGAAATCTGCTACCAAATGTAAGCAGTAAAATGTGAAAATATCTTTTTCCAGGGGTATCCAAGACACTTTTCAAAAGTAATAATTTTTAGTGTAACATTTCTGCAGGAATGAGAAAAATCCAGTGATTTTATACTTGAAAAAGTTTTTGATTTTGGCACTTTAAACTATATTACAAAAGCATTTGGATTTGACAAGTCTCCTTTGCCCTAGTAATTTGAACTAATATAGCAATGAAGATTTTCTTAAATAAAAAATAAAGTGTGAGTAACTTACAGTATGAAAGTGAATGTTGGTAAGAACTTCTCATTACACAATTACAGCTAGTGGCTAACAGAGTAGAGAACAAGCAGGAAACAAGTATGTGTGTTTGGGGAATCTCCGTAGGTTTTTCTAATAACTCCAGACACAATTCAGAAGCATTTCCCTATATATCCAGCATCCAAACTTTAAAAATACATATGTGGATTCTGTCTGCACAACTGTATGTCAGTGTCAGTAAAAAATTCCCAATTATTCTTAGTTTTCATTTCCTCTTGCTCCAAAGGCAATACAATTTAAACACATCCAGCTTTTTAGAAATCACATTTGAATTGGAAATCATAGAATTTTAGAGTCGAACAGCCTCTTAGAGGCAGTTTAATCTGAATCTTTTGGTTCTTCAAGTAAAGAAACTGGACTCAAAATTATACCTAAGATCACAAAGTACAGAGTGACAGAGGTGGGATTTCAACCCTAAATTACCCTGACTCTTCAGTGCCGTTTTAACCAGGCTAAGCTGCAAGCAGATTCTTCAGGCAACTTGAAATCAGAATTACACATGAGAGCTATTTGAAAAATTTCTATTTTGTCTACTACTTAGTGTGAAGAACCTTATTTTACTCCAAAACCCAACGATTTTAAGAAAAGTTAAACATTTATTTTTATACTATGGTAAATATTAATGGAAGTTGAGCTCTGAAAATACTTATATACAATTCCAAATTATTGCTATTTTCATCTTATTATCTTAAGAAGTTTAAATAAAATCATTCAAATTTCAGATGTTAAATTATTTTCTTCTACTTTACTAACACTGCAGTAAGGATCTTAGTGTAGGGTGAAAGCTTAAAGCTGGGAATCAAGACACCTGAGTTTCTGTCTCATTTTTTACAATACTCTTAACTAGTTTACTGTCAAATCTCAACCTCTCTATTTCTCATCTCCTGATTAAGGATCAGGAGACAGATCCCTAGTGATAGACATCTTATTTACATTGCTTCTAATTCTCACACCTTAGAAGATATGAATTATTCTACCTATTTTGCAGGAAACTGAAGCTCACAGAGATTAAGGAAATTTTCCAAGAAACTGAGCTGGTTAGTAGCTGAGCTGGAATTTAAAACCAGCTCTGCCTGACCCCAGCCAATGCCCATGTTCCTTGCATGACATGACTTTGCCCATATACTAATATAATGTGTGATCCTAGTATGGTTAGAACAAGAAGTACTACATTTGCAGGATTATTAGGGAGATTAAGGTGATAAAACAAACTAAAATACATGCTGAAAAAAAATACTGTAACTCTTTATTAAATTGAGAATGAATTTTTAGTAAAAATTTTAAACTAGTTATGCTATAGATACTATTCTTATTACTGTCATCAACACTGAAGTAAGCACTGTAGAATTACAAAACACATCAATCTTGCTTTTAGAGAGAACACTGCAAATTAAACTGGAACCCCATCCCTATTTCAGTAGTTAAAAATAAAATTACTCTCAAAGTCCCATTAAATCACATACGTAAGTATATTTATTAAAATGTGTGTGTGTGTATAAACAGAACAGAAGAAATCAAGAGAACTTCTTATTAGTTCCTGCCCTTTCAAATAGATTTAGAAAACAACATTCTCAGATACGCAAGAAAAGATGAGAGATGCTTAATACTGGACACCTATACAGTATATATTAATACAGTGTACTATCAACCAGCTTCACCCCTACAGATAAAGATCCTGTGCTTCTGACAAAGAAATGTTTCCCCAAGTTTTCCTGTCATGTCTTACATATTCAGCAAAGTTACTATCAGTAAAATGTTTGGTAGACGGTGGACAATTTACGCCGTGAATGTGGTCACTGGCTCTTTTTGTAAAAAAAAAAAAAAAAGACCAGCAAATGTAGGGCCCATTAATAAACGTAGCCTAAAAGCAAAACCAGAATTGAAGTTTCAGGTGATCTTTCCTGTGTATCTTGCCCTACAACTGAAAATATCGAATTAGCTCAAAATGAAAAGTACTATGCACATTTGTAGTAAGTCCTCATACGTGACCTGATAACATGCGACAGCTTCTTTACATTAGAATCGTCAATACCTCTACGACTCTGGTTCTTTTCCCAGCAATGGCCCAGGTGTTCATCTCTGTGTCTTCGGATGATGCACACAAAGGTAATGACACTTTTGACCCTGTCAATTCACTCAGGGTTGCATCTACCTAGCTACAATTGGCCCCCGCCCCCACTTCTCTTTTTACCTCGGTGAACAACCCCCGCTAATCCCCCACAGAACCATACAAACCGCCTACTGAAGAAGCGTTCTCCACCTGACCCATCTTCTGCATTAAACATTCATTCCGTCTCAGCTCATTCTGTCGATTTGCTCTTTCGTAAATCGCAAGACAAAGCTAGGACAAAGCTGCAAATTCAGGAAATCCGCAGAAAGAGAAAGAAAAAACAGAGGAACAGATGGAAGAGGGTGGGGGGCGGCGCGGGGTCCAACTGTCAACTGGCTTCAGGGCGCTGGGAAAGGAGTGGGGCGGGCGCGTAGGACCGTCCTCCCGAGCAACGCCAACTCCCACCACAGCTCCCTCCCCTCACCTCGATCTCGCGGATGTTGTTGGAGGTGACAAAGATGCCAATGCCAATGGGAATGAAGATGAGGCCGATGATGAAGAAAATAGGTAGCACCGTGCCAGCCGTAAGGATGGGCTGCCAAGCTGGAAGCCGTTGCTGTTTGAAGGCCGTGTTATCCGGTCTCCGAGTCTTCGCGGTGCCCCCCGGAGCACAAGGGGGCCCACCGTCCACTTCATCCTTCGCGTTATAGTTCATCGCCATCGATCCCCAGGGCACCGCTCCGCGACTTGCAGGTGGACCACCCAGGGAGCCCGCCGGCTGACCCTGACAGGAACCGCTCGAGCGCCGCCGCCGCCACAGACGCCTCCGCTGTAAGGCGGAAGAGGCGGGACACTCTTCCGCCAATGGCCGCTGACAGGAAGCGAAAGTCGGCTGGAGACGCCAGAGGGAGGGAGAGAGGGAGAAGGGAGAAGAAGGAGGGACAAGGGGAGGGGAAAGGGGAGGAGGAGAGAAGGGGGAAGGAAAAGGCGGACGCACCCTGATCATCTGTCCTGTGACTGGCTCAGCCACCCGATCGCAAAGCTACGTTGGCGCATGCGCGGCCCTAGGGCTACGGGGATTCCGCGCCTGCGCTGTAGGCGTATCTTCGCTCTGTTGGCCGTGGCTTTAGTTAGCACACACCTGCTTGCTACTCTGGTTATCGTGGCGACCGCAGGTCTGGATTGCCAGACAGGTTTTTCTTTTTACCTCGAGGCTTTCTCTGAAGGGAGTGGGAGCATTTAAAAGGCGGCCTCAAGGGGGATTGAGTCGGGGGAGAATTAGCAGTATTTGCTTAGGTTGTAAAACCGCAACTTTAATTAAATAAATCGCCATTCATGGTGCAAGTATAAACTTGGAACAGAGGTGCGTGACATGTACCCCTTTTGTCCTAAAGTCAAGAATCAATAATGTGACTTAGCCCTATTATCTTGCCTCTAATTAAGCGATTCTCAGTTATTTTTCCTCTGTTGCTGATTCTCACGTTACTTTTCCCCTTTTCTGTGTCCACCTTTCTCTTTTGCGCATTGATATAGGAAGTGTTTTGTAATAGGCTGTAGCTTTTTCTCTTACTGTTGTAAAAACCAGGACATATAGCATTACTACAAAGTGAGATACCCCGTAAACACTTTAAAAGTGCCAGGTATTTAATGACCCAAGGAAATACTCGTGATGTAAAAGTAAGTCAGGATATTAGAGTAGTGTAGCGACTGTAGAAGTATAATATAGAGCGGAACTAAAAAGTGAATAATGGTAACTCTGTTGACCGGATGGAGGATTTTTTTTTCTGTTTCTTTGCACTTTTCTGTATTTTCCAAAATTTCTATAATAGGCGTATGTTATTTGTAAAATTTAAACAATTATATACAATCCACATTATACTGACATCTTTGAAATCCAGGCCAGAGATTAAGTCACATCATTTGAAAACAAATTACTTTTAGGCTTAGTCTGCAGTAATGCCTTAAAGAAGTTAAACTGAGGAAAGAGAAAATAAGGAGTGCTTGGTCCTCATAATTTACAGTTAGGCTGGGCACCGTGGCTCACGCCTGTAATCCCAACACTTTGGGAGGCGGAGGCGGGTGGATCACCTGAGGTCAGGAGTTCGAGACTAGCCTGGCCAACATGATGAAACCCCGTCTTTACTAAAAATACAAAATTAGCCGAGTGTGGTGGCCGGGCTTGTAATCCCAGCTACTCGGGAAGCTGAGGCAGGAGAATCACTTGAACCCGGGAGGCAGAGGTTGCAGTGAGCCCGAGATCCGCCATTACACTCCAGCCTGGGCAACAAGAGTGAAACTCCGTCTCAAAAAAAAAAAAAAATTTACAGTTAAATTTTTTTTCAAAATGACAAATCTAAAAAATGTGAGCCAATCACATATTTACTAGGCAGAGTTTAGAGTGATACAATGCTTGTTGCCCTCTAATAACCAACTTGCTTGGGTTTGCCCTTACATGACATTCATGCTCAAATTCTTAGCACTGCTGACATACTTAGGTCTATATTTTGTTTTGATCTGTTAAGTTTACCTTCAACCCCAGGCTCAAATGGAAAACAATCTATCACAGTTAATGGAGAAGGCATGGAATCCTTTTATTTTGCTAAGTTCTGTTGGTAAAAATGTATGCCAAAATATGGGCATATTGCAAAAGTACATATAAGGCAGGTTTTTCCTCCCCATTTCTGCCTATATCATCATGCCCACTAAATTTGATCTTTTTTTAATATTCTGCTATTCCAGCACTCTGAATAAATGGTCATTTTACCTTCATTTTTTGGTTTTGTTCTAGTGACCTGAGTGATTGTGATGTATTTATCTGCTTCCTTTTTCTTTATTTTTGTTTGTTCATAGGAAAATGAGTTAATTCCTTGTCTCTTTTTTTATTAGAAATTCCATTTTGACTGAAACATTTATAGAACTGAAACCTCCTGAGATTCTTCTCTAAAACTTACATTTTCAGATGAGGTCCAGATGGATGAAATTGCTTTTCCAGATGTCTTGATATCCCTCCATTTCATTTTCTACTACTGTATTCTGCCACCACAATATGCATCTTTAACCAGCTGAAACATTTTTTTCAGCTCCACATTATTATCTCAGGGGACTCACAATTTTGTGATTTTCTTGGTCACATTATTTTATGATAGTCCTTACTAGGTGGTTTTTCATTTAATCTGCTGAAGTAGGAATTTTCAAAAGAAAGTATCATTCAGCATTTCTAGGGCAACAGAAGAGAATAGTTCTCACAATGGTTTACCATTTACACATTTTCAAACTGATTGCTAGGAGCGACTGGTGTGTGTTTGTGTGTATGTATGTTGGTACATTTAGATTACACTTATATTGTTCAAATGATTGTTCATGTGCTGATTCTTGGTAAAAGTGGAATTTGTGTGGCTAAATGACATTTATTAATGCTATCAGATTAACATTCTAAGTATGCAGTCAATGCACGAGCCCCAATACAAAAGTGAATCCAAAATGATAGAACAGATGCAAGCCCAACAATCTGAAAAGGTGTATATGTTTAGCCTTTGGATGGGAAGTTTTATACAATTTTCATTTTTTAGTTCAATTGCTGTGTTGTGCCACTGAATTCAGTAACCAGAAACATCTAAGAAAAAATACAGAAGAGTAACTATTGGGTATCTCTGGGAACAAGGAAGAGGAAACTGCAACTGGTCTTTTCACTGCCTAACCAAAGTAGATTTGCCACACAAATTTGATTGTTGGGTTCCTTTTATGTTTGATGCTGCTGTAGCTCTCTAGCTTCTAACCATATTCAAACTATTTCATTCACATCTGTAACAAGGATATTTTAAAAAGTTGAAGAGGGCCGAGAAATGTGTCATAGTTTTTACCACCATGAGTTTCAGAGAAAGTTCTTAGTGACTGGAAATGGTTTGAATTATTTTCAGTGGCTGGGTCATATTTTTGCAGGAACAACAACAAAAAAAATATCTTTTCCTTTTCAGTTGACCATGGCAGCTTGGTGGAACTGCAAAATGTTCATTTTTAATTATCTCAGAGGACTTTTAGGAGAAAGAGTGATGTAGAAATTGTATAATAAACTTCATTTCCTGTATTTATTGCATCAGATATTGATTCAAACTGGGTTTTAAAAATTACTTTTTAAAATTGACCTTTTCCTGATTTTTATGTAGTGTACTTATTGAATACTTTCAGTTAGATATTTAAGAAACTCCCTTTGTTCTCACACTGAGAGATTGACTGATTAGCCTGAGGTCATTGGTGTTGTGATAGAAAATTTTGCAAGTTCTTGAATAGCCAGTCAGTAATCAGAAATACGAGTCTAACAAGATATTTTAATGGTTAGTGTCATTAGAGGAAAGAGCAATTACACCAAAATACTTTAGTAGACAGCCTAAGAACTTTGTTTTGGATGGAAATAAGGCTTCATTTCTCATAATTCCATACTTTTTGATTTTGGTTTTTTGTTTTCTTGAGGCACTGTCTATCACCCAAGTGGGACTGCAGTGGCTCACTGCAACCTCCACCTCCCAGGCTCAAGCGATTCTCCAACCTCAGCCTGCCAAGTACGTGGGACCACAGGTATGTGCCACCACAGCCAACTAAATTTTTGTATTTTTGGTAGAGACATGGTTTTGCCATGTTACCCAAGCTGGTCTTGAACTCCTGAGCTCAGGCGCTCCACCCGCCTTGGCTTCCCAAAGTGCTGGGATTACAGGTGTGCCCAGCCGATCATATACTTTAAATTAAAGAATGTAATTCTCACAAGACTTCAGACTTCATGACTTCCACTGCATAGAATCTCTCAGTTGATTACATCCCCATGGCACCTATTTTTTCATTAGGTGCCATCAATTATAGATAAGGTCTTTTTTTCAAATATGATGTTGCCATCTCTAGGTTAACAGCCAACTGACATCTGTTACACATATAGCAGTTAATTTCTTTAAAAAGGGGAACAGAGGAGGAAAGAGGCTTAGTTTACGCCAAGAGAATCGTCAAGAGATACAGGAAAGTAGATGTTTTTTAAATGTTAATTCTTTTTTTTTTTTTTGAGACAGAGTCTTGCTCTGTCGTCCAGGTTGGAGTACAATGGCACGATCTCGGCTCATTGCTACCTCCGCCTCCTGGGTTCAAGCAATTCTCCTGCCTCAGCCTCCCGAGTAGCTGGGATTACAGGTGCCCACTACCATGCCCAGCTAATTTTTGTATTTTTAGTAGAGACGGGGTTTCTCTATGTTGTCCAGGCTGCTCTCGAACCCCTGACCTCAGGTGATCCGCCTACCTTGGCCTCCCAAAGTGCTGGAATTACAGGCGTGAGCCACCACACCCAGCCTAAAAACGTTAATTCTTTATAAATTATATGTTTGGATCATTTTTAGACTTGATTTAAATTTATAGTTTTCTATTTTTCCAAGTTTTAGAAAGCCAGCGTGAGAGGGATTTCATTTCATCATGATTTTTTTTTTTTTTAACACTTGAGTCACTTGAGTCATTAAAATAACTCCAACATATTCATGAAGTGTCTTCACAAAATGGACTTCAATGTGAAAGTCGGCTTTTGTCGAGCCTCAGAAATCAAACATTGGGCCGGGCCTGGTGGCTCACGCCAGTAATCCCAACATTTTGGGAGGCTGAGGCAGGCAGATCACGAGATCAGGAGATCGAGACCATCCTGGCTAAAACGGTGAAACCCCGTCTCTACTAAAAATACAAAAAATTAGCCGGGTGTGGTGGCAGGCGCCTGTAGTCCCAGCTACTCAGGAAGGTGAGGCAGGAGAATCGCTTGAACCCAGGAGACGGAGGTTGCAGTGAGCCGAGATCACGCCACTGCACTCCAGCCTGCACTCAAAAAAAAGGGAGGAAGGGAGGGAGGGAGGAAGGAAGGAAGGAAGGGAGGGAGGGAAGGAGGGAGGGAAAAGGATATTTTGTCAGCACTAAATATTTATGACAACAAAGGCAGGCAGGCAGGAAGGATATTTTGTCAATAGCACTAAATATTGATGACAACAAAGGCGAAGACCAAGGGTTTCCCTCTGACCAGCACACCATGAGGCACAAGATAGGTTCAACAGACTGTTTCACAACATCATTTGTATTGTCACTGAATCTTCTGGGAGGAGAAATCTGCACTCGCTGTCTTTGCTTCCTTAACCCAGTCACTCAGCAACCCACTGCTCTCTGACTTCACACCTCACCTCCACTGAAACTGCTTTGCTAGCTAATCCCCACTCATCCTTCAAGATTCAGGTCAGCAGCCAATTTGAGGAATACTTCTTTGACCCCTTTGGTGGAGTTAACAGCTGCTTTCAGAGCTCAAGGTAATGTATATATGATGTCTGTCCTTGCACTTACTGTGTAGTATTGAAAACTATCTGTTTACATCTGTCTTTGTTACCAGATATAAATGAGTTCCTCAAGGTCAGAGACTGTTTTTATGCATTTCTACATCTCCAACACCTGGCAAAGTGCCTAGGCCATAAAAGGTACTCGATAAATCTTGTTGAGCTGACCTGACCTACTCTCAATGAACCCACATTTTAGTGGGAGAGACAACTTGCTGACAACTGAAATATTATATAATGAAGTCAGTGTCACACAAGATGTGTGTTCAAGGGGCTGTAGGAGCACTGAGGAGGTACCACATGTTGTCCCCTTATGATGTCAAAAACTAAACTGTGAGGAAATTGGAAATAAGGTCAGAGTTACACTGTGGTTCTCCACATAGGAGAATAGAGAAAAGAGAGCCTTATGCTAATATTACATGTACTATAAATGCTAAGCAAGACTGTGTACTCTGGGTGATCATGTTCTTTTCCTGAAGCAAGATCTCAGCAGATTATGATGACCATGCAAACAGACATCTCTGGTGCCCTCCATTTCTGGGAGATAATCAGTTTGTTGTCCCACCGCCTGCTTATGTCAATGCTCCACGTGGGCACCAATACATGCCCCTTTGTGAAGCAAAAATGAGCGCGCTTCTCTCAATAAAGCAGTATAAACCATCTTGAGGCCTGATGAAACTCTTGTCTTTTCAAAGGCATACCTTCCCTTAGAATGAGTGATTACTGAAGGTCTTTTCTTATGTAATCCAGATGATCTGCCTCTGAAACCTTCCGTGGGCACAGAAATTTCTGCAAGGAAAGCATCAGCAGCCAGAATAATTTGGTGAGGAAGATTTGGCACAGAATACCCTGACTGAGGTATTGCTCCCAAAGGAGCAATTCTCTGGGGTTAGGAGTCAATTATTAGGTGCCTACAAAACACCCTGTTATTTTGACTAAACCTGCCTTGCTATCAAGGAGAAAAAAGAACTGTGCGCTGAAAACCAGAACAGCCAAAAAAGAATGCAGCTGTGGTCATGGAAAAGGTCCTTGAATAACAGGGAAAGGGAGACAGGGCAGTTTAAGGAAGGATAGGAAAAGGCTACTTCCTAGCAGGAATTAATAAACTAATGTTTTTATTATTTAATAAGAGAAACCCATTCCCTTGTTTCAAATAAGGCAAAGATAAGTTAGGATTGGATGTAGCTATAGATCCCTATTTCTGGCACAGGCTGATAAAAATAAAGGAGGTCAGAACACAACCCCACTCTCACCCACATCCCACTTTGCAAAAACCATGACCCAACTGCCTCTGTAGATACTGAGCTGTGGACTGCAGGCAAAGCCTCAGGAGACTTTGCTCTACTGAGTGATCTACCTTTAGATGACAGCAGCAGCTGTGGAGTAACATCTGAATGTTGATTGACAATGCAGTTTGTGGGAATAAAGCAGGGAGGGAAACCCTTTAACCAGTTTCCATTTCTTGTGAAGTTTTCATCTTACTAAAGAATCAAACCGTGGTATAATCCAGAGGAAGAGCATACCTCATCCTGACAGCCCTGCTATACCGCATCTGCTTATCCATAGTGAAAGAAACCATATTTTTAAGAAAATATGAAATGCAGAGATGAAAACTGTTTTAGAGCAAATGATTTTAAATAAAAAGAAGGTTGCGTACTCATTTTAAATGATTTTAATTTTCTGAATATTATGTTCCAACTCAAGATATTGCACAATGCTTTAATATTACACTTGTTATTTTTCTCACACTAGTGAGATTTTGATAAACATAGTTGACTTTGGAAGTAACAGAGAATGTTTTCATTGGTTAAGCAATTTCAATGACCTGTGAGGAACTGAAAGCAAGCTATTACATTCATATAAAAGATAAGTACATATCCATAAATTCACTTGGATTCAATGAAAAATAATAAACTCATGTACTTGATAAAACTTAAAGGAAACAAAATTTTACATGGTGCAAAAATAGAATGTATTTCTTTAAGTTTTCAGTGTTGTTTTGCTTTTGAAAACCCTTAGACCTAAAAGAATTCTAAGAATATCAGGCCACATTATAAACCCCTTATTTGTAGAAGCAAACAGTTGATAATTTTAAAACAAAATCTAGATTAAATAAATATAGTTCTTCATTATTAAAATAACAAAATCTATGATGGTATGGTAAAATTTCCCTAAATAATATCAACAAAAAACGACATTGGAAAATAAATGTATCATGTTATGGCATCTATAAACATTTCTATTCAAATGTATGGATCTACAGCATTTTCCCTAGGTAACACACACAGTTGTTATCACATTATGGAATAAATGCTGAAAAATTAAGAAAAAAATACTAATGGTCACTAGGCCAAAGTCAATTCCAAAAAACTCTCTCAATTTTTATAAACTTTTATTATAGTGATTTTTATTGTATTACAACAATTTTTTTCTTTTTTTCCTTTGCTTTGTGATTCATATATTTAGCAGAGGCATAGCACTGGAGATAAAGAAGAGGAAATATGCCTCAGGTGCCAGTTGTGTTTTTTTAACTTCCATTTTGCACTTTTGCTATTTTTAGACTTGTTGCTCATCAGATTCATGAACACACCCTACTTTTGCTATTTTTTTTTTTTTTTAATTCATTTCCCGGAAAACTCAACCACAGCATTAGGAGAAAAGGCAAAAACTTTACATTGCCTGATACACCATTTTTTCTTGCTCTGCCACTGATTTTTAGTAGTTGTGTATTACTGCAGTAGTGTTGTTGTCTCTATTAATGCTTAGAGATTACACACCATAAATTTTTTTATGGTCATCCTAAGATACAATGAATTCTTCACATTTTGTGAAAATCATAGGCATCTGACAGCTGGTGTATTTATCTACTATCTTCATCAGACTCGAATATTTTATAAAATACTTGAGAAAAGATCTCTACCAAAGATATCCTCATGAAACACTCTCTTATCAGAAAGAAAAGGGTAAAATACGGATGAGTTCAATTGAACTAGAAACACTGATTATTATTATATTTCAGAAAACAGTTACAATTATTTCATTAAAAATGATTCTCATTTAGATTGATGATTGGAGACTTATTTACAAGGAAAGATAGAGAAATTTTATGAGCATAGGATTGTGCCAGGATTGCATGTGAGGGCAGTTTTTTCAAATGGATATGCATGTTGAGATGTGACTATTTATGATCTTATTTTCTTATTCATTAGATAAGGAGATGATCAGTGTTTTCTGGGGTTTTGTTTTGTTGTTAATTTTGCATATTCTCTTATTTCAAAATTAATCTAATTAATTTTATTCGTGTGTCACCCAGATTGCTTTTGGGTTTAAACACAGGACTTAATCATAGCATGGACAGAAAAAGCTCTGCATCTCTCTAAATGACTCTAATTGCACCATCATCCTCATTGTTCTTGTAAGTTCCAAGTTCATTATAAATCCAGGGAGAAAAAAACCCTTCAAATCCAAATATACATACATTTCTTATAGTATTTTAATTTAAATCAAGAAGTATTTAAAATCTTATCCTCTAACATTTTCACTATTAGTATAATAAAATTCCCACAAGTTGAGAAAGTTATTTGCTTCAAATACGAATCTAATATATCAGAATAATTTTGCCATCAGAGGTACAAACATTGGCAAATAGGATACTTAACTGTGAGTCAAAAAATATAACAGTCTAACTAAAACACTTTTCTAATTGAAAATGTCATTACAGTCAACATTTTCAGAAGACAAAACCCAGTAACAATTCTAAAAATCTTCACACATACACACTCCAGTTTTCTTAGTAACCAAAATTCTGGAAGATTATGTGATGTTTTCACAATCATTCAAGCTAGGGCAAGCCTACTGTAGCATTTCTTTTACTTTTAAAAATTAAAAATAATTTTAACATGTCATATAATTTACATGTTGAAAATGATTTGCCAATTTCCCAAGGTGTACCTTAAAACCTTCCAGGATTAGGTAGGGGAGGAAATCCAGCATTAATTTTTCTATTCCAGAGACTCGGTTTGGATGCCCGTGTGTGGGCTTCTAAAGCTGAGCACAACCTGTGGACTAGAGAAATGGGCCAGCAGTCCTCCTTGTGTGGCTTTTAGTTATCCTTGTGACACTCGGAAGCATGCTGTCTTTAATTTCAGTAAAGTTACATGATAAATGATTTCCACATTCAGAAACTGATGTGTCAACTCTAATTTATCTTTAAAGTTATCTTTAAAGACCTTAATAAAAACATGTCCATATTAACAGTCTTTAAAAAAAAAAAGTATATTACCAGGGTTTCAAGTTTGGACTTTAGATGCACATTTTCACATAAAACTAAATTCAACAGTAGCTCTGACATTGAGATTTCAGTAATGCATGTTGTGCTTTTTATCTTCAAAGAATATATTCTCTAACCTACCTGTAGTTATGAAAGTCTTTCAAAATCAAGGGGAAAAAAGTTATCGATCCTGAGATTTCTTGTACTACTTTTTCTTTCTGGATTTTGGGGTTTGTGTGTGTGTGTGTATATGGGTTTGTCTTTGTTTTGAGACCGAGTCTCACTCTGTCACCCAGGCTAGAGTGCAGTGACACAATCATGGCTCACTGCAGCCTCCATCTCCTGGGCTCAAGTGATCCTCCCACCTCAGCCTCCCAAGTAGCTAGGACTACAGGCAGGAGCAACCAGGCCCAGCTACCTTTTTTTTTTTTTTTTTTAAGTAACTCTCACTGTGTTGCCCAGGCTGATCCTGAACTCCTGGGTTTAAGCAATTCTCCCACCTTGGCCTCCCAAAGTGCCGGGATTACAGGCATGACCCACCGTGCCCAGTCTTATTTTTTTAAAAAGATACTGACATTTTAGGTCCGTTTTTATATTCAAGTTTTGGTTGGATTAGATTGTGAGAACTAGCTTTATTTCACAGTCCTTATTATAAGTCTTATACATATAAGTAAATAATTCAATCAGAAGTTAATTGAACTGTCAGTCGAAGCTGTTCTTATTACCCTCACTGGTTAAACTGGTACATCTCCTTTTATGAATTTGTTCTATATAAAAATCAATTCATCCAAGGTTTTGGGCCCAGAACACCAGAAAGAGCAACTATAGAAACTGATTTTTAGTATTTAAAATTAGGCTTTTAAGTCAGAGCATTATTTGTTAGTATTGAACCATGATCAGAACCATAGCATTGTACAAGCAATAGTAAAACCTCTTCCAGAATCTCCTGCTTCTAAGTTTTACCTCTTGAATTTACCTCAGGAAATATACTTGTACTTTCTTTTTTTCAGAATTAACAAATTGATAAAAAGAAAATAATTATAGGTTACCATTTTGAATGCAACAATACCAACACTTTGAAGAACTGACAGTGTATTCTGTAGATATATGTGCCAGAGACTACGAAAAAGGGAAACACTTTAGGAAAAAAATTACATTACAAAATGTATTATAAAAAATAAGTTATACATCATGTGCCCATAGACCTGAAAGCTTTGCAAAAAGAAATTTCTTTTGGCACATAGATTGAATTGCTTTCTTGCTACATATTTTCATATTATCAGCAAAGCCATTTTCAGCTTTCACATTATATCCTTAAAAAAAAAAAAATCACTGGAAGTAGTAAAATATTTCCAGTAGTAATCAGTAGCATGGAGGACCTTAGTCATGATTGAGGGCTGTCCATTCAATAGGGATTCAGAGGTCATACACACACCCAGTATGTGCTTGGTTTACCATTTCATCTGGAGTTCGTTCGTAACTGGTGAATGATGATGCTTTCTATAAAGAGAAAAAAGACATGGCATTTTCAATTAAACTGAAACTGAGAATCAAGCTACGTCATTTCACTAAAAGATCATAAATGTTAAATAACAAAACAAGCAAAAACTGGTACATGAGGCTAATAGACGCTCCTGCATTACTATTCTTGGGCAATGTCTTTATATTGGCGTATGTACTTTACCTCGAAATTTCTTAAATCCCTTTAGAAACTACCTCTAATGTTCTGACAATAGTAGATTAGTTTTAACCAAGGTAAGAACTGAAAACAAAGATAGTAATTGCTATATACAAACCCCATAATGAGAAACCAGACTATTTCCTAGAAGTAACTAATCTTCCAGCCAAACTTTCTGTTCTGAACAATATTTATACCCCTTCAATTTCTTTGTGTATGTGTGTGTATTAGAGTTTTAATAAGGAGATATTATTTCTAAGAAGTCAATAAATATAGGTGACTCACTTTTGTCTCTGACTGCTGCTTTTTTGCATAACTATATGTTTATTATTATTTTTTTTTTTTTTTGAGATTGGGTCTCGCTCTGTCGCCCAGGCTGGAGTGTAGTGGCGCAGTCTTGGCTCACTGCAAGCTCTGCCTCCCAGGTTCACACCATTCTGCCTCAGCCTCCCGAATAGCTGGGACTACAGGTGTCTGCCATCATGCCTGGCTAATTTTTTGTATTAGAGTAGAGACGGGGTTTCACCGTGTTAGTCAGGATGGTCTTAATCTCCTGACCTCGTGATCTGCCTGCCTCGGCCCCCCTATATGTTTTAAAATATAAATTTATTCTTATAAAAATAAATTTAAACTAGATGGAGATAGTCATTACAATAGTCCAGCACATTATGGATAATTAATATTTATATTTATTCAGCTGTAACCTTTATGCTTTCATGAACATGTATCAGTATGACTCATTTCATTCATTTATTGAGGCTGTATACTATGCTAGGTAGGCATGGAACTACATGTATGACCAAATGAGACAGATTCCTAACATCACTGAGATTATACACAGCAGAGGAAAGAAAATTTTCAAACCTCAAATAGTTTCTTCACCTGAAAATTTTGTTATTAATACTTCCTTGTCAACATATGGTATATGTTGTGAGTACAGAAACTTATGTCAGGGTTTATCAATAACATGAAGAAATTTCTACCTATTATTTTCACATTAATCTCAAGTACCTAGTATTTAAGTTTTATTTTTACTTATGTAGTTAGTATGTAAGTAAACATTAGTTAAATCATATTATGCCATAGACTTATAGGTTCATAGTAATTACACACAGTGCATGATTATCTGCCAAAAAGAAAATGTTTTCTTAATTTGGTGTCGTTAACTTTACCTCATGATGACCAATAGGTGGAGCTATTTCCATTTTGTCCCTCAGCCTTTTGGCTTGAATTTGAGGTAGATAAGAAAGCCAAGTAAGATGAAATACAGAATGTCTTATATACCTAAGAATATTTAGCTATGAAGGTTTTCTGAAGCTCTTAAGACATTCATACTATATTGTACTATGCCAGAAGCCTGAAATGATCCAGCTTCAACCTCTTTAAATGCCTAAAAATATATCAAAATCTTCAGGCACAATATTTAAATACTAATTAAATAATATGTAGTTTAAAATTAGCATCCAAAATTAAAATGATGTTTCTCACTACTTAAAAAAAAAAAAAAATCTGCAGTAGATTCCAAATAGTAAAAAGACCCACGTCTCAAATCTCCCTGGTAAAATTAAAGTATCTCCAATTTGCTTCCCTTAAGAAAGCATAGATAGAGTGAAATCAGAATTGTTCTTATTGTGGATGTAATTCAGAAATCTTTTGCCTTTGCTTCTACGGTACAAAATAAGGGTATTAGAGAGCATCTCAAAAATCCCTTTAAGGGTTAACATTTTGTATTACTACAATACCTTCTTTCTCCTTCAGTGTGCAGCAGTGGAAATTTACAAAATACTAGGATTAAGGCAATTTAGAGTTGTCTTGTCTTAATCCTAGCATTTTGCACAACTTAGTTGCCTTGTCTTAATCCTAGCATTTCAAAATCTCCATCATAGTAATAAGGGTCCGTACACAGAAGAAGCAATGTCTTGGTGCACCAAAACATTTAATTACTGTATTTAAATTAGCAAACTCATAATCCTTGCATGCTGTGTATGCTAATGCTATTAATCAGATAGTGTTATTAAATCAAATGTCTCAGAAACATTTGATAATGCTAAATAAGAGTTTATCTTATATAAATTGTACTTTAATAAAAGGTGGTATTTAATATTTATGTACATAAACTTTATTTAAATGAATACAATTAAGCTCCAAATTATGTTGTTTATATGGAGATACACTTCATTTTATTTCTAGAGATAGTGAAATAAAATCTATATGATATTGGCTCTATTAATTGAAACTTATTAAACAGATTTACTAAATCTATAGTTGCTTATTAGCTATGTTTTCCCCAAGTCTCAACTGAACTTACTCAAATAAGAATCACCCAGCCAATACACAAAATTGTGAGAAATTTTTAAAATGTTGCTTTAAAGCTGGGCTTGGTGGCTCACGCCTGTAATCCCAGCACTTTGGGATGATGAAGCGGGTGGATCACTTGAGGTCAGGAGTTCAAGACCAGTCTGGCCAACATGGTGAAACCCCATCTCTACTAAAAATACAAGAAATTAGTTGGGCACAGTGGCATGCACCTGTAATCCCAGTTACTCTGGAGGCTGAGGCGGGAGAATAGCTTGAACCCAGGAGGCAGAAGTTGCAGTGAGCCAAGATGGCACCACTGCACTCCAGCCTAGGCGACAGAGCGAGACTCAGTCTCAAAAAAAAATATTGCTTTAAGCCATTACATTTTGAAGTAACTCATTATACAGTCAAATTGTCTGAGGTACATGCAGTCCATGTTGCCAGCAAAAAAAAAATTAAATACATTTTTAAAAATTAGTGCTTTAGGGATTAATGCCATTCTTTGTGTAAAAAAAAGAGAGACTTGATTTCCCAAGTCTCTTCCTGTCTTTTTATATATAGTACAATAAAATAATGTTATAAATCTTATTGAAGTTACAGATTCAGTGAGCAAATTTTATTCCATCTCCTACTGTCTTCATTTCATCCCAGAACAAGATTCAAATATAGGTCATCTGGGGCCTCTAAAATAACCTCAGTAAAATCAGGTATAATTTTTCATAACTTTTCTTCTTACAGATCACAATTTTGCACAACCATCATAATTTTTCTTCTTACAGATACCACTTTTCTGACAATAGTGATTTGGAGAGCACTTTAAATAGGCAGATTGAAAACAAAGACCATAGGTGTTTACCACCTCTGTCAGCAAACTCAAAATAGCAAAGCACTTAAATTTGGGGCCCTCTGATATGAAGATGTTTAGTAACATAATTTCCTTTTTTTCCTAATTGAAAGTTTAAAAAACTCTAAATTTCAATGAACATATACATATGAGACACTGAGTTTTTATATATTTTTGACATTGATGGCTTATAAAGTGTACTTAGAGACAATTTCCCCTATATGTTTCTCTCTAGTGTTACCTTGATTTTTTTTTCTTTAAAAAAACTTCAGGTAACACATTAAATACATTATTTGTTATTATGACATTATTGTGAAATGGTGTAGTTTTTATTAAGTCTTTTAGTACACTAGCTATTGGATAACTTCCTGGAAAGGAAGTTAACATGTTATCAATTCCTAATTACACTTGATTTCTGAGCTTACTAAATATTTATCCTCCTTGTGTGGTATCCCAAAACTACTAGCCAGTCATATGACTTGAGATCCAAAGCTGTATGCATGAGAGAGGATTTGGGGAGACATTTGGGGGAGAATGTCTCCTGAGTGCAGAGTGAGGCAACCTCACAACAAATTAGAATTCTGTTTCCTCCCAGGAGGTCTCCTTGGCTGTAGAGTGGGAAAGATGTACTCCCTAAAAAACCAATACCTCCCTCCGAAGTAAATCATGTTTATACACTGCCAAACACTGCAAAGGAACACTTGAGCTCTAAATTAAAAACAAACAAACAAAAAATTCTTTTCTAGCAAATAAAGCCACATCACTTTAATAACTAGCCTCTAAGTTCACATACTAAAGACAAAACATACCAGAAATTCAACTTATAACAAGACGTTACATCAGCAAAGGAGGACTGCTTTATCCACAGGAAGCTGTACACCAGGTTACAGAACAAAAACATGTCCTCTTGGATTTTGCGTCAATTTGCCTATATATAGCCTGCTTCCCATGTTCTATGGCTCCCTACCCACCAGGGGCTCTGCCCAGAGGTACCAGGTTAGGGCTGTGCTATTCTTCCCCTCCCCCGACCAACTACCAAACATCAGCTTTGAACCTACTGGCCTCAGAACAACTTGTCAAGTGCAAAAATGCCCTACATTCTACATACCTTTTATAAGTACTTAGATATGATTTACTTTTAAGTTTCTCATTTTCATAAACTGCTTCAGGGTTCAATCCTGTTATTATCACATTCAGAAATTAATCAGAGTTCTGTTAAAACATCTGTTTTAAATAGGAAGTTCAAGAAACTTCCTCTCTTGATTTAGACTTGTATTCGTCTTTTGGATTCAGAACAGCTAATTAAAAATACTTCCGATAATAGGTTCTGTCATTTGCTCTAGGAAACTTTTGAACCAGATAATACAAACTCCCTTGGGAGTTCTCAACCACCTAATAGTTTATTTACTTCCTTCCAGCAGGTTTCCCACTCTGCCATCAGCCCAAATTATCCCCTTACCTCCCCAGGATGCAGAAGTCACCAATAATCACAGTCATAACTGATAAATTCTTTTTTGGCAAGCTAATTTCTTATCTCCAGCATAGATTGCTGTTTTACAGACACAAGCAAATTTGAATTAGTTCCCATATGTAACGTTAACTATAAATAAAAACTAAGTAATGGAAAAATAGGAAAGTATCTGAGCAAAGCATGTGGAGGTTCTCCTTTTTTTTTTTTTTTTTTTTTTTTTTTTTACCAAAAACACCTTTATTCTCGTCTTCAAAGAAGAAGCTCTTTTCTTCTTTTTCCAGGATAATCATGATTAACTTACAAAAATGGGTACACACCTTCAAAGCACTTCCCTTTAACGGGAAACTTAGCTTTATGGGATTTAAACATTAGAAGGTGGGGGAAAAAAATTCCATTTTCTTGTCATTAAAAGACAAAACAGAATCTAGCGTAAGTCAAGGAAACTCATTCACACTTCAGGTCCTTCTCCTCCAGGAACCAGCATTGTTATATTATTTCCATTTAGCAAAATCTGGTCTACTTTAGTAATCCTTCTTCCTTATGGTGTGATTTCAAACTCAGTGACATCTTCCAGTACCATATTGACAAAGTCATCAAATCCTAGAAGAGTACCAACAATTTCCTTATCACTCTTCATCACAATGTGAATTCTTGATCCTATACATTTGTCCACAAGCTCTAATGGCAGCAGCTGTGATGGGTTGGTAGTAGCGTTAGCCACTGTGGCTACGCCGGAATTGGGTTCTACTCTTTTAAACACAGATGGTAAATACCTAGGTTGTTCTAAGTCTATGGCTAGTCACAGAATAGCATGCAAAATAACATTATGTGTGAAAACTGAGGTCACTGCACTTTTTAAATGAGGACAATATTCAAAATATTATTATAAGAACTTTTTCACAGTTTCTATATAAATATCCTAGTAGCTCAAAATCATTTAGCAGTATTATTTTGACCCAATGAGTATGAGTGTTTCAATCTATGTATGCATGTACACTTTACTCACTTGAAGTAGTTTCATCATATGAAATAATGAATAATGTACTAGGAGGAACTGAAGAACTGATTTTTGGTTCTGGTCTTATCATTAATAAGATGGTTAGACATCTGTATGCCTCAGGGCTTTTTTTAAAAGGGTTTGTTGCTGTTTGCCTTCTTTAGTAATAGATAATTATCCTCTTGATCTCTAAGGTCTACTTCAGTTCTAACCAGTTCTGTGATTTTGCATATATGTAGCATTAGCAGAAGTAGAGAGGCCAAAAGTACTTTTACCAGATAAGTAATTAACCATTAGATCTTAGGAAAAGCATTGTAGCAGGATCTTGTAAGGTGCTTGCTAAACAATAGTGAAGCATATTATATTATGGCTCTAAGGGAGAATGCCAGAATCATAAAAAATTATAGCTCCATGCTAAATCATAGGCCAAGGTAGGGTGATATGCCAAAGGTTACACAACCTTTTGGTGGTAGAAAAGAGTATGGCTCCAGTCTCATGGTTTTCAGTTCTCTCAGGTATCGAGTCCATTTCTCAGCAGCCCTTCTTCTCTGGATATTCACCCTGATATCTATCCTAAATCTAAATCCTGCTTTTTGGTGGTGTTTGGTCCTTTAAAATGAGAGCCTCTCATCCTATTTTGAGGGTCCTTCATGAACTTGAGGAGCATGAGACAAACCCCTGAAACCTCCTCGTTCTTGAAGTGCCTTTGTGTTCCACTGGGAGAGTCGGAAAGGGTGAGGAAAGGGCTATTTATAACTCATGCATGTACTGTGTGTTTATACTTCACGGAAAGCTCTCAGGCCCCTTTCTTCACAGGCATGGTGGCTTCTGAGGTGAGAACTCCCCAGTCCAGGACTCCTGGCTGTTTGCATCCATCACCTGCTGTTGTGCCTTTGGAGGGAAATAGAAGTAACTTTCACCACCCAAAAATGACAGTACCTGGACTTCTGTAATTCTGCCACCTCATTACCTGCATGTTCTCACACAGGACTTGTTAACTGCTTCCATGTCATTCTCACTGGTTTGTGTTGCAAAGAGAGGAATCAGAAATAGCTCTTGCTTGCCCAACTTTCTGCCGTTTTTCAGCTGCTAGTTTTGTTTATCTACAGTGAGTGCCAAGCTTTCTACAGCAGTGGACAGGCCTTTAAACCTCAGGATAGATTCTGAAATAATTGTTTATCTTCCTAGAAGAGGTAATGTTCATAAAATAGGCTTTGAACAGAGAAGGACACATCTGCCAAAAAAAAAAAAAATAGGAGAAAGGGCAATTCAGGGAGAAGGAACAAATTGAGCAAGTCAAGGAAGGGTGGCATGGCCTGATAGTCAAGCAATTATTTAAGCCTGGAGTGTGGGGGTCTTGCCAAGGGAAGGGAAAGGTGCTCAGAAGAATGGAGAAGTAGAGCCCAGTCACAGAGTGCCTCAAGTACATAGCATTGTATTCTGTGAGTAATGAGGAACTTTTGGGGGGTTTTCAAATAGAGATGATTATGATATATGATATGATTTGATATGATATGATATGATATGATATGATCAACTTGCACTTTGGAAAACTGCAAGAATGAAAAATGAATCCTAGAGTTTTGAGACTGGAGATTACAAGACCAATTAGGAGAGTATCAGAGTAACCCAGATGAAAAGTACTTAAAAACCTCAATTTAGGCCATGGTAGGGGAAATGGAGAGGAGGAATCAGCTGCTAGAGATGTTAGTGAATAAGCAGGGCTTGCTGAATGAGGGCAGAAGGAGAAGGAGAAGCAGAAGCATAGATGGCTACCAGGTTTCTAGCTTGAGAGACTGAATGGGTCAGGATATCCCTGTTGAGATGGAGAATAGTAAGAGAAGGAGAAGATTTGGAGGAATACAGGGCAGTATTGAAAATGGTTTTTAGACAAGCTGATTTGGAAATACACACTATAAAGATGGATACACAGTTGGTGATAGAAGTTTGGGAGTCATCAGCATCTGGGTGTAGATGAAATAACCAGAGCCAGCTTGTAGAGCAAGAACATGGCTTTTGATAGAGATGTGGGAGACATCAATCCTTATTGTGTATATATAAAATAAGGAGCCAACAAGGGAAACTGAAGCAGAGCAAAGAGGTGAAAGAAGCAGCAAAGCAAATTAGATATCTTGGTCATTGAGGGAAAAGAGCACCGCCTAACTCTGCCCTTGCCCTTACTAGAGACCAGAGGTTTGTTTTCTGGAAAAACTGACCTAAGAAGTTCTGGACCCAGACACAAGAATGGGCAGCAGACTGATTGCAGGGGAGTAAAAAGTTTATACCTTGAGCTGTGAGATTCTCATCTTACCTCCCCTAACCTGTTCCCATAATTCAGATAGTCTGCCCCAGAAAGGTTACTGGAGGACTTTTCCCTTTAAAAACTATTAGAAGATGTAAAGAGAAAGAGAGAGAGAGTGAGAGAGTGAGAGAGAGAGAGAGAGGATAGATAGATGATAGATAGATAGATAGATAGATAGATAGATATATTAGATAGATGATAGATGAGACATGATAGGCAGATCGATAGATCAATAGATAAAAGAAGTCAAATATAAGCAATCAGGGAAACAGATAACTCAACATAGGCAAAAGGGCAACAACTGTGCAGCAGGCCTAGAAAACAACCAGTCCAGACTGAATATGGAAGCAGAAGGCTGAATAGGAAGGCTTCCAGGGAAAAATATGAAACTGCTGTGTTTAAGTGTTTGGAAAAATTACTGATAGGTGTTTGGCAAGTCTAATGGAGCATTTGAAAAAATATATATACACATACATGGAAAACCAAGCAGATGAAAAATTAAAACAATTATTCTTTTGAAGGGGGAAATGTGGTAAGAGGAAGAGAGCAAAATCATAGTATACTACTTGGCTCAGCAGATAGTAATATTTATTTTTATTTATTTATTTTAAGACAGGGTCTTACTTTGTCACACAAGTTGGAGTGCAGTGGCACTATCTCTCACTGCAACCTCTGCCTCTCAAGCTCAAGCAATCCTCCCACCTCGGCTTCCCGAGTAGCTGAGATTAAAGGGATGCACCGCCATGCCTGGCTAACTTTTTGTATTTTTGAGGCTGCAGTCTAAGTTTTGCCATGTCATCCAGGCTGGTCTGAAACTCCTGAGCTCAAGTTATTCAGCTGCCTCAGCCTCCCAGAGTGCTGGGATTACAGGCGTGAGCTACCGTGCTATATTTAAATTTAAATTTGCCCTGCAAAACACATAAATATATAAATGTTGGCTGCTGATTTATCAAAAAGTTGAGGATGTAATCATATTGGGAAAATGAGAAAAAGGAAAGAGAAGGGATAAGTGAGAAGGTTAAACATTCAACCATCAAAACAATAATGTGAAAACAAAAGAGATCTAAAATCTAGAAATAAAAAGTAACTGTATAGGCACCTTAGTTAGAAATATGGAGATAAATGCCAGAAGAAACAGCTAAGAATTGGAAGTGATTTTCTCCGGGGTACAAAACTGAGGGCTCAGGGAAGTGGTAAGGAACATCTGTTTTCATTGTCTTTTAGCTCTGGCTTATATTTGAACTATGTATATGAATTTTTTATTAAAAATAAAAAGTGATTAATGATAAATGAGAAGTGCGAGACTGGAGGCAGGAAATGTTGAGTGTTCTCTCAATAGCTCACCTGGGCATGGAAGGAGACTGGGCAGTAGCTATAGAGGACTGCATAGATGAAGGAGGAATTTTGCTAAAATGAGAGAGGTCAGAGGATAGCAAGTGAAAATGAGAAGTGGAAAGACCAGAGAACAAAGAAATAACCAACGATGAGACCCTAAAGGAAACAGAAAGGAAACATTATCTAGGTTGGGGAAATTTTGGAATCATATCTTCCTATTTCCTGGGAAATCCTCTCTATGCCCATCTCCTCATTACTCGTTCTCTCTCTGTGCCTCCAGCCTCCAGTATAAATGTGCTCTTCATATCTATAACCCTGTGTTTTTCCCAACAGGGAAAGTCTCACCCTTTCCCCAGTATTCGGAATCTGGGGAATGAGAAATTTAAATATTTTTACATTTCATATTCTTAAACTTGTTTTCATGTCTCCAAAATTATACTCTTCCCACACTACACATGAAAGCTATTTTTCACTTCTTTCTTGAAGACATTTGAGTAAGAGCTCTGGATACACCCTTAATGAATACCCTAAAATCTCTAGAGAGAGCTCGATTGCCGCCCATCAACCAGTCCTCACTGGAAATACAATTGAAACACCAGTAGAAACTGAATAACTTAAGCAGATGACCTAGATATATAGCTCACATGTAAAAAAATAATAAACACTCTTGGGGCTATGTCCCATATCGAAACATTTCTGGAATCATGCATGTAAGGTGGACACCACCATAGTGTGCTGAAATAGCACCTTACAATTATTCTCAGGCAGTGAAGACCAGGGTCTCCTCTGTAGCTGTGTAGATTGTGTCCTGCACATCCCTAGAGGGTACCAATGCACTGAAGTCTGTGGAAATGACCCACCCTTCCCACCCCCAAGTCACCCACCATCCCAAGATTTCAGGGTGGGGCCTGAGCAACAGCTGTACACATCAGCCACAGTGAGACCCCTTTTACTTTACTATGCGGTATGTTTCAGGACAGAGAAAATATTGCAAACTTTTAATCCCATTCACCCCTACAAAAGCATATTAAATTGCATCTTAAAAGTACTGTCTTCACAAATGGAAGTTGGATTTGTAATACATTTAGTCCTCCACCTCCTATCCCCAGTGGATTTTATTTCTAATGTGTGGCTTAAAGCAAAGCTATCCAATAACTATAGAGTGGGCTCTAAAATTACAAAGAAAAACTGTCATGGTGGTTGTTCTCTATCATTTCTGAAAAGCAAATCTGTGTTGTTCTGCCAAGATTTTTTAGCAGTTGTACTTTGTGGGTGGCTCTATTCCAATATCTAGATGCATAAACATCCTGTACATGCACTGTTAAGCCTTCAGAGCACTCTCCTGTAGATGGTATGGACTTCCTGGAAGAAACACCATAAGCATGATGTGAGAAGGTAAAAGCAAAAACAGCAGCAAGTGGCAATAAGATTATGATAAAAGTCACTGAAGAATGGCAGGTGGAGTCAAAAGGAATGTGGTGTTTGGTTCTTCTGACACCCTCATTTGCTCAAATACAATATGTTATGGTACAATAACACTAAATACTTCACAAATGTCAGGTACACATTAGTAAAAACAGTGAATGTCTTCATTTTTGAAAGGGTTGAATGTTCACTTTATGAAAGAGGAAAAATCTTTAAAAAAAATGTAAGTCAGTATTCCAAATGGCAATCTCTCTTGTTCAAATTTATCCAAAATCATAAAGTGTTCTTTCTCAGTCTCTCTCTCTCCTTTGACCTTGAAATCCCATTACTATGGCAGGTCTTTAACATGGCTCCTCAATTTTCTTTTTTTTCCTATTTTATTTTTTGAGACAGAGTCTTGCTCTGTCGCCCAGGCTAGAGTGCAGTGGCATGATCTTGGCTCACTGCAACCTCTGCCTCCCAGGATCAAGCGATTCTCCTGCCTCAGCCTCTTGAGTAGCTGGGATTACAGGCACCCACCACCACACTTGGCTAATTTTTGTATTTTTAGTAGAGATGGGGTTTTGCCATGTTGGCCAGACTGGTCTCGAACTCCTGGCCTCAAGTGATCCACCCACTTCAGCCTCCCAAAGTGCTGGGATTACAGGCATGAGCCACCATGCCTGGCTACTCAACATTTTGTAATACAATGTTGAGAACTGATGAGCAGTAGGCAACAGCCATCTGATTAAAGTGAATGTGAATACTATGAGGCATCTACATCTACCACCACTATACACAATTCAAGCCCAAGTTCTGCAAGCGATAGAAAATCTGCTGTGGAAAGGAACTCAGAGAAGAGCTTCATTATCATGACACATGTTGAAACATGAGATAAAAATCTAATCATACATCTTTTTTTTATAAAGAATTATGCTTTTTCCCAAATATCAAGAACAGGTGCTATCCATATAATTTTGGAACACTCACATACAAAAATGGAAAACTAAAAATCTGTGACATTTTGCTATTGTATTTTTGTAAAGTTCACTCAGTTGGCTCAAAAATGTCAGCAAAGGTGTAGCCTACATGAAATCTTGTGTGCTAAGCTGTGGGTTACTAGCCTTGAACTCATTTGTGGTTATGTGGCTATGAAGCACAAAGCCCACCTTAACATGGTTAATCTACAAATACACCTGGCATTTTGCATTCACACTCTGCTTCATGCTTATTAAAACATGCCTAAAAATGAAAGAAAATGATTCAAACAAGAGTAAAACTGAGAGAAATAATCCACTTCTCCATACCACACACATACACATACACACCCAAATCATGAACTGGTTTTACACTTGCAAGTCTATATTTAATTGAGAAAAATATTTGAATTCAATTAAGATATGTATGATGTCATTTTTTCCCTTGGCATTAATGTATCAGAATTTACTTTCTGCTAGTTTCTATCCATCACAATCACTTTTGAGCTATAAAAGGTCATTTGGCAGCTCTTTTCAAACTATTCCACAATTTAAATCAATTGTACACTTGAATAGAGCACGAGTCTGACATTAATGACTTTAAAATTATTGCCTAAGAAATTGTGGGAATCTTATGGAGGGGCTAAAACTTCTACAGTACACACAGACACACACAAATAAGTAAAACTCTGTTCTTAGGATTCCATATTTCATTTCCATTTTATTACACATTCATATTATTTCCTGAAATCATCTTAGAACCTTTTGTTTTTGCAAAATTTTAGAGGTCCAGGCCCTGTGATAGCTATGTGATGTTTTTTCCAGCACATAAAGCAAATTCATGATGTGAAAGAGGCAAATGACAATTGTTAAAGTATGTCTTATTTCATAATAGAATTTTTTTTAATAAAAAATTATTGTGGGACAAGGTACATTAAATTTGACTTGCAATTAGGAAATATGGGAGCCAGCCTTGAAGAGCATGTGGCTGAGTCCCCACATCTAACTGATGAGGAAACAGGCTCAGATGGGTCTACTGATGGGTCCACTTGCTAGAAGCAAAACTGGAACTAGAAACCACGCCCTGGCTTCTAGGCAGCAGGCAATAGTTTTGCTAATTTTGTTCCCCAGCATCAAAACAAATGCACAAAATAGGAAAGACACATGGTTATTAGTCGGTTATTTTATAAACACAATATTTAAAACTTAAATTAGTACATGTAAAGACCTGGCACAAACAGATGAAGGTTCACTTTCACGGCAGCAGTAGCATCTGCACAACATACCCCCTCAGCCACTGCCCTCAGCCCTTCCCCCCTCCGAGAGAGGTGGTGCTGCTGGCTGCAGATTTCTTCAGCTCTATTTTCATAGACTGAGTCTCAGCTCGAGGCTCGAATTTGGTCAGATTTCCTGCTCCTGGGGCTGCCACTACTGGCTTTCCTGCTTTCATACCTTTTGACATAGGAATGCGGGTGGGTGTAGGCCGCTGGGATGACCCGTCTTGTCCTGACTGTAAGAGAGAAAATACGTAGATACAAAGGAGATGTTGGTGAGTTTCCTCTGGATATGCCATCAATCTGAACATTAGTGGGACTCTTGCCACACAGGAACACCCACAGATGACCCTTCCCCAGATAAAATAATTGTGAGAAACTTGGAGTTGGTATCTAATCCACTCTGATTATCTCCCCTTCCCTTCTCTTAAAACAACTTTGCTTGAAACTTCCTTCTCTTCTGAAACACTAACTCACCTCCTCTGCCCTTACTGAAGATGGCCTTAACTCCAGTTTCACAGAGGAAATATAGACCACCGGGCAAAAACTCAGGCAACTTTACTCCTACTGCTCCCTAAATTACCTCTACACTCCCTCCTTTCTTCCATTTCAGATGAAGCCACTCTTTTTTCACCTCCTAAAGACCTCAAAATCTTCACATGTTATTGTCACTGCTGACCACATCCTCCTTTTTAAAGTGCTCCTAACACCGTCTTGCTGTGATTTCTCAGGACAGTCTCATCGGTTCACCTCTCATATCTGACGACTCCTTTTCAATCTCTTGCTGGCTCCTTGTTATCTACTCTGCCTGCCTTCTAAATATGTCACCATGTTCCATTCTCAGCCTCCTTTTAATGTTTAACATTCACTCTGAGAATTGCCTTAGTTATTACCTCATGTGTTCAAACCCTGGGACCCCTAGGCTTCAATGCCCTCTAGAAATGCAGATCCTTATTCCCAACTACTCACTGGACATTTCTGATGTTCCCCAGACATCTCAAATACAACATGCCCCAAACATTACTTATCCTCTCTCCTAAACAGCTAGTCCCCCTAAAGTTTCTCATCTTATTCTCCCAGACAGCCAAATCATAAACCCAAGAGCCACACTCTCTACTCAATTTGTCATGAAATAGTTTTGATCATCTTCACTATATCTCTGTCCTCATTTTCACTACCTTAGTTCAAGCCTGCTTCATCATTAAGATAGAGAATTGCAACAGCATCCCTGTCCCTCCAAGTTATCCTTTAGACTGTTTTCCACACACATCTTTCTAAAACATAAACAATATGCTTTTCTCATGATCATTACCCTTTCAGTGGTTCCCTAATATCAATTTCATAATAAGACAGGTATATGCCTCCCTTCAATATCCAACCCCAGTTTGCTTCCCTATTTTCTGCCCTTGCATTTTTTGCCCCATGCACAACTGGTAGCAGCACAATGGGATGCTCACCATTCCCCAAGCATGCCAGGCTCCTTCCCACTGTCGTGCCTTTGCACATGCTGTTCTGTCTACCTACTCCTTCCCTTTTCCTTCTTGAAAATCCCTCTTTAACTGTGAAACCTCCACTTCTGTGAAGCCTTCTCCGTTGACTCCTGTGTACATATCTCTATCATAGAACCACTAAGTAGGTTCCAAACCTGTCTATTCCACTAAGTCAAGAACTTCTACAGTCCTCTTGGCATCCCAGCACCTAGCCCATGCCTAAAGTATAGTTGACACTCAACAAATGTTGACTGAATAAATGTACAAATGAACTACCCTCACTGTTCAAATTCTAAGAGGAGTATTCCAAACCTTTTGTTGTCCTTGATTTTATGAGATCTGACATACTTAAGATAGGTGGACCATTGAGAACTTAGAAATCCTAGACAGTTGCTTTGAAATACTACTCATGTGTGAGGTTTAATCAGTAGTCAAAAATGTCGATACAGAGGGTAGGGCTACCTTGATCTGACCCTTAAAAACGGTAAGAAAATGTTATGGCAGAAAATGTGCTCTAAGTTACAATGATTTATACCTCCAATATCTTTTTATAAAATGCAGCAGAAGGAAGCAAGACCCTACACAACCAAGCTATGCTCCACATTACCTAAAAAGCAGTATTGGATCACCTGAGGACAGTGAATAATTCTGAATCCTATTTGGCTCATGAGGAGCCAACAAGTAAAAGCTTTACTGGCAAAGCAATTAGTAATTCACACTTTGGAGCCTGCCTTGAGTCTATGTTTGTGCATAGAAAATTAAAGTAAATCATATTAAGAATATAGGAAAATAAGCCACAGTTTCTGTTTAAATTATGAGCTTCCTGTCTTTCTTAGGAGATTTCAGTTTATGCTGTAGAACTTGTTCAGAGTCTAGAAATCATGATTTCTAGTTTATTAGCTTAAGTTAACATCTAAACAGTACAAGCTCTTCTATAATTACATTTGCCAATTTGCCACCAATAAATGAAGACAATCACTGGAAGTATTTTGAAAAATATAATTTATAATTTATTTATTTATTTACTTTTTTGAGACAGGGTCTCACTGTCACCCAGGCTGCAGTGCAGTGGCATGATCCTGGCTCACTGCAACCTCCATCTCCTGGGTTCAAGTGATTCTTGTGCCTCAGCCTCCAGAGTAGCTGGGATCACAGATGTGCGCCACCACGCCCAGCTACTTTTTAATTTTTTTTCCTTTGCATTTTTAGTAGAGATGATGTTTTGCTCTGTTGGCCAGGCTGGTAGAATTTATTTTTAAGTTCCAGCTTTTGTGCTTTGCACATGCTTTTCAATAATCATTCATTTAGCCTTCCAACTAGTTTTGTTTGTTAGTTTGTGACGGAGTCTTGCTCTGTCACCCAGGCTGCAGTGCAATGGTGCAATCTCGGCTCACCACAACCTCCACCTCCCAGGCTCAAGCGATTCTCCTGCCTCAGCTGGGATCACAGGTATCCACCACCACGCTGGGCTAATTTTTGTATTTTTAGTACAGACGGGGTTTCACCATATTGGCCAGGCCGGTCTTGAACTCTGACCTCAGGTAATCCACCTGCCTCAGCCTCCCAAAGTGCTGGGATTACTGGCATGAGCCACTGCACCCAACCCCAGCTATTTATTAAATAAATATTTATGAAGCACCTGCTCTCTGCAAGATCTGATTAAATAAAATATAGTTTTTATACATGTAAACTCACTTCTCTTTTACTTTTAAAAAACTTTTTGATATTAAAATCTTCTCATCTTATTTTGGGATAAAATATGCCTATGGCCATACATAACCACATATTGAATACTTTAATTTATAGAAACATAACCTAGGAACAATTTTAATTTCTTCTTCCATATAGACCATTTTCCCCGTCTGCATTTTAAAAACTATCTTAAACATTAAAATCAAATTTTAAACCTTCTGATTACTATATGCTACCATTTCAAAGAGGCTACCTTTGCAAGTGTTTTATGGCACTGTCCATAATTTACATGAATAGGCGAAGTTTTCCCTCAAAGTTGGCCTAATTTATTAAACTGTTAGGTCACTTTTTACATTCAGTTCTGTGTGGATAGTCCTCTGTAAAGCATCTGGATTCAGGCAGCATGAGAAGCATGTGGCTGGGTTTTACTGCGGGTGTTGGGGTAGTCTCACTACTCACATCTCCCTCCCTCCATAGGCCTGCCCTTTGGAGCCTCTTCTACTCACCACTGACTGGGTTCCTCGAGCAGATGACGTTGTGACTGGTGTTATGGTGATAGTGCTCGTCACCTTGCTCGCACCAGGCCGTGAGGAGAGGTGGTTCCTGGGAGAGCGAAGGACAGTGCCGGTGGAAACCTCCTTTTCAGCTGTCACGTTTACTGGTCGGACAGTAATAACTGGACTGACTCCTTCACCTGAAGTCCCAGGGGACCGTTTAAACTGAGACCCTAAGTGAATGTGAATTTTATTGTCCTCTGTGGTTATGATATTGGCATTGGAGTTGTATTTCCGTACTGGAGTTGGAACAGTCTGTTTTTCTGGGGTGACTTTGAGGATTGTCCGTCCCATGGGCATTTCCTGGGATTCGGGAGAAACTGCAATCTCAGCTGGTGCTGCTGATGTAGACACCGTCATTATCTGAATAGGGGATGTGGGCCTGTCTGCAAACACACCTCTTCCACTTTCTGGAGTCTTCTCTCTGGAAAATGTAGTAATTGTGACTGGGGACATGGCTCGTTCTGGGCCAAGAGTAGTATCTCCACTTTTTTGTTTTTGAGGCATAACATTTGGTGATGGAATAATGGTTATTCTTGGTTTCTGATTCCCTAAGGTAGGAATGACGGTGGTACTAGAAAAAAATTCTTCAGATGTCGGGCTTGTTATCTCCAAAGTCGCAGTACTGTTCTCATGGTCTGGTGTCACTCGAATATGCAGGGGCTGGCCCTGCTTTGGTGAAAGGACTACCTCTCCTGGGTGCCCTGGACTGGAGTTTGTTCGGGGCCCTTTCTCCTGAGTGATTGAGGGGCCATTTTCCCTCTTTCTCATCCACGGAATCCAAGACTTTCTCATAGTGAGCTCATTTGCTGCTGGAGGATACCTGTCTAGAACAGAGGATCTTTCCATGGGTTTCTTCAATCCCACCTGCCGAAGATTACTCATAATATGATTTTCTTCCTGGAAGGATTTCCGTATGAATACAGCTGGTGTTTCTTCCTCTGTTGCTTCACTGCTGACTGCATCAGTCTGGACTCCAGTTGATGTCACAGGAACATCCACCATTCTTCTTCCATTCACACTGGGCCTAAGAGCTCTGCTGTAGCGCTTGGAAAGCTCCAACTCTTTAGTCAGATTGAGGACCTCCTGCCCCATGTTTTTGTTCTTATTTTCTTCTTCCATAAATCTTTGTTGCAGTACAGAATAATCTACCTGGAGCTGAGAAAGCTGATCTTCTTTGTTCATTAATTCGTGAATCTTCTCTTTAAGAGCTTGTACTTCAGCTTTTAAGTCTCGACTTTTAGCTTCTTCCAACCGAAATCTGTGTCTCAGTTCAGCTTCCTGGCTCACAACCTCACCCTTCTCTATTGCTTTATTCTTGGCAATTTGGTGCTTGATCTCCTCCAGTTGTTGAGAGAGGAAGTTCGCCTTATCCTGCTCAGTTCTAAATTTCTGTTCCAACTGATCATACTCATCTTCTGTCTTCATCAAATCCCCTTCGACCACTTCCAATTGTTGGAGACGTTTCTTCAGTCTCTCAATTTCAAGTGTTAGTTCCTTAATCTTATTATCATCCGGGCAGGTGAGCTCAGACCCTTTTCGTGACCTTCCTCTTGTTATTTCTCTTTCCACTTCCTCTATACCATCAAGTCTCTTCTTTAGTAAGTCAACACTGCAGCTTAATTCAGAGGATTTTTCTTCTTCACTTTTCAATTTGCCTATCAACTCATCTCTTTCTCTTGTCAAGTTGTATACTTTTTCCTCCATTTCAGATTTTAGTTTTAAGAGCTTCTTACTTTCTTCAATTAGTTTTTCAGTTACATCCATAACTTTTCCTTGTTCCACCTTAAAATTTTTATTGAGTCCATCCACTTTTCTCTCTTCTTGCTTTATTTTTTCCATCATATTTTTCCTTTCATCAACCAGCATCACGGTAAATGACTTCAACTTCGTAAGATCATCTTTTAGGCTTAATTCAGCCTTTTCCAATCTACTTTCAGAACATTCCAATTCTTTAACTCGACTCTTGACCACCTCCAATTCATTTAGCAGGTCTTTGGTTAAGTTCTTTTCTTTCTCCAGATTTAAATGTAGCTGGGTGCACTCAGATTTACTCTTGCTGAATGCCTCTTCCAATTTCTCCAGTTCAGACATTCTCTTCTGTAGCTTCTCAACTTCAAGTTTGAGCTCCTTACTATGGTGTTCTTCCTCTTGCAACTTCTTCCTCAGTTCCCTACACTGGGATTCAGTTTTAGTGATCTCCTCATCTTTACCTTCCATTTCAAGTACACGCTTTCGAAGATTTTCCACTTCTGCCATGAGGCTAGAATTTCCACATTCTCCTTTGGCAATTTTATCTCTTAATTCCTGAAGTTCTTCCTCTGCCTTCTGCAGATTTTTGTTGGTCTCTTCTAGCTCCTCGATTCTTTGGGTTAAGCCAACCAGCTTGAGTCTAAGTTGCCTATTGTGAGACTCTTGATTAGCCAATTTAGCATTCATCTCTTCATGCTCTTGAGAAAACCTCGAAGCTTTGTGTTCAAAGTCTACTTCTAACTTGAGCAATTTCTGTCTGTCTTCTTTGGATTTGGAAGTAATGGCTTTGAGCTTTTCTTCTTCTTCCCTCAGCTTCTGAGTAAGATCCTGTACTTTCTGGCTTTGCAGGCCAAGTTGTTCAATGTGCATTTGTCTTTCATCCACCAGCATGAGTGCAAAGGACTTGAGTTTGACAAGTTCATCTCTTAGTTTATTGAGCCGCTTAGTATTTTCCTTTTCTTTGCGGGCTTGATAAGCCTTTTCTTGTTCAAGGAGCTTTTTTAACCTAGAAAATAAAATATGCCTATATGTTAAAAGAGTAATCAGCAAACAGATATAAGCATTGATATTAAATAAAAAACAAAATGCTACTACAATAAATCCCTTCTCAATTGTTATAATATCAAGGTTTAAAAAATAGCCATTAATGAAACTAATGTGAAGTCAAAATATTAGTTACCCTTAGGAGTAGTGGCTAGAAGGGGGCATGAGGAGGGCTTTGAGTGTGACTAGTTTCTCTTTTGTAATTTGCATGCTTGCTATACAGGATTGTTTAGCTTATCTTATGAAATTTCAGTAAGCTGAACACTTCTGAGTATCTTTCTGCCTGTGTACTATACTTTAATATAGTGGCCATTAAGTAAAACTTAGGTTGTGCAATAATAATGACTATGTCTTCTGTATCCTTGGTGTTAGTATTTACTTTATTCTCAGAGTAACTCTATGAGATATGTATTGCTACTATCAGCACTATGAAAAAACATGAGATACAGGGGAATTATGTAACCTGTCACAGATCCCAGAGTCAGTAAGTGGTAGGGCTGGATTTCAAACTTGGCCAGGAAGCCTCCAAAATTCCTGCTCTCACCTCTGCATCATATGATTTCAGGAGATAAATTTACTTTAAATGATAGTAAAGGTTCAGAAAAGAAGCAGCTTTGGGTTTTCTTATTTTAAACCCTTGACATAAACTATGTAACTGTCTCCTGGAAGGGACAAAGTAGGACTGGCTTTCTGATACAAAAGCTGATTTACAAAAATTGATTTTAGTTCACACCAGAACTGGCACAGGAGTTTTTTATTTAAACATTTTTTTAAATTCAAGAACTAGGTAGGAAGGAAATCTGTGTTACTATCAATATGAAAATGTGGCAGCCGCAGGAATTATTATGTTTCACATGTGTGAAATACATGTTCTCTACGGTGTTTATGCATATCTGTAAAAAGTAGGAATATAAACATGCTGAAGTAACTATTTACCATTCTTGGGTTGGTCAGTTAACTTGTACTAATTATATTAGTTTTTTTATTTACCCATAAAAACAATTAAAATTATAATCATATTTGCCATGTTATTGTAAGAATGCATTTTAGTAATTAATAGGTTTATAAAGGAGGTAAGTTATAAACAACCAATGACATGTACTTATTTAAGTATAATAGATTTTATTTTTTCAGTGTATTTTGCTCCTTTACTATTCTGACTGATTAATTTCATATTTATGACTAGATTAGCTGTTAGCAAAGTAAATAGAATTTAATAGTCTTACATTGCATTGTGCAAGAAATATTTGTGTGGTTTTTTTTTACTTGTCACTGACTGAAAGCTGGTGTATAAGAAATATTTAAACATACATTAGTAAAGCACAACAAAAGCTATGAATAATTAAATACAGTGTGAGATAAGTATTACAGAAATGGCTCTGATCATGTCATTAAGATTTTTTCATAGAATTTACTTTTATAAAGTATGATTGTGTCTTAGCATCTCTAAACTAATGCATAGCCTCCAAAAATCATTATGACTTTATCCCTAAAATAGGAGGAAAATATGATCTTCAAGTCCTACTGATTTGCACAAGTGATACTGTAACAGCATCACTAAATGTGGTCCTTACATGTAGGAAAGAGCATTTTTATTGGCCATGTTCTCTCTTTTAGTAAAAATTGAAACAACTGAAATAATGTCATAGAACCATAGATTAGGGAAAACTTTTCAGGATATTTTCAACACAAAATGCCATTTTCAAATTCCTTGCCCTTAACCAGACTGTTAGAGATTAATTTATTGAAAACATCACTGCTTCCAATTCTAAGCTTAACATGTGAAAACTTCTAAAAATATATTTTTAGGAATACTATGCCTCTATACTGTTAGAGGCAGTGGGTTGGAATGACTACAACATAGGTTTTGGAGTCAGACATAACCAAATCTGAATTCTGACTCTCACTTTCTAACTGTGTAATCTCTGACCAATAACTGAAACTCTCTGATTCTCAATTTTTTCACCAATGGAGGAAAGAGGGAGGGAGAGTAACCCATTTATGCCGGAGGTTGCAAATTTTTTTGTGTGAAAAATCAGACTTCGGCAATGACCTTGAGCAGCAGGATATAAAAAACTCCCACAAGCTTAGCGTTCCAATAATGGAACACTAATACCAACCAGATAGAATTGTTCTGAAGATTAATTGAAATAGTAGAAGTAAAGTGACAGATACATAGACTCAATACATGAATGTAATAAAGCATAAAAAGATAAGAATTATAGTATATGCTATTGGCTTCATCTGGAAAGACTGTCAGTGCTTTCTGTGTTTAATCAATAAACATTTTTGTCATTATCCTGTCTTTGATAGTAAACTTGGGGCACTAATGTTTCAGCCAGAGAAGAGCAGAAGGCATTCCGATCAGTGGGAAATTCCATGAGCTAGAGTGTGATCTCGGCAGGAATTTGGCTGCCAGGAAACCACATTTTTCACGTTCTCCTAGCTATGATTATTTCTGTTTTTCTAACCCCATTAGCTTACTCTCCCTCCTATTCTCTTTCACCACATCTTAAACCATGCCCATCTTATAGTTAAAGTGGCTCTAACAGCAATACCAGGCTCATTCTGGTATTACATTTTGTATGCTCCCAAAACCCAGTTTCCCAGTTGGTACAGCTGAGGGTCAGATCCAGGATCAAGGTAAAGTTGCTCAGCTCATTTTGGAAGGCCTGCCAACAGCCTTCTGTGCAAATAGACCTGCAATCAAACTTCTTACAGGCAAGACGTTGGGGATGGGAATGATGGGACTCAATATCTGACCTCCTTGATAAGTTCATCTCCAGTCAGTCTCTCCTGTTATCTAACATTCCTTGCAAATGCTGTGTCCTCTGCTTGGTATTTCCTCCCTGCTCCTTTTTTGCATTCTGTCACACTCACCTGAATGTTCCTGGCTAGTTTTTCATCCTCCAACTTTCACTTCAATGTCACTTCTTCAAACCCAATTAAGTCAGAATTTCTTATAGACTCCTGTAATATCAATATCCTACAGTCTTTTTTTTTTCTTAGAGGCAAGGTCTTGTTCTGTCACCCAAGTTGAAGTGCTGTGGCATGATTATAGTTCACTGCAGCCTCAACCTTTTGTGCTCGAACTATCCTTCGACCTCAGCCTCCCAAATGGCTGGTGGCTGGGACTACAGGCACATAGCACTATGCCTGGCTAAAACTTTTATTTTTTGTAGAGACAGAGTTGCCCCTATGTCACCTAGGCTGGTCTTGAACTGCTGGGGTCAAGTGATCCTCCTGCCTCAGTCTCCCAAAATGCTGGGATTACAGGTGGGAGCCATCATGCCTGGCCCAGTTTTCTTTTATGACACTTAATCAACTTACATATTTTTTCTTGTATTTCCTTAGGAGCATTCAGAATGTCAACAAAACACCTGCAACTTTTTTCTTTGCAATTACAGAGTGGTATTCCATTAACAGAACAATTATTTCTTATAAGCTGCATCAGAGACAACTAAAGAAGAAAAAACTACCATCCCCATATATAATTAATTTGTGCTGTGCACCAACAAGAATCTGCTTTAAATCCATGCCAATTTACAACCTCCATACTGTCCCAGGCAAGGTTAGTGGCTATTGAAAATACTACCAGGACAGGACTATCTAAAGACACACTCTGTAGTGTGTTAACTATACAAAAAAAAAGACACTGTACAGTTTAAAAACAAATCTTACACGCTTTACATTTCAATTTTTTTCTTTAAAAGGAGTGAGTTGTGTACAGGGGAATTAAATGCTTTATAGACAAGAAAAAAAAACCGTGCTAGAGCCAACTTATTCATCATCATCTTCTTCTTCCTCATCATCTTCTTCACCTTCTTTCTCCTCTTCATCCTCTTCATCTTCCTCCTCTTCCTTCTTTTTCTTGCTGTCTTCAGCCTTGACAACTCCTTTTTTGCTGCATCAGGCTTTCCTTTAGCTCGATATGCAGCAATATCCTTTTCGTATTTTTCCTTCAGCTTCGCAGCCTTCTTTTCTTTTCTTTTTTGTCAGAAAATATATTTATTATTGATAGTGAGTGAAGTAAAGATGTAAGTATTCAGTATAGAGGTTATATCAGCCAAGGTTGCCTTCATATTGATAAAAATACAGTATCTCACTTGTAATCATAAACATTATTCCAGTAGAAGAGGTACATTTTCTCTCCTTTTTGTCTTCTTGCCTGTGTAATCACCATAAGAAGTTAAAATGAAACAGCTCTTACATAATCAAAGGAGAAAAGAAAGAGAGAGAAAGCTAGCATGCCATAGCCTAGACAATTCCACCCAGCACTGCTGCCCCAGATCTGTGTTTTCTGGCTCTCTCCTCACCCCACTCCAATTAATTTAGCCCCCCACCCCATCCAACTTTGTTAGGGTGGAGGTTCACCAAATGATGGGGCTTGCTCTGAAGAGAAACATTTTATGGTCAGTGGAAGGTGAATAGAAAGTACCAAACGGTGGAGAGGGCTGCCCTTCTCTTTTAATCATCATGAGAGGGTTTACTAATACTGAAGTGTGTCCTTTAATAACTGATCCCTGATCAAGGCTTTGGCCCTTCAAATTGCTGCTGTTCAAAATGTGAAATGACTCTGCTGAATCCATTCTTGGTGTCTCTCTTTAGTGGTCTTCTCATTAGTGGTCTTCTCTTCAAATGGGTTATTTTCTTACTAGGAAAAAAAAAATGTTCCATCTCTGGAATTAACATTGATGGTGTTTTGCTCGTTCTGAAAGTTTTTATCCTCCCTTCTCAAGCATGCTCTGTTTGGCATGATTGACACAGTGCATATACTGGGTGGCCAGAGAGGAGCATTTGAGGGCCTGGTGGGTGTTCTCACAGTAACGCTGAAGAATTTTGGCCTGCAGATCAGCACAGACTGGATGAGACTCATACCGCTTGAACTTTGATTCTACCTCTTCAGCAGCTTTCTGATATTGTTCAGTGGTGACTTTGTAGAACTCTGAGCTCCTCTCCTCCAGTCTAGCCAGCTGTTCTTTGTAGAATGCGTCCTGCTTCTTTAGCACTCGGTCTTTCTCTTCCAGCTGCCTAGCCAGGTGCTTTGCCTTAGCGCCTTCCTCCTCGTTTGATATCCTCTCCCGAGGGATGGCTCTGGTTGACTGCTCATTGGCAGCAGCCCTCTCTCGGTCCAGCTCTTTGGCTTGCTTTAGTCGTTTCTGATCTTCAGATTCTTTCTCGGCTTGCTCCAATGCCCGCTCCTCTCCTTTTCAATTCTTCATCAGAAACTGAGGCACCATAAGCACCAGAATACCACTGAGACTTCGAACCAGAATGGAGAGGATTCCTTCATTCGATCAATCACATTTTCCGAAAGCCGGATGCCCTTCCCCACGGTGATGTTCTCATTCTCGTCCCCCTCGAAGGTGACCCAGCGGGTGCTGGTGGTCCCACCCATGGCTCCGGTTCCTGCTCCAGCGGAGACCTAGGGCGGAACCAGGAGCATTTCGGGGCCCCCGCACCCACACGTGCGTGGAAGGGCCTGGATTCTTTTCCCGCACAGCGGGAGCAAGGCCATGACCCCAGAACCGCAGACTTCTTTTCATAAGGCTGCTTGTCATCTGCAGCAGTGTTATTCCACATCTCTCCCAGTTTCTTCCAACATCACCAATGGGCAGGCCAGGATGTTCTCCTTTGATTTTCGGGGGATACTCAAAGCAGAACAGGAAAAAGGCCGAAGGAGAGCTCTTGGGTGCATTGGAGTCCTTGAACTTCTTTTTTGTCTCCCCTTTAGGAGGGATATAGGTTTTCATTTCTCTTTCATAACGGGCCTTGTCCGCCTTCGCCATATCTTCACATTTTCCTTTATCTTTAGCAGGCATGATCTTCTACCTCTCTGGGCACTTCTTAGAAAACTCTGAGGCCGGGCGCGGTGGCTCACGCCTGTAATCCCAGCACTTTGGGAGGCCAAGGCGGGCGGGTCACAAGGACAGGAGATGGAGACCATCCTGGCTAACATGGTGAAACCCTGTCTCTACTAAAAACACAAAAAATTAGCCGGGCGTGGTGGTGGGCGCCTGTAGTCCCAGCTACTTGGGAGGCTGGGGCACGAGAATGGCGTGAAACCGGGCGGCAGAGCTTGCAGTGAGCCGAGATCACGCCACTGCACTCCAGCCTGGGCAATAGAGCCAGGCTCCATCTCCAAAAAAAAAAAAATTGAGAAGTTGACTGAAGCATCTGGGTGTTTCTTCTTATGCTCCTCCAGACAAGTTTGCACAAAAAATGCATATCATGACATTTTGCCTCTCAGCTTCTTAGGATCTCCTTTGCCCATGTTTAGTTATTTTTCTTCAGCAAGGCAGAGTCGCCCAGTGCTCATCTGGCTCTCACTTGCCCAGGTGCTGTCTCTATGGAGCTCAATTACTGCAAAGTCTGTCCCAACTTACAATTTTTTTAATGTCTGCCTACCTCTGTTAATGCAAATTCCATGAGGGTGGCTGTCATGTTTGTCTTGTTTGCCCCCTAGTGTAATGCCTGACACATAGGATGTGCTCAAGAAATATTGGCTGTATCTATAAACAAGAGAAAGAATGAAGATATAAACTTGAATTAGAAATATAAATCTGTAGGCTTGGAGCGGTGGCTCAAGCCTGTAATCCCAGCACTTTGGGAGGCTGAGACGAGCAGATTGCTTGAGTCCAGGAGTTAAGAGATCAGCCTGGGCAACATGGCAAAACCTCATCTCTACAAAAAAAAAAAAAAAAATTAGCTGGGTGTGAGTGGCGTGTGCCTGTAATTCCAGCTACTCAGGAGGTTGAGATAGGAGGATCACTTGAGCCAGGGAGGCAGATGTTGCAGTGAGCTGAGATCATGTCACTGCACTCCATCTGGGGCAAAAGAACAAGACCCTATCTCAAAAAAAAGAAAATAAAGAAAAGAAATATGTATCTGGAAATTACCTATATAGAGATGTATTAACTAAAGTTCTTCACAATGCTGAGTGACTATACATTTTTGTTAAACAGATATCACAGTTGTTATTAGGCCAGCAATTTTATATTAATAATGGCTATTAGATGAGTGTCTCTGTCTAATGAGCAATGGCCTCCCTTGAAGAATCTGTCCATTTTCGTTGTCAGCCTATTAGAAAAGAAATGTGTCTCTCAACTGATAAACTTCAAATGAGGGAGGGAGCTTTCTCTATATGGACTGAGCAAGATATCCCTTACAATCTGTCTACCTGTATGTAGGAGTGGAGGCTGAACAACCTCTATTTAACCTATAAAACAGCTATGGGACTATTAGAACAGGCTGAATTAAGGCTTTTTTTCTCTCATAGGTTTTTGTGTCACTGGTTTGTCTTAGTTCTTCTTCTTCCTCCTCCTCCTTCTCCTCCTCTTCCTCTTCTACTTCCTCCTTCTTCTTCTCCTCTTCTTCTTCTTCAAGGTGGGATCTTACTATGTTGTTCAGGCTGGTCTCAAACTCCTGACCTCAAGCAATCCTCCCATCTTGGCCTCCGAAAGTATTGGGATTACAAATGTGAGTCATTGTGCCCAGTCTGTTATAGTTCTTTTTTTTTTTTAAAGGAAAGGGATTTTCATACACAGTTGGATCAAAAATCTAATGTTGGAGCAGTACACCCTTGGGTCTATTGGGAAGAACAGTGGTAATTACGGTGAGGGAACTCCTAGGAGGAAAGAAAATCAGAGGGAAACATGGGGCCATTTTGTCAGCCATCCCATCCTACATAGAAATTTTCACAGTGCTAAAAAGCTTGGTAATTGTTAGATTTTTATTTCCATAATGGAGGTGATATTTCCTTAGACACAGAAATGAATGTGATCTCCAAAGTAGAACATATCTAAAGAGAGAAAAAAGACAGGATGGAGAAAAAACTTTGGGAAATGTCCAAAAATGAGAGATAAAAAGAATAAGGAGGACCTATGGAAGGCCTGTGCAGAGAGGGAAGAGGAGAAGGAGATACAGAGGAAGAGGGAGCCATGGAGCAACACAGGAGGACCCAAGGAAGAGGGTTTTGGGAAGGCAGGAACAGGCTTGTGTTTCACTTTATCCACCTCCCCAGTCAATTCAGCATTCTACTTGCAGATGTTTTTTTCTCTTCCCTCCTATTTAGAAATCCTCATTTTACATTAAACAAGCATTCAGCATTCAGAAATATAGCATGTATCTATTCACAAAACATAATGCCTATGGCATATTACATCTCTTTTTTTTCAACAATTTCCTAATAGTTATAATTTCATTTTGCACTTCAAACAACTAAGTTGCTCTACATTACTGGACACCATTTCCATGTAATTATGCTATTTAAGAAGCAGAATAAGAGATTTAAGTGTTGCTTGTGCCAACTAGTCTTACCACCTCCTCTCCATTCTCTTCTCTACTCACCTTCCCATTCTTCAACTGTGCCTTGATTCTAAACATATTAGCATGAAAAGGAAACAAACCAGAAGACTAAGACTAAAACAATAAATTAGTACCCTGATTCCCATCAGCAGTCACAGGTACCCTAAGTATCCTAAGTATCCTAAAATCAAACTTGTTCTTGGCAAATTTTAAATTTTCTGCAAGCATTTAGTCCTCTTTAGAGAACAAAGAAAGACAACTAAATGAATTAATAGAGATTTTAAATTTTTATTGCCTTTCTTACTAACTACTCGTAAACATATTCTTAATTTCTTATTTCATAACGGATAAAATTATACTTTTTTTTGAGACAGAGTCTCACTCTGTCACTTAGGCTAAAGTGCAGTGGTGCCATCTTGGCTCACTGTAACCTCAGCCTCCCAAGTTAAAGTGATTCTCTCACCTCAGCCTCCTGAGTAGCTGGGACTACAGGCATATGCTACCACGCCTGGCTAATTTTTGTATTTTCAGTAGAGACAGGGTTTTACCATCTCGGCCAGGATGGTGTAAAACTCCTGACCTCAGATGATCCACCCACCTCGGCCTCCAAAAGTGCTGGGATTACAGACATAAGGCACTATGGCCAGCCAAAATTACACTTTTTAACTGGCAAATTGATCACTTATCAGCATGTTCAGAAATTTAATTATTTTCAACTAGAAGACTTTAAAAGTGTGGGCCCAGGTGTTTTTTTTTTTTTTTTTTTTTTTTTTTTTTTTTTTTTTTTTTGCCATTTAGAAAAGCATTTATTAATGTGATTGTGTGTGTGTGTGTGTGTGTTTGTTTTTTTTTTGAGACGGAGTTTCGCTCTGTTGCCCAGGCTAGAGTGCAGTGGCCGGATCTCAGCTCACTGCAAGCTCCGCCTCCCAGGTTCACGCCATTCTCCTGCCTCAGCCTCCCGAGCAGCTGCATTACAGGCGTCCGCCACTACGCCCGGCTATTTTTTTTGTATTTTTAGTAGAGATGGGGTTTCACCATGTTAGCCAGGATGGTCTCAATCTCCTGACCTCGTGATCCCTGTCTCGGCCTCCCAATTTGTGATTGTTTTTTACATTTAATTAAATAATGGCAATTGGAATAAAAACCCAGGTAAATGAATGGCATAGTAGTTCCATTCTGAGCTTCAAATGTGAATTTAGAATTTAATAGCTCAACTTTATATTCCCAAATGTTCTATGATTGTTGATGGTACATTTGTCAAGATTCATCAAATTGTATAATTAAAATTGGTGAATTTTACTGGATATAAATTATGTCTCAAAAAACAGAAAAAAAATTTAAAAGGGTTCTGAGGCATCAGATAAAGGGAGAAAGATTGTAAACAAATATTACTAGCAAGTGACTTAAAATACAATAGAAAACATAAAATTGGTTATTAATCATAAGGCAGAAAGAGGTGGAAGCACAGGTGGGGAAGATAAAGAGAAGAGAGCTGACATTTCAGGTGGTGTTAGAAGGGCTGACAAGAAAACTTTTTCTGGGGAAGTAATGTTTCAGACATTACTTCAGACAATCTCTAGTCCTAATATTATTTCAAGAGGCTCTTAAAAGCCCACCCTGCCAGAGCAATCAGTCAAGAAAAAGAAATAAGGGGCATGCAAACCGGAAAGAGGAAGTGACATAGTTTGGCTCTGTGTCCCCACCCAAATCTCATCTCAAATGAGAATCCCCATGTGTCAAGAGAGGGACCTGTTGATAGGTGATTGGATAGGGGTGGTTCCCACTATGCTGTTCTCAAAATAGTGAGGGAGTTTTCATGAGATCTGATGGCTTTAAAAGTGGCAGTTTCCTCTGCACTCTTTCCTGCTGCCTTGTGAAGACGGTACTCTCCTTTGCTTTTTACCATGATTATAAGTTTTCTGAGGCCTCCCCAAGCCTGCAGAACTGTGAGTAAATTAAACCTCTTTTATTTATAAATCACTCAGTCTTAAGTAGTGTCTTCGTAGCAGTGTGAAAATGGACTAATACAGGAAGTCAAACTGTCAATGTTTGCCAATGATATGATTCTATACCTAGAAAATTGTAAAGACTCGTCCAAAAAGCTTCTAGATCTGATTAATGAATTCAGTAAAGTCTCAGGATATAAAATCACTATACACAAATCAGTAGCACTGCTATACACCAACAATGACCAAACTGAGAATCAAATCAGAACTCAATCCCTTTTATAACAACTGCAAAAATAATAATAATAATAAAGCACTTAGAAATATACCTAACAACAACAACAAAAAGAAATACACCTAACCAAGGAGGTAAAAGATCTCTACAAGGAAAACTACAAAACACTGCTGAAAGAAATCACAGATGGTACAAACAAATGGAAGCACACTCCATGCTCAGGGATGGGTAGAATCAATATTGTGAAAATGACCATACTGCCAAAGGCAACCTACAGATTCAAAGCAATTCCCATCAAAATACCATCATCATTCTTCACAGAACTAGAAAAAACAATCGTAAAATTTATATGGAACCAAAAAAGAGCCCACATAGCCAAAGCAAGACTAAGCAAAAAGAACAAATCTGGAGGCATCAATTACCTGATTTCAAACTATGCTAGAAGACCATATACACCAAAACAGCATGGTACTGGTATAAAAATAAGCACATAGACCAATGGAACAGAATAGAGAACCTGGAAATAAAGCCAAGTACTTACAGTCAACTGATCTTCGACAAGGCAAACAAAAACATAAAGTGGGGAAAGGATACCCTATTCAACAAACGGTGCTGGGATAACTGGCAAGCCACATGTCGAAGAATGAAACTGGATCCTCATCTCACCTTATACAAAAGTCAACTTAAGATGGATCAACGACTTAAATGTAAGACCTGAAACCATAAAACCTCTAGAAGAAACATTGGAAAAACTCTTCTAGACATTGGCTTAGGCAAAGAGTTTATAATCAAGAACCCAACAGCAAATGCAATAAAAACAAAGATAAATAGATGGAACCTAACTAAACTAAAAAGATTCTGTACAGCAAAAGAAATAATCAGACTGGGCACGGTGGCACACACCTGTAATCCCAGTACTTTGGGAGGCTGAGGCCGAGGCCAAGGCAGATGGATCATCTGAGGTCAGGAGTTCGAGACCAGCCTGGGCAACATGGTAAAGCCCTATCTCTACTAAAAATATAAAAATTATCTGCGTTTGGTGGTGCACACCTGTAGCCCCAGCTACTTTGGAAGCTGAGACAGGAGAATTGCTTGAACCCGGGAGGCGGAGGGTGCAGTGAACTGAGATTGCGCCACTGCACTCTCAAAAAACAAAACAGAACAAAACAAAACAAATAGCAGAGTAAACAGACAGCCCACAGAGTGGGAGAAAATATTTGCAAACTATGCATCTGACAAAGGACTAATATCCAGAATTTAAAAGGAACTTAAATCAGCAAATAAATAAATAAATAAATAAATAAACCCATCAAAAAAATGGGCAAAGGACATGAATAGACAATTCTCAAAAGAAGATATACAAACAGCCAACAAACATTTGGAAAAAATGCTCAACATAATTATCAGGAAAATGCAAAATCAAAACCACAATGAGATACCATCTTGCTCCTGCAAGAATAACCATAATTAAAAAATAAAAAAAAAATAGATGTTGGCATGGATGTGGTGAAAAGGGATCACATCATGTGTAAACACTTTTTTACACTGCTGGTGGGAATGTAAACTAGTTACAACCACTATGGAAAACATTATGAAGATTCCTTAAAGAACTAAAAGTAGAACCACCATTTGATCCAGCAATTCCACTACTGGGTATCTACCCAGAGTAAAAGAAGTCACTATAAGAAAAAGACACTTGCACATGCATATTTTAGCAGTGTAACTCGCAACTGCAAAAATATGAAACCAGCCTAAATGCCCATCAACCAACGACTGGATAAAGAAAAGGTGAGATACAGATAGATAGATAGATAGATAGATAGATAGATAGACCCACACACCATGAAATACTACTCAGCCATAAAAAGGAACAAAATAATGGCATTCGCAGCAACCTGGATGGAGTTGGAGACCATTATTCTAAGTGAAGTAACTCAGGAATAGAAAAGCAAATATCATATGTTCTCACTTATAAGTGAGATCTAAGCTATGAGGATGCAAAGGCATAAGAACGATATAATGGACTTTGGGGACTCAGGGAAGTAGGGTAGGAGGATAAAAGATAAAAGACTACACACTGGGTTCAGCGTACACTGCTCGGGTGATCGGTGCACCAAAATCTCAGAAATCACCACTAAAGAGCTATCCCTGAAGAACTTATCCCTGAACCAGAAAACATCTGTTCCCCAAAAACTATTGAAATAAAATAAAGTTTAAATAAAGCCCATCCCAACTCCAATTAGGTATTTGCTAATACCTAATTTTGAAAACATGAAATAAAAGGAAAAGTCTCTTAGGTAGTGTGAGAGCTTTATTATTGAATCTTCATTCCCTTTGAGCAAGGCAATACTGTACCATTTTATAAATAAAGTAAATTATTGTTTAACTTAATCAAGAGAACATGACTAAGAAGAGGCAGGTTGGGATTTTGAATCAGATCTGTTTGCACAAACACTGTGCTTTAATAACAATGCTATTGCTCAAATGGATATTGCCTGGACAGCTCAGGTTTGCAACTCTGTTTAGGTTAACTTCATCTTGCTTGATTCAGTTTATCTTAGAATTGTCAAGATGCCCCTTGGATTCTATTTTGTCACCCAGAATATCAGCTTATACCTAGCGTTGTGTCAATGGCGAGATGACCCCAATTATTAATTAAATAGGCAGGTCAATGCACAGAACCTTTCAAAGCACTCTCCAGGTCTCCCTCCTGCTGACATCAATCCATTCAGTGGCGTGGACATTGTCATTCAATTAGCTCTGAGCCCACTGAGCTGTTCATTCTTTATCACTTCTGAGCTCCCAATCTTCCCCATGAATCTGTTCCAACCACATCTTCCTCAAATCAATCACCTACAACCACTTCTTCCAGATGCTTAGGACTGAAATTTAGACTCGTCTTGAGTCACATCCCTACATTCAATTCTTCAGCAAATCTTGTCAATTCTACTTTCAAAATATATCCTGAATCCAATTACTTCTCACTTCCTCCATTGCTATCCCCCTGGTGCAAGCCACCATCATCTCTTATCTGGATGATTGCAAGAGCCACCTAATCTGACTCCCAGCTTCCACTCTTGTCCACCCACAGTCTGTTCTCTTCCCAGAAGCTGGAATGATCCTAAAACAGGGTAAATCAGAACATGTCACTCTGCTTGTAAAAGGAAGGAGAAACAGGAAAGTGAACACAGGAAACAGGTAGGGCAGGATCAGTAAGGGCTTTTTTTGTGTGAATATATATACAGATGTAGATACACATATATGTGTATATATATAAAATATTATATATAATAATATATAATAATATAAAATAAAAAGGTCAATGCACAGAGCCTTTCAAAACACTCTCCAGACCTCCCTCATATATATATATATGAGATAAGAAACTAGTTTGTTTTTCCTATATAAACATTAAGAGACATATATTAACATGTCTCTTCTTAATATTAAATTCTTTGTTTTTCCTTATTATTTATAAATTAATAAATGAAAATATGCCACTATTGGCATAAATAAAGAGGTAACTCTGGAATACCACCATTTTGAAATAATGGATGTAGGTAATGCTAATCAGTGTTTCTCAAAAAGAGACAGCCAGACATTGTATACAAACCTCCACCCATGAAAGATTCTTTTAACAAAAAAAACCTGAACCTGAATCAAATTAAGCTCCTATAACCACTAATTACTAAAGGAAAGATAGGAGCAAGAAACTGCTAAATGACTTCATGATGATGCAATCAGAAAAATCCAAACTGTGGGCAACTATATAGGATAAACAAACTAGTTTCTTCAATCAATAAATTGCAAGATAAAATGGGAGCAGAAAGGGAAACCTATGGATTTTTTAAAAATTTAGAAGACATATCAACCAACTGTAATCTTTTGGATTCTTATTCAAACTACTCTTTTTTTTTTTTTTTTTTTTTGAGACGGAGTCTCACTCTGTCGCCCAGGCTGGAGTGCAGTGGCCGGATCTCAGCTCACTGAAAGCTCCGCCCCGGGTTCACGCCATTCTCCTGCCTCAGCCTCCCGAGTAGGTGGGACCACAGACCCCCGCCACCTCGCCCGGCTAATTTTTTGTATTTTTTAGTAGAGATGGGGTTTCATCGTGTTAGCCAGGATGGTCTCGATCTCCAGACCTCTCAAACTGTTTTTTAAAATCAGATAATTGGAAAAATTGTATTGAGAAATTTTTTTTTTTTTCTTTTTTTTGAGACGGCATCTCGCTCTGTCGCCCAGGCTGGAGTGCAGTGGCCAGATCTCAGCTCACTGCAAGCTCCGCCTCCCGGGTTTATGCCATTCTCCTGCCTCAGCCTCCTGAGTAGCTGGAACTACAGGCGCCCGCCACCGCGCCCGGCTAGTTTTTTGTATTTTTTAATAGAGACGGGGTTTCACCATGTTAGCCAGGATGGTCTTGATCTCCCGACCTCGTGATCCGCCCGTCTCAGCCTCCCAAAGTGCCAGGATTACAGGCTTGAGCCACCGCACCCGGCCGAGAAATGATTATTAAGTTTTAGGTTAGATAATGGATTATGGCAAGAGTCCTTTATTTTTAGGAGTCCTTATTTTCTAGAAGTACACACTGAAATATTTGTGAATGAAATTATATATCTGAAATTTATATCAAAATAATTCAGGGGAGTGAAAATAGATGAAACCAGATTGGTCATAGTTAATTAATTGTTGAAGATTAGTGATAGGTACATGGGTGTCCATTATACTATTCTCTTTACATTGTAAATGTTTGAAATTTTCTGTAATAATGTTTTTGTTTGTTTGTTTCTTCCTTTTGAGATGGAGTCTCACTCTGTCACCCAGGCTGGAGTGCAGTGACATGATCTCACTGCAACTTCGGCCTCCCGGGTTTAAGCAGTTCTCTTGCCTCAACTCCCAAATAGCTGGGGTTACAGGCACTCCCCACCATGCCTGGCGAATTTTTGTATTTTTAGTAGAGACGGGGTTTCACATGTTTGCCAGGCTGGTCTCAAACTCCTGGCCTCAAGTGAGCCACCCACCTCAGCCTCCCAAAGTACTGGGATTACAGGCATGAGCCACCTTGCCCAGTAAATAACATTTTTTAAAAATCTCCTTTGTAATCTTTAGCTCCCCTCTCTCACCTCCAGTCTCAGCTCCTTTGGTCTTTGGTTGTATTTTTACTTTCCTCACAGTGCCATGGAACTTTCACATTTGTCTGTGACTGTGGGTGATTCTTATTCCCTTCCATGTTTATGTAATTTAGTTTGTTGGAGACTTTTACTTTTCTTCCTTATTGAAATCCTTCTGATACTTAGTCAAACTTATGCTAGAGAACGTATTCTCACTCTGTCCTACTCCACAGATACTTGTTAATTTATCTTTCTTCTTATGGTCTAAGGATAAACTGTTTGGGAGAAGGAAATGGGAAGTGAGAATTTTTTTAAAGCTTATCCTGATTACCCATTCTTGTGATAACCACCATCCTTGGAACACTTGTCAATCTGTGCTACTAAATATTTAAGGGGACAGTCTGCCTATATTCATTCTTACTTCTCTTCCTTGGAATAAGGTGGTGTAAGATTTCAGGGCTCCTTTTGACCAACATTCTTGACACTCCCACTTTTCAACCACATTTCCAAATTTATCAGCATTAGCTCCAGAGCATCAATTGTCTCTTTGATTCCTTAAGATTTTGTCACTTGTCCCCATCTTAATCCATTGGACTCTGTTTTGCAACACAAATGTCACCAAAAAGTCATCCTAAGCTTGTTTCTTAGCCAGACCATCTTAATTTCCTTCTCAGAACACTATTTTTGCTTTTCTTCAACTCTCCCCTTGTGTATGCTTCTCTGTCTTCCAAGACAGAGGGCAGGTTAAAACTCATAAGGGCATGATAGTAATTAAAGATGAATGAACCTCAAAAGAGTCAAGCTTGCATGTAGTTTGAAGTCTTTAGTCACAATGCGGTTTTTCCCAACTAGAGTACAGTACAGAGCTAAGCAGCTTGTAACATAATAGGGCATGGTTTTACCAAATAACTCAGAAAGAGCATTACTTTTTAATTTTTTAAATTTTTAATCTTTAATTTTTGTGGGTACATAATAGGTATATGTACTTATGGGGTATATGGGATATTTTGATACAGTCATACAATATGTAATAATCACATCAGGGTACATAAGGTATCCAAAACCTCAAGCATATCCTTTGTGTTACAAATGATCCAATTATAGAATGTTACTTCTGAATAAATTACCTCAGTTCCTCAATATGGTGATTATTATTATAGTTATCCAGAATTAATCAGTGTCCTTAATATACTATGCAGGGCTGGAATGAGAGAGAAGTGGATGAGGGTTGGGTTGCACAACTGCAGAGTCAGAGCCTGTCTTCACTTGAAATTTTGATATTTTCTTCATCGTAAATTTTTTGCATTAATTTTGATACTTTTAAAATAGTTCATTAAAATATAATATATCTTGATTACTGAGTTTTTTGGCATCACCTTAAATTTTGCACCCAAGGGGAGAGCCTTACTTGCTTCACCCTGGTTCCAGCTCTGATTTCTGAGTGCTAAAGAATCATTTTTTTATAAAGAAATAGTGAATCCTTCCCATCAGGACAAAAACTTTTGAGCTTTGTTTTTGTTTTGTATTTCTTAGTAGTGAAGATGAGTTTACAAAAGCCCTTGTACACTTGTTTTCTCCTCTTGTCTTATAAAGACCAGCAACATTTTGGAGCATGTGATCTCAAATTTTTGACCTAACCCAGTGCAGGAAGGCCTATTTCACATAGTCTCACTCTAAAAAAGAACTTGGTGATAAAAAATTGAAAGAGAAGAGAAAAAATCAGTAGACCTGTTCCTAGCAGCTTTTGTGAACTGCTTTTGCTTCATAAGAGGAGATCCTGTAGTTATATTTACGATTTTAAGCTATAAAACTATTATATGTCCTATAATTTTTTTAAAAATCCAGTAATTTCATTACATTTACTTTGCTAGTATAATTCAAGTAATTTAAATAGCAAACACACAAAGCTCAGGCAAATTATCACAAATAAAGTTTTATTTTTCATCAGATTTTGAGGGAATTATGTGTAATTCTGCTCTAGAATAGGCATATTGATGATGGTCCTTGGAACTAGTTGTTGAAAATTATAAACTGAGAATCTGCATTATGGACTCTCTGTGGGTTAGTCCAACAACTCACAACAAACTAAAGTGTGAAGTTTAATCCATAGTAGTTTACCTTTAAAATGCATAGATGGTGAGAACTGAAAACCATGAAAGGTTCATGGCTAATAACAAATTATACATCTCGGAGATGATTACATTTCCTACTACTAGGTAATCAGAAACTTGTAGGTATTTGCAAACTGGGTGGCAGCTAGACTGCATTGTAAAATTCTGATTTAGTCCTCAAGAAAATCTGGTAACATGGTAATTTAAATTTATAAATGCTATATATGTTGTAAAATAAATTGCTCAATATGTAACTAGTAAATAACACTTAGTCATAATAAAAATTAAAGTCTAGGGAATTGTTAGTTGTTTGCTCCTATGAGCCACAGAAATGGCTGGTATTTTCCGATAATTTCTGACCATCTTGGAGGCCCATATTTGAGAATCACTGAGAGGAAACTCTCTGATCACACACTCTAGTATGAAGCTCCTTGACTCATATAGAATATAACCATGATTCATTAATTAACTCAATAATTCAACAAAGATGGGCAGAATGTCTCATCTCCATTGTCAGTGTATTAGGGGACAGGAATAAAAATATATATATATTGCAAGGCTATGTTAAATGCCAGTTATCCTTTAAATATAGGCTACTCGGGGACACCCATGGATGGGGACATGGATGGAGGAAGTAGTTGCTTGTCGGCCTTCCCAATACCCTTCTCCTGCTCTCAGGGGTATAACCCATATGGTACATTTGTCAGAAATGGAAAGATCTCCTTCCTCTCTGTGAAATCAGTGCCATGCTGCAACTCTATTTCAGCTCCTATTCCTTCACTGGTCAGTCACCCTTGTAAGCTACAACCTGTATGACTGCAATGAATTGAAGGTTTATATCCTCTCACATTCCAAAATTTGTATATTAAAACTCTAACCCCCAATGTGATGGTATTAGGAGGTGTGGCCTTGGAGGGGTGATTAGGTCAGAAGGGTGGAGCCCTCATGAATGGGATCACTACCTTTAGAAAAGGGATCCCAGAGAGCTCTCACACATGAGGATATAAGGAAAAGACAGAAGTCTGCAACCAGGAAGGGGACCCTCACCAGAACTTGACTGTGCTGGCACCCTGATCTCGAACTTTCAGCCTCCAGAACTGTGAGAAAAAAAATTTTTGTTGTTTATCAGCCACCCAGTCTATGGTACTTTGTTAGAGCAGCCTGAACGAACCAAGACAGCAGTTCACCATAGTCTCATGGGCTCTTCTTTCTCAACCTTCAGATTTCTGTTCTTATGTCCTTTCCCCAAAGAGGACAACAATATGGCTTTTATGGTGCTTTCCTATTTTCTATGTCGTTCAAAGTACTTTTCAAACACCCGCTCAGAATGGTCAGATGAAATACTTTCAAAACAAGAAAAAGCAGGTACTATTCTTTATTTTTGATAATGTGTATAAAGAATCAGCTAGGTGAATGAATTTACCTAATAATTTTCACAAGGAACAGGAAAAGCCATGAACCATACAAGTTTGTCACTTAAATGTGTGACCTTGGGCTCTCCCTTCCAGATGGCCCCTTCGCCTTCTCTCCCCAACTCAAACAGGCCTTCCATATCCCATTCTTAAGGAATGTGTTGCCCAGGTTCATCACACCCAATTATGGGATGCTATATTTAGGAAATGCGTATTGCCATAGGAAATTCTCTCCCTCAGAAATAGGTTAAATGGAGGGATCAGAGGGCAGGGAGGATATTAGAAGCAGGTAGGTTTTTCAGTCCCTGAATTCGCAGTATGAAGGTCTCCAATGTGTGGGGGTCTCCTCCCACATACACCTCCCACAGTGTGAGGAGTCTTTCCCCCATGGGATGCACTTGTGGTCACACAGAACATAACAGGAGGAGCTGGCAGCATGAATGAGGTTTTCTGAGACTAGTCAAACAAGTTGGAGACAATCCGTAAAGCTACCATACACCTCATTTTACTCCACACAAACATTTATACAGTGCTGGGCAAAAGTCATGGTTTTAAGCTTATACAGTGTGGGTGCTCACAACATAAAAACATTTTATTGTAAAACTTTTAATTAAGATACTACTACTCTATCTCGGGCAAATCCATTTTCACAAATAAGATTGTTTAAAATAACATAGACATACTTAGGTAGCAAATTAATTTAAGTATATACATCACTTATTGGTGTGTTTTCATTTACTTACTCAGAAAAGTAAACCTCTCTCTTTCTAAAATGGCAGTTGAATTTATTGCCATGACATTTAAAGGTCTTTTAAAAAGTTTTAAATATAAGCTTATGTAAAATTTTGCTAAAGTTTTTGAATTATTATGTTAACATTTATTTAATAATTATCTCACCCAGTTTTGGAACAACTTTAAAACTAATTAAAAAAATAAAATGTCAAAACAATAAACAAAACTCCAAAACCTCAGACTCAATTTTGTATTGATCTTGACTATCGTTAATCTAGAAAAAAAAAAAATATGAGCATCATTCTGTTGTGGAAAGGATACTTAATTTTACAAGTAAACAGAAGTTCATCTAGTCACATGGAATTAAGAATCCAGGAAGATCAATGTAGTGAACCCAAGATTTTCATCATAGTTGAACTCAAGATATTCATCACTTTAAACACAGAGACAAAACAGTATTAACAACCAATGTTACACAAATTAAATCTACACAAATGAAAACCATACCATCTGCCCCTATTTCAAATTTCTATAAAACGGGTCATGTGAATCTAAAATCACACTATAAAAATTTGGTTTTGGCCAAATGAAGTTCTTTTGTGAAAGACTCACAGATCTTTCAGCCCTACTGAGCACTAAATCAAGCTATTTATTTTTATACACTCTGCTGAACTTAGACAATGTTTTTTGGCATTTTGAAAAATTACTAAAGTTCAACTTTTTACACAATTGTTCAACATAATCCAAACTTTAATCTCATTCCCACTTTGAAATCAAACTTCCTATTTACTTTATTATTCTTGTTATCACTGCCACACTGAGTGTTTCAGAACAAACACGGCTTTCTTTGGATCGCTATGCATTCTAATTCATTGCCAACTTTTACAAGCCTTTTCCACACATGCAAAGAGAGAGCTGTAGAAAATCCACATGACAACAACAACAACAACAACAAACCTTTGGGAAGAATATTTTACTTGAAATTAGTTGCTTGCTCATCAAGAAATCATACATTAGAAGATACATTTACAGTATATAGAAAGGCTGCCTGTTAAAAGCCTTCAGAACACATTAGTAGGACTGCTGGTAGTAAGACAAGAGATTTTTCAGTTCTGATACAAACTCCCCAAGGTTTCTGTAGGATGAGATTACTTCCCCCACCATAGAAAACCAGGAGCACTCTTCATACCATAACAAGGTGCATCTTGGACAGTTCCAATCAAGGATTCTGAGGCATCAAGGAAAGTCACAAAAAGCTGGTAATTTTCAAGGCTTGTCACCATCCACACTCAGTAAAACCTGTAGCTGCAAACTGAAAGGTTGTCGAGTTCTTACAGCCCTTGTCAGATTAGTCAGGGCTCTACAGATATCCAAACCCAGCTTCCAAGATGCTCTTTGCAGTAACACTTAGAAATGAGTTTACTGCCAAGTAAGCCTATTAACAAATGAAATGCGCATGGACAAGAGTAACTAACATTGCTTAAATCAAAACAGATCTTGACTTCCTTACCTTAATACTAGGAAGCATAGTAGCTTTGTTTTTGTTTTTGTTTTTTTATAAGGGGGTACTGAAGTTTGTTCAACAGCTGCAGGCCTTGCTCAGCCCCCTACTCCACAGGGAATTAACCGTCACATTCCAGCCCTGTCATCAGAACAATGAAAGGTGAATGTTGTGCAAAACAGCCTGGGACCACTAAGTGATGATGTCATTCCTCCCTTATATGGCTCATTATTGTGCAGATTTACTTTGGTCTGTGAGAAGGGGTGGAGCTGCCCAAGACTGGAAGGGAAGGCAGCTCTTAAGAAGCAAAGCAAGTGAATGGGAATTACGCTCAACACTAAGGGAAATGCATTGGGAGAGGGATACAGCTGGGGAGGAAGAATGAAATAAAGAAAAGATATGCAGAAAATGTCAAATGGGCCTCACTCCCAATTTTTCAAACTAGCTAAACTCTATACAGTTCTATTCAGCACATATTGGAATTTCAATAGGGATCCCACTAGAGCCTAATCTATGATTCAGCCAACAGGAGAAAATTCATATTTCAACTAAAATGCCAGTTAATGTACATGGTATCTAAATGAAAACACTACAGTATGGGCTACAGAATGCCAAGTACTTTTCATTTTAAAAATCATTTCGTCTTTACAAAATATTTTTACTTGAATTTTTTTCCCTAAGTGTTTTTAAATGGCAAAAACTGCTGCCCGCACAAACAAAAGTAGGTGAATACATTCAGCTAAAGTTAAAAGAGTATCTGTATCATCATTTATATCAAATGTTTTCAAAAGCTTCTATCATCTTCAAATCAGTTGTCCCTCTTCTCCATTTTTTCTTTTCTTTTTTTTCCCATTGTTTCTTTCCTCCCTTCCTTTCTCCCTCCCTCCTTCCCCTCATTCCTTTTGTCCTTCTTCCTGAGAGAGTGTATGAGTGATAAATCTAGTCAAAAAGCCATTAGGTAAATTAAAAATTCCAGTATAATTTTTTCTAAGCCATATGCATAGAAATGTATGTCATTTATGTTATGAAATTTCACTTCAATTACAGAATAAAAGCACAATACCAGATAAATTAGTCAAATTAACTTTAAGTTAATAGAATTAAATGTTTGCAGAGCATTTTTAAGTCTTCAGATATCTTTTATACTATATAAGTATACGCCATTATGTTATGGTATATGGCATATGACAGAATATGAAAAAAATAACATCAAGATCATTGCTTTCTTACATTCCTAATGTTCAGTCATGCCCTTTTCTTTAAGAATATGTCTAACTGAATATAATAATAATTATTGCCTGTTTAAAGGTTGTAGTACTAAATAAATGTGTTTTCATTATAGAGTTATAATCAAATAATGTAGCTTTCTGTAAAAGTTACATAAAGCAATGTTCATTGTTAAGGTAAAATTACAGATACTAACCAATTAGTCATTGTTTTGTTTTTTAGCCATATTTTTAAATATGGGTGGGGAAACTGACATTGAAGAAGAAAACAAGAAACTATTGCCACTCCCTGGCAAGGCTGCACTAGTGCTGGGGGAAGAGGGGTCTTGGCAATTGATTGATAGACTTAATCTGGGCTTGGCAACTACTTGGAAGATAACCAAAGGGTATATTTTATAACTCTGTGGCTTCGGTTAACTCAGCTGTATAATAGGGATATGGGTTTTAACTTACAGGGTTGTTATAAGAATTAAATAAAGTAATGTAAGTCAAGGCCACAGAATCTGATGTGTAGTGGACCTACAATATATAATATGTTTCTGCACAGTTTAATTTTGATGATGGTAGGCAGTTTGTGAAAATATAATCTTGTGGTCTAATTTTGACAAGCAACATAAACCCATGTGAAAAAAAAAAACCGGGAATCAAGGGGTCAGGACTGATTATATAGTCAAGTGGCATCTTGTACTCAGTTTGCTTCTAGTGATTCAAACTTGAATTATAGTCCTGGGGAGGCATTGCTCATGTTCAAGCCATATTAAATCAATATTTAGAGACAAATGATAATAGCAAGGGGAAATGTTTTATTACCTTTAAAAAACCTTTTTAAAAAATACCACAAATGTCAATCACAGACAGGTTTTTTTCTCCTCCCTGTTTAATACCACTAAATGACTACATTCAAAGTTAATTTAAAAGATTCACTCAAAATGGCTATATTTATTATAAATTAATTAACACTCCCTTGGCTAAATAACATTGTTTATTAGAAGCCTCTTGGAACCCAGAGATGTTTAAATGGTGCTGTAACCGTCCCTAGAGTCACAGTAACAAGAAACGTCCCACTATTAGCTTCTGAAGGGCAGGGTTCTTTCTGTGTCTTTCTGTTTTCAGGAAGTATCTTGTATTCACTCATTCAACAAATACTTAATTGGTTGCCCACCAAGGACCAGACATTGTCTTAGACACTGGTGCCTAATTGTTTTTCTATGAATCATATACAACCTTTCTTCAACTCCTTATTAACTGAAATGTACACTACAATGTAATATAGTGCATGTGGAAAGTATTATTGTGATTATTGGTCCCTAGGTCGAGTCCTAAGTCCAGTTATGAGTGGGAATCTTCTAAAAACAATTACAACTTTTTAAAGCACTGGATCCTAGAGATAGAGTATCCAGGCTCCTATCATCCTTTAAGTAACTGGTTGCCATTAAGCATTATGACCTGACCGAGTGACTCTTTAAAACAAGTCTTCCTTCAGTTGCTTCTTTTTCAAATTGATAAGGAAAAGAGATATAAAGAGGATATGATTCCTGAATTATGAAAAAGATCTAGTTTAGCATATGGCAATTGGAAGTTTCTCAATGTGTTTGGGCAATCACTGGGTTTGCCAATGCAATATTCTTTCATCTCATGAACCTTTTTTTTTTTTTTTGTAGCAGAGCAGGGTGTGCTCCAGAACTTCAAGAAGTGGAGGCACTGCAGGGCTGGAGTGAGCAGGCAGGAAGAAGAACATCATAGGATATACTAGAAGCACTGCACTTGCCTTCCTCAGTTGGGGCAGAGGTGCATTCTTCCAGGATGCCACCTTGGAAGCTTGGGAATGGTGTATCAAGTCTGGACAATAGTTCTTCCCACAATTACGCCTTCTTCCTTGGGAGTAACATAATCCAAAACTTACAGTATGTTACAGATTCCAGGAGAAGTGAGAAAAATCTGAGAGCACTGTAAAGCTGAGTAAAGCAGAAAGTATTGGATGGAGGAATGGTAGTGTAGATAAGAACACTTTCCTGGTTTGAATACAGGATTTTTACAGAAGTTGTTGTGTGTTATTTAGTCACAATGTACTAAATGACAAAGACTAGGTAGACTAGAGCATTCCTCCCCTCTAAGAGCATGCTGGATGTGGTGCAGTCATAGTCTACCATTTCCTGTTTCCTTCATACTTCAGGTCAAATGAATGTGCTTCCTAAAGCATTTAAGAATAAAATAAATAAAAGGAACTCTCAGTGACCTCTTATATGATATTAGGAGCTATGCAGAAAACATTTTTTAAAATCCTTAAGGCACAGCATTTCTGAACTTAAAAGGAATGAGTTAAGACTAAGTAAAGTTGACCTCTTCTTTTCAGTTAAAGCTCACATTCAGCCCCTGAATAATATTTGAATAGTTTCTTGGCTAAGAGTTCACATCCAAGAGCTGAATATGTTATGCACTGAGCATGAAAGACCCAAACTTTGATTAATCTTTTTTGTTCAAACTTTTCACCACCGTGAAGCACTTTCCAAACACAAGCATTCTTGGAAAAAGCGTGCACACACAGTCAAAGAGCCAGAAGAGGAGCAATCTCCAAACATTGAAAACACTACCTTCCCAAGTTTCAACCTCCTCTCTGGAGTCCCAGATTTGTAATGCTAATCTGACTACCTTCTTCCACTCTAGAAAAAAAGTAAAAATACAAAAACAATGTAGTTATTCACTATAGTGATACAAGACAACACATTTTTCCAGCACTTTCCTTTCTTAACTTTTTCTTGATGTATAAGTTTATGCAAAAACAATATTTACTTGTTATTTATTGTGATGACAAATCTCTGCCAATTTAGAGCAGAATTCCCAGAGTTTTTTATTATAGAAGAATAATCTCACTTATCACTTTTCCATACCCAATTTTGTCCATGAGGCTGAAATAAGTGATTAGATCAATTAAAAACTCAAACCAACTAGTCTGGAATGTGGGGAACAAAAACTCCCCTCAGTTGTTGGAAGTGTTCACTTTTAATACAGTTGCTTCTATAACCTGGATTAATTTATTTTCTCTGAAATGTATACATCTCACTGATGCTTCAATTCATGAAAAAAAAAATCCATAGGAGAATTTGATTTTGCATTTCTGACATAAAGAACGTCTGTTAAAATTAGAATTGATCTACAGTTGATCATTACAGTTGCCTGGATTAGTGATAGTTTCAGTGTATTGGTAGGTCAGAAAGCATTTTTCAAATCTGTTACGACAAAGCACTAGTTGTTCACTGTCTAAATGTTTGTCACTTGGCTAGACTCTGAGGCTGTAACTACTGATGGAAAATTTGTCTGTTAAAGTCCCGTTCTAACTGGATTGTTTGTATTTCCTGATGATTTTCATTGTGTGTTTCTTAAAATGTGTCATCTACTCTGGTTCCTGAGGACTGTCTGATTAATTAATGCTTATTTATCTCTCTGAAAAATAGGCATGAATTTTCATCTATATACATAAACTGAATCACTCACAATCTACTTTCATCTAGAAATTATAGGGTAAATCTGTGCTAGACTTTCAAAATAAGCAAATTTGTATCTGGACTCTGCTAAATAATACACAACAACTTCTGTTAAAAAAAAATGCATGCTTTTAAATCCTTCAGTTTGGTAGATGCTAAACAACACACAACAACTTCTGTTAAAAAAAAATACATGCTTTGAAATCCTTCAGTTTGGTAGACTATTAGGCACAGCTCTTCATATTCGCTTTTTTTTCTCATTTAAAGCAAGTTGTTTTATGCAGCTGTTGGGAAAAGAAAATTAATATTCTACAGATTATTCTAATAAGTAAGTTTAAGCTGTGTTTAATCCTTTCAAGACATAAAGTGTAGGGAGGCCAGGTGCAGTGGCTCACACCTGTAATCCCAACACTTTGGAAGGTCAAGGCAGGTGGAAGGCAGATGGATCACTTGAGGTCAGGAGTTCGAGACCAGCCTGGCCAACAGGGCGAAACCCAGTCTCTACTAAAAATACGAAATTTAGCCAGGCACGGTGGTGGGCACCTGTAGTTCCAGGTGTATATATACACACACACACACACACACAAAGTGTGTCCTGTCACTTCTTTTGATTTTTTAAATATACAAATTTATAGAAATACAGCAATAAACTTATGACCTTAGCAAAATAACTCCAGCACTTCCTCTTCCAAAGGATGCTTCTAGTTACCACATATTTTACTTCTCATAAGATTTTATATGGCTAAAAATCATAATATTGCTTTTTAAAATGGAAAGTAAGCCATAGTTTTCCAGCTATATATTTCATAGTTTTATTTTATTCCTCAAATATAATTTTTTATTACAAAGAATTTATCTGTTCTTTGGAAACTTAAAATGTAAATGCTAAATTTTCTTCTGACACAAACCACAACTGTTATATGGATGGTTCTCCTGAAATGGTAGACATTAGATCAGGCCAGGGGAAAATACTCTCACTAAAATACGATCAGTTGTTCCCCACATTTACAAATAAAGTATAGGAGCCATACAAAAAGATGACTATAATAATGGTCATTACTAAGGGACCCAACTTGTGCCAACTGATTTGGAATGCCATCTTTAAAATATATTACGTTTTTATATCTATATAATCTTATCTCCAGAAGTTCTACTGGTCTGTCTGTTCATGTACCAATATCATGCTATTTTATGAACTGTAGCTTTAAAATGAGTTTTTATTTCTGCTGGGAAACTTTTTGTTTCTACTTGTTTTTGGTTTCAAAATTTGACTATTTTTCCTTATGGGTTTTTGTTTTATGGTTTGTTTGTTTGTTTCGAGGTGGAGTCTCACTTTGTCGCCCAGGCTGGAATGCATCATCTTGGCTCACTGCAACCTCTGCCTCCTGGGTCCAAGTGATTCTCCTACCTCAGTCTTCCTAGTAGCTGGGATTATAGGCGCACACCACAATGCCCAGGAAATTTTTTTTTTTTTTGGAGAGATGGCATTTCGCCATGTTGGCCAGGCTGATCTCGAACTCCTGACTTCAAGTGATCCACTCACCCCGGCTTCCCAAAGTACTGGGATTACAGGCATGAGCCACCGTGCCCACCCAGCCGCTTATGTATTTTTCATATGAACTTTGGAATCCTTTAATTTAGTTCCCATACTTTAAAAAAAGGTATTTTTAGAATTACATTAAAAATTTGATATTAGGATTACATTAAATTTGTGAATTAATATTGGGAGACTTGAGGGTTTTTGTTTTGTTTTGTTTTTTTGGTTTTTTTGAGACATGGTCTCAATCTGTCACCCAGGCTGGAGTGCAGTGGTATAATCTTGGTTCACTGCAACCTCTGCTTCCCAGGCTCAAGTGATCCTCCCATTTCAGCCTCCCAAGTAGCTGGCACTACAGGTATGTGTCATAATACCTGGCTACTTTTTTTTTTTTTTTAAGATGAGGTTTCACTATGTTGCCCAGGCTGGTCTTGAACTCCTGGGATCAAGTGATCTGCCTGCCTCAGACTCCCAAAGTGCTGGAATTATAGGAGTGAGCCACTGTGCCAGGTCTTTGACATCTTTATGATATTGAGTCCTCCAGTCCTAGAATATGATCCTTTCCATTGGTCTCAGTCTTTTTCATGTCTCTATGTAGCATTTAAGATTCTTCTTTATGTAGGTATTTCACATTCTTAGCTTTATGCCTAGATGTTTTATATTTAATATAGTTTATATGTAATATAGTTTATATTATTTTGTCATTTGGAAATATGAAAACTATTGATTTTTTGCTTATTGATTCCATGTAATTTTGTACTTTGCTACTTCCTTTTATTGAAGTCTCTAACTGCAGTAGGTTTTCAGTCTTCCTGAGTCTACATGTAATTAAGTACAAAAACAACTACCCTCAAACAATATAAAAGTTTACTTTTGCTATGTATTGCATTGTTCTCAAAATGTCTTAGTTTGATAAACCGTAAATCATGAGTTAGTGAAACTTGTATTGTTTTCCTCCAAGAGTTTAATACAGAGATGAGTAAAAGAAATTATCCCTTTAAGTATTACATGCTATGCCTTATGAATGGGGCTATATATTCATTATCTCATGAACATAAAATGCTGTGAGATAGGTACTTGGTTATCCCCATTCTATTTAAGAGGAAACCAAAAATCAGAAAGGTTAAATAACCTATCCAAAGTCATAGACCATAAGTGATAGACTTAGTAACTGAATTCAGAGTTACCTGTCTCTAAATGAAATGCAGGAGACTAAGAAAATAACTGTCTCTAGGTGACAGATTTCATGAGGGTCTCACACCGTGTAGCTAGAGTAATCTAGAGAAGAAACTGACTGCAGTTGAAGAGGTAAAACTAAGTTCAGGTGATCCTCTGAAGGTCACAAGATATTTGGAAGCACATCATATCTAATCTGAAATGCCTCAATACTGCATTATTTCTCCTCAGCACACATACAGATTATTTTACCCATGAAGTGGTACTAATTGTAGGCCTCATACTCATGTGTGCAAGAAATACAACGATCTTCATTTTTCTGTATCTTTTATAATTTCTATTTGGGGTCCCATTCCACAGGTGACAGAAACTTCATCTTAGTTAATTCTAGGTATGCTCACCCAAGCCTAGTTTCCTTTAGTAAATTCAGACTTCAGTCAAGTCAGGATCTCCTGAGTTCATTCTAGGGCTTCAAGTCCTCATTTCTGGAGTGTGACTAACCTCTGGAACCATCAGGAAGGTGGCTGAGAGGTCATCTGCTCATTATCCTTCCACACAGGCATCCTCTGAGATGCACACTGTGGTCTCTGATCTCAGTTGCCAATCTGTCCAAGTTCTGATCCATGTCAGTCACAGTTCCATGCTCTTGACAAGCCCTGCCTCAGCCACTTCCATGGCCTTTCAAAGGCATAGGGAAAAAATCTAGATATTCTTTTAGAGTGGCAGGAAACTGAGGCTGTATCAAGATTTCTCCAACTAAACATATTGGACACCATTTTTACTCATTTTCTCCTGAATTCATGGAGGGACCAAAGACTAATTTGTGCCCCTCAAAATTCATATGCTGAACCCCTAATCCCCAATGTGACCTTATTTTAGAGACAGGACTTTCAGGAGGTGATTCAGGTCAAATGAGGTCATAAGGTTGGAGTTCTAATCTGATAGGATTGGTGGCCTTATAAGAGTTGGAAGAGAGTGAGCTATCTCTACATACATGTGAACTAGAAAAAGTCCATGTGAGCACAGAGGGAGAAGGCAGCCATCTACAAGCCAACAGAATAGGTCTCACCAGAACCCAACAATTCTGGCATCCCGTACTTTCAGCCTCTGGAACTGTGAGAAAATACATTTCCATTGCTTAAGCTACAGAGTCTATAGTATTTTGTTATGGCAGACCAAGCAAACTAAGATTCTCTTGGACTCTATCTGGTAATCCCCTCAGTCTAGAGTTCTCCACACTAACCCTCTTTGGGTTTTATATTACTGTCCATCTTTGTCCCCCACCCACTCCCCACAAAAAAGCGCCAAACAAAGCTTCTTATTTTGAACTACCCCTTCCTATAGCATAAACTTCTCTTGCTTCCTTGTTTCTATCCTCTCAGAGAAACATCTTATCTAAATGGGAAAGAAGAGGGGTGATAAAAATTGGATCCACTTGATTACATATTCTGTCTAATGCTATACCTAGATCCTTGCTTCTGATCCTATACACCAGATATTGATTTCTATTCTCCCCTTTAGTTGCGACAAATTTCTCTTGAGGCAGTGGTTGCTCTTGGGTGACTACTCAGATGGGGACAGGTCACAAGGAAATAGAAAATACTAGGTTAAAACATTCAATTACTATCATGCTATAGTACATTTTTTATAATTGAGTATAAGTAAATGATATTGTGAAAGCTATAACAATTTTATTATTGTAACCCTTGGTCTCTGAGGTTGTAAGAGCAGAGCCACCCAGGTTACTTAAGATGATGGGAGTTCTTAGAAAGAATATCCCAAAAAGTGAATAAATACAGAAAACTGTCTCCACAGTCAAACAGGCCCAAAGAGAACTGGAATATTGTTCATCATTGTTTAACATACACCTGCAGTTCCAATAACCCAACAGCAATGCTTATGGCCCAATGCTTGTCATCCCTTCAGAAATAGGCATCCATTGTAACCCCAGATATGATGTGGCTTTCTTCACTCTGAGAATTTCTATGTTCTGGAGTGGTTTTCTGTTTGTTGTTTGGTTTTTGGTGGTTTTCTAGGCTACTATTGTCCTTTCTTCTTTCTGTTTTGTATGCCTCATGAGGGTCTCAATGGATTAACTGATCACCATCAAACAGCACATGCCCTGTCACCTCATCCACCTTAGTCTCTCTAATGCCTAGGCCATCAAAGGTTGTAAACCAGCCACTGTAAAGACAAAGTGGCCAGGAGACGGCTTTGTTCACCACACATTATTTTATCAATTTGAGTCAACATTGAAAAACTGGAATATCTTACTAAAATCAGAGTTCTATCATTTTCTGAAACTTAAGAACTGACAACACTGGGTCTACAAACTAAAATGGGGTCAATTAGTCTGAGCTAAACTTTACCTTTCCCTGGTAGTCAGAGAATGGCCTCTTCAGTCTAGCAGTTTCAACCACTCATGCCATGTATGCTAAAGAGTTGGGTCAGTTGGCTCTGGAGGCACTTGCATTGGAGACCTCTGTGACCTTTGTCCAGGATAGTTGTCAACTTCTCTAACTGGTTGTGACCAGCATTTACAGGGCCACATGACAAAAAGAATGACAGCAATGTGAAAGGAGCTGCCTCCATTTCTCTCAGTAGAGGCCTTTTCAGCAAATCAGGAACTTAAGAGTTTCAGGGACTATCTGGTGATATCCTGAAAACTTTTTGAAAGAGATCAACTCTCTGGAGGTTGCAGTGAGCTTTGATCACACCACTGCAATGCAGCCTGAGCAAAAGAGCAAGATGCCAACTCTAAAACATAAAAAAATTTAAAAATGTTTTTAAAAAGATAAACTCTCTCAATGACTGATTCAGATCTAGAGAAAGTCTGCCAACATGAACATCTACCCTTACTGGGTTCCCACTATTTCTCATATTTAAATGCCAAATACTGTCCTCCACTGTTGCTTTTCTTAGGACTTTTCTAAAATAAGGGATATCAAATACCAGGACTAAGGCATTCTTACACAGCTTGTTGAAATCATTTACAGTAAAGAGCATTTCTTGCTCATTTTCACTCAAGCCCTCCCTTTCAACACTTTTTTTCCTGTAGTCAGTTTTCTTTGATTATTATCTCATCCTTTTGTACAACTGACATAGGAGTTACAAAGAAATTACTCAGGCAGATAGTGAGAGTACGGAAGTCCTTGGTAAGGTTTTCCTTTTAATGAAAAACAGCCCCCAGCTCTTTTTTTTCTAACAAAGAGCAGCCCATAAAATCGAGCTGCAGACATAAACAAGCAAGCTGGAAGCTCGCACAGGTGAATGTCCCCAGTTGTGCGCATAGGAATATACTACCTGTGACTAGGCCTGTTCAAAATGGTGGTGTCATCTTTTTGCCAGCCTCATGTACAGTAAGGAATAGACAAGCTGGTGCTGGCCAAGTGGAAAAACATTTGCATAATAAGATTAGGGTGGGGCCACCAGCCTTTTCCGTGCGCTATGTAAACGTCACACCTGGTCAAACCAATCTGTGAGCCCTATGTAAATCAGACACTGCCTCCTGAAGCCTGCCTATAAAATCTGCTGTGGTCAGCCGTCTTTTCCTTTTTGGGCACCTCTCTCTCACAAGAGAGAGATAGCTGCTCTCCTCTCTCCTTTCTTCTGCCTATTAAACTTTCCACTTTCCTTAACCCACTCACATGTGTCCGTGTCCTTAAACCTCTTGGTGCAAGATGAGGAACCCTGGATATTTACACCAGACAGCAATGCCACTCCACAATGTCATTAGGGTTCTTTCTGGTCCAAGTTCTATTGCTATGGTCGTGGTGGTGGTGGTGGTTATAAAAGCCTAAATATATTGAATCTAATTAACTAAAATTCTCGGTTAAACCAAGTTAAGCCCTAAAATCTAGAAAACATCCTCACCATTTTTATCTATAGTAAAACATGATCAGAACTGACATTTAGATTTAAATATAATCTAATAGGCTCTGAGTTTATAAGGTACAGAGTCATCCAGGTAGTAGCACTATAAGATCCTGAATCATCAAATATGACTTAATTGAATTTTGTGGTATATTTTAATTTTTTAAAAAGAAAGTAAAATGTATTTGAGAGATATCTTCTATAGCAGTAAAAGTAAATTAATTCATGGCATAACCTTGATTAATTAGAAATTTCTGTGAGTCAGATAACTCATTTTCGTAGGCATCCTTGTTAACATTATAATACTAAGACTTTAAACAGTCTTTAATCAGAGGCCGTTAGCTCATTAACTTTGAGAATGAGAGTGCTATGAAGCTTGGGAAAAAGCTCACATCCATCCAAGACCCAGCATCTTTGTATAGGTGGAATCTGGTGAAATGAACCTCAAAAGCATTTTTAATGGGCTCCTTCATATTTAATCCAGGGGGGTGCCTGGTAGATCAGCAACATGCTACTAGTTCCACAGCACTGATAGTAGGTATGTTACTATCCTGGGTCTTTTAAAAGAAGTGACTCTTCTAACCCCAAACTTTCCAACCCTGGGAAGCTACCTTTTTAAGTTACTTTCTCGGTCCCCTCAAGTAAGATGTATCTTCACTTTCTTTATACCACCTGGCACCCACCTTATCACCCAAAACAGATACTCTAGCTATACCCTGGGGTAACACCTCGTCACCTCAGCCTCCTTTACTTTAATTACATTTTTCCAGTAGAAAGTGGGATTTGCATATTTTAAGGGTAAGACGAAATGGAAGGTGGAGTTTGATTCTGCATTATTTCAGAAACTATAGAACATACTCCAGCTGGGTCATTGGGCCTCTGAATTTTAATTCCTCTTCTTTCTTGAAAACTGTCTATTCCCAACAATTTCCTTCATCAGTGGGATACTGATATTAGGCAGTATGTCTTATGACCAAGTGAAGGTCTGTAAATTTGAATCCTAAACAGGCAACAGAATAAGTATGCAATTCAAGTCACTGGTCAACTTTCCAAGTCACCTTTCTCCTTCTGTGCTTTGAAGAAATAAGGCTTTCACTTTTATCAGAAGGTAAGAAGTTAGGAGTGGGAAAAGTTATTTTTTTCTTATAGAAAAAAACTCAATTCAAACCCTGATTCTGCCAATTAATTATTGGCAAGTGTCCTTGGGGGAAGGAATTTAACTTCTCTGCCTCCTCATCTGCTAAAAGGGGCTAATAATTACACATCTTATAGTTTTGTAAGGATTAAACAAGTTGGTACATGTGTCTAGCTTATCCGGGGATCAATAAAAGTTAACTTTGCTTTTGAACGGCTTCTAGCAGAGTGCTAATCACAAAGAAGAAGGCTCAGTTGTTTTCTGTTATGTTACACATATGGATTACTTTCTGCTTGTCAAGACTTGAGCATTTGCAAAGCATAAGCAACCTTTTTCTACAGAGTGTTTTATTTAGATTCTCTGAGCTACCAGTGAGAAAAGTCCATTTTGTTAATATGCTTTTAAGATATGGGCACTAAACCTAAGAAACTTAAGAATAATGTTCCAGGGAACCAGACATGAATCTTTTTCTATAAAGTGGATCAAGAATATTTCCAAAGATCCCAGTCCACTAGAGCAAGTTTTCAAAAACAGTTGATTTTGACTGGTCATTCCCCCACATAGGAAAGTATAAGAGTGCAGACTGTCCCATCATCCACCAGATACATGACCAACTCCCTGTTCACATTGACTTAAAGGAAGAATACCAAAATGGGGCTTGAAAGCTTCCCTTCCATTCAAGCCCCTGCTCTTACAGTCTCTCCTTCACAGGTTAAGGGATTTCTCTTGAGATGCTGATTTGTACTTTAAAAAACTTAACTTACACTTGGAAGGCTTGCTGCAATATTATATGATGATGTAATTATTTATGTAGTCCCAGCTGAGCCTATAAAATCCAAAAGTTTTAAAATCTGTATCTACAGTGATAGATCTAGACAGCACTCCTCCATATCATTTATACACACACACACACACACACACACACATATTTCCCTCAAATATTTCTTTAAGTCCCAGACCACTTTTTGATGTAACTGTGTTCTCTCTATTTTGACATTCTTGGAGCAGCCCTAGTGAAGCTTAAGATTAAAATCACAAGTCTTACAGTTCAGGCAGAGAATAAAGTACAGACTCTGAAGGTGATCTCATGTGCTCAGAATTATGCCTTTAAAAGTCAAGTTGACTTGAAATATGGACCAAACCAAATATAGCATTTAGACAAGGGGACTTTCTTTACGCAGCCTGAATTAATACAATAAAAAATATTTTGTTTTTATTATTAACAGTGCTAATTAAGCCAAAACATTTTAAAATGGTGTTTTCTCTTTTTAATTTGGGACTCTAATTATTTGTAAAAACAAATATGCAGTAAATGATGGAACAAATTATGATCACAGTTTGTTGACTTAGAATAAAGGAAGCCCAGAACAATATATTGCCCATTTTAGGTACTTAATTTGTGCAATTTTTATACAAGATGAATTAAACAATTCCTGAAAAGTGAAAAATAATTTATATAGTTTTCACACGTATAGGGTCTAGGTCAGTGGCAAAACAAGGGAGTTAATTTGGAGGAAGGCTTTATTAAGTGCCCCTACAAACCTCATTAACCTTCCATGATAACTACCCCAAATAGAATATAAGCTAAGTAAAACACTGTGTGTGCTATTCAGACTCAACTTCAAAACAAGTCCCAGGCTGCTCCTTCTGAGAGACCACTGTGCCGAAGCTTCTACCTTGACATTCTAGAGACACCCTGGTCCTAATATCTCTGTGCTTATATCTTCATGATAACAGTCATTCTGCCTTTTAAAATTTTGTGTCATAGTTTGGATATAAGAGGGTGGGGGTGGGGAACCTACACACAAAAATGAAACTTTTTGCACAAAGCATCCACTTGCCCACAAGTGCTAGAGTGGTGGCCTGCACTGTGTGATCTTGGTTGAGTTACATAATTGTTCTAGGCCTCAGTGCCTCAATGAGGGATTTGAAAGGGCTGATCTCAAAATCTTTTGCAATATTCAGGGCCTCAGACTCCTGGCTTCATCAAACATCTGAATCTGGATGGCTTATCAACAGCTACTACTGATCCTATGAGCCTGGGTTCCTTTTTGTTATCTTTAACCATTTTTCTGGAAGAGGTGAGAAACCCTTACAGAGCAGGACAAATGAGCAGAATGGAGCTGAAAAGGTTCTGGTGCCCGGAGAGTCCCTGCTCTGCCCCGCCCCAGCCTCACCCCTCCACCACCAAATCAATAAGCCGCCTGGAATGGAGGCAGCCTGCAGAGTCTCACCACCGGCGGGAGAAGCTGAGTGAGTGATTATAAGGAGAAAACCACTCAGGCTTATCTCAGACTTCACTTTCTTCCCTTACTCATGTTCACAGTAGAAACAAAAGGGAAGTGTTTCCGAAGCAAAGCTCTTGGCTCTGCTTTTTGCTCCCAGGGACTTTTCGGGAAAAGGGGAAGGGAGTGAAAAATAAAAAGCAAATAAAGGACTTGGAACAGTCTACAGGACACGAGGACTCCCACTTGTTCTCAGAAATGCCGTTTCCTTATTAGCTGCAGTCCAGCTTCCCCTGCAGGTGCTGTGGCCGCGTTGCGCCTCGGCGGGAGCCTCCTGGAGAGGCTCTCTGGCAGAGCCCCAGGGATGCGGCGACCCGGCCGAGGTCCGTGGTCGGTGGTACGCTCTGGGGAGGGGCTCCCCGGCAACTTGGCCCGCGGGAAAGAAAGTCTCGGGGTCAGCCTCCTGCCAGCTCTCATAAGTAGATCTAATTATGACCGCTTACTTCAAACAGAGGATTTAACCCAAAGCAGATTTAGTGGGGCAGTTTCCAAAGGGTAGCAGGAATCCCAGGCTTGACCTTTGAAAAATCCCAAAGACTTCGCTGCCCCGGGAACTTGGCAAGCAAGTCACGGTGGACGCCTCAGATCACAGAGAAATTCAGAGATGCCAACTTAAGTTATCAATCAGGTCCTACTAGGGATGTTTAATTTAGAATAAAGTGTCTGTCAGAGAATGCCCACGGCATGTGCACTGGTGGTCAGAGTGTTGAGTTAAGATAAAACGTTGACAGAAAAAAAAAAAAAAAAGATTTAAGCACTCAAGTATAACTGATTCCATGAAAAAGTATTTTAAAACATAAAGTGGTGTGAAAATTAAGTGAGAGTCAAAGGTCTCTTAGTGAATTCTTATCTAAAATGTGAAAGTTTGGTGACATATCCCAGTGGTGTTGATAAAAGTGTCAAAAGCATGTCAGGGTAATTTTTTTTAAGTTTTTTTTTTTAACTTTTAAAACTTTCTACATAGCACTTTGCTCAGGAGAGGCTGTTGTAATTGTTTTAATAAAATTAAACAACTTCTACAAGAGGGAGGGGATTAAAATTGTTAATTTAGAGTTAACCAACATGAAGGTAGTAAATAAACACATCCTGCGTAGGCTTAGTGGATACTGAATATAAAATTACTCTGTGAATGATCATGCTCTCTATCATGTATTATTTCAATTACTCTCACAGAACACAAAAATTAGGAAAACAAGAAACAAGTACGGTCACTCCATCTACACACTTTTATTAAACCAATGACTCAGTAAGTGACCTTATGCTACCTCAGGCATTTAGCTTAGGTGGGAAGCTGAAGAAAAGACAGATATCTGGTTCTAAATCAAGTAATTTACAAGGTAATGAAAAATAATTCGCATAGGTGCTCTTAGAATCATTTGATTTTCGACATTCTAAAAAGTCTATATCAAGTTGCTACTTTTTTTTTTTTTTTTTTTTTTTTTTTTTTTTTTTTTTTTTTGAGGCGGAGTCTCACTCTGTCGCCCAGGCTGGAGTGCAGTGGCCGGATCTCAGCTCACTGCAAGCTCCGCCTCCCGGGTTTTACGCCATTCTCCTGCCTCAGCCTCCCCAGTAGCTGGGACTACAGGCGCCCGCCATCTCGCCCGGCTAGTTTTTTTTTTTGTATTTTTAGTAGAGACGGGGTTTCACCGTGTTAGCCAGGATGGTCTCGATCTCCTGACCTCGTGATCCGCCCGTCTCGGCCTCCCAAAGTGCTGGGATTACAGGCTTGAGCCACCGCGCCCGGCCCAAGTTGCTACTTTTTTATCTGACCACATTCCAACACAGAACGCCTAACCAGATGACTGTTGTAGATAGAGACTTGAGCCACATAACAACACTTCTGTCAACAAGGGACTGCATATATGATGGTGGTGTGCCTGAGGCAGCACAAGAGAGCATGATAGTTCACAGAGACTGTTTTATTTTTTGGGGGGGGACAGAGTTTCGCTCTTGTTGCCCAGACTGGAGTGCAATGACACGATCTCGGCTCACTGCAACCTCTGCCTCCCGGGTTCAAGCAATTCTCCTGTGTCAGGCTGAGTAGCTGGGATTACAGGTGTGCACCACCACATCCGGCTAATTTTTGTATTTTTAGCAGAGGCAGGTTTCACCATGTTGGCCAGGCTGCTCTCGAACTCCTGACCCCAGGTGATCTGTCCGCCTCGGCCTCCCAAAGTGCTGGGATTACAGGTGCAAACCACCACGTGCAGCCACCACAGAGTACTTTTATATTCATTACCATTAGTATTAATTATACACTTAATATTTTATTTCAATTGCATAGGACTCTAAATAATTTGTTGACATGGGTCTAGTGACTTACTACCTTAAAGGGAGAACAGTGAGTCTGGTATTCACGGCCATTTCCCCCATTGTATCCCATAAGATTATAATACCATATTTTTACCTTACCTTTGATATGTTTAGATACACAAATACTTACGATTGTGTTGTAGTTGTCTGCAGAATGCAGTAGAGTAACATGCTGTACAGGTTTGTAGCCTAAGAGTAACAGGCTGTGCCATATAGCCTAGCTGTGCAGTTGGCTATACATCTAAGTTTGTGTAAGCATACTCTATGATGTTCACACAATGATGAAATCACCTAATGATGGATTTCTCAGAATGCATCCCCTTCATTAACACATGACTGTATATGTAATTTATACTCTCCTTAGAACCATGTTTGCAATATCTATAACTTGAGGTTGGAAAGTTCTCAGAGATTGAGGAGGTGGGCTTTATTTTCACTGGTTACTCCAAGATGTCAAATCAGTTAGTCTATGTGTTCAAACATGAAGCTAGTTAACTTGAGCTTAACAGGAACTTAAGACAAACATAAGTCTGGGATACAGTACACAACAATTTAGCCATTGTTCACTTTTCCATTTCTCCTTCCGCAAGGGATGTACCAAATCCAATAATAAATAAACATTACCAATAATTTTTAAAAAAATGTTTAACCCAAACCTGTTCTATTTTATGCTTTTATTTACTGTCTAATTGTGATAGCTTCTTCTCATATATACACTAATCTGGGAAAACTAGGTCTCTTTTTGTAACTAAATAGATAATAAAGTTGGGCTAGGTAAAGCTGTTCCCTAGTGGTTCTCAATTTGCAAGCTCTAAACACAAAAGCAGACATGCTTGGTAACTCAAAGCATGAGGATTCAATATCATTGGTTTCAAAGTCTGTGGAATTCACAGACACAAGCATTCAGCCTAGGGAAGAGAAGGGAGATAATAATTTAAAAGATACTGAGAAAAGAAAACAGATGGTATAGAAGAGTGAATTACAATATTTTAAAATTTGGGGTCTCTGCTTCAATTGTGGCAATCCCTGGTCTTAGAAGACTAAATAAATACCTACAAGAATAAACATCAAGGCTAAATGTGTCAGTTTTTAGTTGGTTTGGTTTCTTTTTTTACCCCAAGTTTTAAAATTTATGCAGTCCTTAGAAAGTTCAGCAGGTAGTTCTAGTCATTAAGTGATTTATACACAGCCAAATAGTAACATTTTCTACACTGGTATTAAAAATGAATAGGATTCATTTATAATTGTTAAGTATAATAATTTGCCTTTCTGAAAAGCTGATTCCCACCCCAAAGAGAAAAACTAGATTAGTTCAAATAGAAAGCAATTTGTAGAAAGACTTTTCAAATGTAGGTGCTTCATTGATCAAGTTTAAATATAAAGTCCTTGAGTTTCTTTCCAGCTTTACGGTTTCATGGCTTTTAACATCCTTGTGGGAATGTGATGCCCTACCTATATGCAACCCCCAAAACATTCATGTAACAATCTCAGGTAAAATTCAGTATCATTCTCTGTGGTTACCACCCATTCAGAAATTGGCATTCGATGCTGAGCACCTGTCCACAGTACCCCTGGCTGAAAGACTGATCCCTGAAGGGAGGAGCACACATGAAAGGGCTACGGGCATGCAGATGTGACCGGTGGTGTGTGTACGCATTACCTCTCCCGCTCCTGCTCCAGCAGGTTGGTGAAGTCGTCGCTCTTGTTCATGTAGTCAGTGTGTTTATGCTTCTCGTTCTCTAACTCGTACACGGTGCGCCTGTGACACTTTTCGGCCAGCAACAGCTGCTCTAGCATGCGCCGGTAGGTTTCTTTCTGTTTTTCCTCAAGTCTGTCCAGCTGAATAAGCAAATATGGGAAAGAGCTTAATATTTTATTGCATTTGCATAGGACTCTAAACAACTTGTTGACATGGGTCTAGTGACTTATTACCTGAAAGCGAGAACAGTGAGTCTGGTATTCACTACTATTTCCCCCATTGTATCAGTTTCTTTATGCCAATTGGCTGTATAAACCAACCATAATAATGTTGCAGTAACTTCTGGCTTTCTGGCTTTTTTGTAAACATATACATGGTTCCTAAACCTTTTTCCTTTTTAAGGGCAGTGGGATATACCACAATTTTATCCATTCTACTGTTGATGATCATTTGGGTAGTTTCCAACTTGGGTCTATTACAAATAATACTGTTCTGAATACTCTAATACATGTCCTTTAGTGAATATATAGCATATGTGTCAGGTGTATACCTATGAGTGAAATATGGGTCATAGGATATGTGTATATGTAGCTTTATTAGATATACCTATGAGTGAAATATAGGTCATAGGATATGACCAAATATAGGTCATAGGATATGCCAAGCAATTTTCCAAAGAAGCTGTACCAATTTATGCTCCTACAACCAGTGTTTAGGAGTTTTGATTGTTCTACATCCTTGTCAACACTTAGTATTTTTAAAACTTTTAGCCGGATGTGGTGGCTCACGCCTGTAATCCCAGCACTCGGGGAGGCCAAGGCAGGCGGATCACGAGGTCAGGAGTTCGAGACCAGCCTGACCAACATGGTGAAACCCCATCTCTACTAAAAATACAAAAATTAGTTTGATGTGGTAGCACATGCCTGTAATCCCAGCTACTCAGGAGGCTGAGGCAGGAGAATCACTTGATCCATAGAGGCAGAAGTTGCAGTGAGCCAAGATCTCACCACTGCACTCCAGCCTGGGCAACAGATGGAGACTCTATCTCAAAAAACAACAACAAAAACCTTTTAACCATTTTGGTGGGTGTGTAGTGTTCGTTCATTGTGATTTTAATGCTCACTTACCTGATGAAGTTCAAACACTTTTTCATTTGTTTATTGGTCATTTGGGTTCCTAAACTTGCAGGAGAACAACTCTTTCATGGTTTTATGAGATAGCACAAAGCTCTATACTCAGAAAGAGGATAACACCCTTCCTAATAGAAAAATTAAGATCTCAGCACGTACATGCACCAGGCTTCTCCCCTGGAAAGTGATTTTCATCACAATCTGTTTTTAAAGCTTGTAGCTATCTGCATTTCTAGGAAAAGTATATGTAGGATCCAAAGTCCTCTGTTTTTCAAGAGATGCTAAATATAGGGAGGATTTCAGAACTCATAGACAGTACATATCTCTAAAACAGTTCTTACCAAATATTATTACAGGGGCCAGGGGCAGTGGCTCATGCCTGTAATCCCAGCACTTTGGAGGGCTGAGGCGGGTGGATTGCTTGAGGTTAGGAGTTCGAGACCAGCCTGACCAACATGGTGAAACCCTGTCTCTACTAAAAATACAAAAATTAGCCGGACATGGTGGCAGATGCCTGTAATCCCAGCTACTTGGGAGGCTGAGGCAGAAAAATCACTTGAACCCAGGAGGCGGAGGTTGTAATAAGCCAAGATCATACCACTGCACTCCAGCCTGGGCAACAAAGCAAGACTCCATCTCAAAAACCAAAACCAAAACAAAACAAAACAAAAAAAAGGCAAAAAAAAAACAACCCATAAATATTATTATTGGGTTTTGGGCCAGGCACGGCAGCTCAGGCCTGTAATCCCAGCACTTTGGGAGGCCGAGGTGGACGGATCACAAGGTCAGGAGATCGAGATCGAGACCATCCTGGCTAACACGGTGAAACCTCATCTCTACTAAAAATACAAAAAATTAGCCAGGCATAGTGGCAGGCACCTGAAGTCCCAGCTACTCGGGAGGCTGAGGCAGGAGAATGGCGTGAACCCGGGAGGCGGAGCTTGCAGTGAGCAGAGATCGTGCCACTGCACTCCGGCAGGGGCAACAGAGCAAGACTTCATCTCAAAAAAATAAATAAATAAATACAAAATAAAAAAGAATTATTACCAGGTCTTTGTGCCTCTTTCTCTGATCAGGTTATAAGATTTTTTTATTTTTCATTATTTATTTATTTATTTATTTATTTATTTGAGACCAAGTCTCACTCTGTTGCCCAGGTTGGAGTGCCGTGGCATGATCTTGACCTCAGCTCATTGCAACCTCCACCTCCTGGGTTCAAGTGATTTTCCTGCCTCAGCCTCCTGAGTAGCTGGAATTACAGGGCACGTCACCATGCCCAGCTAATTTTTGTATTTTTAGTAGAGATGAGTTTTCATCATGTTGGCCAGGCTGGTCTCTAACTCCTGACCTCAGGTGATCTGTCCACCTTGGCCTCCCAAAGTGCTGGGATTATAGGCACGAGCCACCACATCTGGCCTGGCCAGGTTATATGATTTTAAAGAGATCATGCCTTGACCACCTTTTTAGACTCTGGTGCTGGTACAAAGTTGATGTTCAGTAAGTGTTTGTTAAATTGGACCAAATCTGACAATCTTGATATTTCCCTATCCTACTCACTATCCCATTCTTCCCTTTGAATTCTAGTTCAGTGTTCCACAACTTTGGCACTGCTGAGGCCAGATAAATCTTTATTTCAGGGTGCTGTGAGCTGGAGGATGTTTAGCATCATCCCTGGCCTCTGTCCACTAGATGCCAGTAAGCACCACCTCCTGTGTGACAACCAAACTATCCTGACACTGCCAAATGTTCCTTGGAGGGAAAAATCCACCACCACCCCAACTGAGAACCAACTGTTCTAGTTGAAACAGACATATTTAAAATCAGTTCTCAATCTCACAACCAACTTTCGGAAACTCCACGGGGTAACTCCACAGGGTCTCAGCATTAGAGCTATTCCGCTTTAGTTTTCTGTTTGTCCTTCAGTTATAAGGAGGATTAAGTTCTCTCTATAATTGCATGATATGTTCATTGTGAGTGAGTCATTTCCGGGGCCCAAAATAAAAGAGAGACTGCTTGCATTATCTTTTTCCCAGATCTCCACTTCCCTTGTTTAGGAGTCGGTGACCAGATAGAGACTGGTGGAGAAGCCCATGTTAATGGGTGGCTGATATTATCTGAGATCATCAGGAATTGCTAATTGTATTTTTATATCTTCCAATAATTTTTTGTAGTCTTTTTTTTTCTTTTTTTTTGAGATGAAGTTTCGCTCTTGTTGCACAGGCTGGAGTACAGTGGTGCAATCTTGGCTCACTGCAACCTCTGCCTCCTGGGTTTAAGCAATTCTCCTGCCTCAGCCTTCTGAGTAGCTGGAATTACAGGTGCCTGCCACCACACCCAGCTAGTTTTTGTGTTTTTAGTAGAGACAGGGTTTCACTATGTTGGCCAGGCTGGTCTTGAACTCCTGACCTCAGGTGATCCACCCACCTCTGCCTCCCAAAGTACTGGGATTACAGGCGTGAGCCACCGAACCCGGTCAATTTTTGTAGTCTTAAAGAAACAGTCTATACGTGAGGTTTTCCCATTATAATAGCTCCATTCCCTATTACAAAATCTTCTCCCCAAGAACTTTCCAAATTTCTACAAATGTGATTTTCAACATATTTTAGAGAACGTGTCAAGCATTGCTGAAACATCATCATCATCAGAAATGTAGAAAAGGCAACTTTCCCCCCTTTTTGAGCCTTGCTGCTTTATCATAAAATAGGACTCCCCATCCTTTGGAAAGTATTTGAAGATCAGTATTTTCCCTCTTTCTTCAGGCCCTACCCAACTCCTCCCAAAGGAAGGAGGGGTGACTTACTTGAAAGTTGTATTTGGAATAGGGAACTGGATATGTGCAGCCCAGCCCTTTCGTTTCTTAGTTTTTACTCTGCCTGTCATACAATGATACACTGTGATCTGAAGGGTCAAACTCTTCTGCAGGATCTCTCAATCCATGTAAGCAATTCTGGAGAGGAAGGTGGGAGCATTACTAATCGGAAGTTTGACTGGGAAATGTAAAGAGATAGTCATTACATGGACATCTGGAGAAAAAAACAGCACATGGAAATATCAAGTGTTCTGGGGCCCCCTAGAACAGGGTAGACCTTAGCCTTTTTACATCTATCCTTGTAGGCTTTTGAGACTGGTTGTTTGCGATAGCTACAGTTCCGGACTAAGCCACTGGAGTAGTGGCTGAAGTCTTTGTGGGTAATGTTCACTTCACCAAACACTAGCACAGCTTGACCACAACAGTAATTACATTATCAGGAAAGCAGTCTTTTCATCTCTTAATGCATAAGTTACTGAGGTATTGGTGTATGTAGTGTGTTTTTTAGGCAGAGCTGCAGATCCAGACTTTAGAATGTAGAGGCTATAAATTCTTCTGCTATGAAGCATTAGTATGTGAGGTTTTAGGTGTCAATTTTAAGTTTTGGATGTAAGAATAACATAGGTAGCAAAAGATCAGCTGTACCAGATGCTGTTTCTTGTTATTTTGTTTGGAACTACATCAATCTCCTAAGAGAGAACAGAGGTAGTCTATTTTCTTGGCTCTATGTGGCTTGTCCAGAGACTCTGAAGATTCTGTAGATTCATTAATCATAGATACTATATGTACATGGCTTTTGGTTTTCAGGATCCAAGCTGTGGTTCAGTATACAGGAATGGGTTTTATTAAATGACTAGTGAAAGTAGAATGGGCACCTATTACTTTGGAAATGTAGATTCTACTTGGACGAGGTGGAAGGAAAATTGAATGAGATAATCACAACACCAAATGCCAAAAATTTACTAAGGAAAGAGTGTACCTGGAAGTCTTATTCTAATCAATAAAGTTAGTGGAGAAGTACAATAACTTGAGGAGAAATTTCAGTATGTTTTAGATAAAAAGGCATGATTCAGGAAGTGTTTTTAGCTCTGTTACCTGCAAAGGGCTAACTGGAGAAGTATTAAGGAATTGAGGAAAAGAGAAATCTACTTAAAAGAAAATATGAGGTCTTAAAGACCAAACTAGATTTACACAAAGGGGAAATGGATCTAAGTGCTTCTAAAAATAGGGATATTAAAATGAAAGGTATTTCAGACATTGTTGAATCAGAATGCGTGCCCAGAGAAGATAGAGACAGGAGAGCCCAGAGGACAGAGCAGTGTGACTTTCCTCACAAAGAAGGCACTAGGATCCAGGAAGGGATTGAGGAGAACACTGTGAATGGACTGATAGTCTTTTGTGAGCTCAAATGGGGGCCCTTCCCTTAAAGACTGCAACATCTATTCAAAGTGGTTATATAAAATATGAACAGATTTAAGAATCGAAAACTGGGAAGATCAGGGTAAGATATCTGAAGCATTATTTGGTGAGTTTCAGTGTCTCAGCTGTTGTAGATGGAATTGCCAATGTTTATTTATTTATTTAGTAACTTTTATTTTTTTTTTGAGAAAGAGTCTCGCTCTGTCCCCCAGGCTGGAGTGCAGTGGTGCAATCTCGGCTCACTGCAACCACCAAGGCCTCCCAGGTTCAAGCGATTCTTGTTCCTCAGCCTCCAGAGTACCTGGGATTACAGGTACCTGCCACCACGCCTGGCTAAGTTTTGTAATTTTAGTAGAGATGGGGTTTCATTGTGTTGGTCAGGCTGGTCTCGAACTCCTGACCTCAAATGATCTGCCCACCTCAGCCTCCCAAAGTGCTGGGATTACAGGCATGAGGCACCACGCCCACTGGAATCGCCAATATTACTGTGGCCCTGAGTGAACATACTCAAGAAATGTTGGGATGTGGTGTTTGAAGGAAAGATGAGACAAAGAAAAGGGAATGTAGACAGGACAACATCAGATAAGTCTAAATGTGGGTGTGGTGTAATGGAAAAAAGCCCTTTAATGAAGATTATCCAAATTAAGAACATGAAAATAGGTAAGATTTAGGTTTAACAAAGAATACTCTTGGCAGACTCAGAATTCTTTGATTTCAGATCTCTCACTGAGGGAGCCAACATAATGTAGAATATGGAAGGCAGTATTAGAAAAACAAATGTCTGGGAGCACTTGAAGAAAAAGACTAAAATGCTGAAGCAACAACTCAGCTGAGCCTTCCTACACAGAAAAGTTGTGGCAGAAGAAATATTTTTGTTGCCTTGAGTCAGACAAGTTACTCAAGGATTGAAAGTTCAAACATGAGGGGAGGCTAAGTTCTGAGGAAGAGTAAGGTCTGATCCCTTCTGGGCCTCAAATTACACAGGCTTCAGAAGGGTAACCCTCTAAAGCGATGGGCTTCCTAGGCTTGGCAACAGGGCCCGAAAAAAGAAAAAGACCAAAGAAGTCTTAAATACTCAGATGGGAAAACTGAGTACCTAAAATGAGACCTAGGCACTGAAGAGGTCACCACTGCAAATCCCTAGACTTTACAAAAAGACAGGAATGTTTTGAATGCCACTCACTGAGGCAAAGACAATACCTGCAGACAGGCTCCACCCAACCTCGAGCTTGCCATTTCCCATAATTATTAAGCTGCTGATGACAATAGGCTCTGGTAAGAGCAGACTTACCAGAACCCTGCTATGGCTGAAGATTTTCTCTATGTACCTTCCTTTCCTCAGACATGCCCTAAATCTCTGCTTTAGTCTCTGGTAGGAGTAACATGGACCTTCTTTATACTGAGTCCTAGGGTCAAGGAATATCATTTTGCTTGAGAAAAATGTATCTTAGTGCTAGAGACTCTTTTGTATTTTTTAAATTTATGAGTGTGAAGTTGTACTCTGATAATTGCATGTGTCCTAATAATTCTTTAGATTCTTCAGAAAAAAGTAGACTCTAGGGACTTCAGGATATATTAATACAACTTTGAAAATGCTGGTGAGTCCAGGTTTTTTTTCACTAAAGGGGAAAACAAAAACAAACTCTACCCAATCAATTGAGATTCCATTGGCTAAAGCTAAGCAGAATACAAAATTAGGAAGGAAAGAAATGAAAACGTTTTTCGAATTTTGCTTAAGAATTATGAACTCTGATATCCCAGACTTTAATTTACAAAGAAGGGCAGAGAGATTTAATATTTGCTGTTTAATTTTTCCCCAGATATTTGGCAAGGGAAAAAGGTCCACTGTATTGGGTTCATTGCTTAACTTCTCGTGAGTTCTACTGGATACCCCTGCTGGGCCTAATACGGTATGGAAATAAGAAAGAGCAGTGATTTTTGGCTTAAGATATAATATGGCTTCTAGGAAACAAGAGCTAGAGACTACATGCTCATGATCCCAGGAGGCTAATGGAACAGTGACATATCACAGTTCCTGCCTCGTGAATTTGGAAGCAGGATTCTGCTCCTAGGTAACAATAACTTGACTGTTAATTTCAAAGGGTTAACAGACCCAAAATTTGTAAGTGGTGGAAGGAAATCTTTTCTCCTTCTATCATTTTATTTCTCTCACAAAATGGACTTCATTTTGGCAGTATTAGGAAAAGTATTTTCTGCCCTTTCTCTCTGCCTTCTCACTCACTTCTCCTCAAAGGGGAAACGACTCTTTAGACTGTCAAGAGGAGAAAGGAACCATGAAATATGCCCAGCTTAGCCAGTTCCAGAGGGACAAGTCACAGGGTGAGTGTTTTCTGTTCTGATCCTCTGTCCCTGAGTTAGGAATATTTAGGTCAGGCCTACTTTCTAAAGGTAGGTCGGAAACTCCTCTCTCTGTGTTCAGCCCGTAGAACTCAGTGGATTGGAGGCAGTAATCCTGGGTAAGTGTGTATTCTCTGCAGACCCACCTCTCCCTTGGTGGTGAGGGTGGGGAATGTCATCCCAAGCTCTAGCCTTGGAAGAAAAGAACTCAGAAGCCCAAATGAGACCATTTATCCAAGCTGAGTTCTCTAATCCAAGTTATTATTATTATTATCATATTAAATACATGTTTTTGACCTCTGTGTCTTTTACTCCTCAAATCTCCCCAAGTTTCAAACCAGTTAAGGGTATGAGCAGTTATTCTTGAATCCCAGCAAATACTAATGACTAATACTTGTTGAGTACCTAGAATGTGCCAGAGACTATGTTAAGAGTTTTATAGGCGGCCGGGTGCAGTGGCTCAAGCCTGTAATCCCAGCACTTTGGGAGGCCGAGACGCACGGATCACGAGGTCAGGAGATCAAGACCATCCTGGCCAATACGGTGAAACCCCGTCTCTACTAAAAAATACAAAAAACTAGCCGGGTGAGGTGGCGGGCACCTGTAGTCCCAGCTACTTGGGAGGCTGAGGCAGGAGAATGGCGTAAACCCGGGGGGCGGAGCTTGCAGTGAGCTGAGATCTGGCCACTGCACTCCAGCCTGGGCGACAGAGCGAGACTCTGTCTCAAAAAAAAAAAAAAAAGAGTTTTATAGGCATTGCTTTATTAAATTCTCACAGCAGTTCTGTGAGGCGGACACTGTGGTTCCTCACACCCCATAGTTGAGGAAACTGAGGCTTAAAGAGCTTACATAATCTGCCTATAGCCATACACATCTAGCAGTGGTAGGTCTCAGACATGAAAGTAGATCCAGCCTATTGACTGCATCCTATTGTATAATCATCTCTTAACTCTTTAGGAAAAGATGAGAATAGAGCTCCAGTTTATTCTTGCTGCAGAAATTTGAAAATTATGGGACCATCAATCTGTTGTGAATGCTGTCTAAAGCAGATCTTATCTCTGAGAGTTATCAAACTGAGCTGCTCCAAAGGCTTGACATAAATTACATGTTAAACGTATAGTAAATTGTTTCAGACTTTTAATTTCTGTTCTCTTTTTGGTTCATGACACTAATTTCACATCTGCAAATTTTTTAATATAAAGTCTGAAGGATCAATGTGAAAAACTTGTATCCTAATCTGGCTCGAACTTCTACTACAATGTGAGAGTATTTTTAAAATGTGGTATTATGAGTAATTGATAACAATAGTCATAGCCCTATCAGAATTCCTTTCATCTTAAAGAATTGCCCTAAGCATTTCATTAGGATTTTGCCTCAATCACTATATTTTGGCCACTCACATTAGACCATTTTAATTATGAAAGAGTTTATAAAATTCGAAAAAAGTGTCTTTATAACCATATCAGTGATAAGATCAATTTAATTTTAGGTTACCAATTTTGTAAGAATCATGACAGCTCAATGTTAAAACTGGTAAGCACTTCAAATTTTTACACATATCATTTCTTAGAAAAGTAAAATAATAATATACTGCAAGAGCATGTAACTATAAGAACCACATGGAAAAATATATTTCAGGCTTTGGTATGTTTAAAGAAAAGCTTCTACAATTCTTAACATTGAAGCTTATCCACTATAACCCTTGACTTATTTAATTACACTTTAATTTTACATTAGTGTATCATCAAAATTTTGCCTTTGAAAGAAAATGTTAAAGCATGTAAATGGAAGAATGTGAAGATATCTCCCTGAGGTTCCCTTCCAGGGGACTTGTTGGTGTCATATTTTTACCTCTGAAATCGGTTTTTCATAGACATCTTCTCCTATGGATTTCTCCTGGGCAAGAATGGCATCTCGGTGCAGGACCCGCAGCACTTTCTCTGGCTCCGCAGACCCGTAATGAGCCTCCAGAACCTCAGGTTTGGTTTTCTCCGTCTTCAGCATGTGGATCACATCTTCTCTGGCCTGTAATAGAAAGTGCAGCAAGATCAGACGATTGACAATGTAAATCACATCCTGGGCTCAAAATATCAACAGAGAGCTTATTGAATACATCCCCATCTTGTCAGGGCTATTGGCAAATTCACTGGGTATTCTGTTCTTTTTTTTTTTTTTTTTAACTAAAAGCAGATTGGCAACCAGATAGTCTGCTTCAGGTTGCTAGGAAGCAGGCAAGCAGAAAAAAGGATTTGTGCTAATATTAACTACATAAAAATTGCTTTATCTAAGTAGCAATAATTCGGGATGGGGTAGGGGAGGGAGGCAAGCAGGGCTGGTCCTGGGATACTTAACCTGTTTCAGTGCGCGTGAGGTCAACGGCAGTCTAAAATCTTCTAGTTTTCTGTTGATGTTCTCAATGTAGTATTCAAATCTGGTTTAAAATAAAACCCTGCTGCCTCCATTCTAGTTATAACTTCATGTGTCAATTAACAAACAGCCTTTATTGGTGATTTCCTGTTTCTCATTAGGTGATTCATTTTGCACAGAAACACATGGTTGAGAACTCATATGATGCTTGGATGTCCTTTTCAAATCTAATGTATCTAATGTATTCACAATAAAGGTGAAATTTCACCCCTTTAACATCCAGACTGTCAGTTAGATGAGTCAGCTTGGTAGGTCAGTTTTGTTTGTTTGTTTCTTAGCACAACGTATTACTGAAGCTTTCAAGAAAACCACGATTGTAGGCTTTATATCATACAGTCTGTGGTTCCCATCACATAATGCAAATACACCTGCTTATGTTTTGCACTGGTTAGTAGGGATGATCTTTCTACTTATGATGGAGCTGACATTTGCTGAATGTATTTCCATATAGGGACACACTTGGAGCTGTTTTTCCAGTAATGGTGATGGGTAAGAAGTGCCCTGACTTCATTCCAACTTGTACTAAAAAAAAAGCTGGTTGGGAACAAAGTTTCAGCCTATGACAATGGAATAGAGTTTTCTCCTATATTGATGCTAACTGTGGGACTGAAATTATAAACCTGGTTCATTATTATGATATTCTAAAGAAGAGAGCTAACTAGTCAACTATGAGTGTTCACGATACGACCGTTATAAAGTTTGTCTTTCTTGAGGTTTCTCACTTTTGTTGCTTTTTCAGTCTCCAAATTAATCTAATTCCATATGGCTACAGAATAATTCATTACTGAGATGTCAATGAACTGGAATTTGCAGATTTGAAATGTCTCTGCCACATATACACATGTTCACTTCAAGACAAAAATGGAAAATATGCATTTTGAAGAACCTGGTGGTTTAGAATGTTAGTGAATATTGAAGTCAGGAAATAGTTTAATGGAAAGGCAATGTGTCTCCATGCAGGTTGAAAGAAGATAAGCACAGATGCAGGGTCAAGTTAGCCTGTACACTGTGCTCATTAGAAAAAGGTGCCCACTTTATCCAGGAGACACAGCCCTGAGTCAGAGCACAGCTCACCTAGTGAGTGAAGAGCAGGCTGTCTTTTAGCCCTGTTCATCCTTTCTACCAGGCACCATTGTGCAAGGCATAACTCCCAATCTATACTGAAGGAGCCTCAAGTTAATGTAGATTGCTACTGGTCTTCAGGCAGAAAGTGCTCCTGTGTTCATCTGACATAGGTGAATATATAAAGCATGTTCTAAAGTAATGATTCACAATGCTGACTGTACTGAAGTCATTTGAGGAACTCTTAAAAAATCCCAAGGCCCAGGCCGTTCCAGACCAATTACATTCTAATCTTTTGGAGAAGGACCTATATACATCAACACTTTTTAAGGCTCCCAGGTGATTCCAGGGTTGAGAGTACTGTGCCACACTAATAGACTACAAGACATAGCAACTAAATTGAATACAAATCCTTGGCATCATCCAAAGTCACCTTGCTTACTTTGGTGCAAGTGCATTTCCTTTTTCCGATCTTAAAAAGCTGTCATCACCTTTCTCCTTTAAATTATCCTCACACCCTAGGTCAGTTTTTTGCTTTGACCAAATCTGAAAGAGACGAACTCGTCTTTAAAGAAGAAACACCATACTGTGAATTTAGTGACTTATGTAATGACAGGAAAGGAAAATTTAGAATCACATTTAAAGTGAAAAAATGGCGATGATAGAAGGTTGGCAAGCTGGAAGTTCTTGATAACAAACTACTGTCTGTTTCTCATCTTTAAATCGGATGAAGTAAAGGCCATTTTCTAAAGTTCATTTTTCTAACATGTGAAATGTGAAGTCTTATAGAGCAGACATAGACTGTACTGTCCTTTGAAAAAATAAATAAAAAATTTTAATATAAAAAATGAAAAAGAATGTACTGTTGTTTATACTGTAAATTGAGATACTGATTAAAAATTTCTGAAATACTAAAAGAAAAGGGCTTAGAAGACAGGGTAGTAATATTAAGGGCTGGTTTTTTTGACATTTATTTTGTTTTTCTGTTTTTTGCTTTTGTTTTTGTTTTTGAGACAGAGTCTCAGTCTGTCACCCAGACTGGAGTGCAGTGCCACGATCTTGGCTCACTGCAACCTCTCTCTTCCAGGTTCAAGTGATTCTCCTGCCTCAGCCTCCCAAGCAGCTGGGACTCAGAACATGCCACCTTACCCGGCTAATTTTTGTATTTTTAGTAGAGATAGGGTTTCGCCATGTTGGCCAGGCTGGTCTCAAACCCCTGACCTCAAGTGATCTGCCCCCCTCGGCCTCCCAAAGTGCTGGGATTACAGGCGTGAGCCACTGCACTCGGCCTAAGGACTGTTTTTAACCTCTTCTTTTTGTTTCTACAGGTATGTATTTTCTAAATTTTCTACTGTAAATATGTAACTAGTTTTACAAAGAGAAACAAAGTAGTGCTTTCATAAAGAAAAAAGAAATACTTCATCATTCCTTATTCCCCATAAATAAAACAAAGGCATATAATTTCATAGGAAGTTCTTTTTCATGCACCCAATGCTGAGAAAGCCACCTTCATTCTGGCTATAGACAGTCCCATGCACAGTACCTAGGATTTAACCAAAGGAGGACGCAAAACAAAAATTACTCAAGGATTATTCTATGCCCTCTTTTTGGCATTGTCTTGATTTCTTTCAGAATTATTTCAAACACACCAGTAAAGCCAGAGGTAAAACAGCCACTGAGCTGGGTAAGTGTACTGAAGACAGCATAGTATAAGGATTATAGGTTTTCCCACCTAAAATTTATTATGATTTAGTCACATTCTAACTAGACAGGTGAAGGAATCACAGCAGAACTATTTCCATATGGTCTTTCCACAAATGACATTCTGAAAAAGTGTTTGTCCTTAGTTATGGATAAAGGTAATCAGAAAGTGGCTGTATCAAGTAATGTTGAGAGCAACAATGTAAACTGTATCAAGTAATGTTGAGAGCAACAATCTTACTGCTGGTTTGCCCAAGTTTACATGGCTCGAGCATAAAGAAAATTAAATGAATCTTAAAGCTATCAAGCAAGTATGAATTTTAATGAAAATATAGGAATAAAATGTATATCATGATAGAATGAGTCCAGCTTTGAAGAGACTCAGAAATAGTTTCCAATGTCAGCTAAGGTGTGTGATTTGTGCAAGCAGTTAACATTGCTTGGACCTAATTTATCATTTATGAAGTTGGATCATAATTTTCTTACATACTTGTTGTTAGATTAAAATCAGATGTAAATATATAAGATGTCTAATATAAAACTTGGCATACAGTAGGTGCTGAGACAATAGTAATTATATACTATGGTTTCTGTTAGATCTCCATGATTAAATAACTTTTTGCTGCATGAGTAGAAAAGGAATTTTATAAGATACATTTTTCACTAACCAAATATAACATGTAAAACTGATATTGTTAAAACTGTCTATATATTTCACAATCTACTCTTAGGAATAATTTTTTCAAAAAGGAATTTCAAAATCAGAGCAGTCTCTCCAAAAGTTATTTAATCTCCCTGACTGTTTCCTTGTCTGTAAAGTGGGGACACAACCCCTATACATTATAGGGACTGTGTTAGGCTCTAACAAGATAATGCAAATAAAGTACTTTTAAAACTGTAAGCAGGTAGCTATTTCAGTTTAATCATTTAAGTTATTCAGTTTAAAAATATCCAAATATTATTGGTATTGATCATCTTGACCCCAAACTTCCCAATTCTCTTAGAAGACAGTTTCTTGTGTTCCAACTGATATCAAACATCTATTACTTTCCTTCCCCGAAATACACTTTTGCTTGAACTGTATTAATTGTGATATGCTACATCTACTATATATTTCATCTTAGTTTAATTATCCTAGATACTAATTACTGAAGAAAAAGAGGTTATGGTGATATAATACAGTGCATTTATTTACAATCACACTATTCACTATAAATTTACTAAAGCCTCTTTAATTGTATAGTAATAATCATGGAAAGAGGCCAGGTGTGGTGGCTCACGCCTGTAATCCCAGCACTTTGGGAGGCCGAGGCAGGTGGATCACCAGAAGTCAGGAGTTCAAGACCAGCCTGGCCAACATAGTGAAACCCCATCTCTACCAAAAATACAAAAATTAGCTAGGCGTTGTGGTGTGCGCCTGTAGTCTCAGCTACTTGGGAGGCTGAGGCAGGAGAATCGCTTGAACCCGGGAAGCAGAGGTCGCAATGAGCACAGTGAGCCGAGATTGTACAACTGCACTCCAGCCTGGGCGACAGAGGGAGACTGTCTCAAAAGAATAATAGTGATAATAATAAAATAGTAAATCAATAAAATTGTGGTATCTAATCAATGTATTAATGAAGATGACTGTGTGATCACAAATTTATTTTACTATTTGAAACAAATGATTCGATTTATGTTAAAAAAAGATTCTATATTTTGGGGAGAAAACAACTTTACATCTCCATTTCTGAGAAACTTGCAAATTTTTCTATAAAAGAATAAAGTTCAAAATGTAAGAAAGCTTCTGCTCTTGAGCATTAATATTTTCACTTAGAAATTTATCTAAAACAATTTGTTAAAATCCTAGCATGTGGGGAAGCTGCAAAATAGACCACTATATTTAAATACATGTAAAATGACCCAGAGGAGAATGCTTTGAAGATGACTCTACGTTCAACTTATTTACTCCTGATGATAGAGAACAAATATGAGATTAGAGTAGAGAAACAGACACAGTTGTCACACCATTCTCTTCCATCAGACATAGTTCTTCTTTGTGCCAGTGGAGGTGTAGGGAGGCCAAGAACAAGGATGTTCCATAAATACCCCACAACTGAAACTGCACCAGGTGGAACAAGGGGTTTCTCAGTTGACTGGATAAGAAGCTGATTCAAAACATGTGGGGGCAGCTCTGTGAAGCCTAGGGCCCACAGGTGAGTGTGCAATTCATTGTATAAAGTCAATGGAGTGAGTCTGCGCTTTGCTGGAAAAGCAGGAGCAAATTGGAGGATAGAATAAAACATACGACAGGTGGAACCCACACAAGTAGCATAGGTTCAAAAGAGGCTGAATCCCATCACTCCTTCAATAAATATTTGCACACATTTACTTTGTGCAATGCATTGTATTCAGTATTGGAGAAATAACTGCATCCTTGGGAATTCAAGTCTGGAGAGACACAAACAAACAATTGAGAGGTGTTTACAATATGACATAGTAAGCCTTCGGTGGAGGAAATAATTGGGGCTAAGGACATCAACTAGAAGAACACTTAACTTGAATCTGAGCTAACAGAAGAGGCCTCCTGGATTAAGGACCTGAAATCTCATAATGAGTACTTGAGCTAGCGAAAGAAGAGGTAAGGTAAGAGTGCTCTAGGCCCAGGCAAGACTGTATACAAAGGCCAAACAGATTTAAATGCATGGGATTTTGCAATATGAGACCAGAGTAATAAACTCATGAAAAGCTTTGTAAGCCATGCAATGAGTTTGGATTTTGTCACAGAAGAGCAAGAGGCTTTGGAGTTTTTGAGCAGCAGGACAATGATGGTCAGATTTGTGTGCTGGAAACATCATTCATCTGCTATGTTAAAAGCACAGAAATTCTAAGTCAGCCAGTCTGTTGGTGCAGGCCAGGAATTGTGTTTTGAAATATCTCTATAGGTGATTCTAAAGCACAGCTGCACTTGGAAATCACTGCTCTAGGACAGATGATCAATTCAGCATCAAAAATACTTAAAACTTTGGCTGTGTTAGCTCAAGGTTCTTGGCAGGGTGGTCTGATTCCCAGGGACTTGGTTGCCTCAGAGGTTTCTTGCTGTTCTCCCTGTGTTGTTAGTCCCTGATCTTTCTGCACCAAAGAATCATGGCCATTTCCAGCCAGCAGCCTATATGAGGAGGATCCCTGAAAACTGCTGGAAGTGTGTGCCAGTTCTGGGCAAATGAGGGTGACCAAACATCCCAGTTTGTCTGAGACTAAGGGAAGCTGAGTCCTGTGAAGTCGGACTTCTGCAAACCAGGACAGTCCCAGGCAAGCCGGGACAAGTTGGTCACCCTATGACAAACACCAAGCCAGAAAGAGACTGGATATTCCATAATATTCCTGTGTCTAGCAAGGCAGCCACAAATGGGCTTATTATGCTCAGGAACTGAATTTCATTGATCATGTTTCCAAAACTTAGCTTTTTTTCAAACGTACAGCACCATTACTAATTATTATGTCTGATGACAATTTAACTGTATTTTAAACTTGCGCAGCTTTTCTATCTTTGAATGAAAAAAACATAATGAGTAGGAAAGAATGCTTAGTTCTTACGCTCCTATGACATAGCTTCTTCCACACTTCTAAAATGGGGGTGGTATGCCCACGAGCCTTGGAGCTTGGAGATAAACATGGTGCATCCTCTTTTAGCACTAAGATTACTGAAAGACTTGGGGTGGGTGATAAGTAGCTTAAAACTCAGAATATTCATACAACTTTAATATTCACCTGAGTGTTCAGAACAAAACAAAAGACATAAAAAAGCATTTGCTTCAGCAAGGCAGCTTGGGACAGACTCTTAGACGATGTAACCATCACCCCAACATGATGATCCACTCACTTGGCTGAGAGGAAGCATAGCCAGTGGGAAGTTTAAGAAGCCTGCCCTTACCTAATGACACTGCACACTTTGAACAAGGCATTCCTGCCAAAAGCTGTTGACTTTAAATAATGATGAATCCATTTTGAGGAAAGGACAAATCCATTTCTATGCTTACGGAAGAATGACACAGTTCCCAAGCACTATCACTTCTTGATATTATTTAACTTCTTAAACATGACCCCATTGTTGCAGTGAGTCAAGGAGCCCTAGAAAAGACAGTTCTGGAAGATCAGTAACATATCCTTTCTGTGATTGCTTTCCCATTCTGCTTTCCCATTCAACCACTCTGTATCTACTTACATATGGTAATTTATTAATTTACTTGTCTATTTCCTTCTGAGGCTTTGAGCTGCTGTGAGGACTGTGACTGCTGTGGGAGACTGTGTCTACAGCATCTAAAAGTAAATATTTGCTGAAATAAAGAAAAGTAAAATTAAGTGATGTGAAAGTCAGAGAGGCATAAACTGGCACTGAAAATCTCAGAACAACCTTAACTACTTAGCTTTGTTCAAAAGATCTAAATAGTTACATTTTGTCAACCTCTTTACTCTTTCAACTGATATATTTGTCTGTACTTTGGGAGTCTTCTCTTCTTCTTTTTTTCTTTTTTTCTTTTTTTTTTAGACAGAGTTTTGCTCTTGTTGCCCAGGCTGGAATGCAGTGGCATGATCTCAGCTCACTGCACCCTCCACCTCCCGAGTTCAAACAATTCTCCTGCCTCAGCCTCCGAGTAGCTGGGATTACAGGCGCCTGCCATCACACCTGGCTAATTTTTGTATTTTTAGTAGAGACAGGGTTTCACCATGTTGGCCAGGCTGGTTTCGAACTCCTGACCTCAAGCAATCCTCCCACCTCAGCGCCCCAAAGTTCTGGGATTACAGGCATGAGCCGCTGTGCCCAGCCTACTTTCTTCTTTTTAAGTTGATTCCAAAAAGAAAATATGTAAACTGAATAAGGAAAAATAGTACATTCCACCAGAATGCTGCAAGAGGAAATGGACTATCTTTAAATCTCATACAAATTGAATTATATTATTTACCTGAGTTAGATAAATTCTAATATTATAAACAGATTGAAAGAAAAAAAGTTATGTAATGTATAATGTTATTAGCTGTTACTATAGAAATTAAACCCTTTTTTTCCCTGAATTTTAGAAATCAATGTTAACAAGATTCGTGATACAACTATGTACAAGAAGAACATTCAGACGTGGTTAGGTTAAAGGCCACTAGGGCTAAAATTGTGACTTTTCTTCTCTTTGGAGAAATTATTCTCCACAACTATACAGTCAATAGTAGCCTAAAAGCCTGTATAGAGCTTGTTCATAAAAGAGTAGCACTTCAGACTGAATATCTACCAAATCTGTTATTAAAATATCAGAAACAGATGCAATTTCTTATGTTAAAACCTGCTTTGCCACCACCATGATAGCTTGAGTTTTTAAATGTAAAATCCTCAAAATCCCAATTATGACTTTGCAGAAATAGAAAAATCCATAAATTCATATGGAATCTCAAGGGACCATGAATAGCTGAAATAATCTTGAAAAATAACAAAGTTGGAGGTCTCACATTTCCTCATTTCAAAGCTTACTACAAATTTACACTAATTAAAACAGTGTGGTACTGTCATAAAGACAGACATATGATCAATGGAATGGAATAGAAAGCCCACAAATAAATTATTGCATATATAGACAAATGATTTTCTACAAGAGTGCAAGATCATTCAATGGGGAAAGGAGAGTCTTTTCAACAAATGTTGGGAAAACTGGATATCCACATGCAGAAGAATTAAGTTGGAACCTTTCCTTGTAGCATATACAAAAAGTAACTCAAAATTGATAAAAATGTAAGAGCTAAAACTATAAAACTCTTAGAAATAGCACAGGAGAAAAGTTCCATGATATTGGATATAGCACTTATTTCTTGGATATGATACCAAAGCACAGGCAACAAAAGAAAAACATATAAATTGGACTATGTTAAATCTAAAAACTTCCTTGTGTCAGAGAACACAATCAACAGTATGGAAAGCAACCCATAAAATGGGAGAAAATATCTGCATATTGTATGTGCAATAAGAATTAATATCCAGAGACCGAGCGCGGCGGCTCATGCCTGTAATCCCAGCACTTGGGGAGGCCAAGGTGGGTGGATCACCTGAGGTGAGGTCGGGAGTTCGAGACCAGCCTGATCAACAATGGAGAAACCCCCGTCTCTACTAAAAATACAAAATTAGCTGGGCCTGGTGGCGCATGCCTGTTATCCCAACTATTTGGGAGGCTGAAGCAGGAGAATTGCTTGAACTTGGAAGGTGGAGCTCATCAGCTGAGATCGTGCCATTGCACTCCAGCCTGGGTAACAAAAGCAAAACTCTGTCTCCAAAAAAAAAAAAAAAAGAATTAATATCCATATCTAGAATATTAAAGAACTCCTATGGAAAAAAAATTTTAATGGGCAAAGGACTCAAATAGACATTTCTCCAAAGAAGATATACAAGTGGCCAAAAGGCACATGAAAAGATACTCAATATCACAAACACAAATCAAAATTAACAATGAGATACTACTTTACACCCAATAGGATGGCTATCAAGAAAAGAAAGAGAGAGAGAGAAAGAGAGAGAAAGAAAGGCAGAAAGAAAGAAAGAAAGAAAGAGAGAAAGAACGAAAGAAGAAAGAAAGAAGAAAGAAAGAAAGAAAGAAAGAAAGAAAGAAAGAAAGAAAGAAGAAAGAAAGAAAGAAAGAAAGAAAGAGAAAGAAAGAAAGAAGAAAGAGTTGGTGAGGGTACAGAAAAACTGAAACCCTGGTGCACTCACTAGTGGTAGAAAAGTAAAATGGTGCAGCTACTATGGAAAATAGTATGTCAGTTCCTCAAAACTTAAAAATAGATTACCACATGATCCCAAAAGAAATGAAAGCAGGGATTCAAACAATATTTGAACACTTGTGTTCATAGTAATATTATTCAAAATAGTCAAAAATAAGAAGAACCCAAGTGTCCATTGACTGATAAATGGACAAACTAAATATGGTACATACATACAATGGAATATCATTCAGCCTTAAAAAGGAAGGAAATTTTGACATGTGCCATAAGATTGGTGAACCTCGAAGATGTTATGCTAAGTATAACAAGTCAGTTACAAAAGGACAAATGCTGTGTGATTCCACTTACAGGTACTTAAGAGTAGTCAAATTATAGAGAAAGAAAGTAGAATAGTGGGTGGTTGCCAGGGCAGAGAGAGCAGGGGGAAACGGATGCTATTTTTTTAATGAGTAGTTTCTAGTTTAGAAGATGAAAATAATTCTGGAGATGGATGGTGGTGATAATTGCACAACACGGTGAATATACTTAATGCCACTGAACTGTACACTTGAAGATGGTTAAAATGGTCAATTTTATATTGCATACATTTTACCACAATTATTTATTTATTTATTTATTTATTTATTTATTTATTTATTTATTTGAGATGGAGCCTTGCTATGTTGTCCAGCCTGGTCTTGAGCTCCTGGCCTCATGCAGTCTTCCCATCTCAGCCTCCCAAAGTGCTAGGGTTACAGACATGAGCCACCACGCCTGGCCAACAATTTTAAAAAATTTAAGTATACATTCACCTGCCTAAAAAAATCAACTAAGAAAAGAAAATTAAAATCTTTCCCAATTTTCTATCTAGAGATTATGTTTTTGGAAAAAACTAAAATTTCAAGCTGGGCGCAGTGGCTCAGGCCTATAATCCCAGCACTTTAGGAAGCTGAGGCTGGTGGATTTCTTGAGTCCAGGAGTTCAAGACCAGCCTGGGCAACATGGCAAAACCCTGTCTCTATAAAAAATGCAAAAATTTGCCAGGTGTGGTGGCCTGTGCTTGTAGTCCCAGCTACCTGGGAGGCTGAGAAGGTAGGATCACTTGAGTCCAGGAGGTAGATCACATCACTGCACTCCAGCTGGGGAAACAGACTGAGACCCCATCTCAAAACAAAACAAAACAAAACAAAAAACTAAAGTTCCATGTAATAAATTATAAAAGTTTAGTCATAGTTCCCTGTAATTAGTCATCCGAATGTCACTGTCATCCATGGATTTGAATGCATTTTTATTATGTGGTTTTCTCCTTTTTTCTATTTTACACACATTGGGATATTAATAGTGTGACAGCTGCAGTGTCCTGGATTAAAAATTAGATAAGGTCACAGGTTCCCCCATGCAGCGCTATCATCCTACAGTGTATAATTTCTTAAATTCCAAAAGACTGCAAGCTCTCAGTTCTATGCTAACAAAGACCTTAGGCAGAGCCCTTAAACTGTCCACTTGTATGCATAATCAGCAGATAGGGTCCAGCTTTCTGTGAAACAGGTGAGAAGCTGATTTTTTTTTTTTTTTTGAGATGGAGTCTTGCTCTGTCACCTAAGCTGGAATACAGTGGCACGATCTCAGCTCACTGCAACCTCCACCTCCCAGGTTCAAGCAATTCTCTTGCCTCAGCCTCCTAAGTAGCTGGGACTACAGGCGCGTGCCACCACGCCAGACTAATTTTTGTATTTTTAGTAGCGACAGGGTTTCCCCATTCTTGGCCAGGCTGGTCTCGAACTCCTGATCTCAGGTGATCCACCCGCCTCGGCCTCCCACAGTGCTGGGATTATAGGCATGAGTCACCATGCTGGGCCAGTGAGAAGCTGAATTTTTTAGAACATGGGAGAAGTCATTGCTAAGGTACAACTAGATAACATTTTCTCACAGTGGATGTTTATCAGCTCAGTAAACTTAATCCCCTCAACACAAACCAGCTAGATGAGACCCAGGACAAATCAAGCATCTCTGGTACAACTCTGTTTATTAAGTTAAATTTTCTTCACCTCTTTCTTAATTTTCTGCGATTGCCTCCTTTTCAGTTGTCTCTAGAATTATTTTCCCACCTCAAGGGGAAATCCTTCTGTGTAATTCCATCTGGAAAACTGACTGGCGGGTGGCCTTGTCACACAGCTATTTTGCATGAGGCTCTTCCTGGGAAAGAACTCATCCCCAGGGAAGAAGGGCACCATTTTGGTTGAAGGACAATAGAACAGGGTCAGAGGGGAAGGGTGAGTCTGAGTGCAGCACAGTGTCTGTCACTCAGACTCCCATGTAGCCCACCCCCATCGACCCTTGCCTGAGTCCTGGGGTGAGGGATTGCCATGAAAGACCCAAGTAAAAACTAGAGGAATTGGTAAATTAGAATTCAAAGCACCACAGCTTCAGCAGTTAGGGGGGAAGGTGAGGAAGAGTAGCCCTGTCTATAGCTTACATCATGCTCTCAGTGTAGACATCAGCCTGAGCAGCCTCCAAGTAGACAACAACTGACATAAACAGAAGAGAGAGTCTTTGGGGCACACACAGCCGTGTTGGCTGTGCACTTACAGGGGCAGTCATCAGACCCACAGCTGGCTGGAGAAGAAAGGGCAAATGACAAATGCCAATATTATCCCAGAGAAGTGTGTGGAACATGTGTGGGTCATTTTCTGATTTTCTGGGGTCTTCCAAGGCTTATGAGATAACCTAAAGGAGCTTGGCATTCTCACCGAGCAGGAGGGCGCGGGGACAAGAGAGGGAAAGGACAGCTTTATAGAAGTCTTTGATCTTATTTTTATCCTCAGACTGGTGAGGTCTGGAGATATGGGTAAAGCATTTTCAAAAGAGAAACTATATTGATCAAACAAAATAAAACTACATTGTCTAGACAGAATTTATATGAGGTTTATTTGAATCACATAACATTGAATTTCTTTGGGTTTACTGTGTTTTCTGATCTATTCATTTTAGCCTCTGACCTAAGTGAATTCTACACTTATACATTTGACAAAGGTAATAAAACTACTGTTGATTTTTTGGAACAAAAATGCAAGAAAATCTCAGCCATTCTGAACCTATGAGGAATGTCACACTGGATATTCACTTTTACAAAAAAATCAGAGTTAGCATGCCAAATATTAGATATTTTAATTTTAAGCATTTGGGCACAGGTACATCCTCAAATGTATTATAAAGTTCCCCTCCACTTAAAAAATATATAAGGTACATAATGTCTTTTTGAAAACTCAGGGTGGTCCTTATAAGTATCAATTTTCTGATGTACTGAAGATTAATATTGTTGTGTCCTTACTGAATCCACTTGCTTTTTGTTTTTCTTTTAAAGCAAGTTCCTGATGTAGACTCAGAGCTACTTTTTGGCTTAATTTTACTCCTACTCAAGAGATGCAATGTGGTAGAAAGAGCATGCCCTAGGGAATCTTGTGTTAGAAATATGCGTCGGTACTACTGTTAGTGTGACCTTGAATGAGTGAGTTAGCCTCTCTGAGCTAATGTATACAAAGTGCCTGGTAATGTTGGTTACCCTGCACCCCTTGGGAGTCAGACAAATTATAGCTCTTCTGTTTACTACAACTATGTGACCTTGGGCCAGTTAGCTCTGAATTTCAACTCCCCAACCTGCATGAGAATGAACTATTTGTGAAGTGACTAATATAGTGCCTGACATACAGTGAGGCCCAATGAAAGGCAATTTCTTCTCTCTCTTTTTTTTTCTCTGGTAAGAGCAAATTGCCTGATCCACTGGGCAACATAACCAAAAGCCTTTCCATAAACTGAACCAATAAGTCAAAGGCTAAGGCATTTTTTTTTTCTCATCCCTGTTGTTCCCAATATTCAGTGACTACCCAAACCATTCATAACAACATCTCTGATTCCTGTGCAATGAACCTAGCAGACCACTAGTAACCCTATGTCAGCTTGTGCCAGCTTGTACAAATAGTGCAAGTGGAGGCCTCTTGTACTATTTGTTGATGTGATTTAAAGAGGCAGCTCCCTCTCTAATTCAAAAATTTGGACTACACTGTTTACAGTCTGCAGTTCCCTCATCACCACTGTCAAAAGATTACATTACGGCAGAAATATCTTACTATTTTTTCTAAACTTTTCTTAGTATTTTTTTAAAATCCAGCATCAGTAAGAAACAATACTACATAGCACATTTTGCTAGTACTCATGCTGAAGGTAAGTATTGCCCATATATGAAGGATGCAATGAAAGTCAAGCCCTCTGATTTAGGAAAGGAAAATAAAAATAAGCACAAAAAATAGAAATGTTAAATTTTTTAAAAATTGCATCTTTAACAATATTCCCGTTGAGTTCCTACTTGGAATGTCCTTTTTTAAAAAAAAAAAAAAGAAAAGAAACTAGACCCTTGAGAAAAAGGTCTACTTATGTATGATTTGTGATTTGTTAACTGCTTTTCATGGGCAATATTTGGCCTTACAAGGCCTGTTTAAAATGCCAAATAGTCAATTGCATTTGCTTGTAAAATTAACTTGCCTTTTCAGTATATTGGATCAGAGATGGGACACATGCAAAAATGTTTTGAACACCAACATCTCATATGTCCTGTTACCTAAGTGTTATTGTTTAGGAGATACGTGATGCTCTGTGACTTGAGAGTGAGCATAAAATTTGGGGAACTGCCATTTCTGATGGCTGATACTTCCCTAATCACAATAGTCACCACTTTGTAATTACAATTGCGCCTTTCTCCCTTCCCACAAGACTGAGAGCACTGAAGGCAGGAGCCTCTTGTTCTCTTTTGTGTCCCTAGCTCCTAGCACAATGACTGACACAAGTGGGTGCTCAGTAAACATTTGTTGAATGGTGTGTATGTGTGTATCCTACTTATCCATCAACAATTTATTGTGCTTCTTCTTTTCAAAGCATGTACATTTTCTCCTCTGAGGACAGAACTGCTTTTTAAAAAGCTACCTTTTTGCCCTTCACTAGAGAAAGTTTAGATTCCAAAAGATACCGACTTATTAGTTTCACTTATGTTCACAAAATTTCTGTCAAATGTCTCCATGGTTCAGATTCCTTACTGAACATGAAGAACAAATAGAAGTGAACGACAGTTGATCCTCATTATTCACAGTAGTAGTTATGTTCTGTAAAGTTGCCACAAACATGAATTTAGTGAATACTGAATCATTGCTCCCCGGGGAAACAGAGTTCGATTCCTGTGAGTCTTTCTTCACAGTATTTTCATCAACCAATCAATACATTACTTTATTTTGTGTGTTTTTCTGTTTAAAGGCATCTTATTTTATAAAAACTGTTAATTAACATTGAACTCATGATCAATGACACTATGTCTGAAGGACTCATGTCTGAAGGAAACTTACCTAACACACATGTTTTCTCCTTAAAGCATGTCCTACACTTAGGAACACTAGACAGCACTTCAGCACTCTGCCTGGGGCCATTTTAAACAGCAAAATCACCAACAAAAACCACAGAAATGTGAAACATGTGGCACTAAATAGACAGCAAAAAAGATACTTGTCTACGATATGAGAGCTGAAACAAGAAGGCAGAGAAAAGCCTGTTCGGCCTCCGTTGGGAACATGCACGTAGGCAACACAAATTTTTGGCCGCTCTGTGCATGTCTGGGAATGGCCATGAAAGCACTGCAAGTATTGATTTGGGGATTACAAATAAAAAGCTTCCCCCATCTCCCAGTCTCCTTGTGACTGGAGGGGGTTATGTGACTAGTTGTGGTCAATAGGCTATGAGAAATGATGAGTGAATTGATGCATAACTCTTCTACTTTTCTCTTCCTGTCCAAACAACTAATGGACATGAAGTGAAAACTGATGGAATTTTCACTTGATGGTGAAAACTCCATCTGGGTCCCTGAGTGACTACATGGAACACAAATCACCCCCTGTTCCCATCAAATCAAGTTGGACAAACATAGTAATGAGAAAAAATTTGGCCACTGGTATTTGTAGATTAATTTATTATTGCAGCATGTTCCTGTCTACCCTTATTAATACTGAAATTGATACCAAACTAAGGGCACCAATATAGGTTTTGCCACCACCAAAATCTAAAATATAGAGCTGATAATATGTAGAGTAAAATGTATGACCCTCATTTCAAAGATCCTGATTCAGGAATTCAATTCTATTTCTTTATCTATACATAATACCTGAAAAAATGCTTTAGAGATCATCCAACTTAATGCTCTCATTTATGAATGAGAAATCTAGGCTGAAGTAAGGTGAATAACTTAAAATATTACCCTTGAAAATGAATTAAATGTTATGAACTTCATAAAAGTAAGTTGTTATTATTGCCTACCGCCTACCAAGGATATACAGTTGGTTCACAACCAAGCTATGACTAGAACCCAAGTTGTTTTTTTTTTTAATTACTAGGTATAAATGTAGTTTATTACTCAGTTTTTAAAAATATAGAAATACATATTACAAGGAATATTGACTGGAAGTTGCTGATATTCAGATGCCTTTTGCAAGTAGAAATAAGCGACTGTTTCGTTTGCATTACTGCTTTACACAGAAGCTAAAGATGCCTAATGGAGGCAGAAAAAGAGAGACAGAGAGAGAGGGGTCTATTATTGAATTTCAGACTTATTCAAAGGTATTAGATAGATTGCAATGGTCAAACCAAGGCCAACTTATTGGGAGAAACAACAGAGACTCTGAGGAAGCTCACTCTTAGGGAAGAAAAATCTGGGATGGGAAGTCAAACCCAGCAACAGGACCCAAGTGTTGGAGAGGCTGTTGCTGACTTCACTGCTCCCTCTTGTAACCACCACCTCCTCTCCCCTTGGTTTTATCTGCACTGGCCTCCTTGCTGTGCCTCAGGCTCTCCAGGCATACTCTCCCCTCAGGCCTCTGCCCCTTTGCCTAGAATGCTCTTCCCCCGTGGTGTGCTCTCCCATCTTCTTCAGGTCTTTATTTAAATGTTAGCTTTTTAGTGGAATCTTCCCTGATCTCCTATTTAAAACTACAATCCTCATCTCTGAAATATCCTAAGGCTTTTCTTGTCTTTCTTTTTCTCCATAGGATTATTATCTTTTAACATATCTGTTTGACTGACTTACTTTGTTTCTTGTCTGTCTCCTCCTGTAGAATGTAACTCCTTAAGGACAGAGATATTTTGTTGTTGTTCAACAAGCTTTGTTTATGCTTTATCCCCAATGCCTAAAAATAGTATCTGGCAAATAGCAGATACTTCATAAATATTTGCTGGATGAATGAATGAATATACATGGGTAGTTATCTGACTTCTGAATACAGGAAAGACTTTCTCTAAAATAACAAAGAAAAAAACAGAGATTCGAACTGTAAAAAACAAGCATAGCCAACTAAAAGACAAAAAAAAAAAAAAGAAATATTTGTAACAACTATGAAAGATATAGGGTAACTATACTTAATTATAAAGAGTTTACGTATATCAGTGAGAAGAACCCTAAAGCTCAAAAGAAAAATGCCTGAAAGGTATAAATAGACAGCTCTCTAAAGAGATATAGAATGTTCATTAAGAAACAGTTCAACTTAACTAACAACTAAAGAATTATAAATTGAAACAATAATGAGATACCATTACTCACCTCTTAAATCAGGACAAATTTTAGAACTATAATAGTTATTACAAGTGAGAGTTTGATAAATAGGCATTCTCATAATTTTGTTGGGAAGACATATGGCTCTAAAAATAACTTGGCAACAGAAACACACAAGTCTTCAAAACCATTTATACCTTTTAATTGAGTAGTTTAAAAAGAAGGACAAAGATTGTTGCACAAATACGATGTTATGTTTAATAGTAAAAAAAGGGAAAAATAAATATTTAATAATAAGGAAATATTTGAGTAAAATGTACTATACCCATAGAATAAAATGTTAAACAAAGATTAAAAATTATATCCCAAGGGTGGCTGAATGATGTGGCAAATGCTTATTATAAATATTTAAAGTTGCATATATACTGTGCTTGCAATTATGGAAAAAATACATGTGAAGAAAAATACCCACCAAAATAGCCACAATTATTCTTTTATGTTGGTAGAATTATGGATGATTATGAAAACCTTTTTTCATAAGTTTTAAGTTTTCCTAAATCATTGTTTTTCAAACTTGTTTTTGTCCTCCTAAGGAGACTTTTTAGGTATTTTTACTTGTATTGTCCTCTTTTGAAATTTTAATACCATAGATATATCCTGTACATATATTTATGTTCTGTGATCCTTTTGAGGGCCATAAACCATTGTCACATCTAAAATTTATTTACCACCACCCTCAGAACCAAATTTCACCCTCTTGAGAACAGTAGTGATGACACTGAGAATGCATATTCTAAATAATCTATACCAGACTGGTTTTACTTTGATAATTAGATACAATTTTTTTTTTTTTTTTTGAGACAGAGTCTTGCTCTGTCGCCCAGGATAGAGTGCAGTAGCTTGATCTCAGCTCACTAGGGTTAAGACCTCCACCTCCCGGGTTTAAGCCATTCTCCTGCTTCAGCCTTCTGAGTAGCTGGGCTTATAGGCGCGTGCCACCACACCTGGCTAATTTTTGTATTTTTAGTAGAGACGAGGTTTCACCATGTTGGTCAGGCTGGTCTCGAATCCCTGACCTCGTTATCTGTCCACCTTGGTCTCCCAAAGTGCTGGGATTACAGGCGTGAACCAGTGTACCCGGCCTACAATTCTTTTAAAAGAAAGTGCTAGGTATTTCAGCTCAAAGGACTAAATTTCCAACAGCGGAATTTCTGGTCTTCTGGCACCTGAAATTTTGAAACAATGATCTTTCTATTATACCTAAAATTGCTTGTATAGTAGATATTTGTTCTAGCTAATATAAGTCTGACTTTGGATATGTAGATTTAGATATGTAATATATTTTGCAGGAAAGGACAGAGTTGAATTTAAAAACAATCAATTCTTATGTTTTACTCTAGTGTGGACAAAATTCCTTTCAGGAGCATTATTTAATTTACTACTTCTTAATTCCAATTCTATAGATGAAGAAATAAGGCTCAGAGAAAGTAAATAGCTTGACCAAGATCCCGTTAGTAAAAAACAGAGTTATCTAACTCCAAAATATTTGTTCTTTCCATTATATGTTGCTGTAGGTGTTAATAACAATTTTCAGTGAAAATATGATGTAAGCACAGACCTAAGGAAAGTCCTGGAACAAAACTCACTGGGTAATGTTTCCTGTACTAACAATCATCCACAAGTGGTGCCGTCTTTAGCCATCTGGTCCAATTTCCCCACACTACATAACTTGATTGGCTTCTCATGGTCTTGCCAACATTTTTTGAGTATTGCCATCTTTTTTTAGTAACTTCCTTAAAGATGCTGCACTTCAATCTTCAGGCCAGGGCACGTGAGGCAGTGAACCCAATCCCGTAAACTTCTCTGACTCTCCAAGACCCCTTGCCAAGCCACTGCTGCTGGGAGACAGCCCTAGAGCATGACTTCTTGCAATGCGCTTTGAAGTAGATAAAATATGCACTCACGGACATCTGTCTGTTATTTCCTGCACTCACAGCTTTGTTCTGCTTTATTGCCAGAGAATTCTATGGATGATGTCACTTTTTTCTGAAGAGAACAGGCCATCAGAGCTTTTCACTGACATAATTAATTATCTGTAGTTTGATTCTGGGCCAGAAAATTCTCAAGGCACAGCCCCTAAAAGAATTAACTCTACTGTGCTTGCTATTCTTAAACTGTTAAAGAAACAGGGTACCATATCTCTTTTTTTCTCAGACACTGATAATGGTATTTTTGTTCAGTGATATCAAGTAACAGAAAGTGAACTGGGGCACTATTCTATGATTTCACAAGGAAGACCTTCGGTTCAATGGGCAGTAAACTCTAAAGGTCGCTACAGATCAAGTATACAAAGCAAAGCTTTTAGGGCTTAGTCTTAAATGCTACAGGAATGCATCACAATTACTGAATAGACTTTGGGGGATCTTGTGAATCTGCAGGCAGAAAAATGAGATCTCAACCAAAACTAACCATGTTAAATTAGCCACAAGGTGAAAGGCTTCAGTTTATCAGTCACAAAAACCTAAAACATCAAATATATTTAAACCTTACAGGAGATAAGAAATTACCAGAATGGTGACCATATATTTTGAGAGTCTTCGCTTATGTTTTTATATAGATCTAAAATGAATTAGCCAGTTCCTCATAAGACTTGTTACTCTCCATTCTGCTGGGTTTCAAGATTACGTAAATGCACTGTTCTTTGTCTCTTTAAAAGTGGAGCTCTGTGGGGGAATGATGGACACTGTAGATGTCATAAGGCAGTGAAGGGGCTCTGTGGAATCAGGGAACTTCAGTCATTTCTGTCCCTGCTCTTCACTAGGTGACTAATAAGGTAAGATCTGGGAAGTCTCTCAACTTTCTCAACTCTGGTGGAAATAGCAAAATCCTATTTAACCTAAAGGATTAATTGAGACCATAGGTTTGAATATGCATATAAATATTGTCCCCCTAAAAAGGAATTGTTATTTGTGGTATCTTCTACTACCTTAATTCTGCATAAATGAGTTTGAATTGTGCTCTCTCTGAATGAATTTACAGTGGTAAGTTATCTCTTTAGATCTATCAAAATTTAAAGACAAAATTATGACATAAAAATCTTTGTTATAAAAAAGTCAACATTAGAGAAGTGGTTAAAGAAAAAGTGAAACGTATGTGCTACATCCCCCCACATTCCACTCACCAAGGCTAATTCTATTAATAATTTGAAGTGGATCCTTTCAGAATTGTTTTCTCTATAGATATACAAATGTAGTAGTAGCACACGCATTATCTCCCCCACCCAATAACATTATGAAGCACTTAGACAAGTAATGTGCAAAGTGCTTTTTAAACATTATCTCATTTAAACTTCACATAACCTTATCAGACACTGTTATTATCACCATTTTGTAAATGAGGGTTCTGAGGCAGGTGCAGAACAGTTCAGTAATTTGCTCAGTCACATTAACTAATAAGTGGTGTCAGAATGCGAAATCAGGCAACCTAACTTCAGAGCTGGCAATCTTAATATGATACTTTATAAATTTGCCATATACATACATCCATATAGAACCTCTCAAATACGTACCACTTAAAAATACGTGTTTTTTTATTCAACAATAGAATGGAAAGGTCAAGGAGAATTAAATTTCATTGCAGCTAATACTCATTTTACCATAACTGTTATGTCTTGCTTATTTCATTTTCATTAAATTAATCGAGTCTCTTCTATTTTTATGTTCATTTCTCAATTGAGTCTTTTTCAGTGTTCTCAATTTTTTTAAACCTGAATCTATAACCTAAAATTTACATCAAACTCTAATACAAAAAAAATTCCAAGGAAAAGATCAAATAATTGTGTTGGACTAGAATTTTTAAAGTTTACTTTGTTAACTTTGTTTGAAATATCACTTTCTACTGTGATTTACGTCTGTAGTAATTAAATCAAACCTTTACCAGACATCTCTGATTTGTCCTGCTCCCCTCTTTAGATGGAAGTTGACAGACTTAGCTACTTCTTCTCTTTCCTTTAGCAGCTCCACATCATAAATGGAACAGTTAGTTATCTATCTCTCTCCCTCCCCCTCTTCTTACATCCTTCATTCCATCTGCTAATTTATTCCTTTAGCAGCTATGTGCAAAGTATGTGGCTAGTTGCTGTGGTGAATCTCATATGAGTAGGACATAATCCTATGTTGGTATGACTTTATAATTTAGTAGGAGCAAGATTGTGGAAGACTACTCCTACAGCTAGTTGTTCATCAAGCCACCTTTTGGAAGGAAGGGTGAAAGGAAAGTTCTAGAGGATGAAATAGCATTGGGAAGTCTTTAGGAATGGTTAATCTTAATTCCCGTTTTTTGACCATCTAATTGGCTCCAAGCCTTAGCAGACCATCTGATTTATAGAATCAGAATAATTTAGAACAAAAAAATTTAATTCTTTTTTTTTTTTTTTGAGACAGGGTCTTGTTCTGTTGCCCAGGCTGGAGTTCAGTGGCACAATCACGGCTCACTGAAGCCTCAACCTCCAAGGCTCAATTGATCTCCCTACCTCAGCCTCCTGAGTAGTTGGGACTACAAGTGAGCACCACCATGCTCAGCTGTTTTTTTTTTTTTTTTTTTTTTTTTTTGAGACACAAGGTTTCACCATATTGTCAGGTTGGTCTGGAACTCCTGGCCTCAAGCAATCTGCCCACCTCGGCCTCCCAAAGTACTGTGATAACAAGAGTGGGCTACCACACAGAACCAAAAAGACAGAGGTTCAAAGAAGTCAATAATTTGCCTAAGGAACACAACTAATTGGTTCTTGATTGCACATTAGAATCCCAGTCTCCTGATTCTCAGACCAGAGATCTCTCCATTATGCTAAATCACTAGTAAATATATTGTAGTAATCTCACATAGGAATTAATTCATAGGCTAATTAATTTTTAAAACATGAAATGAGCAATTTTTGGCAAAATTAATATTTTAAGAAGCATTTGAATGCTGTTGGGCACACTTGAAGGAATGCTGGCATACATATCAATAGCAGCTTTTGACTGTAAAATCAATGCCCTAAAAAATGGTAATTGACATTTCACTGATATTTGACTGTGTATTCAAATACATCACTTGTCAATTAGCAATAGGAATGTGTTTACTGAACTTAAAATAGCTGATGCAATGTATTTTTCTCTTACTCCTTTATCATGTAATGCAATATTTTACCTTAATTTTCAGATAAGTACATATATATATAGCATTATTTATATAATGCCTTCTTTCCATATGCAGATCCTGAAGTTAACCAGGAACTGGTTGGTATGTTTGATAATCTTGTTGAGGGAACATGTTGGAAAACCTTAATTTTGTTATAAGGTGATTACTTCCTTCCAACTTTCACTCAAAGTGGGGAGCATTCTGGTTAAGCATGCTACATATCATGGTCCCATTACTTGTAGCCCCTTAGGATTTTTTTTTTTTTTCCAGGATATGCTAACCCTGAGCTTTATCTGGCAGCACAATATTGATTGTGACGTTGGAAAATCTTTGCCTTACTAGCTTGTATAATGTTTCCAATGTATCTACTTTTTCCAAATAAATGACCAAGAACCACTGGCCAAGATTTATATTAATAGCTGGAAAGTTTCAGGGAAAGAACTTTCTGGATTGCGATAGAATCAATAAAATGGTTCAAGGTCTCCCTAGCTTCTTTCAAACTCCTACTGCATATTTGTAGTTACCAAGCTGCCAAAAATTATTGTTTCAGACAATGATATGCATTGACCTCTACTGAGTTTTTGTGGTCAGGAACCTTCTCTGAGCTGTCATAATCGTGCTTCATCATCTCCAAGCAAGTGGTCAGATGAAAGCATGGTGAAGATGACTAAATAGAGGAGGCAGGTGGATGAGATCAGTTAACCAGCATCGCCAGATTTCTCAGCGCTGAACTCATTTCATGTTCAACAGTGGCCAGTCTTATTAAATAATATTATGGGAATATCCCTAGAGTCTTCTTTCACATTTCTTCACGACCTTCAAGGCCAGTAAGCATGTAGTCTGAAGCCTTTTTCTTACAGCCACTCTTCACATGCTTAATCCCGAGAGCTAGCTTATAGCAAGACACCACGGAGCTGCAACAATACTGGCACATCAGTTCCAGCTGAGTCTTACCAGCTGTTTCGGAGATAGTGTCACATTCATCAGGGATGTTGGCCTGAAATGTTCTTTTTCTGTTGTGTCTCTGCCAGGTTTTGTTATCAGAGTGCTGGTGGCCTCATAAAATGAGTTAGGAAGCAGTCCCTCTTTTTCTATTGATTGGAATGGTTTCAGAAGGTACCAGCTCCTCTTTGTACCTCTGGTGGAATTCAGTTGTGAATCCATCTGGTCCTGGGCTTCTTTTTGTTGGTAAGCTATTAATTACTGCCTACATTTCAGAACTTGCTATTGGTCTATTCAGGGATTTGAATTCTTCCTGGTTTAGTCTTAGGAGGGTGTATGTGTCCAGGAATTTACTCATTTCTTCTAGATTTTCTACTTTATTTGCGTAGAGGCTTTTATAGTATTCTCTGATGGTAGTTTGTATTTCCGTGGGATCAGTGGTGATCTCGCCCTTAATCATTTTTTATTGTGACTACTTGATTCTTCTCTCTTTTCTTCTTTATTAGTCTGGCTAGTGGTCTATCTATTTTGCTATCATTTTTTCTAATCTTATATCTCCTATCCCCATCTCCTGAGACTCTTCCACTGTGCTCTCTGAAACTCACATTCAACCACAAGTAAACTCTCCTCAGTTCACAAACTCTTCTGAGAATGTTCCCTTCACCTCCTTGCTCTAAGGTAGTTATTCTCAAATTTGGCTGCACTTTAGAATCATCCAAAGCTTAAAACAAACAAACAAACAAACAAAATATAGGTCTATGGCTCCTACCTCCAGAGGTGGTTATTTAATTAGTCTGGGATACGGTCTGTGCATCTGTGGTCAAGTTTGAGAACTACTTCTCTAAAGGAACACTGGCTCTCTCCTGAGGACATTACTTGTCCAACAACTCAGAAGCAGATAGTTTCTATCCCACTCTCCTTGTACCAATGGGCCTGGATGTGGGGCAGATTTTCCTCCTTGATCATCATCACTGCTTCCAAATAATTCTCTCTCCCTGCTTCCTAAAATATACTAGCTTTTACTCTCATGTCATCAGACAATATTAATTATATCCTTTCTGTTAATAGCTGTACTAGTCCATTCTTGCATTTCTATTAATGTAAAGAAATACCTGAGACTGGGTAATTTATAAGAAAAGAGGTTTAATTGGCTCATGGTTTCATAGGCTGTACAGGAAGCATGGTGGCATCTGCTTCTGGGGAGGCCTCAGGAGGCTTCAATCATGGCAGAAGGCAAAGAGGGAGCAGGCATGTCACATGACAAAAGCAGGAGCAAGACAGCAAGGCAAAAGGTACCCCACACTTTTTTTTTTTTTTTTGACACAGAGTTTTGCTCTTTTTGCCCAGGCTGGAGTGCAATGGCGCGATCTTGGCTCACCGCAACCTCTGCCTCCCGTGTTCAAGCGATTCTCCTGCCTCAGCCTCCCAAGTAGCTGGGATTACAGGCATGTGCCACCACCCCAGCTAATTTTGTATTTTTAGTAGAGACGGGGTTTCTCCATGTTGGTCAGGCTGGTCTTGAACTCTCGACCTCAGGTGATCCACCTGCCTCGGCCTCCCAAAGTGCTGGGATTACAAGCGTGAGCCACTGCGCCCAGCCCCACACTTTAAATGACCAGATCTTACAAGAACTCACTATCATGAGGACAGTACCAAGGGGAGTGGTGCTAAACCATTCATAAGAAATCACCTTTCACCAGACCCTATGTCCAACACTGGGGATTACATTTCAACCTAAGATTTGGGCAGGCACTCACATCCAAACTATATCTATATCATGGGCCATTCAATACCCCCAGGTCATTCATTTTCCTTCCTTCTTTGAAGATTTTTGTCTCTGGATTGCTGTTATTCTAGTACTACTTTTGCCAGTTTTTTGGTGATTTCCATATTCTCTTAGATGATATTTCTGATGTTCTGACTTCCCAGTTCCCTGAACTTCTCTGCTCTCATAATTCTGTCCTTCATACTACCTCAGCCCTCACTTGTGTGGTCATACCCTAGTTTTTGCCATTATTATAAAAAATTACAACTATCTGTAATTTCAACTCTCCAGCGTCATCTTCTATATTTCCAGCTTATTCCCTCTAGAGCTCAAAATCCAACAGTGCTTTGATGGCAGCACATTATAATTCATTGATTTTTGTCATTTTCTGATTGGCCTTCACCCTTCTCCTTCCATGCACTCATTTTCCTTCTCATTCAGCTTAAATTTCAATTGCATACACCCTTAATGTCATGCCCATTCTCTCACGTGATTGTACTCTCTTGGTCAAATTACAGCCTTGGTTAAATCTCTGTCCCCAGAGAAAAACTCATGCCAACTGATCTCATTTCAAATTCATGGCCACTAACTTTAACTGGGCTGTTAATTCTGTCAAGAAATCACACTATATTCCTTTGGTCCACTCTCATACACTATTTCATAACTTCTCTAGCCTTATCAAATCACACATCTACCCTATTGCTCCCTGACTCACCAAGAAAATTGAAACAATTTGGGAAGAATTTCCACAATCTCCTATCACTTTCATACACCTACTGCATCTTTGCTGGTATATGTGACCTTCTCCCCTATTACTAGAAGTAAACTGATAGTGCTTCTAATTAACACAAACTTCTTACCTCATTTACTAAATCCCATCCTTTTTGACTAGCTAGGACATTGCTCCAGCCTTTTACCTTTTGTTAATGTTTCCCTCCATTTTAGCTCATTCTCGTTAGCATAGAAAATAGTTATTTCTTCCATCAGAACAAGATCCTCCCTTGACTCTACTTCCCCTGGAGATCCCACTTCATTTCTTTCCTTTCCTATACAAATAAAACTCACTGAAAGAATTGCCTATACATACTGTCTCCAATATTCTCTCCTCCCAAGTGAGTGGGATTTCTCTGAGCCCATTCCAACCAGGCTTCTGCTTCTAGTACTCCACTGAAACTCTTTTATGAAGGCAAATCATGATCTGTCTATTGCTGAATTCAATGATCAACTCTCACTCCTCATTTTTCTTGATACATCAGCAGCATCTGACACTTTGAATCTTTCTTTCTGCCTTGAAAAATTTTCCACTTTTACTCCAAGATTTCCTACTTGCTGATTTTCCTCTTTCCTCTCAAACTGTTCATTCTCATTCTTTATTGCTGAGTCCTCCTCATCCTCCCAGTCTCTCAGTGCTGGAATTTCCCAGGGCTTAGTCCTTGGACCTCTTACCTTTTCTATCTAAATTTGCTTTCTTCATGATTTTACTAGATTTCAAGGGCTTTAAATAGAATCTATATACATGTGACTTCCAAATTGATCACTCCACCCTAGACCTCTTCCCTAAACTCTAGACTCATATTCAAATGCCAGAGTTTCAGATTCAAATCTGAAACTTCCTGTGCAAAACTATATTTCTGGTTTCCACTTGTCTAAGCATCTGAAACTTCCTGTGCAAAACTATATTTCTGGTTTCCACTTGTCTGCTCTCCACCTGTAGTCTTCTCCATCTCAGTAAATGACAACCCATTTCCCATTTGGTCAGGCAAACAACCTTGGAGTCAGGCTTAGCAAATCTCTTTCTCACATATCCCACATTCAACCTGCCATCAAATACAATGAGCTCTTCCACACAATTTATACAAAATCTTAGCACTTTTGCCCCACCAGTACTGTTATTGGCTGATATGGTTTTGCTCTGTGTCCCCACCCAAATCTCATCTTGCAGCTCCCAAAATTCCCATGTGTTGTGGGAGGGACCCAGTGAGAGATGGTTGAATCATGGGGGCAAATCTTTCCCATGCTGTTCTCAGGATAGTGAATGGGTCTCACGAGAGCTGATGGTTTTAAAAACACGAGATTCTCTCCACAAGCTCTCTCTTTGCCTGCTGCCATCCATGTAAGATGTGACTTGCTCCTCCTTGCCTTCTGCCATGATCGTGAGGCCTCTCCAGCCATGTGGAACTGTAAGTCCCATTAAATCTCTTTCTTTTGTAAATTGCCCAGTCTCAGGTATGTCTTTATCAGCAGCATGAAAACAGACTAATACACTGCCCTAATCCAAGTCACCATTATCTCTTGTCTGGATTACACAAAGCTACCTAGTTTGGTCCCTCTTTCTTTCTAGAGGTTCACATTGACTCAGAAACAGGGAAGTAAATAAAGAACTGCTGATGAAGGAAAGGATCCCTCCACTTTCTCTGTTTAACCCAATCACTGTCAACATAATAAAACTAAAACTGTTTTTAAGTACATAGAGATGGAATTTTTTTAAAAGACATAATGACATTTTTAAATGTTAATAAAGTTATTCACATACATTTATTAAGTACCTAATATATGAAGATTCGTGTTACCATAATGAAACAATAGCCAAAAGTAAACAAATATAATTTTCCTAAAATTGGCTCTTATTTTTAAAATTCCTTTAAAGATCTTTTAAGTAAAAAAACAAGTTTTTAAAAAGTAAAAAAGAATATTTGGGAAAATTCAGAAAAGCATAATGAGAAAGGACTGGCCTTTCCATACATAAAAACATATTATGCTACAACAATAATTAAAACTATGGTACTAGAGCATGGAATACTAGAGCATGGAATAGGTAGATAAATCTTTGGAGTAAACTAGAAAACCCAGAAGTAGATTTAAATATTATAGGATAAAGTGACATTTCAAATTATAGGGTAAAATAGCTTGTTCAATTAATGGTTGTTTACTCATTATCTCTCAGTTATAAAACCATTTATATCATTTATATCTATTCTATTCTGTGATACTAAATCTGAGATTCTGCAAATTACATTTCCCAGGTTCCTGTACTAGCTGCTTTCTGTTGGATTCTGCTAATTGGAGTGAGTAGAGGAATGTTAAAAGGTGGGATGGGGAGAAAGATTTCCTTTCTACTTTATCCTATTTCTGACAGTGTTGCTCCAGTAGTAGCAGTTACCTGCGGCTCTTGGTTCTTCAGGCCTCCCACAACTAGTCTCATCAAGCTCCCTCAGAGGTACTAGCAGAGGCTGGGCAGTAAGCCCTCCGCAGATGGATTCCTCCTCTGTAGTCCTATGCACTAGTCATCTTATGTCTTCCCTTTGTTTCCTCAGCCCTAGAGGTGATAGCTGCTTCTTGCAGTTACCATCTCTGGTTACTTCAGCATTCTCCTTTTACTCTTTTAGGCTTCTAACATCTGTGTGACCAAATCCCTTTAACTCCTTTCTGTTTGAAATATCTAGTGCACTTTCTGTTTTCCTAACTAGACCCTGACTGCTATTAACAGCCACCCACAAAAAAGTAAAGTAGTTCACTTTAAGATGAATTTCAGATGGGTTAAATATTTAAATAAGAAAACTTGGGGGAAAAAGGTATTAGAAGAAAATTCGAAAGAAATTTTGCATAATCTAAGAGTGGGAAGGCCTCTCTAATTTTAATCCACATCAGAAGCCATAAAACAAAAGATTGATGTCTGGGTAATAATAGTAATAACAAATTCTGCATAACAAAAAGTGCCAAAAGTTAAGTCAAAATAAAAATAATGAGATAGAAAAAAATATTTGATTGACAGCTTATATCAAAGAGAACTAATTTCTGTGTTATATAAAAAGTGATCATTAATCAATAAAAGATTAATAAGTCAATGGAAAAACAGGCAAAGATAAGAACAGACTAGTCACAGAAAAGGAAATACAAATATCTCTAACAACATTTGAAAAGATGTTCAGCCTCACTCATAAGATAAATGTAAATTAAAACTACTGGAAAATACCCATTTCACCTATCAGATTGGCAAAGGAATTACAGCACTAAATTGGTAAAATAACTGATAATGTACTGTGTTGACAGGAATGTAAGAAACCAGGCCTATGAAGGGCAACTTTGCAAAGTCTATCACAAATTTATATACCATTTGACTCAGCAATTTCAATTCTGGGAATTTAATGAAGAGAAATACTCTTACATGTGTGGTAATATATATGCATAATGCATTAATGGAGCATTGATTGTGATAGCAAAAAACTAGGTACAACTTAAATGTCCTGCAACAGGAAACTGCACTATGTACCCAAATATCATATACTCTAAAGTCATTGAAATGAGTGTAAAATCTCTATGTGTACTAATAGGGAAAAATTTGCAAGCCATATTTGATATCAGAAAAAGGCTGATTTCAGAACTATATATATATATATAAAATATGCTCTCATTTGTATAAAAAACAAAAATATAGTATATATACTTCCATATATTATACCCTTCTGGAATTTTTAAACCATATGTGTGAATTAACCAGTCAAAATTTAAACTAAAATAGTTTTAACATACTTTTTTTTTCTTTTTTTTGAGACGGAGTCTTGCTCTGTCACCCAGGTGGGAGTGCAGCGGCATGATCTTGGCTCATGGCAACCTCCACCTCCTGGGTTCAAGCCATTCTCCTGCCTCAGCCTCCTGAGTAAATGGGATTACAGGCACCCGCCACATTGCCCGGCTAATTTTGTATTTTTAGTAGACACAGGGTTTCACCACATGGCCAGGCTGGTCTCAAACTCCTGATGTCAAGTGATCCACCCTCCTCGACCTCCCAAAGTGCTGGGATTACAGGTGTGAGCCACCGTGCCAGGCCAAACATTTTTAAATATATAAACTTTTCCCTTAGAATTCTATTTTGATGTTTTGCCTAATTTTTGAACACAAGTTTACTACTGAATTAGAGCATGGTTCCATCCATACACTTGTCTTGTTTTATAATTACAACATGATTCCTGAGCATGTGATTACAATAAGACTCTACCTTGGAAAAGACATTGTAGTGACACTTTATCAAAAAATAAAAGTTTCTGAACACCTGGACAGAACAGAAGTTCTCTCCCCTGAGTCCTTGATGAAATATGCAAGCTAGTTATTTTACGACAAATAATGGAATAAGCTTTGAAGTACTAGCTTAACAGTAGGTTTTTGTATGGAGAATTCCTTTCTCTAATGACCTTGCCTTGGATATGGAAACAACATAAAAAAATAAAGTAGGACAAAAATCAATGAAGAAAATAAATGCACTATACACATCAGCCAACCTGGAACACATACAATCTTAGTGCCTTTTCTTTAAAATCATTTGCATAGCACATAATGAAAAAGAATACTCTCCAATAAGAAGAGGCTCCCAACATTATTTAAGACAGGAAACATTCAGGGGACTGCAGACAGGTCAGCATGACAGGACCATAAATTGAGGAGACGCAGTGAAAGATAAGGCTGAAGTGGTGAGCAGTGGTGAGCAGGGGTCAGTCCATAAAAGCCCAAGCAGAAGATAGACTTGATCAATTTTGTATTTTAAAAAGCTAACTCTTGCTGTGATCTGGGGAATTAGCCAAAGGGGGACAAGACTGCAGGAAGGGCATACCAGTTAAGAGTCAGTTGCAATAAACCATGTGAGCGGTGGTGAGGATGCCTGAAGTAAAGCAATGGCAGTGGAGATCATGTCTCTCCAGCTATGTGAGGTCAGGGACACTGTGGCTTCCTCTTCTACATTCTCTCCATTGCCTGGCATTCCATAATTGCCTGTCAATTATACCCTTGTTAGTTGAATCCACTACCACATGGTGGTAGATAATAAATAAGAGTGGCCAGGCTGTTGATCCCCTCTCTGCTGTAGGTAGGCAACAATATGATATCTGTAAAGATAATTGCAATGAGCCAATGACACTCAAGAGGGAATGGGATCTTAACAACCACCTGTGTCCTCTCTCACAGGCTACAAAGGGAAGCCTACGTCTCTTGCCTCAGCCTCCCAAGTAGCTGGGACTACAGGCGCCAGCCACCTCGCCCGGCTAGCTTTTTTTGTATTTTTTAGTAGAGACAGGGTTTCACCGTGTTAGCCAGGATGGTCTCGAACTCCTGACCTCGTGATCCGCCCGTCTCGGCCTCCCAAAGTGCTGGGATTACAGGCTTGAGCCACCGCGCCCGGCCGCCTACGTCTCTTAAACAATTAGTTCTGAACAGAGAAAGCGCAGTGTTCAAAGCTTCCCATGCTCAACTCTTCAGTGACCCTCTAAGTGTCTCGCAGTCAGGGTTTGTAAGATTCTTTTCAAAGGTCTTTGCTCAGATATTTTGTAGTCAGCATACCGGGCACTTCAGGCTGACACGTTATGCCAAACCATCTATAAATAAGTCATGTTAGATATTGCAAAGATTACAAATAGGGCTCACACTCCGTATGCAACATTGATCTTATCAGCACTCACATGCTTATCCTTTCTAAACTCAAAGCCAGGAATTTACATTCCATTAAAGAAAAAAGAGGCATGCATATTTTGATTACTTCAGAACACAACTCATCTTACACATTGTTTTCAGGTTTAAAAAGTTTGCTAAATGAATATATATGTGTGTGTGTATATATACACACAGAGATTTTTTAACATAACATACACACACAAGACATATATATATATATATATATATAAAATTCCAAGTTGGCAGGAATTATAACATCCCATCTCAGGGCAGAGCCATTTAAAGCTCAAAAACAGTAATGTTAAGATCCCTTTCCTTCCACTCTTCAAGGATCACTCACTTTTATTGGTGCAAATATGTGTTTTGAGTCTGTGAGACGGTTTCCTTCATCTGCTGAGGAACCTGCAAAATCTTGGTTTATAGCTGACTTGCCTCATAAATGAGCTGATCCTCACAGAACCATGGACTTGCAAATGTACTTTCATTATTTCTATTTTTTGAAGGGCAAAGGGATGGCCCAGAGGCTGCTAAAATTTGTGCACATTGTTTCATGTTTATTTTCAGGCTGTTGATGAGGAAATGTTTAACATCAGAGTAAGTATTCTAGAGATTAATGGCTGCTGTTTGGAAGGGTCCATAGAGGTCCTTTCCTGCCAATACAAATATATACATTTTTGAAGCACAAGACTACATCCACAGATAGGATTACATGTTAACTGAAAAGAGTCAAGGTACAGTGTTCTTATTTCATCAAAGTGATGTCCTCTTTTGATTATGCACTCTCACAGTGAAAGAATTCCAACAATTTTCATCAGTTCCCTGCTTTCTCTCTTAAATACAGAGTTTGGAAAAAATATTTCTCTGTTGACAGCCATGTGATATGAGTCATTTTGATCCCTTCATTGTTTTGAAGCCATCTGTGACAGGTTGACGTAGCACTTATGAGGTCGTTTTAAATCCCAGTTGGGCCAGTTAGTTTTGCAAAGAAACATATTCCACTACCTTGTCTGCATTTGTAACCTCACCTGCAAACCTAAAGATACTGCAGGTCACATGAGCTTCAGAATAAACCCTCCATCACCACTACACTAGGAGAGGTCTCCTGAGGATCAGTGAGGCCGAAAGGGGGGAAGATCAAGAGGAAGGAAGAACCTAAGAAGGGGCCGTTCTGTATCTATAAGTATTAGCCCAGTGACTTTCAAGAGTGTCCCTGAAACTGTTCAGAAGAGAGAAGAGAATAAAGAAGAGGTTAAAGGTTGCACTAGGCACTTTGAACAATGTCAAGGTGCGAAAAGTTGTAAGTGATGTGGTACAGTGACATGTCACTAATTTCGGTCAATTAAAATTTAAATTCACTATGGTCTAGACATGCTGGTCTACATTTTACTCTTAAAAACATTTAATAACTATCTTTTAAAAAGTTTTACATGAATAGTGTAAGCCAGCAAAATGCACCTAACTTAAAGTGAAATTTATACCTTTTTTTTTAACCACTCAGACTGCATCCTCCCCTTCTTTTCTCTCCCAAAGGAAGACAAGATGGGCCATCAATGAACAACGGCGGTTGCAATGAAGCAAAGATTTCACAGCTGAGGCAAGAGCACTGCACTTCCTCCTCATGCTTTCTGGTACACTCCACGCTCAGAGAAACTTCTCTAGTAACAAACTATGAAAATGGCTCCTCAAAGTATAGAATTTTACTTTATTTTTCAATGTTTTTCAATCACCAGTTTGACAATGGCATTGGCCTGTGTTACCATTGAATTTATTACAATTGATTTCTATTGTTCAGGTTGTTAAACTCCTACTGAGAAGCATGAAAAAGAGCAAGATGCACTTGAGGAAATAAAGCAGACCTTTGAAGGGAAACCAAACATCAATTCAAGTTATGACTTAGAGACCAAAAAGATATTCCAAGTTTTTGTGAATTTTAAAATATGCTGTTTTGTATGGAAAAAATAAATCCTGTTGGCAAACAATTGGTGTTTCCTCTTCTTATCTGTGGAATCAGATTCTCTTTTCCAGTGAGTTTACTCCTCAACTTGGACTGCTAAGACAATAGCAGCACATTATTTTACTGCCATACAATAGGGCATTAATATACATTTGTTGGTTTATTGTGATTTAAAATCATTAGCTTTCAGTCTTTAGAACAAAATGGAATTATTTAAAAACAAAATGTGAAAACAATGTGATGCCACAGATTTTGGAGATTCATGCTGAAACAAAAGGGCACTGGGTTTGGGGTCAGAAGAGCATGGTACACTTTATAAGGAGGTGCTCTTAATGGAGTTACTTAAACCCTCTGGGCTTCTGTTTGGACCTCATCTAACCTTTTAGGGTTATTGTGATTATTAAATAAAATAATGAAAATCCTAGCATATATTAGGCAGTGCAAGAAAGTCACATGGGCAACATAGACATTATTTTTCTTTTGTCATTTCATGCTATTTGTTTTCCTCTTTGTATTATGAAAAAGTTTTAAACATACATCAAAGTAACCTGAAGAGTATAATGCACCATCTATCTCTTCATATGCTTTTTTTGAAACAGAGGAGTTGGAGCCTTTTAAAGGCAATTCCAGGCACACTATCATTTCACCCAGCAATCGGGACATTAAGATGACAGTGTCCTCAGAGCAGGAACCCATCTGGTTCCTGGCTGAGAAACATCTCTGCCATTAATACTGGCCTAACACATCTGTGGAAAAAACAGGTAAAGTGATGCAGGTGTTAGGCACTGTGACAGGTAGAAAACAAATCCAGAGTGTTCATTGTGACCTGTTTCCTGTTTCCTTGGAACAGCCTCACTCTTGGTCGCTATGCTGAAGGTTCCGCCAAAGCCAACTCTTTGCATTTAACATGCAATACTTTAGAAAAAAATTGAACTGGAAATATACGCTTTATTTAAAAAAAACACACACAGTTTATGTTTACCAATTGCAACTACAAAGTAATTTTCAAAAAGCACCTATCAAAGTGCTTTATAGACACCGTCTATTCTTAAGAAGTTGTTAATTTAAAATAGTTCTTTAAAAGACAAACATGGACAAGTACAAGTCTTGTTAAAAATAGTCAATGTAGAAAAAGATGGAGATGAATTTACCTCTGTGAGGCTACAGGTACCTAAATAGAATGGAGGGAGGAAAGAAGAGCATGTATATAGTCAGGAGAAGGTTAGAAAAAGGGGACCCAAATATTTCATGTCCATATTCCCTAGAGGGTGGAGACCTTTCTGAAAATAATTCCATGCCTAAAGAACCACAGGAGCTTTGATCAATCTAGTTCCTTTAATTTGCAAAGTTTCCAGGACCCCAACAGTCTAGTGCTAAAGGCCATGGGAGATTCAGGGATGGGGGAGGGAAGGGTAGGAGATATGTTAGTATGGGAAGGCAGTAGGATCAAGTGAACAGAAGTAGCTTTGACACAAAGAGACACTTTACTTTTAGTGAAGGGGGAAGTAAAGAAAGGTGAGGCAATGAACAGAGTATTTTTGCTGTGGAAGGAAGTTGAGACGATCTTAATCTTATAGGTAAAATACTTCTACATCAAAGCATCTGTGGAAGACAAAGAGAGCAAGGGTAGGACTGGAAATTATGAAAGAAGTTTGTATTTAACATCTATAAAGTGTTTAAGTGTCCTCTTTCAAAAAAAAAATCTGAACAAAACAAAAAACCTTTCCCCATCCCTACTATTCCCTTAGATATAGCCCTACCATCTATCCACAAACTTGTCAAAAGTGAAGTTTGCCCAAGCACTTCTGGACACCAGTAGTCTGGTATCAACCCTCACTGTTTCTTGGAAAACACACCTTCTAATTGCGGCTCAATAAACAGCCTGTTGTCAGTTTTCATTCTCCAGCTTTGTGGCAGCATTGAGAACTATGTCTTCCTGAAATTCTCTCCCTCTCTTGCATCCATGACACATCTTCATTCAGATGGCCTTCCTTTCTCTTTAACCATGCCTTTTTTTTTTTTTTTTTCCTTTGGCCAGTTCTTTTCTCTCTTACCACCCTTAACCATAGATAATTTCTAAGGGAATCTCCTTGGTGTTAATTTTTCCTTTTACTCTCTTATCCCTTTGCTTCAACCATGGTCTCTTCAGATTAGTACCTTGTTTGTTTTTCTGTATCCATGCTGATCAATACAGTAGCCACTAGCCACATGTAGTGACTTAAATTTAACTAACATTAAATAAAATTTACAATTTAGTTCCTCAGCCTTATTAGTTACATTTCAAGAGTTTGCAAACCACATGTGGCTAATGGCTACCCTATAGGACAAGGCATATATAAAACATTTCTTTCTTCAAATAAAGTTCCATTGTACAGCACAGGTCTAGACCTTATCCCTCCTGAGCTTCAAATCTGGCAGTGTTCTACATGACATCTCTACTGGAAGTCCTTCTGGAATCACAAATTCATCATGCCGAAGTCCTACTCCGCTTAACATACATTTCTCATACCAGTTATCTGTACAAACTAATTTTACTTGAAAATGCTCCATGTAAAAAGAGAACATCCCCAAATAATTGGGAAATATTTGTACAGGTAAGTTGTAATATTTATATATAATTTAGTTTACTAAATAAAGACCATTTTCACTGAGGAAAATGCAGGCTGCAGCCATTTAGGGGGAAATCTCCATCTTTCACATATTACCCTTATGTGGTATCTTCCCATGACCAGATTCCTGTAAAATAATAAAAGGATTTATGAGAGATTTTCTTTATTAATATGTCTTTTTTTATGTTTCTCAATAAAACTAAAGTTCTCCCCTACAACACCAATGAGGACATTATTCTCACTGCAGGAAAGCCAACTTTCTGATTCTATTAGGAGCCCTAAAAGTATTCTGCCTGAAACAATGAAACTCAGACAACAAAGCTCTTTGCCAAAATACGAACAATATTACTGGACACATGAGATTCTGAAGCATCATATTCAACAAATAATCAGATCTGGTCCTGATTTTAATCAGAAAGCAACCTGTCTCTCTGTTGCCTCCTAAACGTAGCAAAGACATGCCATTCTCAGCACGCTTACCATTTTGATGGTGTGAGGTTTCACTGGGCAGCCTCACTCAGGGTGACCTCAGCCTGAGATTCTAAAGATGGAGCATATTAAGTGCAGGTGAGTCATCAATTTAAAAAGGCATAGAGAGTAACTAAAAGCCTTATGCTTCAGAAGCACAGGGACTCTACTGGAGGCCTTCCCATGTGACAAATGGAACTCATTTAGAAAAAGAAAAGCCATTTTTAAAGAAAAAAGTGATAAATGGTACCCCTGAAGGATAAGCCTGTTGTTCTTGGTTGCACAAGTAATTCCATCTGAACTGATTATCACCATTCCCAATGGAGTTATGACATCTCTTGTTAAAGATGACAGAAAAGTAGAATCATAGTATTGTAGTAGGAATATCATTGTATATATTTATGACCATTACTGTTAATTCAATAATAACATTATGTATTATGATACTTATACTTTTCCTATATAATTCAGAGTGTTTTGCAGATGTTAAAAATATTAATCTTATGACTGTCTCATAGGGTGTATAAATATTAGAACATTTCATGATTAATCACCAGTTTCTAATAGACTAACAATGATATGCCTAACCCTTTTCTAGATAAAATGAGGCACGTGAAAGATGCAGAAGACACAGCTTCTCCCAGGAAGTTTTTTTGGGCAACAAGGTGTAAGTACATAAAATACTTAGGAAATGTGGGGGTATGAAGTGCTATGGTTCACTTCATGAAGGATCAATGTAGGATTTCATGGCAGGAGAAAGATAAGCATCGGGGAGCAAGTCATTAGGAAATGCTTCACTGAGGAGGTAAGCCTTCAGTGGCCCCTAAAGAAATATTGAATAGGGCCAAGTGTAATTGTTCATGCCTATAATCCTAGCACTTTGGGAGGCTGAGATGGGAGGATTATTTGAACTTAGGAGTTCAAGACCAGCCTGGGCAACATAGTGAGACCCCATCTCTACAAAAATTCAAAAAAATTAGCCAAGTGTGGTGGTGCACGCCTACAGTCCCAGCTATATAGAGGCAAGAGGATCCCTTGAGTCCAGGAGATTGAGGCTGCAGTGAGCTGTGATCATGTCACTGTGCTCCAGCCTGGGCAACAAAGCAAGACCCTGTCTCACACACACAAAAACAAACAAACAAACAAAAAAATACAAAAAAAAAAAGAAAGAAAGAAAAAGAAAAAGAAGTATTGACTGGTACAGGAGAAAACTATGGGATAGGACAAAAATAAACACATATCCTGAATTTCCTTGAGAGCCCCAATTTATGTCTTGCAAGTATTTTAAGATTGTATGTGTGAGTATGGGGAAAAAATGTAGAGACTGCCTGATTAGATAGGAATGGTCATGTTAAGTAGCTCTAAAGATGAGGTTTCATAGCTAAGAGGGAGATTTTTCAGACCAGTCTAAGCAATTTAGACTTCTATCTGATAAGGTGTAGGGACCTCTTGTAAATTCCTAAGCAACAGAATAAAATGATCAGAGAAACACTTCCGAAAAAGTAGTCTGGCAGCAGTTATCCAGTTATCTACTGACCTTCTGGTCCCCAACGCTCATATTTGTTAGATGACACAGACTTGCACTCCACTCCAAATCCTGCCATAATCCTAGGAGGTTTCAATATTTAATGGAAGATTTAGCCAATGTCCTAACTTCACCATTTCTTGACCTCATTCATTCCAATTGCTTTCACTTCCACTCCCGGGACCACACCCAAGACTCTGCATTAGTTAAAGCTGTGCCACATAGCATGCACCTATAGTCCTAGGCACTTGAGAGGCTGAGGTGGGGGGGATCACTTGAGTCCAGGAGTTGGAGGCTGCAGTAAGCTGACTGTGCCACTGCCACTGCCCATGGCCTGAGCAACATAGCAAGATTGTCCCCAAAAACAAAACAAAACAAAACAACACTGCCATACCAGAAACCTTAAATGCAAATAGCCCAAATTCCAGTTTTTCCAGCCCTCTCTTGCCTGTCCTGCCATTGGCCTGCTCACTTCTCCCAAGACCTCTTCCTGCTGGGCACCGTCTCACCAACACATTCTACTTTCTTATAACACTGTCCTTTCACTGCACTGACTTGGACAACTACAACCCTAGATCCAGTGCTATAAAATATGTCTCCCCCTTTACACGCAGGCTTCTAAACAGACTGCTGCCACTGTAAATGCATGGTCTCTCCCTGCTGAATCCTAAACTTCACCCATTAGTGCTTGTATTTGTACATAATCACCTTTCTTCAGCATTCCCTTCTGTAACGATTCAGCATGTACACAATCATGCTCAGGACCGCCACTAACTTTCAGCAGACCATAACTTTGTTCCTTGATGAAAAAGCTGAGGCTTTAGGGGGATCTACCTCAACTGCCCACCCCTCGGTCGCAAATGTTAGCCCCACTCATCTTTCCTCCTTCCATCACAGAGGAAGGGTCTCCTTCCTTTTCAAGACCAAAACTAAGTTCAACCCAAAATCATACTTTTGATTCACCTCCTCCTATATCCTCCAAGATGCTGTCATCTAAAATTTTTTCTCTTTTCTACATCTTTGACTCTGCTTTTTTCTTGTCCTGCAATCTCTTAACCTGTAAACACAGCAAAGTATCTTTCATCACCAAAACCCTCAGTTGACCTGAGTTTCCCTCTAGCTACTGTCTTCTTTCTGCGCCTTGTTCATTCAAACTTCTCCAAATAACATCTATATTGGCTAAGCTTAGTAATGACAACAACCCCAGAAGTTAGGAAATATCCCCGTTAGAACACATGGGGAGTAAACTGAGGCCCAGAGTCAACACTAATAAAGTCAACTACCAAAGCTTTTCAGTTCCATCATGTTTCCCCATAGGACTTGGCATTCAAGTCACACTGTTTTGGCCTTTTACTTTTTAATAATCCCATGCTTCACTTAAAGCTTCAAAGTAGAGAAAAGCAACATGTAATTTCAAATCAGGAAGCCAACAAATGTAGGCCTAAAGACCTATTCTGTGCCACACAATTAATTTACACTAAGCTAAAGAAGGGGGAAAACTGGCTTCTCTGGCTATGTAAAACCACAACAACAACAACAAGAAGCAAACAAACAAAAAAACCAGAAAACCTATTACCAAAAGAGAAAAAGAAAAAAGAAGAAAAAAAAACATAAAAAAGTTTTTCTAAATTATTTACTTAACTTCCCTTCACCTTGTTATAAATAAAGTTTTGGTGCTGCAAAAGAAATAGCATTTGAATATAAAATTTTCTTTTTAATTCTCAGCAAGGCAAGTTACTTCTATAGAAGGGTGCACCCTTACAGATGGAGTAATGGTAGCAGACACTTGGACAAGGGAGGGGAAGGGGTTCTTCTCCCTGACACACGTGGCCCCTGCTGCTAACCCCTATTGGCTAGGGTTAGACAGCACAGGCTAAACTAATTCTGATTGGCTAATTTGAAGAGACTGACGGGGGTGAGTGGTTTGGAGGTTATGACAGAGCGGACAATCAGAACGAGTCAGGGTGGAGTAGGTAATTGGAATGAGTCAGGGTGGAGCAGGTAATCGAAAAAGGTTGCTTTACAAGGAAGTTAAGTTTAAAAGTAGAAGTCAAAGAACTGAACATACTGACATACTGATTCTGTGAAAAGAAATTTAGAACTCATATCTAACAACTTCTCAACCCACTGAAAATGGGCTTAACCTCACTAAAACTGCTCTGACAAATGTTCCCAATGAACTTCAAATTAACAAACCCAAAGAATGTCCTTCAGTCCTGTCTGATGGGGCCTTTCTGCTGATTTGAGTAACTGAACCTTTCTTCTTGATACTCTTTCATCTTTACTCCCCCGACTTCTGCATCGCTCTACTCCCCTGGAATCCTCACACTTTCTGACTATTTTGGCGGGAAAGGAGGACCTCCTATTTGTAGTCTCTAAATGGAGGTGTCGTTTTACCTCCACAAAATACTACTACTACACTAAAGCCAGACTATTCACTGATGAACATGATGAACGTGGTCCAAGACTTTTTTACTCACTCTGTTTGATTCTGCCCATGTTGGCCCCTATGCTCATCTCCGTCTGCCCAAAACCCACAAATTCTTCAAAGTCCAAATTTTTAGTGAAGTTCCTATATTTTCATAATCTTTCCCTCCTTTGTACTCCTGTAATTTATATTGTAATTACTCAATACAATACTCATTCCTGTATATTCTTATCTATTCATCTATCCTACCAAGTCATGAGCTCTTTCTTCATGATTGTTGTAATATCTAGTGACTAAAACCATACTTGGCACATAGTAGGAACCCATCAAATACAAGTATTATGATTATTCGTCTTTTCATTCCTCAAAGCTCTCGAATAGCAATGTTTCTTTTTTTTTTTTTTTGAGATGGAGTCTTGCTCCGTCACGCAGGCTGGAGTACAGTGGCACAACCTCAGCTCACTGCAACCTCCGCCTCCCGGTTCAAGCGATTCTCCTGCCTCAGCCTCCTGAGTAGCTGGGATTACGGGTGCACACCACCACACCCAGCTAATTTTTGTATTTTTAGTAGAGACAGGGTTTCACCATGTTGGTCACGCTGGTCTTGAACTCCTGACCTCGTGATCCGCCCTCTTTAACCTCCCAAAGTGTTGGGATTACAGGCGTGAGCCACCGCACTTGGTCTCAGCAATGTTTCTTAAATATTGTAAGATCAACCTATTTTGAATTAATTATTTATTAATTAAAGCCCAAAGAATGAATGAACTCTCTTGGTAAGAAAGAAGCACAGATAGGAGGCTCACTTATATTAGGTGATGAAGAGGAAAAGAGAAACTAATGAACAATATTTTAAAAAATGGCTGGGAACCCCAAAAGAATGTGTTTATGAGTTAAGAAGATATGGAATAGAAGAAGCTTCTAACAATCCACAGAAATTATCTACTTTCTAAATTATTTTTGAAGTATTCAACACCTCTTCTGCCACTCACTCAGAATGAAGAGAGATTTCTCAATGTGTCAATGACTTTGTCTCTGACTTAGCCTGGAAAATAGCAATGCCGAATGGAATGGTGGTGCAGTATCCAGCTGCGTAATCTAGTTTACTCTGCGCCTCCTTATACACAGGCAGAAGGGAGCTAACTATAACAACAAAAGGAAAAATGATGAAAGCAAATTTAGGTCTTTTTCTCTAAAATGTACCCAAGTACAAATATCAAGGGAATTTATTATATAAAATGGCTATTTTTTCATAAAGAAAAAAGAATTAATTTGTCCCTTTTTCTTGAATCATTCTACACGAATATCCTTTTGCCAGATCTTCTATGTAATGGCTTTTTGATATGAGTACCATTTCTGTCAAACTTTTGTTATTTTTAGTACAGCCAAGTTTACTCACTTTTTTAAAGTGCTATTTTGGGACTAATACAAGGGGAAATTAATCATGGTGCCCAAATGACGGGCCAGGGGTACTATTTTATTACTTTCAGTTTAAACTGGGAAATATGTAACTGGTTTTTCACCCAGAGAATAAGAATGTTCCAATTTATTAGAAAGTAATTGGTATTGGAAGCAGTCACTGACAGAAGTATAATAATGGAAACCATCCCAGCTACTTCATGCAGGCAATGCAGGCCAGTCATTGTGCTGAGATGACAGGCCTGCATCTGCAGAGGTGTGGCTTGAAAAGTCTGAAAAATGTCCCTCTTCAAGACAAGGGTCACATTACCGGTTCTAGACAAGACTCCCTAAAATGCAAAATCTCCAGTAGATGTAACTCCATTTCTAATATATACCCATTAAAGGTGCACTTCAGGAGTTCATGGGGTACCTAGATTGGCAAACAAAACAGCAAATGTGCACATTTTGCAAAGAGCCAAGGTCTACAATAAAGGTCATGCTGTTTATAATATTGGCTCAACAATTTTCTATAGATCACTTAACAGGTACTAAAAGTGGCAGGGCACTGGTGTACCAGAAAACACACAGAATTGTCTACAGTGTCCAAAATGTTGGATATAGAGTTGGAGAGAATGAGAGAGATCAAAAAGCAGTCTGTAAAGGAGAAAACTGGCATGACAAGCCTGAAGGAACCTCCAACTCCTCCATTTCTCAAGTCACTTTTAAGGTATACCTCCTATGGGCAGACTTGATCTTAGTCCTATCTCTCCAAAATATAAGCTGTTTTCTTTGTGTGTCACCCTATTTCTTTCTACCTGGAGATGTGATCCCCCAAAGCCTGCACTGTTACACAACTCCAGAAGACACCATCCTTAGAGTAGTGAATATGAAGCTCCCCCAGAATTATGCAGTGGCCAGCTCACATAGCCCTGTGGCTCCCCTGCCTGCTGCCATTTTACTCATCATCTAGGTTGTACCAAACTTTGAGGCTCAGATCCCATTTTTGTCTCCCTGGTGTTAAAAAAAAAAAAAACCTTACATTTCTCTTACCTGAAAAGTTTCATCCTTTCACAAAATAGCTTCAGCCTCTGAGTTTACAATGTAAGTCTACTTTAAAGAAACTCTGGAGGCCAAGAATAAATGGAAGGTCCTGGAGCCCAACTTCCCTTGAACCTCCATAGAATGTAAGTGATATAATGGGAAGGACATTCAATAGAAGGATAGGAAATTTAGATCTAGAACTCTATATTGCTGTGCAACCTTGAGCAAGTCACAAAACTAGCATGTGAGTTTCACATTTGTAATATAAAGGAGGTGAGGTAGATAAGATACCTTAAAGGCGTCTTAGAGTTCTAATATTTTATGGAAGCTTGAAACCTCCTTTGCAAAGATTATGACAGTGAGAGGACTCTTGCATGGCTGACTCTATCTTGCTTCTAGCCTCACAAGCAGGGTGACCTCACTCATTCCTGGGTATAGGCCAAGCTAACCATGGGAAGAATTTAGTTTATAGTTTAACTTGGAAGCAAGGATGATAATAATCCTTCCTAAAAACTAACCCCTTCCTTGCTCAGGGACCTATAACTAATGAAAAACCATGAAATTAGGATTATAGGAGGGGCCTGAATTCTGCTAGAATGTAGGCATAGTTTCTATAATGCCTTACTGCTCAGGAGTCATGTGGCCAGAGATCACAAGATTTGTGACTTCTCCAATTGCTCCTATAGATAACACCACTATTGTGGAACTTAAGATTGGTGTTTTGAGATATTTTTCAGATTTTTGCATTCTGGCAACTGACTGACCCCACTTGGACCCATGACTCCTGACTCAACCGGTCCTGTGGCCTCCACCCAGAAGTGGACTCAGCTCACAAGACCTGTTTTCCACACCCCTACAATTCCATCCCCAACCAAGCAGCAGCGCCTATTCCCTATCCCCTTGCTCACCAAATTATCCATAAGACTTTAGCCCCTGAGTTCTCAGGGAGACTGACTGAGTAATAACTCCAGTCCTTCCACTTGGCCAGCCTTGTGTTAAACCATTTTCTACTGCAATACCACACTATCAGTGAGTTGATTTTGTCTGTGTAGCAGGCAGGAAGTACCCATCAGGCAATCATAACCTCAGAATACCACCTCCAGAGTAAGGGCATCTGAATCATATATAGTCACCCCATAAAGAGAGAGCAATAGGTGGTCTTTGGAGATCTGGGAGACTACTCACTAAATGCTCCATACATATCAAGCCAGATGACCCATAGGTCTAAGCTGAGAATAACTTATTTCATAAGGCATAGTTCTGCTTCTCCTCCCAGCACCAGCCATTCAGAAAGATTTTTTTTTTTTTTCTTATCTCTAGTCTGGCAAACCTTGCACATACCTTCCACATTTTTTTTTTTTGAGAATTTTTTTTTTATTATTATACTTTAAGTTCTAGGATATATGTGCATAACATGCAAGTTTGTTACATAGGTATATAAGCACCATGGTGGCTTCCTGCAGTCATCAACCCATCATCTACATTAGGTATTTCTCCTAATGCTATCCCTTCCCTTGCGCCCCAACCTCTGACAGGCCCGGGTGTGTGATGTTCCCCTCACTGTGCTCATATGTTTTCGTTGTTCAACTCTCACTTATGAGTGAGAACATGTGGTGTCTGGTTTTCTGTTTCTGTGTTAGTTTGCTGAGAATGATGGTTTCCAGCTTCATCCATGTCCCTGCAAAGGATGTGAACTCATTCTTTTATATGGCTGCATTGGTATTCCATAGTGTATATGTGCCACATTTTCTTTATCCAGTCTAGCATTGATGGCATTTGGGTTGGTTCTAAGTTTGCTATTTTTGTTGGTTCCATTTTTTTGCTATTGTGAATAGTGCTGCAATAAACATATGTGTGCATGTGTCTTTATAGTAGAACGATTTATAATCATTTGGGTATATACCCAGTAATGGGATTGCTGGGTCAAATGGTACTTCTGACTCTAGATCCTTGAGGAATCACCATATTGTTTTCCACAATGGTTGAACTAATTTACACTCCCACCAATAGTGTAAGAGTGTTCCTATTTCTCCATATCCTCTCCAGCATCTTTTGTTTCCTGATATTTTAATCATTGCCATTCTAACTGGTGTGAGATGGTATCTCATTATGGTTTTGATTTGCATTTGTCAAATGACCAGTGATGATGAGCTATTTATCATATGTCTGTTGGCCACATAAATGTCTTCTTTTGAAAAGTGTCTGTTCATATCTTTTGCCCACTTTTTAATGGGGTTGTTGGCTTTTTTCTTGTAAACTTGTTCCTTGTAGATTCTGGATAATAGCCCTTTGTCAGATGGATAGATTGCAAAAATTTTCTCCCATTCTATAGGTTGCCAGTTCATGCTGATGATAGTTTCTTTTGCTGTGAAGAAGCTCTTTAGCTTAATTAGATCCCATTTGTCAGTTTTGGCTTTTGTTGCCATTGCTTTTGGTGTTTTAGTCACGAAGTCTTTGCCCATGCCTATGTCCTGAATGGTATTGCCTAGGTTTTCTTCTAGGGTTTTTATGGTTTTAGGTCTTATGTTTAAATCTTTAATCTATCTTGAGTTAATATTTGTAAAAGGTGTAAGGAAGGGGTCCAGTTTCAGTTTTCTGCATATAGTTAGCCCGTTTTCCCAACACCATTTATTAAATAGAGAATCCTTTCCCCATTGCTTGTTTTTGTCAGGTTTGTCAAAGATCAGGTGGTTGTAGATGTGTGGTGCTATTTCTGAGGCATCTGTTCTGTTCCATTGTCTATATGTCTTTTTTGGTACCAGTACCATGATGTTTTGGTTCCTGTAGGCTTGTAGTATAGTTTGAAGTCAGGTAGCGTGATGCCTCCAGCTTTGTTCTTTTTGCTTAGGATTGTCTTGGCTATACGGGCTCTTTTTTGGTTCCATATGGAATTTAAAATAGTTTTTTCTAATTCTGTGAAGAAAGTCAGTGGTAGTTTGATGGGAACAGCATTGAATCTATAAATTACCTTGGGCAGTATGGCCATTTTCATGATATTGATTCTTCCTATCCATGAGCATGGAATGTTTTTCCATTTGTTTGTGTCCTCTCTTAATTCCTTGAGCAGTGGTCTGTAGTTCTCCTTGAAGAGGTCCTTCACATTTCTTGTAAGATATATTCCTAGGTATTTTATTATCTTTGTAGCAATTGTGAATGGGAGTTTGCTTGTGATTTGACACTCTATTATTGGTGTATTGAAATGCTTGTGATTTTTGCACATTGATTTTGTATCCTGAGACTTTGCTGAAGTTGTTTATCAGTTTAAGGAGTTTTGGGCTGAGATGATGGGGTTTTCTAAATATATTATCTTGTTATCTCCAAACAGAGATAATTTGACTTCCTCTCTTCCTATTTGAATACCTTTATTTCTTTCTCTTGCCTGATTGCCCTGGCCAGAACTTTTAATATTATGTTGAATAGGACTGGTGAGAGAGGGCATCCTTGTCTTGTGCCGGTTTTCAAAGGGAATGCCTCCAGCTTTTGCCCATTCAGTATTACGGCTGATAACTTCTACATTTTTACCAGTGCACTCACATTTGCTAATGTTAACTCCCTCCCACTCTTAGCTACAACACCCCCACATGACAATGCTACTACTACAAAAATATATATCTATAGCTCTAAATATAGGAACACTCTCATTTTAAACAAATCTATCATAGTTAAATCTGCAATTACAAGGACATATGTTTATATATATGGACTTGTATATGTGTGTGTGCATATATATATGGAATAGATTATCTGCTTTGCAAATGAATTCACCAGGGAATTCCTTAAAATAGCAGGTCCTTCATTTATCCTTCTCTTCACTGTTTCCCACATAAATGATATCTTGCACTTTTTACTTACTGATAGCTGCTCAAGAATTTATCTATCATGTAATGTAGGTATATTGTATTTATAAAGATTAATGGAAAGCAAAATGCATTTCTTTGGAGCCGTCTGACTAATTTCTTTAATATTTCAGAGGTGTGAGTTTGTATTTTGTATAGCTAGGATCTGAAACCTCATCTAGCACCACTATGAACATAAAAACCACATGAATCTTAAACACTGTCCAGAGTTCACCATGATATAATAGCATTATGCAGAAATTAGAGTCTGCAAGAGCCACTGGCTTCACAAAAGCCTTTATGGATGGAGAAAAGTGAACTAATGATGTTGTTTTGTGAAGGTTTCTAAGGCAAAAATTATACCTTTCACTCAGGTCAATAGCTTTTGGCTGGGGGTAGCTTAAAAGGTGAAGTAATTCTGCCTCTTTTAGCCAAAAGCTAAAAGTTCTGGCCAGGGCAATCAGGACCAATGTTAATAGACAAAAACATTAACCACATTTCTGGGAGTGGTGAAGCTATTTTTAGTAACAGTGGCTGCTCTAGAAAATTTTATCTTTTGCTGTGAAATGCCAATGTGATTTTTCTCAGTCTGTAAATGGTAAGCATAATCATGTTTGTTTGTTTAAACTTGAGTTTTGTATGTTATTTGTTTTTCTTTACCCCAGGGATTTCCTTATCTGTATGCACACATAGATGATAACAGGAACAGAGTGACCCACCCTAGTTTAAAGTAGGCTGCCAATTACCTCTCTAAAGCTAACAGCACCCATAAGCCAACAAGGATTTTATTTTATGCAATTGTTAAAGTAATTAGTTTTGCACCAACCTAATAGTATTCCTTCAAAGGCTCGTGCAAGCTAAGAAACTAATAAAAACAAAAATGAAAACAGTAGCTCCACTCTTTAAGTCATCTTCTCCAAAAAAAAAAATATTGTTCCCCTACGTCCAGAAATACAATTGTTCAGGGCTCAGAAACTCAGAAGAATCCTGACTGCCTGCCTGCCTCCTGGGTCCCTAGAAACATAGACCTAATGGGAGGGAGGGACCTGGCTCATGGCAACTAAATAAGATTGGTGGGTGTGGGCAGAGGAAAGAGCATAGGACAAAGAATCAGGAAGCTTGAGATAAGATCTAGACAAACCTTCAATCCTTCTGGGACTCTGATTCTTCACTTATAAAATACAGATGATACCCACATTTTTATTGTGATCATACGAGATGGTAGATTTGAAAATGTTTAGGAAACTATTAGGTTCTTCATAATGAATGCAATGCTCTGCTTATTTCTGTGCATCTCAATTCCTATGATGTTGTAGAATATTGAGACTGAAAGTTTAAAAAAAAGAGAGAAAAGACTGGGCAATCAGGCTGGTTTAAACAAAGCCTTATTTGCCTCTAATTCTCCTCCTCTCTTTCACTCTACCTCCTGGAAAAAAGCAAAAGTAACAATTGACCCGAACTCTCCATTTTAATAATCACTGCATTTCTACATTTTTCAGTCACAGTCAATGTCTAAATTAGATAACCTAATTGATTGCCTACTGACCAAAAGAATCTGTATGAAATCATTACCAAAATCATATAATGAAGAAATTTTCTGCTTCTAGAGAAGTTTGAAGTTAGAATCAGCACTTTTTCATTTAGCATTCATTCAACAAATATTTATTGAGTGCAAACTTGTGCCAGGCACTAGGGATTTAGAAATAAGGGAAACATATTTCCTTTCCCCATAAAGTTCATTATTCAGAGAGAAGAACAGATTTACATTCTCTTGTTTTATAGCTTAGAAACCAAAGACACAATAGTTGGGAAAGTTTGACTCTACCTGCAACTCTCCTTCCATTATACTGAGTAGTTGAATGAGGTCTTCTTTGGATAACTCCAGGGATTTCTTAGTCTTTCGTTCACTTTCTCCAGATGTTTTTAGGTGTCGTTTGACAGTTCCTGAGGCCGTGACATCATCCTCCTTCCTATTTGATTTCTTCTTCTTTTTGGCATCTTCTGAGAGACTTTTTTCACCAGCATTGCCGATGATGGAGGGCTTGGGACAGGAGACATGCCCATCAGACGAACTTTCACCACCTTGGTTTCGAGATCTCATTCCCACCTACAACACATTAAAAAAAAGATAAGATGTTCTTTACCACCATCAAAATTATTTTTGCCGAAATACTTAGAGACTTATAGCAGCTTTACCACATCACCAATAATGAAAAACCAAATTAATATGCCATTAAAATTTTCAGGAAACCCCTTTGATGGTCTTCAGAAAAAATAAAAGTAAGATTTTAACCTGAAAAACCCCTCAAGCCAAATGATCAAGGTCAATATCAATAGTGCTAAGTCATATTGCTGTTACATAACCCCCATAATAATATATCAATATTGGTTCATTAATTATAATGAATGTACTATACTATCCTAATGGAGAATGTTAACCATAGAGGCAACTGGGTGTAGGGCATATGCGTATTAGCTTTGTAATAATGTTATGAATCTAAAACTGTTCTAAAATAAAATAAAAATCAATAAAAAAAACTGTTCTAAAATAAAAATAAAAACAGTTCTAAGATAAAATAAAAAGTTTATTTATTTATCAGAAAATTCAGATCTGAAACCCTGTCAGGAACCAGTTGGATGTCACAGGGGGAAAAAAAAAAGTCTGCATAGGGTGGGGGCTTAAAATGGACAGAGGATAAGGGAAAAGGAAAGGGAAGAGGAGGGTGGTATCATTTTCAGTGATATGCAATTCTATTTTCCCATAGCCTCTATTTTAAAATCAGGTCTTTAAATGTCATTTACAGTAATAAGAGCACAAAGAATTGGGAGAAAATGAATCAATTTCAAAATCAAAATGTGAAATAATATTTTGAGGTAAAATAAGGAAAAAAGACAAAGCAGCAGCTAAGATATTAACTTGTCCTATGAGAAGCACATTCAAGTCATTCTATGAGGAATGCTTTATAGTTTCTCCGTCAGTCTCTGAGCAAAAGGATTCTACCAATAGGTATGTTACAAACAAACACACTGAACTCACAGGCTAGGTCTCAAAGTGCTGTGAAGAGAGCTCTAATATCCTGGGGGGTGTATTTCAAATTTTGCCTAAACCCTTAAATATAGTAGATTAGCTCATGGGCTTATTTAAAAACTCACAGTATAAATAGCCCTTACCATGAATAGCTAAGCAAAAAGATTTTCATCATTCATTCTAGATAAAATATAGGGACATTGTTATCTGAAAGTAAATTTCCTTTATGGACCCAACCATACTTAAGAAACTAAGGAAAGATTTTTAAAAAACATTAGGTTTGTAACACAAAAATTAACACAGGGTGATGTTTCCTTTCAGATAGTGAACATCCAATTCTTCCAATGAATCTTGAAATCTACATTAATGCTCTTTTTTAAAAAATTGAACTTGTAAGCAAATGGACCCCTTTATGTATGTGTGAACTTTCTACAGCACCCCAGCTTTTAACAATACAAACCAAAGGAATGTTTCTTGACACTAGCACCCTGTTTTCTGGTTCACTCAATGATTAGTTCCCAATTTTAGAGTATCTTTTGGGTTTCCCTAGTCAACAAAGAATAGAAGTTTCTTTGTAAAGGAAGCCAGAGCACTTTGGAACAAACCTACTGTATTTTATCACAGCTTATTTGTGGGCAGAATGGGCTGACTAAAGCCCCAATCCAAAAAAAAAAAGATGTGATGAATAAAGAGTTTCAAATTTAACTCATGACCTGTTATGGCTCACAACTAAGACACATGGACTTCCCAAACTGAATTGTGATTCTGTACGACTTCATACCACATGTATTTCCTTTTACCTGAAATAATTTTCTCTATAAGATCTTAAAGCTCTTTGAGATGGCATATCAAATATTGATTTGACAACTTTAATTTAAATCATTAAATCATGAGTTAATAGAAATCCCAGACAATAATTCCCAAAGCACAGGAAGTGCTTAATCTTACACAGTATTTAAATCTGATTGTATTATGTTACATGCATGTACTCAATCACAATTATATCTGCAAACATACAGAAAATAGTCTGCTAGTATCAATTTTATATTTAGTTCTTTCTAAAAATTTCAGTCTGAAATTAATGTTTTAAAATAAAATTTATTATAGTATTATATTAACGACTTTTACACAAAAAAATCCACCCATTTTAGAATTATGTAATTATTTTATATCATTATTCATTTAAAAAGCTTAAGTTTCCTATTCCCTTCCACATTAATTCACTTTGGCTGATGGAAAATCTCATGTGGTAGGCCCATGATGTTAATTTTGTCTTAACAAATATTTTTCTTTTGTGATACTGAAATTTCACATTAATTACTTTTCCTTTGGCATGAACATAAAGATTTTTAGTCCTTTCTTGGTTAGATAAATGAGGTCTTCTATCTATCTTCACAATAAAGTCAGCAATCAGCACCTATTCTATGTCAGGAATACAAAAGTACTCAGCAATAACAAATGAATCCAGAATGTTTTAGCAAGGAATTAGCATCTATGAGGAAGATAAACGTAAGTTCTCAATAGAATAACTAAGTCTGTTATAAATAATGTACACTTTAAAAATGCTTTATTCTATTTTGGAGGGAGAAAACATCCAAGCAATAATGGACTTGCATGTGTCTCATTTAGTGACATTTATATTCTTCATATTTTTAATAGCTCTCACTTACTGCTTCTTAAGTGTTACACAATATGGGAAGCATTTTTCATTTAGCACCTTGTTTAATATTTACATCAACCCTGTGAAGTAGGTGCTATTTCTCTCAGGTTTATAGATGAAGCTACTGAGGTTTAAATAAATTAAATATCTTCTCCTGGATCACACAGTTACTCCTAGTGGATAGAAAAACTAGAATTTGAACTCAGGTTGGACATGAAATACTACCCCACTACACAGCTTTCCTTACAGCTTTCCTCTAAGTTCTTAAACATATGCTAATTGGAAGAGGGGCGATCCCTGATAAATCAGGGGATCAAGAAAAAGTTAGAGGCCAGGCGCGGTGGCGTGTGTGTAATCCCAGAACTTTGGGAAGCTGAGGCGGGTGGATTACCTGAGGTCAGAAGTTCGAGACCAGCCTGGCCAACATAGCAAAACCCCATCTCTACTAAAAATACAAAAATTAGCTGGGCATGGTGGAGTGCACCTGTAATCTCAGCTACTAGGGAGACTGAGGCAAGAAAATCACTTGAACCTGGGAGGCAGAGGTTGTAGTGAGCAGAGATCGCGCCACTGCACTCCAGCCTGGGTGACAGAGCAAGACTCCATCTCAAAAAAAAGAGAAAAAGCTACAAATGCTAAGAAGTTTTCTCACTTCACATAACAAAATTTGAGAAATCCACGTATATATCTTCCTCCATAGACACTCTTGCAACACTCACATAGCAATTTAAATTAGGTTACTAAGCAATACTATGTTTTCTGAAATAATTAACCTTCTGCAGAACTTCTAAGATGATGAATCATTCAAAAGTCTTCCTGAGAAGCAATCTGGTCAATTATTAAGGGTACAGTTATGAAAACAGGATGTAAAGTCTGAACAGGAACAATTACAGACTTACTGTGTTAAAAGCCCTGGAGCTGAACAACAGTAAACACTTCATCAGTGTTGGCCAAATCCTGCCTATTGTGCTTACAAGAGTAGCAGGCAGGTAACAGAAAAGGCATCCAGAACTCCTTAGGCTTCTTAATAGTTAATTGCATGGCTGCAAGTTTAAGACGTGTAGATAACATTTTCTGAAAGAAGCCAAGAAGGCCTTCGAATCATCCCAGTGTATATCCTTTAAAAAAAAGTTCTCCCCAAGAAAAATACATAAATAAACTGAAGATTCATATCAGGTTTTATAACCCTTTTAAAAAAATCAGTGTCAATTGGGGAACAGATGCTTCTCTTTGTAAGCAAATTATCTTAACATAGTTCATAAAATATACTTACTTTTCCTTTCATAGTAGTCAACAACAATTTACATGGAATTTGCTAACTACAGTATGAAGAAAAGAAAGATCAAATGTTATTCTGAACCTCCCTCTTTTATCTACAGTCCTCTCTCCCTTTCATCTGCGCCTCCCCGCCCCCTGCAGCCTCCCATTAATTGGGCAATGCCAGAGCATACTGTCAGATGAAAAATATCACAGGAATCAGAAAATGTAAAGCCTTTTAGTCATTTATGCTGAACTACCAAGTATTTCTAGAGCATTTGAACAGGAAAAGAAAAAAAAGGAAAAAAAAAAGTCTATGAAAATTCTAGTTCCCAGACTTCCTTAGCTCTTACAAATCTTGACCTTGAATTTTCTCCCTAGCACTCTCACCTTTGCTCTTGCTCCTTTCCAGATTTATATTTTCCTGTTATGATTCAACATTGGTCAAAATACTCCCCACCCCACCACCAACAAAAACTTCTTTTCTGTATAAATTCGGTTTTGGCATCTTTGCTATGCTTCTCAGGTATCCAACCCCTATCTGTTCCCGGTTTTATTTTATCTATGTATATTTTCAAGAACCTACCTAGTGCATAGAATGAGATGTCATAATAATTTTATATATTTAATTTCTATTTTAAAATTACTTCATAGAATTATGAGGAAAAATTATCATAGTAAAAAAGGAAAGTACATAATTACAGAAAAGCCGAGATTTTACAAGGCGGCCTGGCAAAAGGCCTGCTACAAGTGGAGCTTCCAGAACATTACCACAGAACTATCCTGACTCTTTCTCTTACACATAAACGACAATACCCTAAGTACCCAAAACTCAAAAAGAAAACATCTGTTCTAGTTTTATGTCATCAGTGAATTTTCAGATGCAAAAGACCAATTAAATCAACTAGTTTATTTCCTATCAATGCCAGATTACTTCCTGTGTGCATTATCTTATTGGTTAAATCTGCATATAAATATCCCAACTCATGAAATGTTCAAATATTTCTCATGAGGTTATCACATATTCTATAGCGTATATTGCTCAGAAATGTTCCCAAGTTTGCCTCTAAATTTTCCTTTCTTCTCTTCATCCTATTTATGCAACAAGCCACATTAAATATTTGTTTTACTTCTCATTACCTACATTTATTAAATCCTAAAAAATAACTAAGGTTTTTACTTAAAGTATTTTTTATTCTATTAGGGTAGATCTATGCAGACAAATTGAAAATTCCTGTAAGTAATTTCACAAAATGTTAGAGTTCAGAGAAAGGGATTCTCTTGGAGTCACTGCAGTGATGTTGTCATCAAAAGGCCAAGGAAAATATTATAACTGTGGCAAATAGAAAAATATTATCCTACTCCAGCTTAAAACTATGGTGAAATATTTTATGACGTTCTGTTTAATATCCTTCAAGAACAATACCAGCAGGCCCAGAAAAATTTCCAGAAAAAAAAAAAAAAGACAAAAAATAACAAGAGAACAGATCAGGGAACTGCCATGAAATAAGAAATCTTCTAAAATTAGCATGGAGTCTAAAAGAATGTACAATTTGAGTTTTAAACTTTGAATGGTAATATATGGTAACCTTTCTTACCAACATTTTAATTAAAATCCCCAAATTGACAGACTCTTCTATCATAATGTGTCCTGTTGCTGTCCTTTACTTTCCATTCCACTAGCCATGACCTAGTATTCAAGATCCTCCACTTCCCAAAAAATTGTATTTCCAGTCTTATCTTTCAATGCCTCCCATATATTTATCATGTTTGTTTAGTCACTGAATTACAAATTATGTCTGGTATATTTTATTTTTATATCTTCGCTCATGAATTTCTTTCCTAAAATGGCCTATTCTTCCCTTGTACTCTTCAGGCCTCCTCTGACTATTCCAACATGTGCCATTTCTCCTTCCTGGTTAATTTTGTACACTTGCTTGTTCTTTATATTACTTGGTGCTTTTCACACTTGCCTATATTGTTGTTATTGCCCCAAACATAATCTCTTTAAGGACATTTAATAAGACTTCTTCAAATCATTGAAATGCCAATTGATAGATATCATTTGATGGTTTGAATTTATAACATTTTACATATTAGAATATAGGTTTATAGAACTCATTGCTTCCAATTAAAATAACTGGATAAAATATAATTAGAGAGAAAGAAATATTTAGACACACTTGTTGTTAACAGGCGCCAAAAGCAATTAGCAATATTTGGAGAGATTTCTAACACTAAAATAATAAAATGTTCATGATAGTAACATGTGCACTTTGGGATAAACATGGTGAATTAAAACTTGCATTTATTTCCACTCTCTCCTGAAACACACTAAAATAAAAACAAAGAAACAAAAGATGACAGAGAAAATAGGAGTGTAAATGACAGCAGATGAGGATGAGAGATGTCAACACAATTTTGGAGAATGGAAAGTGGATAGATGAGTGGATACGTACTTGGGCATCTAAATGCTGGCACAGTAGAAAGTAAAAGAGATGCAAATTGTTTGAATTTTCCCAATTACTCTCAAGCTAGGGATGTATCGGCTCCACAGGGCAACAGAGTAACCAGGACACAGGTCCCAGGTCCTTAAGTCATAGTATATGTTTAGGAAATACTCATGAGATTTGAGTCCTGGGTGGTTACTGCAACATTCAACCAGATCCCTCCAACTTGAGGCTGGAACTTCTGGTACTATATCCTTGTCGCTGAGCCTGAAACATCAGTACCCTTCCTTGCTATTCCTCCTCACTGTCCCTCCACAACATCTCTCTTCCCTGCTTCAGCTCATACTGACTTCTTCCTCTGCTAAGCTCCCGTAGCATATCTAGTTTGTACCACCCATTTAGGGCTTAATAATACTGTCTAGTGTGGTTCTTGAAAGGCTCCTGGTATTAGTCTTGTTGACTCATCTAGAATGCAAACAACTTTGCATAAGAATAGTGTTTCTACTTCATCTTCCTAAAATAACTAGCATGCTAGACCCTCTACTCCTACAACTGAGGAAATTGAGGCTATACAGCTGATCAATGGAATAGTTGGAACCAGGACTCATGTCTCATGAGTATTCCCTAAACACATCCCATGACTTCAGGATCTGTGATCTTGCAGAGTGGGTATTACATTTCACTTATTTATACTCACTTCCAGTGTCTATAACAGAGTTTTTAACATTTTTCTTTTTTACTTCAATCCGTGGAAAAAGGCTACTTTCAATTATATAAAAGAGAAAAGCATTTAACTATCTAGTAATATACTGTTATATACAGTGGTGGTGACATAATGACATAATTTTTTCTGGCATTTTCAACATTAGTGATTCATGCTTGAATCTCAAGTACATGTTAAAATATTTTTATATTTATAATCCTTTATTATTATAATTCTGATGTCACCATCACCACTAGACATAGCATGTGATATATAATCGTTGATTAAACAAAAAGAGTAAGACCCTCACATTTAAGTGATTATGAAAGTTGTTTTCTGGTAAATTTTACCTTTACTTTTTCTACTTGATTACTATAATTTTTTTCAGACGTTTTAGTAGTATCATCTGGCCTCTGAAGAAAAGGGAATGTCACCATTTAGTTTAATTAAAGTTTCTAAATGTCTGGAAAATTACCAGATTCCTAGTTAGCCAGGACTAGAATTTCTTCCTGTATTTCATCAGGCTCAAAATTGAATAAGAATCAGCCCTTTTCCTGCCACTAACAAAACAGGCCTATTGGTAGCCAGAAAGACAAGTACCTTAGACATTATCTCAGCAGTCTATATCTGCTGAATTATTCTTAAATATTACCTTTGTTTGCAATAACAATAGCTGACATTAACTGAAGAGCTTATGATGCACTGAGCTGTGGCTTAACCACCGGATAGACATCGGTGCAAAAGTAACTGCGGTTTTTGCATTGTTGAAATTTGCCATTTGATAAAGGAATACATTCTTAAATAAATGTGTTTATGTTATACATCATTTTAATGTACATTTCTTGCTCTTTTGGTAATCAATTATTACTTGTTATTTATTTTCTATTTATTTTAGACTATGGAAATGACGTTAGAAAAAGCAAATTCGAGGGATTTTCTGGTTCAAGTTCAAAATGGGTAGCAAAGCAACGGAGACAACTGGCAACATCAACAACACATTTGTTCCAGGAACTGCTAATAAACATACAGTGCAGTGGTAGTTCAATAAGTTTTGCAAAGGAGATGAGAGCCTTGAAGAAGAGGAGCACAGCGGCTGGCTATCAGTTGACAATGACCAGTTGAGAGCAATTATCAAAGCTGATTCCTTTATAACTACACGAGAAGTTGCTGAAGAACTCAACCTCTACCATTCTACCTCGTTCAGCATTTGAAGCAAATTGGAAAGGTGAAAAAGCTTGATAAGTGTGTGCCTCCCGAGCTGAGGGAAAATTTTAAAAATTGTCATTTTGAAGTGCTGTCTTCTCTTATTCTGCACAATAACAATGAACCATTTCTCAACCTGATTGTGATGCACAACAAAAAGTGGATTTTATATGACAACCGGTGATGGCCAGCTCAGTGGTTGAACTGAAAAGAAGCTCCAAAGCACTTCCCAAAGCCAAACTTGCACCAAAAAAAGGTCACGGTCACTGTTTGGTGGTCTGCTGCCTGTCTGAACCACTACAGCTTTCCGAATCCCGGAGATACCATTACATCTGAGAAATAAGCTCAGCAAATCGATGAGATGCACCGAAAACTGTAATGCCTGCAGCTGGCCTTGGTCAAGAGAAAGGCCCCAGTTACTCATAACAACGCCAGACCACACATTGCACAACCAGCTCTTCAAAAGTTGATCAAATTGGGCTACGAAGTTTTGCCTCATCCACTATATTCACCTGACCTCTTGCCAACCTACTACTACTCCTTCAAGCATCTTGACAACTTTTTGCAGGGAAAACACTTCCACAACCAGCAGGATCCAGAAAATGCTTTCCAAGAGTTCATCGAATCCTGAAGCGTGGATTTTTATGCTACAGGATTAAACAAACTTATTTCTCATTGGCAAAAATGTATTGATTGTAATCATTCCTATTTTGATTAATAAAGATGTGTTTGGTTTAGTTTTAATGATTTAAAATTCATGGTCTGAAACCACAATTACTTTTGCACCAATCATTTCCTGACACACTGATAACAGCCTGGTAAAGCAAGTACTATAATCATACTTCTTATAAGGAAAATAAGGCTTAGATAGTTGTAGCCATTTGCCCAAACAATATGGCCAGCACCTGGGAAAGCCTGAGCTAGAACACAGGTCTGTTTGGATTCTCCATGTGCAAGAAGTCTGAATGGAAGCTTTTGCCATCACATCAAGACTACTGCAATACAAATGCATTTATAGCCACCTTGTCATGGGCTGAAATAAGTTCAGTCACAAGGCATAGCATCCCCCAAGAAGTCTCAAACAATAATAAATGATAAAGAACCCCACTATTCCAATAAAATTTTTCTCTTATTTGTGCAATAACTCTTTCTACTAAGACCACATTCTCTTCCCTCACTTCTTCCTCACGCTGTCCTTCTACTCCTCAATACTTGAGGTTTTCAAAGGAGCTGAAGGGTAACTTTGCCCTCACAGTCTTGACTTTTAACTTCTTGGATTGGGGAAGTCATTAAGACTCCAGAAACAGAACAATTTTATGACAACTAGATGAGTAGAACTGTTTTTTGAAAGTAACTGAATTTTTAAAAATCTAGTCTGTGGATTACTTATTCTATTAAGCCAACCATACAAAATTTCCTGATGGAAAAATGTTTGTCTTTATATAGCAAATATTCTCAACTTTATTGCATTTTTCAGAAATGTGAGGCAAATCCCAATTGATGGTCAATGTTCATAAAACAAGCTAACCTCCACAGGGTGAAAGACATGCTGTGATTTGGATGATATCATTGCTTTACGCTGACAAAGAAAAAAAATGAGATATGGCACAGATCACCCCATCTGTGGGCTGCTGATGACTTCATGTGTTCTAATCGCCTACACACACTTCAACTGTATTCAGGTATCCTTTAAATGCCTTTACTTTCAAATCCCTAGAGCATTTCATAACATAAAAGAATAACTTAAAATCAGTTGTAATGTATGAAGTCAAGTTGTGTCTTTTTTGAAGTCCTCCTGACTTCTATCTCTTCTAATTGGCCCTGAGATCCCTTGTCTTAGATTAGATCAAAGCATATAGAGCCAAAATTGAAAACAGGCATAGCTACTACATAAACCAAGAAAGGAGAAATACAAAAATTATTCCTATTAAAACACATCCTGTGAATGCAACTGAAAATACATGATTGTCAAAGATGTTTATTTGATGTTTAAAGATGTTTATCACTCTGATACTGTGTTAAGAGACTCTGAATACTGTCAAGCAATCAGCATGAACTTAGTTGCTATGTGAATGCAAAGGCTGGCAAGAGCCATAAACTTGAAGAGCTTTGTGATGAACTAATTAAGGTGCACTAGAAATTTATTTTATCTAAAATGTCATGCCACAATGCAGAAGTTTCAGACTCCGTGTGGGCAGGAAGCATATAAGAAAATGAGTCATCGTCTTTTGGAATAATTTTTTCAAACACATAATGGCCCTTAGACTACTATCTTCTCTACCCTCCAGCCACCCTACCTCAGCACACTGGACCTTAAGGTGTCTCATCACCTCATACATCAACATCCTTAGCATTTGTTTCCTTAACATGCTGAATCCTCCTAGAGATGTTTGCCATTAACCCCAAGGAATCAAAGGAGCTGCATCCCTAACCCCACACACTTATTCTGTAATGCTGGACAAATTACTTAACTCTCCAACCCACAATGTCCTCATTTGTAAAATGATGACAATAAAGCATTAGATGTACTATCCACAGTGTATGTATGTGAAATCATAATGCCTGTTCTACTCTCTGTATGTATGTGAAAATATTTACTAGAAATATTAAGGTAAGAAGCATTAACCAATGGTAGATTAACTACTGGAGTCATCAAATGCCTCTCAATATCCTCATATAGGTAGCATCAGGGACAAAACTACTTTACTTTCAACTGTGAGCATCTAGCACAGGGGTTGGCAAATGTTTTCTTTAAGAGGCAAACATTAAATATTTCAGGCTTTGCAGGCCATATGGTCTCTGTTGCATCTACTCAACTGTATTACTGTAGCACAAAAGCAGAAACAAACAATACATACATGAATGGGTGTGGCCAGAGTTGACTCTTAGCTCTTAGTTTGCCAACCCTGATCGAGACTATGTGACAAAAATGATGAGTGTATTTAATCTGGGAGAAATAGAAATGGTTTCTGCCACTCCTCATTCTGTCCTCTAGTTAAGAAAAAAAAAGTGCCACTTCTTCTCTTCCAGATAAACTGAAGGAGGACATGAAGATAAAAGGGTTTTCCCACAAAGTTTGAGGAATCCAAAGTGGAAGAACCTGATATTCTGTTTCATGGCTAAAATTTGAGAGTAGGATTCCGCTGATGTTAGCCATGCCATGGGATATGCAGACAGGAAATACAGTTCTAGCTATATGTGACTGTAGAAAGGAGGTGATAGTGATGAATGCCCACTAAGTATATAGAGGAGATACAGAAGTGGCCATGTGCTCAACAAAGGTGGAAGGTAGCTTGGAGAGGCAGCTGATACACTAACAGGAGAGCCACCACGGCAGACAGCTTCAAGCAGATCACCCAAACTGGGGCTGAAATGGAAGGCACAGCTATGCTTGAAGGACTCTGCAGCCTTTGTGTGAATTATGGTGGGATTCCAAGACAGCAGTAGAGATAGGGCATTTTACAAGAAAGAACCATGGGCACTACTTCAACAGAGGCCAAGCTGAGAGATGACAGCAGATAATACAGGTAGGATGGGCTTCACAGGCATGTGACCCATTACAGTTACACAGGGCCTTGCACTCAGTTTAATGTTCTGCTGTAGCTATCTTGAAATTCTTATTTTTGAACAAGCAGCCCCACATTTTTATTTTGCATGGGACCCCCCAAATTATGTAACCAGACCTGATGGCAGCAGGGAAAGCAGTCTAAACTAGATACTGAATGTGCTTCCCCTACTACTTCCACCAGACTACCATGCTAGTAAACTTCCCTCCTACTCCCTAACACTGATGCTCAGTGTTTGTGTGATACCCCAAGACATAGAGGAGGAGAGCTTGGGAGAAGGCAAAGGAAAGACAGTGATGGAATTTTGATTTGGTCTAGGATTGACTTACACATATTGAATGTAACAACAACAAAATAATCACCAGATAAAATTTTGCCAGAAAATATATAGGTTAAGTTCTCTACCTCTGGCAAGGATTGCAAGGAAGGAGTACAGGACAGGTAAGTAAAGAGCAAAGTTGAATTCAGTTATAAAAAAATCAATTATTAGACTTGTGCCCCTGAGTTTTACATGTATCTTAACTTTGAAATATGATACTGGTTACAGTTTTATAAACTATAAAGTACTACAGGACTTTCAGGCTATGCATGGAAAGACATTTTCCTTTAAGTCTCATCACTATTCTTCTTTCTCTGACTTTGAAAAAGAAAAGAAAGAAGTAAGACTCATATGGGGCCTGGAGGTGGCCAGAGTTTCAGTCTTTCCAACAATGAAATGACTCTACAGCTCCTCTCAGAGGAGGTTGGTGAGGACCTCTCAGTAAGAGGGAATGGTCCAGGAGTACTCTGCCCCAAAGCTATCCATTGCCCCTCTCTCTCTGCCCCTCCTCACCTCCTTCCTTTAGACACATTTCTTATTTTCCCATCTGTGCTCCTCTTCTATGCTTTTCCTAAAATTTTAAAATGAAATCCCAATGATATTCTGCTTTTGAAGAGGTCTCTCTATCCCTCACTTCCTCGAAATGTGCCCCAAGCCCAAATATGACCCCTCACATCCTTTTGAACTCTCACTCTTCCAGAATCACAGAATGGTGCTGAGAAATCAAGTTGGTTAAATTTAAATCACATAGCACCATGATTATTGTAACTGTATATTCCTCAGTGTCTTTGTTTGTTAACACTAGAGGATCTTTGATTGAAATTAAAATAGAAGTAGCCATTTTTAAAGAGGGTGGGTTGAAGGAAGAGTGAGGAAGGTCTTTCTTTAAATCATATCGCTAGCTTATTCTTCTTTGTGAAATAAGCCCTGGCAGAGGGAGGGGAAGAAGAATACTGCAGACATATCTTTTTCCTCCTCTTCCCTTTCAACATACTTAATTCCCAAATCCCCCTTTCTTTGCTAAGTGCCAGCCTCCTCAGTCCAATATTCCTTTCTTGGAAAGCCAAGCTGAACCCACGGTTCACATATCAGGCATATCTTTGCTCCTAAAACCCGGTGTTGAGGGTGGAGGAGCAGTAGTACCGAGACTATACCAGCCTGCAGGGCCCCAGGAGCATATTGCAAGTGGAAAAGCTCCCTCTAAAAGCCTCGGGCAGTGGTGCTCAAGCTTCAGTGCACCTCAGAATCCCCTGGAGAGCTTGCTAGCAGATTATTGGTCACCACCTCCAGAGTTTCTGAATTTGTGAGACTGGGGTGGGGCCTGAGAACTTGCATTTCTCACAAGTTTCCAGGTGATGCTGATGCTGTTAGTCCCAGGACCACACATGGAGAAACAATGCTCTAGGACAAAGTAGGACTAAGTTAGGTCCAGAAAATTGCAAAGAAGCCCCAGCCCCTGAATATCTACCTATTTCAACCAGCAACTCTGCCTTCCCACAGTTAAACTAGAAATACTTGCCTTGGTTGGATAAAAATAATATTAACTGTAATTATTTCCTTGAAAGGATTATATGCCACATTATCATTCATTTTCCAGCAGGGTCCCTGCTTGAGAGTTTAGACTTGTGGATTACAAAATGATGCCCAACTGACCAAACCTTCTTTGCAGATATGGTTTCAGTGTGTGTGGGTTTAGTGAGACATTTTTGTATCAGATTTCACAAATAATCTATTTAGATTTTGTTGAAAAAGTTAGAGTATTTGGCACCACTTGACCTTTAGTCCTGCATAGTTACATTTAGCTGGAGTTGGGTAGTAGCTTACCCATTTACATGGAGCATTTACTAGCTAGTTTACCACAATCCTTATTACTCACTATTACCTCTTGAGCGCTGAGACTAAGAGTCAATTGCCATGTATTTATGACTATGTTTGTACTATATTTTTTTGTTATTGCAGAGAAATTCTTCTGTGTACCTAAGGGGAAAAACAAAAGCTACACCAAGAGTTTCATGTTTCAGTTTAGAAAAAAAGAGGAAGGGAGAATTTTTAGTTCTTAGAAGTTTAATATACAACTACTCTGCCAGCATCACTGTTTATTATCCATCTATCCTCCAAAACCAATTGAGTTTGGGTCCAGTCCGGACAACTCTGGATGGCAAACAGAAATGCAAGGCGGATGGGTGGAAGCAAGAGGCCAACTCTGTGTGTAGGGTGGTCAAAGAAACCTTCCGGAGAGGAATTGTCCAACAAGAAGAAGCTGTGCTCCAACTACAAGTTTGATCCAAGGTCAATGTTACTTTCCAAGGGGAGAAGGAATGTTGTGCATAGCAGGGAATGTGTTCCTCAGGATGCCTCCACAGGCATGCAGCCAAAGCTGAGGCCCCTAGCAGGTGTAAATAGAAACAGAAGCACACCAGGAAAGGCTCTGTAAGAACTGGCTATGCAGGAGACAGGAAGTGGATTTGGGGCACTCCTGAATGGTCACTGTTGGAACCAGCAGAGGTAGCAGAGGCATCATCAAATCTTCAAAGGCAGCTCAAGAGCAGAACAGTGTTTGGAAGGCCTAAGGAACATGCCCTGGGGACCACTTCTTAAATTAACCTGGCAGAAAGTGAAGAGAAGGTTCTACAATAGTTCAGGTAGAAATGAAATCAAGGAAATACGATACTAATCTTTCACTATTAACCCCCAGGCTTTCTCAACATGAAAACTACGGGTTATATTTCATTTCACAAACTTTTTTTTGTGTCCCACGATACTGCATAACAAGCACACCAGCACCATGCCAGATGCAAAGACACACACACAAAAATAAAACATGCTGCTTTCCTCAAGAATACCACAGTCTAAGAGAGTGGTTGATATGGTTTGGCTTTGTGCCCCCACCCAAATCTCATCTTAAATTGTAATCCCCAAGTGTTGAGAGAAGGACCTGATGGGAGGTGATTAGATCATGCGGGCATTTTCCCCCATGCTGTTCTCATGTTAATGAGTGAGTTCTCACGAGATCTGATGGTTTTATAAGGGGCTCTTCCCCCTTCACTTCTCTCTCCTGCTGCCATGTAAGACATGCCTGCTTCCTCTTCTGCCATGATTGTAAGCTTCCTGAGGCCTCCCCAGACATGCAGAACTGTGAATCAGTTAAGCCTCTTTTGTTTATAAATTACCCAGTCTCAGGTACTTCTTTATAGCAGTGTGAGAAAAGACTAACACAGTGGTTTTCAAATTTGTTTGATAGTTGATAAATAAAAAAGTTAATCACTTATCCCAAAACATGTATATGTATTTATAAATTATAAGTGTTATGCTACTCTCCTTATGTTTTAGGTGTATTATAAATCATATCCAAAAATAGAAAAAAATAACAAAATGAAATAATTATAACAAATATTATATGTACATAGTATAATAGACATCATAAATATATATATAATAACGGCTCTCACCCCAATGACTTCTCTTGCAAAAACTGGTCTACAAAAGAGACATTTAAACAAATTTAAAAAATAAAAGAAAGCTTGGGACATGCGTTAGTAGTGGTCTCATATCTGAGGATTAACTAGACCTAATCCTGAATAACTGCTAAGATCATAAGAAATTAGAAACATGCAAAAACAAATGGCTGTGGATTAGGACAGAGGTGCAGGCTTTGAGGATTGAGCATTTCCCAGCTGATGGTACGCCTGTTGATCCTTAAGCAGGGAAGTAAGCTCTTTGCAGGCCAAGGGAAAAGCACAAAATCACACTTCTGTCTTGTGGTTTGATGTGAACCTAGGAGGAAAAGTTCAAAATGGAGGACAAGTGTAGCAAAATAATAAGTATGTATATTGCAAAACACAACAGATTAACTCAGGAAAGTTGCATGTTATAACAAGACTACACTCTGAGTTTGCATGTTCAGCCTTCAGTTTGTCCTTCATATGGCACTGTTACCCATTCACATCAGAAAAAAGAAAAAGTGAGCCTTGGCGGTAGCCATGGTAACTAAATACTGAGCATGAGGGCAGAGGAAGGTCAAGGAAATGTTCTATAGTTACACATCAAGAAAGTACAAAACACAGGTTATTTTTAATTTTGGCTACATTCCTATAATTTTTAATGTCTAGAATTTAAGATGTACATAAATAGCATAAATAGTAAAGTCTGTTTCTCATGTAGGCATGAGAAAAAATACTTTCCCAGTAATTTAATACTATCTTCTTATTTTGTTGACACTTTATTTTCATCAGCTGCCATTCAAGCCAACAAAAATGCCCAGAGTTAGTATTTTCCAAATTTGAACCAGGGAGGGTGTCCTTTACCCTTCTTCCCCTTGTTTTCTGTTCGCCCCTATTCTTAGTATACTAGCATGACTCACCATCCACAGAACACAAATTGAGAACTACTTTTCTAGGAGTGCTGGTGTGTTTGCCTTGAGTCGTTCATATGCTGTCATCTAATGACACTTGTGGCCAAGGACAAAGATTTGCCAGACAGCTGACAAACCAGAGTGAGGGTGTAGCATAGCCAATGAACAAAGGACTTCCCCCACACCAGGCACAGCCAGCTGTCCTAAGCAGAGAAGGAGCCTGCAGTATTGGACTCCTGGGCCAACTGAGGTAACAGACCTAAACACCCCTCTGTCCTTTCTACACTTCTGCTCCAAGGGAATATGCACAAAGACTAGTGGGAGGATAAGAAGAAATATGAAAGAAAACAAATCAAAACCTCAGAAGATAAGAGGAATGTGTTTTTAAAAATCTCTTATAGTACCCTATGCAAAAGATATTGACATACATGAATTGTGTAAAAAAAAGTTTCTCTTCTAAGGATTATAAATAGCAGGATTCTGCTTGAACAAAAATCCTAGCCAGGACCAAAGACTTAGAGGTTTTCTATTTCTCCATAGATTTCACTTAGATTGTAAACTAGTGATACCCTGTATTTGATACACTGTTTCAGTCTTACCAAAATAGTCCCACTGTTTTTATTAAATAGTTGTCACTTGCATATTTATAAATACCATACCCTACATATGAATGTATCATTAAAAAGGTAATTTTAGAGTAAATCTTTCTTTGTCACTTTAGAATTTACATTCAAAACTAAGTTTGAAGACAGACTTAATGTAAATGTTACCTATGAAATTATTTTCAGGATCTACTTTATTGTTTTCAAATTATTTTCAGGATCTACTTTATTGTTTCATTGTTACTGAGTGATTTCAAAGGGCCAGGCCCTTGGTAAAGGAAGGAATTGTAGATGATTTGTGTCAGCATGGACCTCACAGTGTAACAAAATTGTTCCCATTAAAAAGATAAATCACAGAGAGAGCTGGAGAAATTAGGAAGATTTTCGCCTGTGCTAGCTGATTGGGTGAATGAGTTATTTCCAAGTCAATGTTTATTCTAGTTTATTCAAAAAATAAGTTGATATTTCTTTCACAAAGCCAATTCTGCAAAAATGTAACTATGCAAGGTCATATAGGTTTCATCCACAGTGGTTCAAAGAGAGTGATTTTTTTTTTTAGATTTTTGTTTATTATTATTTTTATTTATTTATTTATTATGCTTTAAGTTCTACGGTACATGTGCACAACATGCAGGTTTGTTACATATGTATACATGTGCCGTGTTGGTGTGCTGCACCTGTTAACTCGTCATTTATATTAGGTATATCTCCTAATTCTATCTCTCCCCTCTCCCCCCTCCCCCTACCCAAGGCAGCCCCCAGTGTGTGACCCCTTCCTGTGTCCAAGTGTTCTCATTGTTCAATTCCCATATATGAGTGAGAACATGTGGTGTTTGATTGTCTGTCCTTGCAATAGTTTGCTCAGAATGATGGTTTCCAGCTGCATCCATGTCCCTACAAAGGACATGAGCTCATCCTTTTTTATGGCTGCATAGTATTCCATGGTGTATATGTGCCACATTTCCTTAATCCATTCTATCACTGATGGACATCTGGGTTGGTTCCAGGTCTTTGCTGTCGTGAATAGTGCCGCAATAAACATACGTGCGCATGTGTCTTTATAGCAGCATGATTTATAATCCTTTGGGTATATACCCAGTAATGGGATGGTTGGGTCAAATGGTATTTCTAGTTGTAGAACATTGAGGAATTGCTACACTGTCTTCCACAATGGTTGAAATAGTTTACAGTCCCACCAACAGTGTAAAAGGGTTCCTATTTCTCCACATCCTCTCCAGCACCTGTTGTTTCCTGACTTTTTAATGATCACCATTCTAACTGGTGTGAAATGGTATCTCATTGTGGTTTTGATTTGCATTTCTCTGACAGCCAGTGATGGTGAGCATTTTTTCATGTGTCTGTTGGCCGTGTAAATGTCGTCTTTTGAGAAGTGTCTGTTCATATCCTTCACCCACTTTTTGATAGGGTTGTTTGCTTTTTTCTTGCAAATTTGTTTGAGTTCTTTGTAGATTCTGGATATTAGCCCTTTGTCAGATGAGTAGATTGCAAAAATTTTCTCCCATTCTGTAGGTTGCCTGTTCACTCTGATGGTAGTTTCTTTTGCTGTGCAGAAGCTCTTTAGTTTAATTAGATCCCATTTGTCAATTTTGGCTTTTGTCGTCATTGCTTTTGGTGTTTTAGACATGAAGTCCTTGCCTATGCCTATGTCCTGAATGGTATTGCCTAGGTTTTCTTCTAGGGTTTTTATGGTTTTAGGTCTAACATTTAAGTCTTTAATCCATCTTAAATTAATTTTTGTATAAGGTGTAAGGAAGGGATCCAGTTTCAGCTTTCTACATATGGCTTGCCAGTTTTCCCAGCACCATTTATTTAATAGATAATCCTTTCCCCATTTCTTGTTTTTGTCAGGTTTGTCAAAGATCAGATGGTTGTAGATGTGTGGTATTATTTCTGAGGGCTCTATTCTGTTCCATTGGTCTGTATCTCTGTTTTGGTACCAGTACCATGCTGTTTTGGTTACTGTAGCCTTATAGTATAGTTTGAAGTCAGGTAGCATGATGCTTCCAGCTCTGTTCTTTTGGCTTAGGATTGATTTGGCAATGAGACTCTTTTTTGGTTCCATAAGAACTTTAAAGTAGTTTTTTTCCAGTTCTGTGAAGAAAGTCATTGGTAGCTTGATGGGGATGGCATTGAATCTATAAATTACCTTGGGCAGTATGGCCATTTTCATAATATTGATTCTTCCTATCCATGAGCATGGAATGTTCTTCCATTCATTTGTGTCCTCTTTTATTTTATTGAGCAGTGGTTTGTAGTTCTCCTTGAAGAGATCCTTCCCATCCCTTGTAAGTTGGCTTCCTAGGTATTTTATTCTCCTTGAAGCAATTCTGAGTGGGAGTTCACTCATGATTTGGTTCTCTGTTTGTCTGTTATTGGTGTATAGGAATGCTTGTGATTTTTGCACATTGATTTTGTATCCTGAGACTTTGCTGAAGTTGCTTATCAGCTTAAAGAGATTTAGGGCTGAGATGGTGGGGTTTTCTAAATATACAATCATGTCATCTGCAAACAGGGACAATTTGACTTCCTCTTTTCCTAATTGAATACCCTTTATTTCTTTGTCCTACCTGATTGCACTGGCCAGAACTTCCAGCACTATGTTGAATAGGAGTGGTGAGAGAGGGCATCCCTGTCTTGTGCCAGTTTTCAAAGGGAATGCTTCCAGTTTTTGCCCATACAATATGATATTGGCTGTGGGTTCATTATAAATAGCTCTTATTATTTTGAGATACGTGAAATCAATACTTAGTTTATTGAGAGTTTTTAGCATGAAGGGCTGTTGAATTTTGTCAAAGGCCTTTTCTGCATCTATTGAGATAATCATGTCATTTTTGTCTTTGGTTCTGTTTATATGCTGGATTACGTGTATTGATTTGTATATGTTGAACCAGCCTTGCATCCCAGGGATGAAGCCCACTTGATCATGGTGGATAAGCTTTTTGATGTGCTGCTGTATTCAGTTTGCTAGTATTTTATTGAGGATTTTTGCATTGATGTTCATCAGGGATATTGGTCTAAAATTCTGGTTTTTTTCTGGTGTGTCTCTGCCAGGCTTTAGTATCAGGATGATGCTGGCCTCATAAAATGGACAGTGAATTTTTAGTGTAGCCTTTTAAAAAATTGAAAAAGTACTCTGTATTCTGGCTGTTGATTTTTTTCAAATGACAAAATTATATCATATATACAGTATCAATTCAGAGGTCCCTACAGATTTGTTCACTTTTCTTCAGAAGAGGATTTTAAATCATTGGATATTTCTTTGCTTTTTAAAGTCTTGAAATATGAATGAATGGGTAAATTATTGTTAGGGACTTAACTAACAATTAAAAAATGTTTGATTCAGTCCAGATTCCACATTTTTATGCCTCTGCTGTTTCACACAATGAGAACTTAAAATCAGGTTCCCTGGAATACAGTAACCTGGCAGTACAATATGGCCTCTCAAACTCTGCTCCCACCCATGACTGGGGACCAAGAGACTTTCCTCAAAGACCCTTATTCCGCTATTTCTAGAACTCCCCAAGGGTGGGAGGGATGAATAACTCTGCTCTTAAATGCTGTTCTGACAGCTACCAAGAGACACTCTTACATTTCCTTATCTCTTGATTTCTGCCTAGTGACTTCTCCCTTCATCATTGATGCTACTGAGATGTTATCAAAGGCACCAAGGAAAAGAATCTCAGGAAGGTGCACAGCCTCCAGGGTTTAAACCACTCAAACTTCTCACATACTAAAGGCACACTAATCTCTGCTTATTTAATCTGCTTGAGGGCTTTAATTACTCAGAAAAGTAATGGAGCATAGTACAGTAGAACCTTGATTAACTGGAACACTGAATTGAGATAATGGGATTTTCTTGTTAATTTTGTCTTTAAGATCAATGGCAGGGCTGGATTCCCTGATGCTCTTGAAGCCCTTAGGATCACAGAAGTCATAAGAGTTGCAGAAGTCACTGCTGCAAGGTGGCTCATGCCTGTAATCCCAGTACTTTGGGAGGCCGAGGCAGGCAGATCACTTGAACTCAGGAGTTCAAGACCATCCTGGACAACATGGTGAAACCCTGTCTCTACTAAAAATACAAAAGTTAGCCAGGCTTGCGGCCTGTGCCTGTAATCCTAGCTACTTGGGAGGCTGAGGTGGGAAGATCGTTTTAGCCTGGGAGGCGGAGGTTGCAGTGAGCCAAGATGGCGCCACTCCAGCCTGAGCGACAGAGAAAAAAAAAAAAAAAAGAAAACAGTTTTGCAAAAAACTTCCATTGTAGCAAACAACTTTGTATGTACCAAAGTTGGAAGCAGAATGGCTTCTAAGTTCCACCTAGGAACAGGAGATCTAGTGGGAGTAATCTGGTTAGAAGTGGGTACAAGGGAATCATAGATTACCTTGAGGCTGCATTTACTTAGAAAGCACACTTTTGTCACAAATCAGTAATTATACGGTGGAGCTTTACAGAGTTGCTCATGGAGATTATAGGACAGATAAAGCCCTGTCCCAAAGCTATCTTTTGATGACGAGACAGGTGGAGAGAATTTGTTTCTTTCTAACTCATTTTGGGTTGCCGATTTATGCTGACAATATACCAGAAGTGTGGTGACGTTTTAGTGGACACTGGCAGAAATCCTCTGGGTTTAGGTAAAGACAAACAAAGGGAAATGATGTGCTGGTAAGCCAGCTCTCCAGAAAAATTAAAAAAAAAAAAAAAAAAGGACTTGATTGGTAGCATTTGCACTTTCCATGGTGTAAATACCCCCATCATGGTCAATTTCAAGCTACCAGCATGACATCACTGAACGCAGAGTTGAGAAGAGATGAGCACAATCAGTTCCTGCAAGCCAGTGCCAGCTGGCTCTAGCACACCACTGAGAAAGGGCCAAATAACTCCTGAGACCTCAACTCCCCACTCTCACTTTTCCATGCAGACGGAATCAGATCGGAAAAACTTCCCTGCATTCCTAAGTAAAATATGATGAAGACAGAACTTGGAGAGACAGATATACCAGATAAACCTGGCATCATTTGCTGCGCCTGATAAGGATAAAGATCATGCCTCAGTCCACAGTATTATGGCTGGTTCAAAGCAGACAGAATAGCACGGAAAAGGAGGAAAAAATCAGAAGGAAATAATTTGTCTTCTTAAAGTATGTGACAATAAGCTAGGGAGAAAATATGTGAGTTTGTATGGACAAACTTAAAACAAATGGCCTCTGTAAAGAAAACAAGCTGGATTTTGAACTGCAGTCAATGTTTTGTTCTTGTTTTTCTTTCTTTTATTAGAAATAAAGCTTAGTTCATATGAACATTGGCTTTCTCATCTTCCTCACAATCCTCATTTCAGCAATCCTCTTGGCCAGAGACGCCTCATGGGAGAGCCTGAGTCTGTGGTATTTCGGTAACAGTTGCTGATGTGTTGATACAGTCGAGAATCTCTCCTTGCTCACTATGAGGTAACTGCCTCAAGTACAGTCCAAAAAGATGATGTCAAAGATATATACAAACAAATGGTGACCTTGAAGACTTCTAAGGCATCTCTAATGGAACAAGGAGAGACGTACTTATTGGTCAGAGTCCTTCATGATCTGCTGAGAACATGTTTGAGCTGGGGAGGAACTGTCATCAAGAACTAAGAATTAGTCATTAGTAACATTGGCTAAGAGACTAACTGGGCGTTCCAAAGCAATTAACTGGTAACTGGGCATTTCAAAGAAATTAGCTGCTTGCTTTGTGCCTTAGTTTCTCCAATCTAAGTTGGGAAATCATTAACTGTTGCATTTTTCATAGGAGTAAGTTATAAGATTTCATGAATTAATTTATTGAAAATAAATAATTTTAAAAGAAAGATTTTAAAGACAAGGCCCTGTGTATCACGGCTGTCTTCACCAAGCTGCATCGTAACAATTCCTGTATTATCTCTGTTACATTCCATTATGTGGCATAGTGACAGTTGAAAGACAGCCCCTTTTACTGTCATGAATTTCAGGATATGCTTCTTCCAGCTGTGCATAGTTGTGTGCCTGCTAGTAGTCTTTTGGGGCAGGAAATATTAGCCAAAGAAGGTTAATGCTTCATCATAGGTTATATATAAATAGTGAAGCAATAAAAGACATAGTACTCTGATTTTTGTCATTCACTGAGCTGTGATATAAATCCAACATCTGGACCTCATACTTAGGAGCCAGCTTATTCACAGCGACTGATGAGTATAGTCAGCCTGGGGATTTTGCTTTTCCTCTTCTTATCCTCGTTTATTTCACAGAGCTTTGATTAGAAAGCCTTAGATAAATTTAACCCAAGTAAGATATAAAAATGGCAACAGAAATTATACTTATTTTTGTCTGCATATTATAGCTTTGGTGTAATTGCCATGTCTTTCATCCCACAAGATCATAAACTGCTTGAGGGCAAAAACTGTCTAATTCACTCTTGTAACCCCTGCAGTAATTAGCATAGGGCTTTCAAATGATGCACAAGCGATAAATCTTGGTGTAAATGGATTAGGCTAAAAAAACAAATGGCAGGGTATGGGAAAATGCAATGGATATCAGTACATTCTACTTAATCTCCAAAGGCAGCTCCACTCTGGCTCAGATAAATTAAAGAATGTAAAAAATGTGGACTGATATCTCAAAAGTTCTCAGAATTGTAAGGCCCTACTAGAATGCAACTAGTGGAAGCAACTAGAATGTTGCTTCTACTCATGGACTCTTTATTAAGATGTGGAATTGACAGGATTTCCCAGAAATTACAGAGAAATCAGAAAAGCCAAACTGTGACTAAAATGTTAAGAAACTAGAAAGATTTTGAATGACTCCAATAGGAAAAACTAAGCTCTGCCAGAGACAGGGGTCACAAACAGGCTGCTGACCAATGTGATAGGCCAATATTACACTCTCCCCAGATAACCTCTAATGAAATGTCTCCAGATCTTTTAATTCACTCCTCAGCATGTTAACACAGAGGTCCTGCATTATAGCAATTCCCCAGTTTGTTGAGAGAAGGAAATCTAAGCTACTAAAAGTTCTGAGAAAAGGAGACCATCCTGGCTAACACGGTGAAACCGCGTCTCTACTAAAAATACAAAAAATTAGCACGCGCTTGTAGTCCCAGCTACTCAGGAGGCTGAGGCAGGGGAATCACTTCACCCCAGAGGGTGGAGGTTGCAGTGAGCTGAGATCACGCCACTGCACTCCAGCCTGGGCGACAAGAGCGAGACTCTGTCTCAAAAAAAAAAAAAAAAAAAAAAAGGTTAAATGGATGGTAAGAAAATATGATCATGATTGGAGTGTACTCTCTGTCCCTTTGAGAATAGAATAAAAGTTACAATGTGCAAACGTATGTGGAAGTCCTTAAAATATGAAGGAGGGCAGGCATAGGACAACGAAAAGCAAGCTATCCCTAATACTGTAAAACAGAGTATAGTCACTCCTTGAGATAAGTCAAGCAGCTCAGGTTTGAAAAGATTTAGATAAATAAGTAGATGATCAATTTATAATAGGATACTAAAAAGAAGTTAGAAATATTTAAGTACCACTCCAGCCTTTGAGGAGAATGTCCTGGAGAGCAAGCATCATATTATTTGACAAAGGTCACTGGGGATCCCTATCCAAAATAAACTCTAGGTTAGAAAGACCACACACTTGAACTAGTGCTTGATAAGTTCTTCCTAACATTGAAGTACAAATTAGGCCATTGTTAAGAAGTAATTATCAATTAAAGAGGGAAGATAAATCAGCAAATCTTTCCTACTGTACTAAATAAACCAGTCAACAAATATTTCTTGAGACTCTATTAAAGGCAAGTCACCCTGGATATCCTACCTCACCTCAGTCAATAAAAAAAATGCATTTGCATGACCACATATTATTGCTATGATGGTTTGCTTTTCTTGTTAATGTATAAGTCAATATTTTAGGGGTTTAAACTTGGTAAAAACCTGTAATAATTGCATTGAGCAGATGACATAAATAAGATAGGAAAATAACTTCTGGATTTTTTTTATGACCTTCATTTTGAAAATCCATCATGGGCTCTTTGGGCAACTTTTTGGGAATCTAACATTATTTCAGAATAAAAAGTTTTAAAAATACACTGTGGCAAAATGAAAATAAAAAGCAAATAAGCACTGAGATACAAGCTGATCTTTTAAAATGCTCAACTCCAAGAAAATAAAATTTTAAGAATCTGGAAATTCTGGATTCCATCTGCCTTCTCCAACCTTCATGGCAAATCAATTAGGTTTACTGCCAAGCCTGTGATTGTGCAGAAAGTGAAAGAGAAATTGCAGGTGAAGAGAATTTTCACTATGGAGGGCTTATTGAAGACATTAAACAACATTTGTAGTATTAAAAGCCATGCAACCAGTAAGAGGGAAATGCTGAGACCCATCTACAAAGTGGAATGGCAGGCAAGATTGACTTCCTGCAATCAAGAATCACATAACTCCATGAGACCACAGGTGAGGGCTCACTGGGAAATGGCCCCACCAATTTACCACTGTGTTCTTTGACTCCATGGACTTCTCTTAAGAAATGGGTGTGACAGGCCGGGAGCGGTGGCTCACACCTGTGATCGCAGCAGTTTGGGAGGCTGAGGCACGTGATCACCTGAGGTCGGGAGTTCAAGACCAGCCTGACCAACACGGAGAAACCCCATCTCTACTAAAAATACAAAATTAGCCAGGTGTGGTGGCACATGCCTGTAATAACAGCTACTCGGGAGGCTGAGGCAGGAGAATTGCTTGAACCCCGGAAGCGGAGGTTGCAGTGAGCCGAGATGGTGCCATTGCACTCCAACATGGGCAACAAGAGCAAGGTCTCAAAAAAAAAAAAAAAAAGGTATGACAGAAGAGTGACACTTCCTCTTTTTTCCCACTCTATTTCATAAATCCATGTCTACACACATGCAGGATCCCCAGCCAGTGTCATTCGTGGAGTTAGCCCTCCCTGATTCCTTAACACCCTTGCAATGGATGAAGGACCAATGAGTTCTCAGAAGGGCAATCTTTTTACTATCAGAGAGGAAACAAAGAAGGGAGAAAATTGTTCAAAGTGAACCTGTAGATAGCTTTATATTTATGGTCCACAATGAAAAATCTTGGAGTGAAAGTGTAAAGTTTCTTAATTGTTTCGGGAAATGATTCCCTAACTTATTTGTCCAATTTTTAGATCAGATGAAAAATGAAGAGTATTAGAAAATTTGTAATTAGAATTCATTCTGCTCCTGGAACATCTATTAAACAAAAATAAAGTCAATCCATAGATTTTTTTTTTTTAGAAATTTTATTATCCAAATTATATTACTTAATTAAAGCTCTTTTTAACATAAGCCAAAACAATCAGCAGAAAGAAAAGCATATATCTGTAAATGCTTATGCCAAAAGCATTAGCATTACAAGCATGGATTAATTTTAATAGATTATCAAGGAAATAAACAATTTTAAAATGCATTTCAAAAATCTACCAATTTTTAAAAACATTTTTCTGAAAAACGTAAATATTTTGGTAACATAATCTCACATTATCTTAAGGGGAAAAATACATATATCCCTGACTTGTAGTGAGTCACTGGGTGGCTTACTTCACTTTTCGGTGTCTTATTTGTAAAATAATGGAATTGTACTTCATCAGAGGTTGCAACCTGGTGACCCATTGGCCATAACCAGCCTGTGGACATATCCTATTTGCCTAGCATGTTTTTAAAATTGGGAAATATCACATTCAAATTCTGATTCCTCATTTCTGTTAAACAATTATAAGATTGGCAACACTGGGTCGACATTCCCATGTGGCAACAAAAGGCATACACTGAATAGCAGCTGTCCCCCTTGGATAAGGCATGAACTCCTGGTGTTATGTTATCTGCCTGACTATTTAGGCATCTAAGTTTTTGATAAAATGGATTACCTCTAAATTTTCTTTCAGTTCTAACATTCTCATATTAGATTCAGCTGTATAGCAAAAGGGTCATTTAACCTCTCTAAGCCTCAACTTAATTTGAATGTGGAGATAATAATAATGTCTGACTGCCATTTGAGCTTTGTAGAGACAAAATGAAGTTGTGAATGGTGGCTACTCAGCACAGCACTATACATGTAGAAAGTACTTAATAAATAGAAGAGGTAACAATAAAGGCAAATAATGGTAAACACAATGACTCAAATATAATTTTATGATGTTCAATCCAATTTAACATACTACTGATTCTTCTCTTTCAAATGCAGCATTGATCCCACCAAAAAATCAGTTATTTGCCTCTAATTATCAGATACATTTCCCTCAGTTAATACTAAACAGGTTGGGATTCTTCAATGAGATTCAGCCAATTAAAAGAAGTATTATTTGAGTGTCTCTGGTTCTCATATTCTCCACTTCTGGTTGAACCAGCTGTCAATATTTGATTTGTTGTAAGCTTTGATCCTACTTGATATGCTTTCTAAGTACATAGTCTACTATTGGTTATTCTTATTAAACACAAATAACCAATTTAATAGAGAGTTTGTGCTGGACTTCTCATTGATACAAGAGCCACAAATGAGCCCATCTTTGTTATAAATGTTTTTCCACAATTGTAATTATATTGATGTTCATATTGTGTAAAATAACTCATTCAATAAAGTAGTACTTTGATTTACAACATCAATAAAAGGACCTCACAGGAGTTTTTGTCATAGGTGTCCCCCACCATCGTAAGTTGCTTTACAGTCAGCCAATCACTTGCCACTCATCTAGCTCACTTCCTCAGACACACCCTTTATATGTTAGATTGTTGTATTAATAATGAAGCTTAAATGGACATGTTCCAGTGTGTGACTGGCACAGATTTATCCACATTTTAAAAGCTTCATTTTTAAATTAAACTAACTTACACATACTGCTCCTGTGTATATGTATATTCGTAGAGAAAAAAATTCATGTAAGTTCTAGCCCAAAAATATCTTAGGACAGGTAATAAAATTTCAAACAATTAAAATAATTTATAATCCCCATGGAGTTTGTTTTATTGGGATTTTTACCTGTAATTGTGTAAATGTTATTTATATCACCTCACAACTTGTGACTGATTAAAGAGAATTGGGCCAGTACAAAGGGTGTTCCACTGACTTTCAGTCCAGCATAAATTCGAGGCTGAGACAAGATAGAAATAGAGCTGTAGTAGGCTATGCATTCTGACTCCCACTCCTACCTCCATCCCCTCTCCTACCATCTCTGCAATAACCACTCTTCACCAAGTGCAGCCCCTCCAACTCATACACTTCAAAGCTCTTAGGAAAATATTTTCAACACAAAAGTGGTTTTGTGTCAATTCTCTGCTCAAGACTCTTGAGTCATTTGCCAAGATTCTTTGAGCTATTCCCCAAAATAAACTTCTTACTCTTACACGACCTAAGCTTTTCAAGGTCTTTATACTCTTTTCTCGTCCTTCCCCTCAAAGTACCCTGTACTGAATCATGTCCTACTGATCTCTGTTCCCTAAACACACCACCCCTTCTCAAGGTCTCTGGAACTCTGTCTTTCTCCTACTCCCCACACTATTAATCTTATTCTTCCTCAAATCTCATTGCAAGCATTACTTTCCCTTCCCTGACTTCCTTAGAAAACTTAGCTGCTTCTTTTCTTACTCTCCTTGAACACTGGTTCACATATAATTATGGCAGCCACCATGTTTATTTGCCTATATGTGAGCTTCTTGAAAGCAGGAACCACATTTAATTTTTTTTCTTTTTACTCCCAGCACCTACTACATCCTAGGACATCATAGCCAACACAGTATCTGCTAAATATTGAATAAATGAACCTGCTGAATTTCTGTAGTCTATATATTTGTAGATTCCATTCGGCAAAGTCATAAGACCGTGCTTGTTAGCACTACATTAATTAACAATATATTTTTGCACCTCTTTTTTTGAACACATTTTTCCTTGTTCATTTATTCCTTTAGGACAGTCCATCTGTTTGTGCTTAATACCTATTAACAACGACAAACTATCCAATCCCGTCAACATGGTAAGATCATTATTTTGCTGAATCTTACAAATTTGAAACTTTCTTAGCATTTATAGGACATTTGTTGTAAAATTTAAAGCATCACCATGTCATAGACTACTTTGAGAACTAATTTCAAAATATAAAATCAGATTTACAGAGAGAAAACTTAAGAGATCTTGATTTACAATCACCCAGTTTTCAAAACTCACAAAATTTTCATTTTCTGAAGCTATTGCTATAGTTAGATTCTCCTTAAGAATTTATATTTATTAGAATATATTTATTCTTAGAAACAAATCCTCCAGTTGTTCCATTCACCATTCAAATCTTCCTCTTCATAGCTAATGGCAGATACTATGCTAACTACTATGGAGTAGTGTTTGCAGCTGCAATCACTATAAAATATTATAAACTCCTATACTAAACAAGGCAAAGCCCAAATTCTCTAGAGTGACATATCTGTTTCTTATTATAGTAACTGAATGCTGTGGATGTAACCACTACCCATCTCAGTAAAATCTCCCTCTTGCATGTTTAGCCTAAAATTTAAATGAGCTAATCTACGTTTCACAGCCATTCACAGAGAAGATTGTGCCTCTGCAGAATGGCATGCTTCCTGTGAAAGTGCTATGCACCTCAGTGGTTTCAAATCCATGGTGGCTTCTTTAGTGGTAAACATTTCATTTACCTGGGTTCACACTCCTTGACTTTCACTTGGACAAACCTGAAAGTTCAAGGAAACTAGAACTGCCAACTTTCGCATAGTTTCTAGCCGCAACCATCAGTCTCTCCCTGGCAATGAAAGGAGACTAAACCTTGGTTTGCCCCAGTTCACCTGGGAAGATGATGACTCTTTCATTGCATCTGAGCCAAGGATGACGTTCTCCAGCAAATGTAAACCGGGTGCACAAGGTTCCAACAGTTCTATAATTTGGGGGGTTGGAGTCTTTACACACAATGTGGCACATTTCCTGAGCTGACTAATTGAGCCAGTTGCTTCTAAAAAGCTAATGCCAAGAGTCTGCCCAATCATTTAAAACACCTTCCCTTTTTGTTTTTTTAAATAGTCCATGTTCATTTCCTTGGTTAACATTGGTGTCATATCAAATGAAGTCACTGAACCTTAGGGAGGAGATAACTGGCCTCCAAAAAAGTAGCATATTATTCAGAGGAGACGTTTAGTCAAAACCAAAAAAGAAACAATTAAGGCATAAGCATGGTATGAACAACTCTACAAACTTCTGTCATATTAAAAACCTTTACATATTTTTAGCTAAAATAAAGTTTGAGTGCAAGTAGGGGAAAAAGAAAGAAAATGGTTATAAACATAGAAAAGTAGAATTTTAGATTTCTTTAAAGAGTTCTTTTTTCCCCTGCAAGAAACACTGGTAATAAAACTTAGAATTTAATTCCCTGAAAATCAGGTGCAATATACATTTATCTTCTTCCTTCGTTTTTAATTGGCAGGAAGCATTTTCAATGAAAACTCTAGTTCACCAAACACTAGCTTGAGCCAAGAATTGCATTTTCAAATTTCAAAAGACCTTTGGATGACGTCAAGGTCTCCTAAAGAGAATGTGCAGGGAGCCCTGGGATTCTACTTGAAGACCATTTGAAGAGAAGAGGATAACAATGTTCTTCATCCCTGGGTTTGTAGTCCTGTGCTTTACCTTAACAAGCTGAGATGATTTAAAATATTCATAGGACAGAAAGATAGATGGAGGCTAGTTGTCTAGGGAATAAAGAATAGTGAATTTTGAAAGCTAATGTTAAGGACTGAAAGGTACTAAAGTTATTTTTGCATTTCAGGTGTACAGGATTTTGATCAAGGATACTTTGGAAAGATCTTTTTTTTTTTTTTAACTGTGGCTCCAGACCTTTCCAGTGTGCCCTTAGCTAAATATCCAGGTGAGGCTACATGTATTAAATCTTCATCTTAAAAACAAACTGTATTTAAAAACCTAAATGCATCCAGAGGTAGTCACAAATACAAATCAGACCTCTTTTCCCATTCTTTGAAGATTGAGCCCTTGAAGAAATCAAACCAGGTACCAATATACAAGAAAGAGAATTTCTTCAGGATTCTTCATTAGCACTTTTCAAACAGAAAAAAATAAAAATAATTGTAATATCACATTATTTTATGGGGAGCTGTTCCCTACATATAGAATAATACCTCCCACATAGATGAGGAAAAAAGTCTTTGCAATTTTGCTTCAAAGATAGCACGCCAGACACTAAATAAGTTTGAAATTTCTGTTTACATTTGAATATTCAAATTTATTAAATTTACTTTAATCTGGTGGTAAACACACAGCGTGGATTTTGTCATGCCTTCCTCCTAGATCACTAATTAGTTGTGGCATCCTTTGACTGCTGAGCCTGAATTCATTCTCAGAAGCCTTCTCAATACATCACTGGAACAGTCTCTACTAATAGGTGAGAGTTCCTATTTACAAGGATATGTATTTAGCATTTCTGATCTCAATTCTTTTAAAATGAAACATGATTAATTATTATGTGCTATTACTGTATAAATAAGATAGCAAATATATCCCTTTAAAGATAAATGCGTTACAAAGACTTCATATCCAGGAACCCAAAAGCAAATGCAACAAAAACAAAGATAAATAGATTGGACTCAATTGAACTAAAAAGCTTCTGCACAGCAAAGGAAATAATCAGCAGACTAAACACACAACCCAAAGACTGGAAGACAATCTTTGCAATCTATGCATCTGACAAAGAACTAATATGCAGAATCTACAAGGAATATAAACAAAACACCAAACAATCCCATCAAAAAGTGGGCTAAGAAAAGACAATTCTCAAAAGAAGATACACAAATGGGCAACAAACATATGAAAAAAAATCCTTAACATCACTAATAATCAGGGAAATGTAAATCAGAACTACAGTGTGATACCACTGTATCACACTGTATATGATACAGTGTGATATTCCACTGTATTGTGTATTCCACATATCCACTGTGATATTCCAGCAAGAATAGCCATAATAAAAAAAAATAGATGTTGGTGTGAATGTGGTGGAATACACTATTGGTGGGAATGCAAACTAGTACAACCACTATGGAAAACAATGTGAAGATTCCTTAAAGAACTAAAAGTAGAACTACCATTTGATTCAGTAATTCCACTACTGGGTATCTACCCAGAGGAAAATACGGTATTATACAAAAAAGATACTTGCACACGCATGTTTATAGCAGCACAATTCGCAATTGCAAAAATATGGAACCAGCCCAAATGTCCAGCAATCAACAAGCGGATAAAGAAATTGTGGTATATATGCACCATGGAATACTACTCAGTATAATGGCATTTGCAGCAACCTGGATGGATTTGGAGACCATTATTCTAAGTGAAGTAACTCAGGAATGGAAAACCAAACTTCATATGTTCTCTCATAAGTGAGAGTTAAGCTATGAAGACGCAAAGGCATAAGAATGATACAATGGACTTTGGGGACTTAGGGGAAAGGATGGGAGGGAAATGAGAGAGAAAAGACTGCATATTGGGTACAGTGTACACTGCTCAGGTGATGGGTGCACCAAAATCTCGGAAATCACCACTGAAGAACTTACTCATGTAACCAAATACCAACTGTTCCCCAAAAACCTATTGAAGTTTAAAAAAGAAAGAAAAGATAAATGCCTTAGCTGGGCATGCGCCTGTAATCCCAGCTACTCAGGGGTTGAAGCAGGAGGATACCTTGAGCCCAGGAGTTCAAGACCAGCCTGGGAAACAGCAAGACCCCATCTGTATTTTTTTTAATGCCTAGGTAGCCTGGCTAAACACAAAATCGATTAAACTTGAACAAGAGTAGGACATTGAAGGAAATGCATTTAAAAACTAATGATATTTATTTGACTGCTATGGCAAAAATCCTGAGACATGTACTCCCAGCTTAACTATCTTAAAGTTTGAGTATTTAAAGTATGAGTGTTTATGACTCATTGAAAATAATCAGTGGAATCTGCAATTGCACTCAGAGTAATATGATAACCAGTTAGAAACTATTACTTCAGGTTAAAATACACATAACTCTGAATACTATGTTGATATATCTGATTATTTTATTTAAAAAAAATTCTTTTTTTAGACACAGCATCTCACTCTGTTACCCAGACTGGAGTGCAGTGATGCAATCATGGCTTACCCCCATGCAGCTTTTAAACTCCTGGGCTCAAGTGATCCTCCCATCTCAGCTTCCTGAGTAGGCAGAACTACAGGTGCACACCACTGTGCCTGACTACTTAAAAACGTTTTTTTTTTTTTGTTAGAGATGGCAGGGCTAAGGAAGTGGCCCGGCAGATGGAGGGATCTTGCTGTGTTGTCCAAGCTGGTCTTGAACTCCTGGCCTGAAGTGATCCTCTCACCATTGCCTGTCAAAGTGTTGGGATTACAGGCATGAGCCACCATGCCCAGGCTAAACTAATTCTTGATTTCAAGAGATGTTCTATAAATATTCTGTAATTGTTTAATAAGAATACCAATGAATTCTTTTAGAATAATCAGAGGTCAAGTGAAGTGCCTCACACCTATAATTCCAATATTTTGGGAGGCCAAGACAAGAGGATTACTTGAGGCCAGAAGTTTGAGACCAGCCTGGGCAATAAAGCAAGACCACATCTCTATTTTAAAAATTAAAAAATTAGCTGGATTTGGTGGTATGTGCCTGTAGTCCCAGCTACTGAGGAGGCTGGAATGAGAGGACTGCTTGAGCCCAGGAGTTTCAGGCTGCAGTGCAATTATGCCACTGCACTCCAGCCTAGGGGACAGCAATAAGAACTTCTCTCTTAAAAAAGAAAGAAAGAAAGAAAAAAAAAAAGAGTGGCCGCACACGGTGGTTCACGCCTATAATCTTAGCACTTTGGGAGGCTGAGGCGGGCAGATCATCTGAGGTTGGGAGTTCGAGACCAGCCTGACCAACATGGAGAAACCATGTCTCTACTAAAAATACAAAACTAGCCGGGCATGGTGGTGCATGCCAGTAATCCCAGCTACTCAGGGAGCTGAGGCAGGAGAATCGCTTGAACCTGGGAGGCAGAGGTTGCAGTGAGCCGAGATGGCACCAGTGCACGCCAGCCCGAGCAACAAGAGCGAAACTCCATCTCAAAAAAATTAGTTTATAAAAGTAATGTAATCAATTTATATTTTGGAGGAAATATAAGTTCAAATGCTAGTGGACTTCTCATTTCATGTTGGGGCAGCAGGGATAAGGATTGGGTGTCAGGGAGTGAGAGGAAACCACGTTTCGCAACAATTTCAAAAAGCAAGCCATTGACTTGCCATGATGTTTAGATTGAGGAACTGCTTTGATATGTTGATCTGTATAAACAGTATAAACAAAATTCAAAGGCAAACTACAAAATAGAAACATTATTTATAAATATTATATATAAATATGTAAATATATAATACGTATTATATGTATATGTAACTTGTATTAATGATTAATACATATTGTCATTAATATAATCAAAATATCAATAATTAATTATACTAGAAATAGAACTCATAAATCAATATAAAACACTAATATATAGAAAAATAGGCAAAAGGTAACAACACGTGATTCCCAAAGAAGATAAACAAATTTCCACTCTAACATGAAAATATATTTAACCTCATACATATATCAAAGTGCATTTAGAAAAATTAGTGACATTTATGGCAAAATAACAATAAAATATCATTTAAAAAGAGTTACAAAAGCCAGGCACAGTGGCTCCAGCCTGTTATCCCAGCACTTTGGGAGGTCAAGGCAGTCTGATCACTTGAGGTCAGGAGTTTGTGACCAGCCTAGCCAATATGGTGAAATCCCGTCTCTACTAAAAATACAAAAAGTTAGCCAGATGTAGTAGCTTGCACCTGCAGTCCCAGCTACTCAAGAGGGTGAGGCAAGAGAATCGCTTGAACCCAGGAAGCGGAGATTGCAGTGAGCCAAGATTGAGCCATTGCACTCCAGCCTGGGTGTCACAGCGAGATTCTGTCTCAAAAAAAAAAAAAAAAGAAATTACAAAACTAAATGCTGGTAAATGTATGGTGAGATAAGTACTCTTATACACAACTAACAGAAATATCAATTAATGTGAGGTAGCATGTAAAAAAAATTCCACTTTTTCTTCCTGTTAAATAATTTGACAAGTTGTATAAAGAGGTTAAAAAGTAGCCATTCGTTTGGATCCAACAATTCCAACTTCTGGGATTTTATCCTTAAGTTATTATCAAAGATGCAACCAGGAATTTATTGACAAGGATTTTTACCAAAGTTTTAATAATATTATTGAATTCCAAATTCCACAACATTGGAAACAACTTAGATGACCCATAATGAGGGAGTTATCAAATAAGTTACGGTTTATTCACATTATAGGAAATTACACAGAAAATAAGAATTAGATATAAAACTATTTCTTAGGCATAATACTAATCTTGTGACTATAGTATTTAAGTGATTCAGAAGGACAAAATATGAAAAAATATATCAAACTACTCAGCAGTTATTTTGGGTGGTGAAATTCTGTATGATTTTTTTTCTTTATGCTTATTTTTTCCTAAGTAGTCTATAGGGAAGATGTATTCCTTTTGCATTAAAATTTATTTTTAAAAAGTAAGGTATTATACCATTTAACATGAAGGTGTCATATTTTGATGAGAGAAAAAGCCAGATGGAAGAATAAAAGGAATGATCAAGATCCTTGATAACTGAAACCCTAGTCCCCATTGATAGGTGTTTTGTACTATAAAGTGTTCACTGTAATTTCCAGCAGGGCAAGGGACTGCAGATGACACAGCAGACTCACCATCAGGCCCAAGCCAAGATTAGTACATCTTAGATTACCCTAAACTGGTCATCTTGGACTACCCCGTACAGAGTTGTAAAGCTGTTGTCTTTTTCTCCTGTCTTTCTCCCCTTTGCTTTGCTTTGCTTCTTTAGTCATCTTACCCAAAGGCCCATCTTCTCCATGAAATTTATTTCCACCTGTACCCATTGCAACTTCTATGCCCCTAGAAAACTACAATATGTATTGTCTAGACCTCTCCATTGGCACTGAAATATATTGTTCTGTTTTGGGAGTTAATTGAGATTTTGATGCTTCAACTAGATTTTTAAGTTCCACTAAGGCAGGGATAATATTGAAAATTCTTTTGTAACCCTATATAGTCATTCAATAAATATCTATTGTGTACATAGTATGTGTTAGACAACTGTTTGAAGTGTTAGAGATTACATAGGTGAAAATTTTATAAGAGAGGGAGAAAGGCTGGGAATAGTGGCTCACACCTGTAATCCCAGCAATTTGGGAGGCTGAGGTGGGAGGATTGCTTGAGGCCAGAAGTTTGAAGCCAGCCTGGGCAACATAGCAAGACCCCATCTCTACAAAAAATTTAAAAAGTTAGCCTAGCTTGGTGTTATGCGCCTCTAGTCCTAGCTATCTGGAGGCTGGTGCACGTGGATCACTTGAGTCCAGGGGTTCAAGGTCACAGTGAACTATGATCAGGCCAGAGCACTTCAGCCTGGGTGAAAGAGAGAAAGAGAGAAAAAAAAAATCTCTGTCCTTAAAGGCTTAAAATCTAGTGGCAAAGCCTGGTACTTGGGGCCATGTCATGTGATGCAAATATACAGTAAGTCATAACAATGGTGGTGACAGTAATGAAGACAGAAACAATGACAAAGAACTCTATATTAGTTTTCTATTGCTGCCATGACAAATTACCATAAATTTCAAGGCTTAAAACAACATCCATTTATTATCTCATAGTTTCTGCAGATCAGAAGTCCAGGTACAGTGTGGCTTAGTTGGTTCTTTTGCTTAGGGTCTTTCAATGATAAAATCAAGGTGTTCAGGGATGTGTTCTTTACTGGAGGCCTGCAAAGAACCTGTCTCCAAGATCATTCAGGTTGTTAGCAGGATTGTGGTCCTTACAGCTGTAGGACTGAGGTCTCTGCTTTTTTATGGATGTCAGCGGAGAGGCCCTTACTTTCTAAAATTCTCTCTTTGATCCTCATATTAGAACCCTACATCTCAATACCAGCAATAGTGCATTGAGTCCTTTTCATGCTTGGAATCTCTCTGACTTTCCCTTTTGCAGCATCTCTCTTCCCTCTAGCTGGATGAAATGCTCTGCTTTTAAAGATGCATGGGATTAGATTGGGCCCACTTGGATGATTCAAAAAAATCTCCTCATCTTAAGGTCCATAACCCTAGTCACATCTGCAAAGTCTCTTTTGCCATGTAATATTCATAGGAGTCAGAGATTAAGGTGTGGACATCTTCAGAGGGGCTATTCTGCCAACTACAAACAGTAACAACAAAGAATAACTAAATGGAATACTGCTAACCAAAATTATGGATTAAAGAAATTTAGAGTCCATGAAGTCCCATGTCTTTTCTTATGATGAGAAACATTTCTACAATAGGCCTGATTTCCTGATGACTAAATCTAGAACATATTGACAATCTTTTGCTTGTCAATGTTTTTAATTAGCAGAAACCAATTTTAGCCATAGTTGAGTTTTCTCCTAATTACTCATTTCATTTTTGTTGGATCAACTAATTTATTCTCATCTTTGTCCTAACATCAGTCAGACATTGAGGAACCAAGGAACAAGAAATGTTTGTTTTGAGGCAGCAGGGGAAAAAAAAGAAGAGCCGTGCATTACCTCATAACACCCAAAATTATGTAACTTCTCCACAGGATAAGATCCGATCCTACAGTAAATAGAAAAGGTACCTAGGAGGTGGGAGCATTAGCAAGAAAGCTGTCTGGCCTTTTTGGGGATGGAAAGAACAGAGTGGTCAAGGACTAATCCTGTGGCACCACAAACAGACTTTCAAGAGATTGGGGGATGGGGGGACAATGCCAAATTCATATGACAGACATCTCTTTTAATGCTTGTACAGTGCCACTTATTCATCTGAAGAAGCAAAAGGAAATGCTTTCAACCCGGATCCCAGACACAGAAAGGAGCCCAGGTTTAAAAGCTCCTCCCTGCCAAGGACAGAGTGCCACTCAACTCCATCTTTGCCCATAAGGTGAATCAGTTGCCCAGGCCCTTTGATGACATCACAACTTGAAGGACAAAAAAATAAAATAAAATTGTGAGCATTTTTTTCACGGCATGAAATGTATCCAAAGCTCATTTTTATTGAGATGTCCAAACATCACTGCTAGTTGGGATGAAAAATAACTAAAGAAGAAAAATTTTTAATGAAATTGATACTGGATTTTTGGGACAACCAAATTAGAAAATGCAGGCAAAGTGCTTTGTAAATTGTGGGGGGAAAATTTTTTTAAAGGTGATTGCTATTACTATTCTCAATTCCAACTCCTTTCTCTCACCATTGAGATAACTGACCCCAATCAACCCCAGAACAGCTTGACTTCCTCAAGGTCATGCCATTCCCTTGCTCAGATAACTTTCCAGGACTCTCCATTGCCCACCAGAAAAAGTTTTACCTCTTAGACTTTCCATTCAAGGCTTTCTTATCTTGATAAATTTACCTTTCAAATCAAATCACCAGTGAATTACTGAACAGCTACTAAGGTCAAGATACTATTAGGCTGCTACGGGCATGGGCGGAGTCACAAAATATGATCTATTTTTTAAAGTACTTTACAATCCTACTGTTTCCCGTATGAATAATAACTATATAGTTAAACTCATCTGCTTACTCTACCCCAGTCTTACTCTCAACTTTTATACCTTGACATCTTTATTTATGCCTTTCCCCTCACCTAAAATGCTCTCCAAAAAAACTACTTCTTTCTTGCAAAATAACACATATCCTCCCAGGCCCTGCTCAAGTGATAGCTCTCCTAAGTCTTTCCCTACACTAAGAGGCTAGTGGTTCTCAACCAGAGAGATTTTCCTCCCCAGGGAACATTTGACAATGTCTGGAAACATTTTTGGTTGTCTCAAAGGGGTTGAGGGTACTACTGGCATGTATGAGCAAAAGCCAGAGATTCTGCTAAACATTTTACCTTGCATAGGACAGCCCCCAGCCCCAACAACAAAGATTTATCCAGCCCAAAATGCCAATAATGCTAAGATTGAGAAAGAAGCAGTATCTCCTCCCAACTCCTAGAACACCAAATATGTAAACAATCTTTTGGCATCTAGCATATGTTGTAACATATATTTATTTATCACATTTAGCAAATAAATGTACAGGACGCTCGGTTAAGTTGGAATCTCAGATAAAGAACAAATACGTTTTTAGTATAAGTGTGTTCCATTTAATATTTTACATATACTTATAAAAAAAAGTATTCTTTTTTTTCTTTTTTTTTTTTTTGAGATGGAGTCTCGCTCTGTCGCCAGGCTGCAGTGCAGTGGCACAACCTCAGCTCATCGCAACCTCCCCCTCCTGGGTTCAAGTGATTCTCCTGCCTCAGCATCCCGAGTAGCTGGGATTACGCCACCATGCCCAGCTCATGTTTGTATTTTTAGTAGAGACAAGGTTTCACCATGTTGGCCAGGATGGTCTCAATCTCTTGACCGCCTCGGCCTCCCAGAGTGTTGGGATTACAGGTGTGAGCCACCATGCCCGACCCAAAAGTATTCTTTCTTTATCCAGTATTCTCTTTGTTACTTTTTCTTATCTGCATGTATTATTTTCCTAAATGATATGGAAGTTTGTAAAAGACAGGAAAAATTTTATGCTGTTCAGCCTTCTTTCAGCATTTAATTCATACCTATGGAAAGTACTTGAAAAAATCTTTATCAATAACAATGATAAAATATTTTTTATATCCTTTAGTATCTATGAGCACTGTAGGCTTACAGTTATCACTTCCATATTTTACAAGTTTCAACATCCTCACGACTCCCTCATCCTTATGTTGAGTCTTCAAGCCCCACACTATCATGAAGACAACAAGTAAGAGTGGAAATTTTAAAATGCCAGATCCTAAACTGGTCAGATGAGTCTGGCTCAAATTGAAAATGCAGTGTGTTGAGTTTGGCACAACACAAAGACATGTACCTAAAGCTCTGTTTCATTTGATTATCCATTTCTCTACATGTACACTTCTTCATAGAACTGCCCTTTATACATAACTGCTCAAGAGTTTAGGGTAGAAAGGAGGAGTGAATTACCTGTGGCAAAACCTCTTTCTGTTATGACTGATGTGGGGTAAAATGTCCTAAAATCAGGCCAGGGTTAGAAACTCAAAATCCGTAGGCACTGAAAAGATTATCCTTCACCCCACTTTCATATGGAATTCAAAATAAGTTCCACAAAGTTAGAACTTCTCCCATAGTGTCTACTACACTGATGCTTTTTTAAAAATCTAATTCTTTCAAACAAAGTCTCCCTTTCTCTCTTTCTCTAGTTTCTGTTTTATCAATGCCCTAAGCACATGTTTAGCCTTCTCAGAGAGAAATCAGCAGTAGCTAAAAGGAATGGTCATTGTCTGACATCCCTATCCTAACAATGTTGAAAAATACTCTTTTTTAGAATAGATATATCTATGAATACAAAATTAATCAATCAGGAACATTTCCAAAAATCTGATCTAATGGAAGTCTGGCCTACCCCTTTAATTATTCTAATACAGAAAACTCCAAGGAGAACAAAACCATATATTTTTAAAAAACCTTTTGCCTAGAACGTTGGTTTTTCAATGGAGTGGAGGAGAGAGCAATTTTGCGCCACCACCTCACCCACCCCACCAATAAGGTTACCAGATTTAGCAAATTAATCATCAGAGTGCTCAATTAAATCTGAATTTCAGACAAAAAACAAGTAAGTTTTTAGTATAAATATGTCCAATTAAATATAATAAAATGATTCATTCTTTATCTGACATACAAATTTAACTGGGTATCTTGTATTTTATCTTTCAGTGTCTCTCCAGGGGACATTTGGCAACAGCTAGAGACATTTGGGGATGTCAAAACTAGGAAGGACGCTACTGCATCAGGTGGGTAGAGACCAGGAATGCTGTTAAACATTGTACAATGCCTACAACAGCACATCACAACAAAGAATATTCAGTCAAAAACATCAATAATGTTGAAATTGAGAAATCTTTATCTAGAATGACCTTTGAGAACATCTATTCTTTCTTCTTCTTTTTATCAGAAAAGAACAGAAGGTCTAGAGGAGTTAAAGTGGTTTGCTCTAAGCCTCACAGCTAATTAATTTCAAAGTTGGTCAACTTGGAGGCAAACCAAGAAAACTGGTTCCATTTCTGTGTGGCTCAGAAATGTTGCCTACTAAAGCAGATATACTTAAGCTACCCAAGAGTGGATTCCTTCAGACTTCTCCAATAGAAAACATCAGTCAACCCCTGGGTGGTCTCCGGCTGGGAGGAAGAGGAGGAATAGGGATAAAATTTTTGCTCAAATATTTTTCCAAATCTTTTCCCCACCCCAAATTTTATTTATAGGCAAGGAAGCAAGGAAAGAGTGAAAACGCTGGCTTGGAATGAACTCTGATCATGTCTACTCTCTCCTACTCCCACTTTTTCTTGGAGCTACAAAGATAAATTGTTTGAGTCTTTAGGAGAGCCTAACTCCTTATTCAAGTGTTTCCTTGCTCCTGTATATGGAAAAATTGCTTAAATAAAAACCACCCAAAAGAAAAAAAACCACCCAAAGAAGTTATTAAGTATTACAAAAGAAAAATGAAGGCATTGATGAAACCTACTAGAGATTATTTGGGGGACAGCCAAATGTCAGAGGCCTGTGAAATAACACGAAGTGGTGTACTGAAAATGTATTCATACGTCAATTCTTGCCACATAAGGTTTGCCTGGAGGCCCCAAAGCAAGCAACATGGCTCATCTAAGTAAAGAGCCAGCCAAGATAATCTAATGACCTAAGAATCTAATGACACTATACACTGTCTCTGATCCTGCTTGGTTTTATTTTAACAGACCGATTTTTATTGCTTCTTTTCTGTGAGTGTCTGCAATGATTCTCTGCCACTGCTGACTGAAATATTTTCTTAAATTATGAGTTGAGTTTTTTAAAATGCAGTTTTAAAAATATTCATTCAGCATGTTATTAATTACTAGTATGAATTGTTGGCAGGATTGGACTAAAGGGAAGTAATTGCTTTAACCACACTATCTAACTAAGGAGTACTCATCCTATTAAAAGAATTTTCATATGAAACATAAAAATGAATTTAGAAAAGGGCATATCCTATTGAAGATATTGGAAAAGAGTTTCCTCCTTCCTTCTCAGTCCCTTCAGCCCTGTCATCCGATCATTACAAAACTTTCAAAAGAAATGTCTTTTCCATTTACATTGCCTTTACCAGACCTGGCACAACTAAGGTCTGAATCTATTGCTTTTTAATATCCTCTTGAAACATCCACGCTGTCATTGTTACTTATATTAACATCTACATTCCCTTTTAGACACATAATTTTCTTGTTACTTTTTGATCCACTGATTTAACAGGGATGCACTTCAATAGCAGTCTTTCCAATTGTCAAATATATTTCCTGTCTCTTGATATTTAGGTTACCCACACACTTTGCATTCCCAAGAGAATTAGAAGATAATTTTCAGAATCTTGAAGTCATTTCTCTGTTTCCTGGGAGCCAATTTCTCAAATATTTACATTAATCTCTTCGAGGGCCTTAAATAATTATAAGCAATTCAAATCAAACATTATTTTGAGAAGGGAAATGCTACTGACTCCTGCTCTAATTTTCATTTTATTTGGGAAAGCACTTAGACTCCAACAGAGCCAATAAAGATAATGGTGATCCTATGACTAGGGGGCCGAAAATTCCCTCTGCCATTAGCTCTTCACCTAAAAGACAACAAAAAATCTCCTCAGCCCAGTCAGTTGGAGCATGTCTAAGGATTCTTTAGTTGGAACTCCTTCAGGAATTTAGTGTGGTCTCCACAACTGCAACCTTCTTCAGGAAGTGTGAAGCATGATCAAGCTAACTAGAACCCTCAAAGTATTTTTGCTAAGTCTCAGCAAATATATGAAGACTAAAAAGGGATAAAGATACTCTCCCTAGAATTTAGTAGCACTCTGAAGAGAAAGTCCTTTCTGCCATTCTAAAGGTATTCAGTTCTTAATACATCTTTCTGATGACTTACAGTTATTTTATGCATATTAACATATTTTTTAAAGAATCTAAATATTATTTGGAGAAAAATCTATTACATCCTAAAGTAGAAAGCTAAATTTTTACAGGAGTAATATTAGGTATTGAATCATTTCTGTCGTTGAGAATTTGGGATCAATAAATTATTTTACAAAGTAGAAATCTAGGAATTTCAGCCATCTTAGAGTGAAATAACTGTCAGAATTACTAATAATAATTTTCATTTTCTTCTGAGGCTTGATTTAATACTGAGGTGAAAAGTTCCCCTTTTGGAAATGGTAATTTAGCCTCTATTTCTGAGATTCTAATGTGAGCCCTAGTCCTCATTATAGGTTTTTGTGCATCTCTTCAGAAGATAACCAAGACAATATGGCCAAAAGACTATAAAAGACTGTGCTTTCTGAGCGTTACAAAAAAATGTGTTGAGTCAGAATACTTGTTAGCTTTGTTTTTTTCTGGCTTTGATTGGACATGATTTGCTTATAAGAGAGATAAGACATGCTGATAAAAATAGGACTGGCCCAAACAAGCTGATTTGTGACAAAACGTTTAGTACTTTCAAATTTTTCTGTAGCTAACATATTGGATACATAATTCAAGCAGGATTTACTGTTTACTGTAATAACCCCACATGACCTCCCTCTCTATCTGACCTTTCACTTTTGTACTTATCAAATCGATTTGAAGGAAATCAAGTTCCTCTTACTCTCTGAATCTGGTCTATAAAAAAACCTCAGCCCACAAAAACTGTGATAAAAACAATACAAGCAGCCCTACTGTGTGCTAGGCATTGCTCTAAGCTAAATCATCTTGCATAATCATCTGACCCACTCTATAAAATGTACATTATTCTCATTTTTACAAATAAGGAATCCAAGGCAGAGAGAAGTTAAGTAACTTGTTAAATATTGCTCTGCTAAAATTTGAGCCTAAGCAATTTGGGATCCAGAGTCTATTCTTTAACTGCCTCTCATGACACCATAGAAGATAATTTATTGGCTTGGGCATAGAATGTTTCCTTTGCCTAAAATTATGTTCACGTATATATTTTTAATGTGGTCATATGGATTTTTTCAGTCAATGTAATATTTTGAATATTTTTCTAAGTTTTCATAAGAAAAAAACAAAGTCCATTGTTCTCAAAGCACAGAACCAACTGAGAAGCTTGTCCTGATTTGTAACGTAATTTCCCTCAGGAAACCTGCAGTTTGAGACCTACAGTGTTAGTAGGAGAATCATCCCTGGATTTGAGGGACATACAGCAATTATTTGATTTCTTTAGACCCATTTTATTCTCTCATTTGCAAAATGAAGGTAATAAATTAGGTTATCTCCAGATTCACTGCATGAAGTTGCCTGGACATACACATTAGAAAGCAAACATTTGAGAATTCTTACTGAGCATCACTTGAACAAGGGCAAAGTGTGTGCATGCAACACAGGAGATTAGCAGAAGAGAGGATGGGGTGTGCATGCTCAGAGGGGCAATAGGAAGTATTTTCTCAAAGGTTCCTACACAACTTTCAAGCGAGGATAGGTCCTCACATGAAAAGTGAGGCATGAAAAGCAAAGGCATGGCTACCCCAGGCCATCCAGATGTAGGCCACGCTTGCTCACAGTGCCCTTCTTCAGCAGTGTGTCTTCACCTCTCTTCCCACACCCTTCAGTCTCCTTTTCATGCCGCATTTTTATTTCCACACTTCTTACCACCTCTCTTTCTCCCCCTACCAACTATGAAGCCCACATGGACTTGCCCTTTCTAAGTATCTCATCTCCTTAGGGCCCAGCTCCAGATAGATCACAGAGGTGGGATTTTAAACATTTAACAACTAATCAGAGTGGATGTTAGCTATAGTGCTGAAGTGAGTTTCTGAGGATGCCAGCTATAGTACTGAAGTGACTTTGAGGCCCTCTGAGGCACCAAGCTTGACCCCTTTGTCTTCTGGATTGTGGGGATGCCCAGAGAATTCCAGGGGAGAGGTTGCACAGCTGGAATGGCAGGGTCACTGGCTGGACAGAAGAGACACTGACCCAATCAGGAGGGATAACAGCTGTAAAGAACTAGTTTGCCCATCCTGATGTGTACCACATTAATATAAATCTTGCTGATAATCAAAAATAATTACAAATAAGGTTAAATCTTATTAAATCTTACAAATTAAACCTCATATATGTGTATGTGTGTGTGTATATATATATATATATTGATAAGTATTGCTATAGCTGTGTACAGCAGCTGCTTCAACAAATTTCTTTCCTTCCTCTGTCTAAACTCTAGAAAATTCTCTCTCAAACTCAAGCCAAGCCCACTGCCCAGTGTGTGTTTACTCTCCTGTAACCCATTGCTTTCTGGGGGTGCAGAGAAGCTGTCCCCATCCCTTTACTCATTCCAAAGAAACCACTTTTCTACCATCTCCACTTCTCCACTACCCCTCTCATAATCACAGTGGCCCAAGAGCAGTTAAGTGGAGGTAGGAAAGTCTGGGGTAGGGAAATGGGAAGAGGGATCAAAGACTGTAGTTACTCAGATGTTTACTTTTCAGTCACATAACTTCATCTATACCTGAAGTCTTCACAGTGGCCACAGAATAGAAAATGAGCACAATATATGCAAGAAATGCGAAGATGATACATTTGGCTCTTGGTAGAGAGTAAACAGATTAGCAAGAAAGGACATATCTCCGAGCAAAGGGCCCAAGAGTCTACATTTGGTTCCATGTTCTGGCATATGTGTGAATCTTAGAATTGCTGCTCTCAGTGCACAAAGTAAAGCCCACTATTGTGCCCCACAGCCCGTTTCTCTAACTTACAATCTCATGGAAAGAAGAAATTTCATATATTCACATAAATTTTTTTTTCCATTTAGCATTTAATATACAGAATAAGCAACCAAGCCATTGAATTATCTTGTTCTATTATAACCTAATTGGTTACTGTGTTTGTGTGTAGTGGCCGTAAAACTAAAGAGAAAGAAAAATAACTAGCTAATTATGCTCAAGTATAAACATAGCAAAATATCTTTTCTTTTACATAAATATCCAGTTTTGGATTACTCAATTAAGAAAGCAAATCAGCTGAAAATAAACAGACTGAATGAGTTTCCTATGTTAACTCACATGATTCCTCTGAGACTTCCAAAACAGTTTTCTAGATATCATAAAATAAGGGTTCTTTGCACAGCATGGATCACTAGAATATATTTGACCTAGAAAACAGCCAGAGTCTTAACAAGAGAAAAATATAGTAAACACATTATGAAAGCAATGAAGTTAAACCACAAGAAACTATCTGATGTTTCTTATCTTAGTTTATTCCTATTAATACCTTTAGATTTCATGACCCTAGCTCAGAGTCAGTGAACTTTTTCCTTGTCATTTTATTTCCTTATCCAGAGATGTTTGTAGATGGTCATATTTCTGAAAGAAGGCGCTAGTTGAATTGTTCACATTAGGAGTGAATAGGGGTTAAAAGCAAGGTACAGATGGTAAGGAGACAGCTGAAAAAAATTGCTATGCTTCTGTGGCTTTTAAAAAATCCATATTTTATGAATTAAAACCATGGAAAACTATCATGATGTCTAAACATTTAAAAGGAAATATTATGCTTCACAGAGGTCACTCTGGCACAGATGTTGGACTGTTCCATGTCTGCCCTTAAGAATCCAAGACATCAGACCCTTGACGTCATCCTTTTAAGATTATAATGCTCCCCAATTTTGATTAACTTGTTTTTATGAGACTCAGACCTAATACTCAAGTACTTACATTTTACTATTTCCTTCTTTTAAATTAACATCAAGATTTTCTTTCCAATGACTAAAAATAGATTATTTATGCTGCAGTGGTAAATGAAGTCTATTTAAAGTACAGTGATTTGGGTTTAACTGTTAAAAATATTATGGGCCTAGGAGAAAATAATACCAGCATTTGTCCTAACATAGCATTGATATTAACAAAAATGCTCAAGTGCTTTCTGTGAAAATCACAGAAAAACTCTGCACACTAAATATCAATGTCTGCAGGAAATATTTCCTTTTTAAAACTGAATGTAATGCCTGAATATTTTGTAAATGTTTGCAAAGCAAAATTTGTTAACAGGTCTCTTAGCTCATGCTAAGAATAAAATGATGATATTTTTACCCGAACTCACAGCCAGCCAATTCTACCTTCTGATGTACAAAGACTTTGGTTCATTAAGAGACTATATTTGCTTACCTGTTAGTAACCTATTTCAACTCCATATTATTCTCCCAAATCTGCACCTGTATATCCAGCAACTCATTCAACTCTTCTACTTCTATGTTTAATGAACACCTCAAACTTAACATGCTCAAAACTCAACTTCTGATCTTATCCTCTATTTGCTCCTCCTGTAGTCTTCCCCACCCCCATTAATGCTGACTGCATCCTTTTAGTTGCTAGGCTGAAACTCTGACTTCTCCCTTTCTCTCACATCCACATCCAACCCATTCAGAAATCTTATAGTTCAACCCAGAAAATATATCCAGAATCTGACCACTTTTCACTATTACTATTGCTACCACCGTGGACCTAACCACCATCATCTTCAACCTAGATAATACAACAGCCTCCAGCCAGCCTTCTTGCTTCTGTCCTTGGCTTACTACAATGTCTTCTTAACACAGGAGCTAGACTTCACCTTTCAAAACTTAAGTCAAGGAGCAACAGCTCCTTTGCACCTTAAGTCAAGGAGCAAATCAAATTGCGATATGATTTACTTATTTATTATGCCTATTATTTACAATATTTACCCAATCCTCCAGTACGTAAACTCCAGAAGGGAAGTAATCTTGGTCTGTTTACTTTCCTGATCAAGTGCCTGAACCAGTACCTGGCAAGTGGTAGGTATTTGATAAATATTTCTTGAGTTAGTGAATGGATAAATGAATGCAGTATTTTATCAAATAGTAGGAATTCACTGCTAGCTTCATTCATGTATCCATTCATCAACAACATTATTGATTCCAATCAATGTTATTGATCACCAATCAACGTTATTGATTCCTGAATGCCTATACTGCAACCAGTATGGACCCATATTCTATCTTCTGTTAGACCCCCTGGCAATTAAAATCTGGGATTACATTTAATGTAGTAATCTACAGAGGTAAAACTATTGATATGTAGAGAACCTAAATTAAGAGATCAACTAGGTCAGTGCTGTCCAACAGAGTTTTCTGTGATGACGGAACTAGTCTGTATCTGTGCTGTCTAGTACTATAGCCCCTAGTCACATGGAACTATGGAGCACTTGAAATACAGCAATATGATTGAAGAACCTAATTTCTATTTTCTATTTTGTTTTATGTTAATTAACTTAAATTTGAATAGCCACATGTGGTTACTGTATTGGACAGCACAACTTTAGTTCATCCCTCTGCCTCTCTACCTAGGGCTTTCCCTAAGATATCCAAAGCAGATTGTTAACTATACCACTTTGTTTATCAGAAAAGATGATTAACAGCTAGTTACTGTCTCCTTTTAACTATTTTGTCCTCTAACTATCCTGTTCATGAATGCATCTTCTTTTAGAATTATTGTTATTTGTCAACTAAGGTAAAGCTTTTATATCTTGTCCAATTTGTAAAATACGAAACCTTAAAAATTTATTCTCTAAATCCAACAGAACATTTTATACACTTTACTACTTGCACAATAAAATGTCTTTAACTTTTTTTACTTTATTTTCCAGCTTTATCAAAGTATAATTGATGTACAAGGAACTATGCATATTTCAAATGAATAATTTGATGCATTTTGACCTAGGTATACACCTGCAGAATCATCATCATACATAATGTACTTTAAAGCTCAAATGACTAGGGTGACTGCTGACCCACAGGACATCCTTGTATGAATTAGAAAGAAAGAGTCCCTCCTGCCTGTCAGTTGCTTTCTGACAGATGGGAAGAAACAATGTCCTTGCTCTGAGCTCTTGGCTACCTCCTCAGCTGGATGCCTTCATACTCTGAGCAGCATACACAACCATAAATGGCAGTCCTGCAAACTGGTCTGCTAAACTCATTTTTTTCAAAACATCCTCCCAAGGTTTTGAAGATTACACGCTGGTTTCCATTTCAAGGTGGTAGAATGGAAATAGATTGTAGTCTCCTTTTCCCACTGGAAATCTCAAAATTTTAGAAAAGATTTTTTAATGCATATAGCTGGGAAACAGTATCAAGCTTTGGAGGACCATATAAACTTTGAGAGGACATTTGGAAGACAGAAAGCAGGTGTTATTAGAAGGAGGATTTAAAACCAGCTCAAAACAAGAATAGGAGAGTGCTGCCAATAAATGTTGGGAATGGATACAAAAGACAACAGTGTTTGCTACAGGAGAGCAGTAGGAAGAGCAAGGTTGAACTGTGCACCTTCCCTCTACCAATTTAGGCCACATTTGGATTCAAAGAGTAGCAACAGGAGTTATTGCTTCCAGCTGGGAGTCAAAGGTACGGAAGCTTGAATCAGAGAAACAAAGCAGCATCCTGGACACCCTGAATAGGTGGAGCTACCAATAGAAATGAGACAGCCTCTCCCCTACCAGGAGCTAATCTGTGAGGCACCCTGCCAGCAGTATCCTCATCCCCTCCCATACACTTTTGAAAACAGACTGAAATACAAGTTCCAGCAGCAAATCTGGTCCCTCTCTCTAAGCAGCCTGCAGGATCACATAGAACAAAGAGCCTAATAAGGAGTCTCAGCTAACAGATGAACACGCAGGAGTCACTAAGTGTTGGAGGAAGGCCAATATCATTAAAAAGAGATATAATAGAGTTCTTTGTTTTTAAAACATGAAGAATTTACAGCCTGGAATAATAATGTCAGAAAAGGACTTCAGAATATTTACCAGTCATATCCACAGAGATATGTGAGAGGATATTAAATCCACAGAAAATAATCAATTGGAAAGCACACCTATTAAAATATTGATCTTTTAAATAGAATACTCGACAAGTAGGTCAAATAAGAGAATGGACACAAAGAACAAATTGCTAAACTGTAATATTAACCCAAAAATTTCTTCCAGAATGCAATAAAAAGTGATGAATATATAAAAAGAATAAAATAAAAGTTAGGAATTACGTAAAATAGACTCAAATGCTCCATCATCCATCCAATTGGAGTAGTATTAGCAGGAATGGAAGGAAGGTAACATATACATTAGTTTAGTTGCAATTTAAGGTCCAACCAGGTTCTGAATAAGATAAATTTAAATAATAAACCATACCTAGGTATTATATTAACATTTCCCAAACCAAGAACAAAGGAAACAAATACTAAAATCTTTGGGAAAGAAAAAACAAAATCTCCTATACAATTTTCTTGTTAACAAATGAATAAAATCAAAGGAGCAAGAAAAAAAAGTTAAACCTGCAATTTTATATCCAACCAAACTATCATTCAAGAATGAAAATGAAACACGAAGGAACCAGAAACTTTACCACTCACAATAACTCCTTGATATAATTTTGCCAACCAAAATAAAAATGAATATAATAATAAGGAAGCTCTGAAAAATAATGGTGAACAAAAAAATCAGTTAAATTATATTATTAATTCTAGATAACTGTTGATTTTTTAAAACAACAATGACAGGAATTTTTAAAGTAACAATGTAGAATAAACTTTCAAATTAGGTAAATATGGAAGAGAATTGAAATGGGAAGAAATACTTAAGTAAAACTAAAGCATACAAACATTTTGGTTTTGTTTAATAAATGTAGAGAAACACAGACCAATTCTGAATATTAATAGAAAATATATTTCATTCAAGGGCTAACTGAATAGCATTTAGTAGAAAAACACAAATACAATTTATAATGTTTACACTATCGCAAAAAAGTGGAAGAAAATAAAATCAATTCAACAAAGGCAGAAAAAACTTGAAATGGTATTCAAATATACTCCCCTCTCCCCTAATTTAATCAGGTCTACAAAATTTCATAGGCAACTCTGACCAACTCTTTAAAAAATAAAAAAAGTCTTTTAAGAATGTGCATTAGCTTTTTAAAAATTTCGAACAGGACTGCATAAGGAAAGAAAACCATAGCAAATCTCACATAGATGCAAACTGCTAAATAAAATACTAGAAATTTAAATTCAGCAATCAATTAAAAGAATAGTGCACTATGATCAAGTAAGGTTTATCCCAGGAATACAAAATATAGCTTTTTAATAATGAACGACCAATATAATCCAATATAATTGGCTAACTTAATCATTTGATTTAGGAGAGAAACAGTTTCAATAGATGCCCAAAGACAATTGTGATTATGTGTGTATATGTAATATAGTCGTGTGTGCATCTGTTTGTGTAAAAAGTAAGAACAAAAAGAAACTTCCTTAATCTAATAAAGAGTACCTACCCCAAAATACAGCAAACGTGACATTTATTAGAAATATTGTAAGGTCAAGAACAAAACAAGAATGCCCACTGCTACTGTTACTATTCAACATTAGACTGAACATCCTAGCCAATGGAAATAAATAAATGAAACCATAGTAAGTTGTATAAATGTTGAAAAATAAGGGGTAAACTGTTATTATTTACAGAGAAAATGATAGAAATTTCAAGATAATCAAAGGAAAAACTTTTATAGCTAAGAAGAGAGTTCAGCAAGATAGCAAGAAACAAAAACAACATAAAAACAACGACTTTTCTATATGTTGCCATTGATTGTTTTTAAAATGCAATTGGGAAGGAAATTAATGAATTAATGCAACAATACACAAGTAGTTTGAAGAAACAGAATAGAGTTCAAAAAACAGACTCACAAACAAACAGAAAATTTATAGAAAGTATAGTCATTAAGGCCACAGACTCTAAATCTAGATCCATAGGTTTTATTTTTTCCTCCACTATTTCTTGACTATGTGTGGCTGTGCAAGTTATTTGATATTTGTGTGCCTCAGTTTCCTTGTCTGTAAAATGAGAAATAATCATAGAACCAACCAATATGTTTATTTAAATGATAAATATGTATGTATATATGTATCCATCTATAGAACACATATGTTTATGAAATATGATAAAAGTAGAACTTCAAATCAATAGGAAAATAATGGTATGCCATTTCAAATCAATGAGACTAGCTATCCCTTTTTAAAAAGTAAAAGTTTGATTTCATCTTACATTGTTCACAAAATTGTAATTAAGACTTAAAAATTTTTAATGATAAGAAATTATTAGAAGAAAATGTAGGCAAATATGTGGTGCCTTAGAGTCAGGAAGACCTTCTGAAATAAAATACAAAAAGCAAAAGCCATAAAAGAAGATATGAGTCCAGGCGAAGTGGCTCACGTCTGTAATCTCAGCACTTTGGAAGGCAGAGGCAGGCAGATTGCTTGAGCCTAGGAGTTCAAGACCAGTCTAGGCCACATGGCGAAACTCATCTCTGCTAAAAATAAAAAAATTAGTCAGGCATAGTGGTAAGTGCCTGTAGTCCCAGCTACTCGGGAGGCTAAGGTAGAAGGATTGCTTGAACCCGAGAGGTGGAGGTTGCAGTGAACAGAGATCACACCACTGCACTCCAGCCTGGGTGACAGAGCAAGACCTTGTCTCAAAAAAAAAAAAGAAAATATGAGTTTAACTACATCAACCACAGCAGTATAAAAGTGAAAAGACAAGTCCTAGGAGAAGGTATTTCAACCTAAATAATAATAAAGGATTAGAATCAACAAATCATTTAAAGAAAGAAAAGAATCATCTATTTGAAAAATAGACCAATAATATAAACTGGTAACTCACAGAAGAACTAATAAAAATAATCAAGATTTATATAAACTGGCATTCAACCTCACTTTGATGGAGGAAATTCAAATTTAAATTCAATAAGTATATTTATACACTGCTGAAGGGAATTTAAATGTAACTTTTGTGCATTCATGGATCATTTTGCATATCCTGTCACCTCAAAATTCTACTGTTAGTATCTACCTCACAGTCAACTGACTTTTGGAGTAGATATTGAGGAAGCAAGTGCAAGAATCTTCATCATAATATTATTTGTAACAGTGAAAAATTCAGAACAATTTAAATATTCACAAAATCAAGAATGACTAAAGAAATAATTGTGCATCCTTTCTATGGAAGAACATGCTGCAATTTTCTAAAATGAAGTGAACCTATCTGAACTGAAAAAATGTCTAAGTCATGTTGTCAGGTGAAATAATGTATATATCATTTATGCTAAAATACAAACATAGATATCTCTTCTATGAGCAATGCTATGGAGAATTCTGGAAGCATATACATTATATTGTTAACAGTGACTATTTCTAGAGAGGAGAGTAAGATGGGGGCATTAGAGAGGGGAATAATCAAAGGGTATGTCAACTTGATCTGTAAAGTTATAATTTTTTATAAGGAGAATCTATTACTAAGGTAATTTAAATTTTTTAATGTACAAATTATAATTGTAAAGTACTGCAAGCAAGTTGCTTTAAACTGGTGAAATCAGTGAAACAACAGTCTTTATAAAATCTAAGCTATTTCTTCTTTTCATTCATATTACTGGAAAATCCAAAGATGCTGCATGTCATACCACAGGAGTATAATCCTTTACTCTCTGGTCTTAAAAAATGAAAGGTAATCTTGGGTGAGGCTTTATTTTTGGGGGCCATGTTTTAGATGAAGTTTCATTTACCCACCCAGGGTGCTATGATATAAGTGCTCTTTAATTTCTAAAATGATTATTCTGGGAACAAGAGTTACCCTCTTAATATAATTAGAACATTTGAATGTTAATTTAATAGAATAGTTTTTCTCAAGTCTTAGTTAATATTCATTGGGAGAACAATTTTATAAATCTAAAAATTATCCATTTTTTAAAAATTTTGATTCCCACATTGAATGTTTTGTGATAAGATGTTAAAGGACTAATTGAATTGGCTTTTAGTGGGAAATGTAAGACTGTGAAGGCCAAACATACAAACATTTATTTCTTGATAACCACAAATGGCCTATGATTAAGACGGAACCTGATAATTTAAGGAAAATTAACTTGTCTAAAGTAGAACAGAGAATAATTCATGAATGTACTAATTTTTCTTTTTCTACTTCCCTGCTAGTCTACATTGGTCTTTAACTATGACATGTACAAACCAATGGGAAAACATTAACTACAGTTAATGGACTGAATGGGTTTATTTAAGAAGAAATATTTAAAGAACTAAAAGCATCAAATTATCTTCACAACACATATATTGGTCACAGAGACATAATATAAAGTATGTCCTAAATATTACGTCTTCCAAAAACCCATCTTAAGCCTCATAAAGATTGAAAGAAACAGCACATTTCCAAATCTCAAATTCTCTTTGCCATATTTTTACTTTTCTCTTCTCATCACCTATTTCAATATTTTTCTACCTTTCTAATTAAGGTCTATACTCTAGAGGGAAGACTGTGGGTATGGTAGAGCAAAGGCTTTCTCAGTTGCAGAGTGTGGATATGAAACCAGGTCTACTTTCAAACCAACTAAAGTTGAGAAGATCGTATGTTGCTTTTTAACTTTATGGACAATCTTGAGGAAGGATCATTTACTTTGATTCCTCAAAGTGCTTATTTATGATACAATATTATAGGACTTTAAAGGGCCAAAGAAGAAGGGCTAAGGAAATGTTACAGAGTGAAATAAACTAAGGAGACACAACTGAGTGCCATGTGTGATTCTGAAATAAATTATTTCACTATATAAGACATTTCTGGGACAACTGAGAAACTTAAATGGATTCTGAGTATTAGATGATAGTGATGTATCAATGTTAATTTCCTAATCTTGATGCTAGTGTTGTAGTTATACGGACGAATATCCTTGTTTGTAGGTGATCCAACGAAAGAAATGTGAGACATCAGATCAGAAATTACTCTCCAGTGTTTCAAGAAAAAAAAAAAAAATCTTTGTCTGTGCTTCCATCTTTTCTGTAAATATGTGACTGTTTGATCTTTAAAAAACAAAATGAAACAAATTCACTCACGGGAAAGCAAAATGTCCATGCATATGCTAACTAAGAAATGTTTTGTTTAAAAACATAAAGACATAGTTTTATTTGGGACAATGTATAACAATCTCTACCAAATCCATATGAAAACTTTTTTTTTAAGGGAAAAGCATGAACGCAGTCCCCCACTATCACAAATTATGCAGTTGAGTTTCCCACATTTGGGGAAATCACAGAGGTCAGCACATCCGGTGTGCAATGGATGAGCCTCACCCTGGGAAAACCACCTTCATGATCATGGTCTTAATATTTTTTATGGAAGAAAGTAAGGGTATAAACATACACACATACAATTTTGGCACTATGACCTCCAGAGAATATCTTATTAAATTTTGAGTTTAAAAGGAGTATTTCTTATCTATTTGGCCATGTGAACTGATCCATTAAATTATTTTGAAATAGCTTCAATTCTTTTCCTTGTTAAATGTAATTCATGCTTAATGTAGAAATTTAAAATCACACATTTATATCTCCAAATGGAAATGGTTACTGTTACTGTTAGAAATATAGTCTTCTTATTTTTGCAATAGAATCTTAAAGATACTTTCTGTAATGCATTTATTTTTATTCAATATATTATTTTATTAATATCATTTACTCTCACATTTTATGTCTGCAGATTGTCATTAAGTGGATGTATTAAGAGCTATTCAAATCTCACCTTTTCTTGGTTAATAGCAGCCTATTATTAAACATGTATTTGTTTCTAACTTTTCACTGTAACAATAATGCTACCATCATACACCCATGATTCAGTTAAACATCCATGCTCTCTGTATTACCACCTCCTATTACTGAAGTACTGGAAGTGAAGGAGGAAGTAACTAGTAAGTAGCCATATGTCAGACCCAAAAATGGGTCTTGCTTCTTCTCTTGAAGAATAGTCAGTGTATGCAAACAGAGGGACCAAAAGAACTGAGATGCTAGCTCTTCTTTCTTCCAGCAGTGGTTGCTTGAGAGGTCTGCAATTGACATGACAGCAGTGAGTGAGCTCTACATTAGGTTCCCCAGAGCTTCCTTTTTCCATGAGACGATTATACTCATTAGGTATTTAAAGAAGATATCAGACAAAAGTTTTGATACGGTCTGGATCTGTGTCCCCACTCGAATCTTGTATTAAATTGTAATCCCCAGTGTTGGAGGTGGGACCTGGTGGGAGGTGATTGGATCATGGGGGTGGTTTCTCATTCATGGTTTAGTACCATCACCTTGGTACTGTCCTTGCAATAGTGATGGAATTCTCATGAGATCTGGTCATTTAAAAATGTGTGGCACCCACCACCCTTCTCTCCTGCTCCTGCTCTGGCCATGTGACATGCCTACTCCCCCCTTCACCTTCCGCCATGATTGTAAATTTCCTGAGGCCTCCTCAAGAGCCAAGCATATGCCAGCATCATGCTTCTTGCACAGCCTGCAGAAAATAAGCCAATTAAATCTCTTTTCTTTTTAAATTACTCAGTTGCAGATATGTCTTTATAGCAATGCAAGAATGGACTAATACAGGTTTAATTGATATTTAACTTAAAGTGAGTATAATTAAAATTTTTCAATAAAGTATGTCTTAAATATAAATCAATGTTTATTTGAATTATAAATCACACATAGTCTGGGCTGGTCAGTGAAGTAGTTCCAGAGACACAGGTGAAGATTGAAGATTTGCTCTAAGAGCAGTTAGCCTTCAACAAGGAAATATTTATTTCCCAATAATCCTGAGAGCAATCTGGCAGGAAATAATGGATGCTTAATTTCTCTCCTGAAATCAGCTCACAGTACTAGTTGTATTTATGATGGCTAACCATCATCCCTTGTTCCACCATTCCCTACAAAGGATAGCACAGCATCTTAATATATTATGATGATGTTGTTATTAAAACAATAAAAAATCTTTCTGAGGTTTAGAAAATTAAAAAGACTAAATGTGGCTCACATTTTTTTACTCTGATAATATCTTTGTGGGTAGATTTTTAAATTTCATAGTGAATTTTGTATATAAATCAAAACTATCAAGTATTAGAAAATCTATTAGGAAAAAAATTATTTTATGAGCCTCACCTCATTCTGTAAAAATCTACATATCTGAGGTTTTCGACAAGCCTAAATTTTAGTTGACAAGAGGTTAGATCATGTCTTAGAGAAGAATTCAAAAAATAGTATGATTATATCCATAAAACGAAAATGATAATAGTTATCTCGTGCACATAAAGCATTTAGCACAGTTCCTGATATGGTAGGAAGCACTCAATAAAAGTAACTATTATTATCTGTCATTTACTTTCTTTCTAGAGCCAATAGCTTTAACAGTTATATTAAAAGTAACATTGGCCAGGTACTGTAGCTCACACCTATAATCCCAGCACTTTGGAAGGCTGAGGCAGGCGGTTCACTTGAGGATAGGAGTTCAAGACCAGTCTGGCCAACATGGCAAAATCCCATCTCTACTAAAAATACAAAAATTAGTCGGGTGTGGTGGCAGATGCCTATAATCCCAGCTACTTGGGAGGTGGAGGCAGGGGAATGACTTGAACCTGGGAGGTGGAGGTTGCAGTGAGCCATGATCATGCCACTGCACTCCAGCCTGCGCGACAGAGTGAGACTCCGTTTCAAAAAAAACAAAAGAAAGAAAAGAAAAGAAAAAAGTGACTTTGATGATCATCATATTCAGGTGACAGCTTAGAGATTGGGTCTTATCGGTATCATGATTCTTAATTTGTCATTCAGTTTAACTGGGATTTAGGTGACCTGGGAAATTGCTTCTGTAGTCAGGTCCAGATCACACAAAACATAAGAGATTATACCCTCAGTTTAATCAGTTGTAAACTTCAGTTGGTATGAACAAAACTGAACAAATAAGTCAATCACTATTAATAAAGAACTTAAGTTGAGCTAAAGAAAGTAATTAAACATCAACATTATGCAGAATCTTTTCGGGAATATTCCGTAAAATGGTGCTCAATTATTCTACACGCATATTTTACATACCTATTTATAATTCTCCTTTTAAAGTTAAGCTATTGCTCCAATGCGCTTATGAAAAATATCTGGAATTTAGCTAAGGACTTTATATAATGAAGATTCTGGTCTTTTCTTAGTATATTGAGCACCCTTTACAACCCTTGTACTCACACCGTGTTCTCCCTGTTTCTGAGCATAGTAGACACTATTCCTCCTTACAGCACCAAATTCCAAAATAGAAAAACAAATGCTAAAACCTAGGAAGAGTCATGACAGACCATCTTCCTGCTCCCTAGTGTTTGGTTTGACCTCCTCATTGAATATCAATTTGTTCTTGGAACTCTGCTCTGTTATACAACAATATGGAAGAAACTTTGGGTCCTTCCTCCAAGGTGGATATTTCCTGGAGAATGATTGGAGTTATCAGTTTTAATTGGAAATTGATAATTCATCTTGAGTTTGAAGGTTAATTATTGGTTAAAATAATTATCCCTGTGAATATAACTTTTTCTACAACATTAATAAAAGTGCCTTGATTTTGTGTAGCTTTCATGTATATTAATGGTGAAAGACGCTCTAAGACTGACTGAAGCAGAAGAAATAACAGAAAAAGGGTTCTTGCATGATCTCATTTATATGTGGAATCTAATAAAGTTAAATTATGGAAATAGAGAGTAAAATGATGGTTACCAGAGACTTGGAGTGGGGGAGAGGAAAGGAATGGGGAGTTGTTGATTAAAGGGTACAAAAGTTCAGGCAGACAAGAAGAATAAGTTTTGAGATCTATGTCACAGCAGAATGACTACAATCAATAATAAGGCATTACATAGTTCAAAATAAGAGAGTAAATTTCAAATGTCTCACTATACAAAATGATAGGTGATAAATATTAATTAGCCCGATTTAATCATGCCACAATGTATACATATATCAAAACATCACATTATACTCCATAAATATATGCAATTACAATTTGTCCACCAAAAATTATATTAATAATTTAAAATATTTTCAATATCTAAAAAAATAAGGAGAAAGAAAAAAATCTGAATAAAAAGTAAATAAGAGATAATAAAGAAAAAGCTCAGGAAAGCATGGGAAGTTGAATACAAGGCCTAATGGAAAAGGTCCTCGTGTGATGCAGAGGGACAAAATTTGTACACATCCAAGCCTGAACCCAGAGGAAAAGGGAAGATGGGGAAAAAATTCCCACAAGTCACAGTATGATTATGTTGAGGAGGCTACAAAAGATAATAGGAAACAAGGATATGAGAATATAATTGGCTAGACTGTTTAAAGAAAAGAGGTCTACAAATGGACAATGTGAAAAATTCATTGAATAATGTACTGTTTGTTAGATTTCTGGGTCTGACAATCATCAAACAGAAGTTGAAACTAGAGCGCCATTGTTGGTATTATTTACACTTACATTGTAATTAACATAATTAAATATGATGCTTGGACTCACTCCTCTTTACCTGTGGGTATGAGAGAAGTAAAGAGATTTCATTTGCTTGCGCCCAACGTATGAAAACGAAAGGACAACTTATGTGATACAGCACTACTACTCATCTCAGCACATTCTTTGCAGGATCAAACAGCAAAAGATAATCTAGATGATCAGCTTGGTTTAAAATGCTTCATGCTTAGCTTTACTCAGGGTAATGTTTCAGGAGTGGCTTCTTCCAAAAAAGTGCTTCCCCAGGAGAAAGCAGAAAAATGTTAGCACACAAGATTTTGAGGGAGATTTCACTCAAATTGCTGCTTCCTACCCATTCACAAAATGACCCTTCTGTCAGTGCAGTGAGAAGCAGCTGAGAATCATTTACCACCTTCACTGGACACCACATAGGACACATTCACCCCAGACACCACTCTATAACTGGAGCTTAGGTTAGCACCAGCCTCTCTCCATACCCTGGAGTAACAGGCAGGATTGATGGGTAGTGAGCTGCCGAAAAGTCCAACATCTGGTGGTGCTCTTATACAACAGGTATCTTGGGAAATAATGCAAGACAGGTGGTGTTCTGGATTCTAGGAAGATACGTGCCACAGCATTGTGACTTGTCTATGAATTCATACATCTGAATTAATAAGCTGTATGACCTTGAGAAAGTCAAACTTTCTAGGTCTCAACTTCATCATCTTTCCTAAAAAGAGGTTAGAGTCAATTATCTTTTAGCATCTACCAGTATCTACAAATACTATGATAAACCAATTTTTGTTTTCAGAGTATTTCATGCCCAAAACAGTTTAATGAGCCTGAGCAATTTTATTCTCGTTAATGATCCATGGCAAAGAGTTGTTTGATGCAATTAGCCATTTCTTCCACCTACTCCTTGGTCCCTCACCCTCATGATCTAGTCACAAATGTGTCAATTTTGCCTATCAGTTTGTTTTAATAATATAAAAGTAAGGAAACAAGTTGCTATCAAGATGTACTTGACACTTAAGGACTATGCAGCCTTGTTTTAATAATCCTATTCTAACAAGGTCCCTCCTAGGAAATCCTATCAAGCAACTGAGAAAAAAGTAGATTGGCTGTTTTTTTCATATAAGAGTCTCTAGGTCTGCCAAATTTTTACAAGTCAACAGATTTGAGAACAATAGGAGGAAGAACAAACAATGCACTCTCAAAAGCACTGCATGTGTTTAGATTTTTTTATTTCTCAAAATGGAAATATTCTTATTTTTCTTCTGATTATAAGGATTTTTGCCACATATTGTTGCTTTTCTGGAAACTTTTGCAGTTGGTTTTCCCACCAGCAACATATAGTGTCAATTTCCTCATACCCTTACCATACTGTGTATTGAACTTTTTTGTCTTTGTCAATGTATTGGTCGAAATAATACATCTTCTTTTAATTTAATTTTTAATTATAAGTGATTATAAGTAAGATTAAGTAGTTTTTCACATATTTATTCCAAATTATTTATGTCATTTGTCAATTTTTCTATTGTGTCTCTTTTTCTATTTTCATTTAAAAGAGTGGTGGCTCAGGCCTGTAATCCCAGCACTTTGGGAGGCCAAGGCCAGTGGATCACCTGGGGTCAGGAGTTCAAGACCAGCCAGGTCAACATGGTGAAACCCAATCTCTACTAATAATACAAAAATTAGCCTGGCCTGGTGGCATGTGCCTATAATCCCAGCTACTTAGGAGGCTGAGGCATGAGAATCGCTTGAACTCAGGAGGCAGAGGTTGCAGTGAGCCAAGATCATACGTACCATTACACTTCAGCCTGGGCCACAGAGTAAAACTGTATCTCAAAAAAAAAAAAAAAAAAAAAAAAGGCCTATATTAAGGACATTTGTTCCTGATTATTTTGGTCACAAATTGCTGTTTGAATTTTAACTTTGCTCATGATGGTTATAAGGGGTTTTTTTTCAGTGTAAAAGTTTTCATTCAGTTTTTATGGAATCAAATGTTTTAGTCTTATGTTTTACTGACTTTTTGTCTTACTTAGGAAAGCCTTCCCCACCTATATATGTTTTTAGTTTTTTTTTGTTAGTATTTCACCTTCATTTTTTTAGACTTAAATTTCTGGTCCATCTAGTGCATGTTTTAGTGTAAGTTGTAACAGGAATTTCATATTTTTCTGGTTATTTCAACCCTGTTGATGGAATAATTCATATTTTCAGTATAGATTTGAAATCTCTTTTTTATAACACTACATTTTTATAGTATTAAAAATGCACACCAATTTTATAGGTATATACTTTCCTGAACCTTCTACTATTTTCCCTTGATCTCATCTGATGTGAACTGATTCTGATACCACCTGCAAAGTGTTTTAATTAATATGGGTTCAAAATTCTTTTTTTTTTTTTAAGAGACACAGTCGCACTCTATTGCCCAAGCTAGACTTGAACTCCTGAGTTCAATCGATACTCCCCCTTCCGCCTCCACTGCTCCTGGCTCAAAATTCATTTTAATATGTGGTAAGGCAATTCTCCAACATGGGCTTCAAAAATTTTCTGGCTACGACCTAGGTTTATTGCCTCAGCAGCAGTTAGGCACTTGAAGTGAAGTGTTGAATATATGTAAGTATTTTTTCAAAGTGCACAAACTTATAAAAGTCCTAAAGCAAATACTTTTTTTTTTTTTTTTTTTTTTTTTGAGATGGAGTCTCGCTCTGTCGCCCGGACTGGAGTGCAGTGGCCAGATCTCAGCTCACTGCAAGCTCTGCCTCCTGGGTTTACGCCATTCTCCTGCCTCAGCCTCCCGAGTAGCTGGGACTACAGGCGCCAGCCACCTCGCCCGGCTAGTTTTTGTATTTTTAGTAGAGACGGGGTTTCAGCGTATTAGCCAGGATGGTCTCGATCTCCTGACCTCGTGATCCGCCCGTCTCGGCCTCCCAAAGTGCTGGGATTACAGGCTTGAGCCACCGCGCCCGGCCGCAAATACTTTTATAGGAAGCATTCATCATCTGTTTTTAAACATACTCTCAAGTAGTCACTATTTAGAAAAAATACTCAGCAATGTGGTTTGAGGGTCAGGAATTTTCTAGGCTTCTTTGGTTGCCTCATTATGGCCACTAAAGATTCAACTATGATGAACATATATGTATATAGCAGAGCCTCTTCATCACATTATTTTTTAAAACATTAAAATTGTCGTGTAAGCAAAAAAATGCAACTCACTAATTCCCCACTATTGGTAGAGCTATGTAGACTTGTTGTAACAAGTCAGATGTTTGAGCTTTTCAATAACACTCATGTCTGATGCATTCCCTTAGACCTTGTTTATCAGGCCCTATCTTGTTTTCGGCCTCTACAGTTCCCTTTCCCACAGCAAGAGTCACTTTATACTGTCTCTGGACCAATCACTGACCATCCCAAACCAGATGAGTGGTCCCATTTCTGTGGTCCCACTAAACCATTTACCCACTAGTTGCTTGGTGTTGAAATTGCCACTGTTTTGCCTGTAACTCCTGTTAGAGAGCAGAGATAATATAACATTCACCGTTGTATCCCAATCCTTAGCTCAGTGACTGAACACATGAGTCTCAAAAAATAGTTGGTGAATGACTACATTATTTTTACTAAATGTGAAGCAGGAGAGACACAAAGAACTCTAGCCCAGCACTAGGATTTAGCATCCTCTTAGTTGTTTTGACATTGTATGACAATGTTGGCATCTCACTCACAGTCTCTAGGAGTGTTCCTCCTCCACAGCTATCCTGTTCCTGATTCCCACCTCCCTGCTCTCCTTCCTGCTCCTGCTGACAAGCTTGCCCAAATGTGGACTGACTCCCTGCCTGTGTCAGAATGCAGGCATCCTCTAACCGCCTGCCAGAATACCCCATAACCGCATGTTAGACCTTCAGATGCCAGCTGCTAGCTTGAACCACTCTACCACCTGATGGCATGCCATTTAGATCCTATGTTCTCTCAGTTCAGCATCAATCCAACCCCTCTTTTAGCTACAAAACATGAGCCTTGCCTGACTGAGCCCCAGGACATACTGTTTAAGATGACCGGACTGAGTGGACCTCACTCTATAATCATGTACTTTCACACAGATCAAATCCTTCTAAATTCTCACACAATTAATAGTGAGAGCTCTGTTGAAATTCAGCTCCTGTGAAAAAGTGTCTGGAAAGAGAAATTGAAATAACAATATAACCCAGATATAGTTCAAATGGGATGATTTTAATCTTTCACTAATACAATGTAGAAAAACAAGAGCTCTGTTTTTTCCCTACTCTTTCTCTCAAAAGGACAAAATTCTTCACTTTCTGAGAAACCACAGGCCACTTTCATCTGGTTTTCCCCCTTGTCCTATTCTCTGAGCTCAGCATTTCACGTGCTCGTTTTGGTGAGATTCCATCACAATACATCACCAGGAACACATGTGTTCCACTGGGACTTTATTCCCTGGAAGATGTGAATGGTGATGTAAATAATGGCATCACTGGAATTTGGAAGAAGTGATGTGAGAAAGAAATGAGGTGAAATAAGGCAAAATAAAGCAATTATCCTCAATATATCCTTTTGGAGCAATGTAGATAGTATTGATGGTAATAGGGAAATTCAATGGTATTCATCAGCTGGAACTGTCAGCAGAAACATTAATTAAAAGGCAGCTGTTGCTTTACCACTTGTAGAGGAGTGGAGCAATCCTAACTCCAAAATAGATTTCCAAGGATGGAAGTGTTTCCAGCTAATGAACTACAGCCGGGTTGTGGTTTTGGGTTAGTAGCTGCAATTAGACTTTTGTCAATAGTTATGTGTCTATGCCACTGTATTTTAAAGTAAGAATTCTAGTCTATTAATAGAAATATGTATGCATTATGCTCATTCAAGCTACTAAGTCCATCTCCCACTTAGTTATGAATTGGTTATTCTGTGATACTCTAGTGAACATTTAAAACATTTGTTTATTTTTAATTAATATTGTTAGAAAAGCAATACATGACCATAAAGGTTTAGAGAAAACTGAGAAGCAGAGAAATAATCACCAATGGTCACTAATTGTTACTGCCATGTTTATCAAGGAAAAATTATGCTTACTTCAATCAATGGAAACTGGTCATTAATATTTACTTTATCAATTTCATGACATTTAATGAATTCAATTTAACAGTTATTCAGTACTTGTTTGGTGCAAGGTGATTCTAAAAACAGTGCCAAGTCATAACAGAATTTATTTATCACGTTGAATCTTTGAATTTACATGTAAATATGTGTTATGTGATAATTATAAGAATCTTTTCATTTTTTGTTTGCTTTCTATTGCTTAGAAAAACCTGTGTTACAGTACTTGTTATTGGTGATTTTCATCTTAGTAAGGTTCGTTTTACCAGACAACACACATAAATTTTTCTCTAGGTGTGAAAGAGCCTGTTCTATAGAATTTCAAACTTAAAGAATCAATCAGAAAATTAATTCCATACATGCTACCTAAAAAGTAGATTTTAAAAGTTCTTCAGAGTACATTAACACACTGACCTGTCAGTTTCACAGGACACACTGACCTGTCAGTTTCACAGGACAGATCAACTTGTTTCCAATGTACCGGCTGTATAGGAAAGCAAAGTGATTAATCCTTTCCTGTTGTTGCTGGTATTGTGAGAGAAGATGGGGGAGGTCCAGAGAGAGGAATCCCAGGATAAATGGGGAACCCAGCCAAACTCACAAGACTAGGCGAAAAGTCAAGGATCCAAACAAGACAGTAGAATTTGTGTTCAGAATGTCTGGGGTAAAGTTCATGTGCCCAAAAGTAAGGCATAAAATATTATATTGGTCCCCAAGAGAAAGGAAAGACAGGAAATAAGAAACAAAGTCACTAGGAGAAATAGAGCATTATAACAAAATCTTGACAAGAATAGGTTGTCTCCAATTGGGCCACTTATTGGGAAAATAGAGGGAAAGGCAAGGACCCAATCTCTAGTCAAGCAGAAAGCCCAGTTAGCAGGAACTAAGGGCACCATAACCAGCTGCAACAAGACCCCTGATGCTGATATGAGGGAGCAGCTGCCATTCAACACCTTATATTTTCAGAGTGGGCTCCAGAATAGCAAAGTGATTAAGAGCTTACAAGCACAGGCTGGGGAGTCCAATTGCCTGGACTCATCCCAGACTTGCCACCTGCTTGCTGGGGGCTGAGGGGAGGATGAACAATTCCCTCAGCCTCCTTATCTGCAAAATATATAGTATATGTGTATCTGCCTCATGAAACTGTTAGTGCCTAACATACAGAAAGCATTCATTAAATATTAGCTACTTTATTATGATTGTGTGATAGAAAAAAGTAATAGACTGGGGCTCAGGGGATTTAAGTTCTGGTCCTTGCTTTACTTCTTTTTCCACCTATGTGACTCTTGTACAAAACTGAGGTGCAGTCATTGAAATGGACCCAGAAAGTAATCAAAAATCCTTAAGTCAAGATCTTAAAAGTAAAGCCAGGCAACGATCCTGAGTTTCAGTTCTCTTAAGACAGGAACATAGCCACTGCAAGGTGTAGAAAGTACCCACTACTAAGGGTTGAGTAAGCACAGTTCCATACTCAATTCTACCTGCAGAGGGTTTCGTAACTTGAGCTGAGTTACTTCTCATTCCAGTACTACCTTCTTTAAAATGATGAGGTGGCACTCATCATTTTAAAGTACTATCTTTTAAAGTACTTTAAAAGTACTGTCTTTAAAATGATTGTGATAACTGGTTCTCAATATCAGATGCAAATTAAAATCACACAAAAGCTTACAAAATAGACCAATACTTGGGCACCCTCTCAGGCCAACTTCAATCAGAACTTCTGGTGACATAGCCTAGGTATGTCTCTGCATTTTTAAAGCACCCCAGGTGACCCTGATGCATGGAGAGTGTTGAGAACCACAGTACTAGATAATCTGATGGTTTCAAGTGAGGTCAGAGGCTAGAGGTTTCCACTCCTTTTGGTTTCCTGTAAAGTATAGCTGTCCCCAGGACCAAAGCCATGTAATCATTGACACTGTGGTACTCAAGGCCCTGTGCCTGCTCACAATTAGACTAGGGGCAGATGTGCAAAGAGAACTAGGAAATCTTACAGAAGTCTTAGATAATTCTTGAATGACTATGATAAGCTGTTAATATCTTAACAATTAGCTAAAGACTAATGTGGAAATTATCGCTGTTGTGTGCCAAAAGAAATTTAGAATAACTGAATAAGGGAAAAAAAATACTTCCAGAGGCCAACTAGTCAAACTCTTTGTCTCCAAAGAATAGAACACTAATACTCTTTTTCTGGGTGGGTAAAAAAAAATTACAATTCTTTTTCTCCTTTGACACTGTTACATCTTTTTATATAAAGACAGGAGAAGACAAAAGGAAAACTGAGTTATTGCAAAGAAATCAAGAGATGTTATGTCAAGAAAGCAGACAGCCTTCGTGAAATGTAATACATCTCTGCCTTTACTTCTTTTTCATTGGCTTGGATTAAACAGGTCTGTGTCACACAGCAAACAATATATTTGCTTCAGGAAGATGTTTAGCCTGTCAGGTGAGTAGCAGTACAAGTCCTGTGCTATTAACCAATAATGAATGTAGTGTGTTTGGGGAGGGGGTGAGCTAGTATAGTTGTGACAAGTTACTGTTTCAATTTATTAGAATAGAATTTCTCAGAAGGTAGAGATTTATTCCATTATATTTCATCCCATATAAAACATTCACCTTCCTGGGGTATTCAATCCCACTACCTGGGATATGTGATACCCTGGAAAAGTGGAGTCTTCATGGCCACTGGCATAAGAGAAAGCAAAGCCTTATCTGCTCCATCAAAATTTTATTAGAATTGCTCTCCTTTTACTTCAGACAATCTGAAAGTTAAATGCCAGAAATGCAAATAGAAACTCAAAAGTTTCAATTATTTCCAAATAGTCAGATATTTGGACATCATGCAGGCAAATAAAGATAAAAGAATTAAATAAAACATCCCATAAAATATGCCACCGATCTACAGTAGCAAACCAATGGCTGAAAAGTGTCAGGTAATTTTTCTTAAACTATAGCAAGCTCTCTGTTTTGTCTTGCTTTTTTTTTTTTTTTGAAGGAGTGTCATGCTACCAGAATAACAACTCACTACCAAAACAAAGTCATTTGGAACCAATAACAAGCCTTTATGTGGAGCACTTTCTAGCTGCTTCCTCACTGCCTCCTGACCAAAACATACACACACACACACACACACTCCACCAAAGGTTTCTTGAAGAAGTATTGCTACCAACAAGGAGATAAGTATTTCATAGAACTCCCTCTTGAACCCACTTCACAAACTAAATGTTTATGACCAAGGCAGAGACTGGCAGCACATTCAAAGTTTACAATAGAAGGTGTGGCTCTGAGTTGTCAATAGAAGCAACAGCAGACCAAAGCCCCAACAGTGTCAAAGGAGGTGGTACAAAATCAAATGCTCCATGACATCCTCTTCTTAGGAATCAACCCAGCAGTGTAGAAACCAAGAACCACATTGCCCCATCAATAACTGGAAGAATCGCTTCTGCTTCTCAGTGCCCCAGGCCTAGCTCATCGAGGGTGGCCCAACTCTACTGGCCATTGAAGCTTCTGATTCCACTTTGGGATCCTGGAAAAGAGCCTCTGTTGGCTTTCTGACCCTAAATCTCTTCATTCTTTGCACTTTGTGAATCTTTTCATGCTATAGAGGCAGCTGTTACCCTGCAGTGTCACATTCTATACATTTCATTAAAACATCTCATAGTCATCTAGGTGGAGGTGTTCCATAAACAACTGCCTGCATTTTAAAAAGTGGTTGAAAATATAGAATAGATAAGGTCAAATTGCCTGGATTTGGATTTTAAATCTACCACTGGGTAAGTTATTTAACATTTATAAACCTCATTTTCCTAATCTGTAAAATAGTGATAAAAATAGTACCTCATAGGATTGTTATGAGAAGCAAATAAAATCATCCATGTAAAATGCTTGGCACAATTCCTGGCACATAGTAATCTTCTCAAGTATATGCTAGTTATTCATATCATTTTATATAGTAAAAGTACTGCATATGTTGTATATTATATAGATAATATATATTACATGTAGCCATTATTATTATTATTTGTGGAATGAGCAGAATGTAGAAGGTGGGGATATCTTACCAAAAGTTGAGGGGCCCTGAGAAGTGAACTCTGCCAATGCAGCTGACTTCCTTAAAGACCAAAATGAACAGGCTATGGCCAAACCAGTTGGTTTGATGGTATCCAAACCAGAAGATGATATCTATCAACACAGCATATGAAAGTTAAGCTTATATGTAAGGCCGCTCCCTGATCCAAATACCAGGCTGCTCTTCAAGCATGTGTCACTTACTAAACAGTTAATGAAACACAAAGATCCTTGAATTCCTCCAATGTCACATTTCAAGACTTACAGAATAATTAGGAAAAATCTGAGCTGGCAAAACTCTTCCTGGCTTGCCCTGATGAGCAGACCCTCTTTGTTTGCCATTAGTGTGTGTTGTCGTCACAGCAACTACAGGACTCCAAATACAGGCACAGGGCATCATTTCCTCATCCACACTGAAATAGCATTATGAACTCAGCAATACCTCTTCCTTTTCTGTTGTGCTTGGTACCACGGTCAAAGAGGCAAGGCCTAAAATGAGTTGCTTAAGACATAAGTATATGAAAGAAGAAGAATGTTCATTTATTCCCATTACTGTGTCATCGTGTGTGTGTGTGCGCACACATGTGTGTGTGAAAACTTAATTTTTGCATAGATCTTTTAGATAAACAAGGGCAAGTTGGCAGTAACTCCATTGTCTTGGTGGTGCCAGTAGTCTATTGTTTTCAGTCAAATCTCCTTTTGGCCTGAAATCTTCAGCAAATTATTGTTTAAAGAATGCATTTAGTCAACTCTGATGTGTCCATTTCATACCTTTCTTACATCTTTTCCTTACAAAGATAAGAAGTAGATAATTCATTTATTGAAAGTAACTTGGGAAGATTGCAATTAGAGTTTTTACAAGATCAAAAAAGACTATTTTCAAGTACAGACTTATAGGGTCCTTGGTCAGTGAAGCAACAATCATCGTTTCCTCAATGTTTTGGTAAAGGAGGTAGGCAACAGCATTTAGGCAAGCAAATAAAAAGAGAAATAACCTTAAACCTTAAGGGCTCAATTAAAATCAGATCACTCAAGATAATTTCTGCATTAGCTTTAAAAAATCTTTTTAGTTTGTCTTTCACAGACCTCAGAAACACATAAATCACCCAATATTATGCACGTTGACACCATTTCCCAAAAATTGGAAAAAAAGACCCAAATCTTCTTTTGATGTCTCAGTGTTGCTATGGCTTAAACAAAGCCCTCAGAGACACAGCAGCATGGGGATGCTGGTTTATGTTATATTACTTCACTTCTGTGCTGGGAGTTTCTCAATTTCTGCAATCAGCTGGTTAACAGCCAGCTAAAGCTGCTTAGTTCATGTATGACTTTCCTTATTCTAAATTCTTCTAGAACAGGCTTCCCGGTCTTTGAAATTAAACTGCCTTAGCTTCTACCAGGGAAAGCTATATTCTGCCTGTTGTCTTTTCCCTTCTCTCATTAGCTAAAGCATAGACTGACCATTTAAGAAAAAAGAAAAATATAATCCAATATACTTTCCTGAGGTTCCTATATTTTTGCCTTAGTACCACTATAATGTATTCATTCTGCAAAGCCAGGAAAAATTATTTCCTTCTTTTCTTTCTTTATTGTACTTTTCCTTCCTACCTTCCTTTGTTTCTTTCTCTCTACACAAAGTTTTCATTAGAGAATGACAATTTTAAAATTTGTTTTGCCTCGTCTTTTAGAGACTTATTCTTTCAATTGGGAAAAATAAAGTAAAATTGACAGATTTAAACCATGTATGTCCTACATAAGGTTTGTTGCCACTAAAGCTGCTAAGAAAGTTTCCTGCTTATAAGGGTGCTTTATATATTTTTGTTAAGTATACAGAATATTAAGCGGAATACACATACACACACATCTTACGAGATAACACTTTTTGTCTTGGAATGTATATTTCTTTTCATATTTAAGAAGAATGAATAGGATTAAGGGCAATGAATAGCAAGAATTCATTTCCATTTAGTAAAGTTAAAGTTAGCTTATGATGACCTTTTTTGGTCTTTTCATTTTTATCTGTTACTAGGTTAGTAAAACAAAACAAATCATCTAAGGAAAGAAATAAAGAATGATAAATTTAATAATGTGTTCTTGCATGGAGGAGGAAGTCTTCATTGCTGTACATTACCCAGTGTAGTCGGCTGTAAAACAGACACCCAAGCACTATGTATAAACACACTTTATCTCCAAGTGCAAATATAGAAACCATAGAACAGTCTGTGCTGTGGGTGATTTCTTAGCCTTTTTAGTAATGGTTCTATAAGACAGCAGACTGCTGAGTGATAAGGGAGAGTTTGAAACATAAATTCCATACTAAATTATTGGCTGCTGTTCAAATTGTGTCTGCTTAGAGTACCCAGCAGCAAAGTATGTCCCAAGCAGGATTCCAAACTTAAATAATACATTCTCCTACCTTTCCTATAATCTATGAAGTTGAGATCAGAAACTATCTGCATCCAAGAATTTTGTGTGCAACAAAGATTAAAGTAAACAAATAACTACATTTAAGGTGTAATAAAGCCATACTAGCTTAAATTTATTGAAGAATAAATTATAAACTACAGATTTTATAAGTCATTTAATGTTCAAAAAAACTTTATAAGGAAATAGCATTATTACCCTCATTTTACAGATGAAGAAACTGAGACACAGAGATTAATTTGCCTAAGGTCACCTTGAGCTGAAATCTGAATCCAGGCTATCTGACTGACTTACTCAAGTACTAACCTTTTCTGACTCCTCTTCCATGAACATATTCTGGTTATATCCTCAACTCAGATTTAAAGAAACAAAATGTATTTTTATTAGTTCATCTTTTTTTCTGTTTATTGTTATATGTATTAAAAACAATGTAAAAACAATTTTATACTGCAAATTTTTAGATGTCATTTTTCTAATAAATTGTTAACTAACCTTTTTTCTCTTAAACCTTTCTGTTGAGATAAATCTCAACACGAGCTTGCCCCCTCATTTCTCCTAGTGCTACCTTTCAAAAACCCACAAGTTTAAAGAAGGAAGATTAGACAAATGAATGAAAATGTGGATTAAACAAACTGTGTAAAATCTTATATCTTAAAGAATATGTTTTATGAAAAAATGCTCATCTGCCAAAAAAGGAAAACACAGGTAGCATTATTTAGACTGTGTAAACCCCAAAGTTTCACTTCTAAACAATAAATAAAAATTATAACCACAAGGAAACCAGTGCTTAATGAACATATTAAATATTTCATAAATTTCATTGGAAAATTCCATAGGGTTTCTTACTGAATATCCATTTAAAAGAGTAAATTTCACCACTTTGTCCATCTTAAAATATAAATACTAAGAGAATGTTTTTCTTTTGGTGGATACAGAACAAATTGCTTCGAAAGTATGATTCCTGCTTTATCTCACCCAATAAGGTTACAGTTTTCACGAGAAATTAAAGATAACACTGAAAAATATCTCTTTTTCAAAATATCAAGAGAAAAAGAACAGAAAAAGGATCATAACGTATTTAAATGTTTTCTTGTTCAAAGCCAGATTCTAATTCATGATCCACAAATAGGAGCCATGATTTAAATGAATTGTACCAAAAGTAACTGTAAGCAGAACCTGGCACCAAAAGATAACAAAAGTATATAAAAGTTACAGTATTTAGAGGTCTAGGTAGATACACAGGATGTGTGTGTGTGTGTGTGTGTGTGTGTGTGTACATGCATGCATATATACATACACAGTCCTGTCATATTTCCCCTTTCTATTTTATTCCTGAGAGATACAACATCATTTCCACAATCAAGTACATGAGTGTAGTTAAAAGTGTTTGTAATTTTTCTGTGCATGGTAAAACCAAGAAGACTTTCCTTGAGAAATTTCTGAAGTAAAAAGTTATTAACTTACAGTTGCTTTTCTTGATTCTATACTTATCCATACTTTCTCTTATCATCAGATATCAGAGCCACAAATGTGAATAGAACATCCGCAACATGCCTGCAGCTGAGAAGCTCCAAAGTCAAGTGATGCTTAGGATACTGCCTTGCACCTAATAGACGTCATAAAATTGTTCTGAATATAAAGAGGCAAACCCTACTTAAAAGTACCCTAATTCTAACAGAGCACCAAGCTGTCTAAACTTAGAAAGAATCACTTCTAAAATGTATGGTCCAGAATATCATTGTGAAAGTGGAAGACTCTGATCTGGGTCTTAAAGAGTAGGCAAAGTTTCTACAGGACCAGAGAGTAAATGTCTTCCAGGCAGGGAGAATAAAAGCTGGGGCAAAGCTGGGGTATTGAAATGTTCACTGAGTATGTGTTTGGAGAATGGCCTATAATCTGAAATACCTGAAGCAGAGGGACCTTGTTGTTGAGTCATAGTAGTGAGACTGGAAAAGTGAAGTAGGTGCCAGATGATGGAAGGTTTTCAAAATACCCAGCCTAGGTGTTTGGCAGCTACTAGAAGCCCCAGAAGATAACTGAAGAGTAGATAGACAAACATAGCAATGCTTTAGTAAAACCAGTCTCGTGGTCATGGGCAAGATGATTTGGATGGCAACAAGGGGTAGGAGAGAACGGCATTGTTACAATCCAAACTAGCATGAAGAGAACAGGCATTAGTGTGGTGGAAGACATGGCAATGGAATCTAACAACTTTCATGGTAAAGGGGAAAGGGACAGTTCCAAAATGTCACAGAACTATGAACTTGAGTGAATAGGAGAACAGATCTGCATTGTCATGGAGAGCCTGATTGTTCATGTAGTGGAGGAAACCGTGTGGCTTAGCCTGAGCTGAGTTGCTCTTGATTCTCAAGAATAAGTGTACAACAATGAAGACAATTAATGATACTGAAAAATTCACTTCATAAGCAAACACGACTTTCACACAGGGCCAAATGCTGCACTCAGTTATCGCCACACTGTCCCACTGACTCCAAAAGAAATTACATGCCTAGAATCAATGGTAGATTTTGGCCTTACACATACATTTTTAAGCCAACAACGTGACCCTTCTTAGGACAAAAGCAAGAACAATGTAAAGCATTTAGTTCTGACTTTTCAAACTCCTTCGAGACAAAGATACTCCATCTCTATTAAAGCACCAGGAGTTTCATTCTCTAATAGTAAACTTACCAGAGTGCATTTTGCACTATTATTTGTACATATTTGTATCATATGTGATTCACTTATTTACTGTATAAACAAGTAATCAGAATTATAAAACATAATACATACTGAAATGGGTGCACTGTTTCATTTTCCTGAGTATATGCTATATAAGCTTTAATTAGCTTTTCTTAAAAGAGGATCATTTTCTGAAAAGGATGATACATTCTTATTTGTCAACAAATAATATGTTCAAAACTGGTCTTGGGTAAATTCTTTCTTTACATTGATAGAATAGAGTTTAAAAATTCCAGTTAAAATGTGCTTCTATAAATTCTTTGATATTATCCTTAGACTACAAAAATTATTCAAATCATCATGTTCATTTAGAGGAAAAATATTTTTATGCAAATCTAGCCCAATTACAAACCACCAGATGTCAATACTAACTATATCAACAATGTACAGCCATAAGTTGTCATATTCAACATGAAATTGGTTACTCTAAGCATTCTGATAAAATTGCATGGCAACTCATGGAAGGGGAGACAAGATGTCATCACGTGAAAGGAGGATTTCCTTCATGCTATAGTAAACACATTCATACACACATACATGCAACTTAAGAGAAAATATTTTCTAATTGTTTTAAAAACAGAATCTGTTATACCTAAACACAAGCATTAATTTATTTTTTTTAAATACACAAATATCATTATCTTGAGTAGTTATAGTCAACAACTTCAAGAGTAGTGATTTAATACCAGGCATATTTTATGCCCAGTCAGAAGCCTTCGGGGTGACTGCAGTGTAACGAGGTCAGAACCAGCACAAGGTGTACCAGTGTAATCAGAGAATTAGGCAAAAGGAGACACATACAACAGCAGGTTTAAAAAGTACAGCAATACAAACACCATGCGAGACTTTCCTCTCATTTACCACACAAGCTGGTTAGCTAGTTTTAGTAAATGAAAGTTATTTTACTTCTAGGGGAGATATCCTTTTCATTGCTTAGCCATCCCAATTGTGAAATGAGATATGAAATGTTCTTTGTCATATTTCTGTTACCTGCCGAAGAGCATTAACTTGGCAGAAATATTTTGATATCTACTAAAACACGATAAATATGTGTTTAAAAAGGAATCGGTATGATTTTGAGGAAAAGATGATGTTTCTGACTTTTTAAAAATAATTCACAATGGTTATAATTTCTAAATGTGCTATCACATCGTAGAACAGGAAGAATCAAAGGAAACAGACAAAACAGAATGGAAGAGAATTCTCTTCTTGTGGAAACAGATATTTCTTAAGAGAGCAAGTAGTTATTTATTTTGGTCTTACCTGACGGCAGCTCCTTTAACCAAAGGTATGTCCTCTATGGAGGTAGTTTATCCTTTGAAGAACCCAGTGGCTTGTCTCACAGCCCAAGACAGATTCGAGTTCTCAAAAACTATCCAGCTCAAAAGAATACAGAGGAAAAAGCTTTTCCCACTTTCTTTCCCAGAACTAGCCAATAGCTGAAGTCATGCAGGAAACAGAGTAGAGAGGGGGGAAAGCAGCTTCTTCTCCCTGAAATCCCGATCAGCAGAAATTGGAAGTTGTTGTATATCTCCCACCCAGACTTTTGTTTAAAAGTTTTTTCAACTGTTGCTAGGTGTTGTTGGGTTCTGAGATTAGGTTTCTCCTCTTCTGCTCTCTTCACAACACTGTCCGAGCAATGACTATGTTGAGGAGCTGAGCTCGCGGGTGCTATATTTAACTGGTGTTCTCAGCAAGTCAAGCCTGTCAACAGCTGAGAAGTTTGGAGCCGGCTTTACTCAGTTCCTAAGCAGCTGGGTTATCAGTGGATACAGCGCTGCTCACCCTGTAAAAGATTGCGGGAAAGCCGACAGACCCTTTTAAGGACTTCTGCTTATTTCACAGAGGTAATTATTGTTTGAAGCTCTTAACTATAGACTGAGATTTGGGACTTAGGTTTTAAAACGTGAAGAGAAACAGAGCAGCAGTTGTCTTGGGCAGAGCAATTTACTAATGCAATATTCTTCTCAATTAGGCTCTCTCAGATAAATGTTCTGAAATAAAAAATGCTTTTTAAAAGTGTATCACTTCTTCTGCGTAAAGGGAGGTTTCAAAAAAGTGTATCACAACTGTTGGTTGTGAAAATGAGTACGAGATCACTTCCAAACAGCTTTTGACACTGGTGTGTTTCATTTATAGCTAGATCACTTACCTAGTCACATCAGACTTTTGTCCAGCTATGTACCTGCATGTTATTAAAATAAAATTACCATAAAGGAATGTCTATAACATTATGATTTTGAAAGGAGTAATGTTAAGACGGAAAATCTTAGCATCCTCACTCAGGTCATTCATTCAAAGTAACACACAGTAAACACTCCAGGAAATCCAGGACACGAGATACCTCTGGTTGTTGATAGGCTTGCCTCATCATTAACCCTCAAGTCTCCACAACATGAACAATGTCTCAAGATACTTTATGTGCTTCATCCTACATAATACGGTATGAATCTGCTGAGATTGAAACTTTCTAAAAATTGTTTAACTAGTTTTGGGGACTGTTTTACTAATTACATATGTGAAATTAACACTAAGGGAAACTGAGGGAGGTCCTTTTGGCCACAGGTAAAATAGGAAGGGAGACACACACACCACACACACACACACACACACACACACAGAGAGAGAGAAACATTATTGAATAACAAACTAGAATATGGCCCTGACAAAAATCTCACCAATACCATTATAAAGGTTGACCCTCTTCCTGAGATCAATTTGTCAGATTAAAGATACCCTCTTTTTGACATGCAAACTGAAGATGAACCAAGGACATATGTAAAGGTGTGGATGTAATATTTTAAGAGTTGCATACTTGCAGTAAGTAGCTTATGTGCTGGGTAACCCTACGTCTCTGAGAAAGTTTGCCACTTCAATCAGGAGTGTGTGCGTGTCCTTCTTTTTAAAGAAATGACCCTCACCTGCTCAAGCCATTCGAAAACATCTCAGTTCTTCTCACTCCAAATGGCACACTGACAGCATACAACCTGCTCCCTTAATGTACTTACTACCATATGCATGTAAAATTGCATTTGTTCAGACCCAGTCTTTCTGAGTCTGAGCCAACCTTGATTAAAAAAAAAAAAGACTTCTATTAAGATGAAAGAGCTCTCATGTGAAATTAACTGACTCTTATTGAGCTAATGGATCTTTTAGAAACTTAATCTATTCACAGTCCCCAAAAGTGGGTTCTAATAGAGGTAGAAAGTATTTAAGTGAAGTATGAGATAATTCAGAATCATCAGAACTTTTAAAACATTACAAAGGGGCTGGGCACAGTGGCTAACACCAGCACTTTGGGAGGCTGAAGTGGAAGGATCACTTGAGGACAGGAGTTCAAGGCCAGCCTAGGCAACATAGCAAAACCCTGTCTCTACAAAAAATTAGCCGACCATGGTAGCACATGCCTGTAGTCCCAGCTACTTGGGGAGCTGAAGTGAGATGATGGCTTGGGACCAGGAGGTCATGGGTGCCATGAGCCATGATTGTGCCACTGCACTCCATCCTGGGCAACATGACCCTGTCTCCAAAAAAAGTGGGGGGTCAGGGTGGGATGTGGATAAATTACTGTTTGAAAATATATACACTTCCCCTCACACACACCAAATGCAACAGCCCAAGGTTAAAATCCACTAAAAATAACTCTGGGGATATATTATTTGACCCCTACTAAGAGTTCACTTTACAGATATCTCCAGACCAAAATGAATCAAAGAAGAGTGGTAGCCAAATGTCGAGATAACTGAGGGGAAAAACCCCCTTTGCCCTTATGGCCACAAAGGGGTGAGAGATTTATTTTTTCCATAACTATCCAGATAATTAAAGTTTTCAGTTTTGTTTTGTTTTATGAAAACCTATTCTCTCACCATTGTTTTCCTTAACCTTTGGATTAGCTGTCTATTGTTGCTATTAGTTTATTTTTAAACAATGTGGTCTCAAGCCACAGCATACAGAATAATTCATATAATTAGATATTCATATAATTGCTATCATCAAATTATGTTCTTTAATTATACTAGGCATATGTACATGACTGACTCGGTATTCTACAATAATCAGACTTTCTCTCTCTCTCTCTCTAACATACACACTCACACACACACAGGCAATAAAGTAAATTTATTTTGAAGGCTTTCCCCCCCGGGAATGATTATTCAGACTAAAGCATTTCCGACATAATCTGCAGAGGAAGTGGTGCAGCTAAGAACTATTAGAAATTTGTGTTTTGTATACAGTCAACAAGGAACTGCTGTTTCAACACATATTGTTAATATATTACTGTTCAGCTGCATCCTTTCCCACAGCCCTAAGTGTGAGCATTCTGAGAACCTATGATCCATTTACAAATAAAGCTGAATATCCCAACTTCAAGGATGAGTCATGATGAAAGTTTTTAATAAGAAGATAGACTAATGCTATGGGGGGGTGGGAGGGAAAGGCAAATAAATTAAATAAGAGCATTGACCCATTATCTCTACACCCATTTCTAAAATCAAATTTTCCCGCCTTGTTCATTGAAATAAGCACAGTGATTTTTAAAAGCAAAAATAAGTTAAGTTATTTAATAAGTTAATTAAGTTCTTTAATATACCAGTGAAGAGAAAAACAGACATTTGCTTCAAAACAATGTTTACTTTAATAATGTTTGAGGGTAGTGGGTGGGTGGCATGAGACAAGTTTTCAATCAAACATGCTCTGTTAACATTTATTGCCTCACTTTGAGATGATGAATATAAGCTCACCGGTACCAGAGAATTTTTCAGTTTGTTTTTTTCCAGCTACCTAAGCACCACAGTAAGTGTTCAATAAATAAGAAAGACTAAATGACAAATGAACATATAAAAGATTAAAGAAAAGATAAAGAAAACTATAGAGCATACAGAAAATGCTTCCAGGCTCTCTGGACAGAGTTGGGTCATCATTAGATACCTATAAAAAATTCGTAGAAGGAAATTATTTGATTGTGAATTAATTATTTTGAATTTGTTAAATTTTTGCTGTTGGCCGGGTGTGGTGGCTCAAGCCTGTAATCCCAGCACTTTGGGAGGCCGAGACGGGCGGATCACGAGGTCAGGAGATCGAGACCATCCTGGCTAATACGGTGAAACCCCGTCTCTACTAAAAAAAAAAAATACAAAAAACTAGCCGGGCGAGGTGGCGGGCGCCTGTAGCCCCAGCTACTCGGGAGGCTGAGGCAGGAGAATGGCGGGAACCCAGGAGGCGGAGCTTGCAGTGAGCTGAGATCCGGCCACTGCACTCCAGCCTGGGCGACAGAGCGAGACTCCGTCTCAAAAAAAAAAAAAAAAAAAAAAAAAAAAAAAAAAATTTTGCTGTTATTGTTGTTGTTGTTGTTGTTTGACACAGAGTTTCACTCACTCTGTCACCCAGGTTGGAGTGCAATGGTGCGATCTCGGTTCACTGAAACCTTCGCCTCCCAGGTTCAAGCAATTCTCTTGCCTCAGCCTCCTGCGTAGCTGGGACCACAGGCATACACCACCATGCCCGGCTAATTTTTTTTTTTTTTTTTTTTTTTTTTTTGGTATTTTTAGCTGAGGCGGGGTTTCAACCATGTTGGCCAGGCTGGTCTCGAACTCCTGACCTCAAGTGATCTGCCCTCCTTGGTCCCCAAAAGTGAATTTGTTAAAATTTCAAAGAAAAGTAATAGATCTCAGGATAATAATTAAAATACCTATGTAACACTTACTATTAGCCAGACACAGAGTTCTAAGGGATTACATATATTAACCCAATTAATTCTCACAATAACTTTATGAGGTGGGTATTATTATTATCCCACATTTTACAGGCAAAAAATTGAAGCACAGAGATGTCAATAAGTTGGCCAAGGTTGCATGTTAGTTGATAAATACCAGGACCAGAATTTGAACTAGTAAATCTGGTTCCAAAAATTTGTGTTCTTAACTACTTAACTGCCTCTTACATACAATAGTCACAGTAGCCTGTTCTTATCAATCACTGAGGGTTAAGGCATATGAACTTCACTATCCCTGAATATATATACTCTGACCAAAAAATACATTTAAAATCCAACAGTTTTGGAGGAGACAGGAAAAAAAGATGGGATAATTTCATGATTAGCATAGTAAAATAAAAATTCATTGGAACTGAAGTCCTGTTGAATACCAGAAAAGAAAAAATTGGACTGAAAAGAAGATAATTGCTTTAAAAAAAAGTCTATTTTTAAGCAAAGGATATGAGCTGTTCAGTATTGTTTCTAAAACAAGCAATGCATGATGTTTTATGATGAATGAGTTTAATGCTTAATGAAATTCTAAAATTACATTCTAAAAATATACTTTTGGTTTATGATTTGATAAACAATTTAAAAATGTTTTGGAGCTATGTGTTCTCAAAGATGTAACCAACAACACAAGAAAAAATGAAAAACAATGTAGGGGAAATCATACATTAGTAAGTTATTTGGCATCAACATAATATTATATTACACTTGATATAATCAGCTTTCACAATTTGAAGACACTTGAATTTTCAATTAATCTAGCTATTCTTCTATTTAGATTTTATAAAACCTTAAAAGAAACAGCACTAACACTGTTATAATAATAGATACATATATTTGTAATAAAATAAATACTTGTCCTGACAATAAGTACTGTCACACCCACAAATATTCATAAAATATTAAATTATTTATTTTTCCAACTGCTTCAGGAAAGAGAAAAACTAGGTTTTAAATAAACTAAGATAATATTTTTGCCTTTGCCATAAATTAAGGACTTATATGTATGTATTAGACATTAAAATTCTCACTTCTCTGCGTGTGTGCTTGAAAGTGGGTTATTAGAACTTAATCCTAAAAGTTGTTGTGTTTTTGACACCCCATAAGCCAACCTCTGGAGGACAAGCCTACTAGAACATGTGTAATCCTGAAAGTTATTTTAGGACCATATTCTACAGACACTTACAGATCACAAGCATCCTACTTTTCAACAGGGTCAGATAACCTTCTCCTGAGTCTATTTCCTGCTTCCTTTCCTGTGCCAGAGTCACAATCTACTCTTGCTCAATACTCAATTCTTAGTTGTAATGGATGACTTTTAACAATTTCTTATAAGAGGTTGGGACATTAATTCTCTAAGAAACAGATACAGAATCAGAAAGCCAGTGACTGGGCATAAAACCACATAGAATAATGCATTTTCTTCACAAAGTATATAGGTTTGTATGTACACACTACACACACACACACACATACACACATATATATAGTTAACTCTGAAAAATGGGCTTTCTTAAAAATACAGACAGTAAGATATCTGATTCTGGAGTAGGGTAAAGCTAGTTTAAGTCCAGATTCCCTTGTTTATTACCTGTGTGAGCTTAGCAAATCACTTAATCTCTCTTAAGCCACCTTTCCCTCTTCTATAAGATTAATAAAAGAATTTAAGACTATTCAGTTTTTCCCTTTTGCAGCCATCACTGAAGCAGAAGCAGCCAAAATGAAGTCCAGTCCCTTTGGGACTTCTGACTGAAAGAGAACTGTAAGAAGCATTTCAATGCACCTTCCCACATTTGCAGGAAGATTATGTCTTCTCCTCTTTTCAAAGAGCTGGATCTGAAGTACAATGTTAGATGCATGCCTATGTGAAAGGATGATGAAGTTCAGATTGTGCAAGAACACTATAAAGGTCAGCAAATTGGCAAAGTAGTCCAGGTTCACAGGAAAAACTATGTCATCTGCATTGAATAGGTGCAGCAGGAAAAGGCTAATAGCACCACTGTCCATGTGGGCATTTACTCCAGCAAGGTGGTTGTCACTGGGCTAACACTAGACGAAGACCACAAAACAGACCGTTGAAGGGAAAGCCAATCTTCTCAAGTAGCAGGGAAAGGGGGATATATAAGGAAGAAACAATAGAGAAGATGTAGGAATAATTTTATATAAAACTTTCAATTAAAACTGCTAAAATGGAAAAACGACTATTCACCATATCCAAACACTAGAAACACTCTAAATGCTTTCTACAAGTGAACAGATAAATAAATTGTGGTATAGTCATACAGTAGCATTGAGAATGAACAATCTACAACTACACAGCCGTGTAAATAAATCTCTCTAACAAAATGTTAAGTGAAAGAAACCAGACTCAAAAAGTACACTGTATGATTCCATACATTTCAAGTTCAAAAAGTGACAAAGCTAATCTATGGTGTGGGAAGTCAGGATAGTAGTTGCCCTTAGGAGATGGGAATATGACTCGAAGTGGACACGAGCAAAGAGTCTATGGCATTGGTAATGTTTAGTTCCTTGCTAGTGACGCCAGTGTGTTCAATTTTGAAAATTAATCAAGCTATATACTTATGATTTGTGTATGTTATAATTTAGTGAAATTTTTTCAATTAAACGTAATCTAAAATATATCATGCCTACAAGTCCTTACCTTCTGAAATATTTACAGATAATGTGATGTCTGAAATTTGCTTCAAAATAATCAAGTGTTGGCTGGGAGGGATTACAGGTGGCTCATGCCTATAATCCCAGCATTTTGGGAGGCCGAGGTGGGCAGATCACCTGCCTTGGCCTGGCCAACATGGCCAACATGGTGAAACCCCGTCTCTACTAAAAATACAAAAATTAGCTGGGTGTGGTGGTGCATGCCTGTAGTCCCAGCTACTCGGGGGCTGAGGCGGGAGAACTGCTTAAATCCATGGGAGGCGAGATCACTCCCACCTGGGCAACAGAGGAAGACTCAGTCTCAAAAAACAAAAAACAAAAAAAACAAAAAAGAGAAAAAAAGAAAAAAGAAAAAGAAATCCAGCATAGGGAGAGGTAGAGAAGTGGGTGAAGGTATAATGAAACAGAATTGACCATCACATGACTGTTGTTAAAGCTAGGAAACAGGTAATCATTATACTGCACACTCTTTCTATTTTCATACAGATTTTAAGTTTTCTATAATTAAATGTCTTTAATGCTTACTGTTTGGCATATAAATAGACACTCACTGAATGATAGTTATTATTTATATAATTAATAGTATGACTATCTGAGTCTTTACACAGAAGTCACATGGAATTCCATTGGTGTCATAAGATAATTAAGAAGATAATTGAGGGCTAGGGGCAGTGGTTCATGACTACAATCCCAGTACTTTGGGAGGCCAAGTGGGGAGGATCACCTGAGGTCAGGAGTTTGAGACCAGCCTGGCCAACATGGCGAAACCCTGTCTCTATTGAAAATACAAAAATTAGTTGGGCGTGGTGGCGTGTACCTGTAATCCCAGCTACTCAGGAGGCTGAGGCAAGAGAATTGCTCAAACCTGAGAGGCAGAGGTTGCAGTGAGCCGAGATTGCTCCACTGCACTCCAGTCTGGGCCACAAAGCAAGACTCTATCTCAAAAAAAAAAAAGATAATTGAATTTATACTATTAATATACACTATTAGCAACCGAGATTTTAAAAATTGAATATAAAAAAGTTTATTCTCAAAGAAGGTGATTATTTTTTAAAAAAGAAAAACAATTTTAAGAAAAAAATACAGTAAAGAAACTAGAAATGCCAACCTGAAGCAACTAGTTTAAAAACCACTGGAAAAGAGGTTTCATTCTTGTTTTTATTAACAAAACTAACAGCATATTTTTCTTGCCTTATCTGATAATTAAAGGTAAAAAATATCAAGAAAGTAAGGCATCCAGACAGTAAAAGCTGTAGGTCAACAGTTAGTAAATAACAGGAAATGTCATCACAAAGTTCGAACATTCAGGATGAAAAATTCAGGGTGAGAAATGTTCAGAAACACTTGAATTTGGTATCCATCTTACAGCTGAGTGGGCCCTTGTATCCTTAATATTTGCGTTCTTCACTTTTTCATCTGAAAATGAAGTAATAAATCACCTCCTGGGAGAGGTGGAAGGGACAAGAAAGTGTTTTTGAAATGACAAAATATCTGAAAACTTTGTGCCTCGAAGTTTCCTTTCAGTCACCTACCTTGAGAACTATGAGCTAAGTCAACTATATGGTGAAATGATGGAGAACGTTCTTTTAGAAGCTTTACGTTAAATAAGTATAATAGACAATAAATGTGGAAATTAGAGTCATTAGATAGAGTGAGACATTTAAAAAGTCAATGAAAATTACAAAGCAGTAATTTTTTAAAAAACAAAACTGACCTCTATAAGATAATTACAAGTTCCTTGTTGAATCTTTAGCCCTTAAAAACAGCTTTACAGTCGGTGCAGTGACTCACACCTGTAGTCCCAGCTGAAGTGGGAGGATGGCTTAAACCCAGGAGTTCGAGGCTGCAGTGAGCTATGATTGTGCCACTGTACTCCAGCCTGGGTGGCAGAGCAGGACCCCGTCTCTAATAAAATTTAATAATATTGCAGAAAATACTAAATTTAGTTAATGAATTGGAAAAAAACTCACTGAAAGTAAAATGAAAACAGCAGGTAATAAAACAGCATTAAATATATTGTTGCATTATCCTACTTAAAGATTATGTAGATAATATAGATATAGATACAGATAAGAAAATAGAAATAGATACATAGAAATGCCCTCCCCACATTTCTATAGAAATACATACACACATACATATATGTGTATGTATGTGTGTATCTGAAATATTTGCACATAATAATTACAATGGTTATCTTTCTGTATGTTCTCTAAAGTTTTCATATTGACATTTTGTTTTTATAATAGGAAAATAAGATAATTTAAAATTATTTGCTATTGGGGTGGTTTTCCAACATGTTGCTGAGGTGGAGGCTTGAAGATTCATGCTTGGTATGACTTGCCTTTCCTGTTACTACTCAGGATTTCAATGAGTCTGCCTCAGGATAATGTAATTATTAAGCAAATGACATAGTTGAATTATGTCTGGTGTGGGTCTGGCATTCAATTTCCTTAACTAAATTCCTCTTAATATCCACTCACAGAATAAAGAAAAAAGGTCATGTTGTGATTCTTCAAAATGAATTACGGTTGCTTTGCTTTCCATGCTGTATATGGGTTTTTCTGCTCTTTTATCCTTAAGAATGTCTTAACTTGCCATAACACTATATCATTGCATTTGCCTCTGTAGTTTTCTCCCATGACATTTTCCCTTTGAGCCATCGATTGTGTTTGGGTCTGCCTGGAAATTCTGCATGATGCAAGGAGGAGATATTTTCTCCTTTAGGGCTTACCTGAGGAAAAGTTTCAGTCATTTTGCTGCTGTTGACCTTAAGTGATAGAGGACAGAGAAACACTTTTCGCACTTCCTTAGCAATAGCTAGAACATGACATCACTATCTGAACATGTGTTATGGTAGAACGAGGCCTGGGAAAAAGGAGACTTTGTTCTGACCCCAACTAGCAAGACAATTTTTTAAAAATGATTTAATCCCTCTGATTCTATTTCCTAAATTGTCAAGTGGGAATAATGGTGTTTAATCTACACACTCCACCGCCACTCTGCACCCTCCACCAGCACCACCACTGTGATGATTGGGAGCCACTGCTCTAAGAACGAGAACGTTCCATGAGAGAAAAGAAAGGCAATGGTGTTGTTGGGTTCACCCCAGTCAATTTCCACTATCTAAAATTATTTTCATCGCCTAAAAATATTTTCATTACCTAAAAAGGGTTCCTTGTTATAAGCTTCATTTCTAACATAAAATATCTTTTTTACAAAACATTTATTGTAAGTGTGATGGAGTCTATTCTGTCACCCAGACTGGAATGCAGTGGCAAGATCTCATCTCACTGCAACCTCTGCCTCCCAGGTTCAAGCTATTCTCCTGCCACAGCCTCCTGAGTAGCCGGGACCACATGCGCGCACCATCACACCCAGCTCATTTTTGTATATTTAGTAGAGTCAGGGTTTCACTATGTTGGCCAGGCTGGTCTTGAACTCCTGGCCTCAGGTGATCTGGGACCACAGGCGTGCACTACCACACATGGCTCATTTTTGTATATTTAGTAGAGTTGGGGTTTCACCATGTTGCCCAGGCTGGTCTTGAATTCCTGGCCTCAGGTGATCTGCCCGCCTCAGCCTCCCAAAGTGCTGGAATTACAGGCATGAGCCACCATGCTTGGCCTAATATATTGCTTAGGTTTTTATACATAACTCTAAACTGTTGAAAACATTGTCAGATATGTAAAGTAAGGATGCAGGAATCTTTCTTTTCAAAAGCTGCTGATTTAATTAGTTGTAACCTTGCTGAAAGAAAAAAATGTTACAGTTCCAAAGTCAAATTTTGCACATTTATGTAAACAAATAGTAAGTATTCTGAACTTCTATGTCTGTGTGTTTTTGGAAATTCCACCATTTATAAAGAAGGTGCATTTGAATGTAAATTGACCAATACCATTTGTCAGAAAATGAATACATGTATTACGGAAGTAATAGACTTAACCTACACACTAAGATCATAAACTCTAGATGTTTTCAAACTATAAATAAGTAGATGAGAATGAGAGAACAGGCTTTGAAAGGGGAGTTGACAATGAGTGGTGACAGGAGCATAGCTCATCTCAGTGCCAGTTCAGATCTGCAAACAAGAAGGTTGGTCCAACATGAAACCAGTTCCCTTGAAAAAACATGAATCCCATGTTTGCCTGTGTGGAATTCAATCAAAATCTGCTATAGGATTTATATAATAAATGAATGTTGTGCATTTACTCTGTGTGAGGCCTTCTAAAGCAATGGTTTTCAAGTGAGAGACATTTTGTCTGCCAAGGGACATTTGGAAATATCTGGAGATGACTTTGGTTGTTATAACTGAGGGCTGGACTGGTATCCAATGGTAGAGGCCAGGGATGCCACTAAATATCCTAAAATGTACAGGATAGCTGCCCCAAACAAAGAATTATCTGGCCCAAAATATCAATAGTGCCAAAGTGAAGAAACCCTGCATTGGAAGATTAAAATAATAATAATAATCAGACAAGAACGGCCCTCAGGAGCTTAGAGTCTGGCAATAAAGAGGAGGCAAATACATAACAAAATGGGCAAAGCAAGAAGAGCTATAAGAAATATACAGAGGAAAAATTATTTATAGCTTAGGGATCAGTGAAAATTTTGAAAAATAACACTGTACCTGGAGGTATTGTTACCAGTGAAGGGTCATTCAGGTTCTTGGTGTTTTGAACAAAAAATTGGACAAAATGCACAAGACAATGAAAGAAGCAATGAAAGCACAGATTTATTAAAATGAAAGTACACTCCACAGAGTGGGAGTAGGATCAAGTAAGAGGTTCAAGGGTGCTGGTTACAGAATTTTCCGGGGTTTAAATATCCTCTAGAGGTTCCCTATTGTTTCCTCGGTCACACCCTGTGTAAATGAAGTAGTTACCCATGATTAGTTGCAGGAGGGGAACAATTAGAGGCTGAAGTGAAGTTACAAAGTTATACCCCTATGCAAATGAAGACTAGGCCCGTGACCAGTGTGATTGGTTGCAGGAGGGGACCTAGCAGAGGTACTTCCCATTTTCCATCTGCAATGCAGTGCAAAGGGAATAGCCTCTGATCCTTTTGTTACTTGGGGTGGAGAGGTAGGGTTCTCCTTTTGATTCATTTCTAGGAAGTCGGCATGAATTGGCCTTAGGTTTCCTGCCTCCAGACCCTATTCTGTCTCAGTATCACAAGTGAAGGCTGCGAAACAGTAAAGATGGCAGGGTATTCAAACAGGAGGAGAGGAAGTCAAATTGTCTCTGTTTGCAGATGACATGATCCTATATCTTGAAAACCCCATTATCTCAGTCCAAAAGCTTCTTAAAATGACAAGCAACTTCAGCAACGACTCAGGATACAAAATTAATATGCAAAAATTGGCTGGGCATGGTGGCTCATGCCTGTAATCCCAGCACTTTGGGAGGCCAAGGCAGGTGGATCACCTGAGGTCAGGAGTTCCAGACCAGCTTGGCCAACATGGTAAAACTCTATCTCTACAAAAAACACACAAAAATTAGCTGGTGTTATGGTGCGCACCTGTAGTCCCAGCTATTTGGGGGGCTGAGGCAGGAGAATCGCTTGAACCTGGGAGGCAGAGGTTGCAGTGATCTGAGATCATGCCACTGCACTCCATCCTAGGTGAAAGAGTGAGACTCTCTCTCAAAAAAGTAAAAATTAAAAATTAATTAAAAAGTTAATGTGCAAAAATTACTAGCACTCCTATATAACAGGCAAGCAGAGAGCCAAATCATGAATGAACTCCCATTCACAACTGCTATAAAAAGAATAAAATATCTAGAAATACAGCTAACAAGGGAAGTGAAGGCTGTCTTCAAAGAGAACTGCAAACCACTGCTCAAAGAAATCAGAGAAGACATAAACAAATGGAAAAGCACACCATGCTCATGGATAGGAAGAATCAATATCATGAAAATGGCCATACTGCCCAAAGTAATTTATAGATTCAATGCTATTCTCATTAAACTACCATTGAGATTCTTCACAGAATTAGAAAAAACTATTTTAAAATGTATTAGGAACCAAAAAAGAGCTCAAATATCCAAGGCAATCCTAAGCAAAAAGAACAAAGCTGGAGGCATCATGCTACCCAACTTCAAACTATACTACAAGACTACAGTAACCAAAACAGCATGGTACTGGTACAAGAACAGACACATAGACAAATGGAGCAGAATAGAGAACTCAGAAATAAGACTGCACACGTACAGCCATCTGATCTTCAACAATCCTGACAAAAACAAGCAATGGGGAAAGGATTCCCTATTTAATAAATGGTGCTGGGAGAACCATTCTTTCCATATGCAGAAAATTGAAACTGGACCCTCTTCCTTACACCACAAACAAAAATTAACTCAAGATGGATTTAAGACTTAAATGTAAAACCCAAAACTATAAAAACCTTAGAAGAAAATCTAGGCAATACCATTCAGGATATAGGCATGGGCAAATATTTTATGATGAAATCTCCAAAAGAAATTGCAGCAAAAGCAATAATAGACAAATGGAATCTAATTAAACTAAAGAGCTTTTGCACAGGAAAAGAAACTATCATAAATGATCATCAGAGTGAACAGACAACCTACAAAATGGGAGAAATTTATGGCAATCCATCCATCTGACAAAGGCCTAAAATCCAGAGTCTACAAGGAACTTAAACAAATTTACAAGAAAAAAAAACATTAAAAAGTGGGCAAAAGACATGAACAGACACTTCTCAAAAGAAAACATACATGTGGCCAAAAAACATATGAAAAAAAGTTCAACATTACTGATCATTAGAGAAATGCAAATCAAAACCACAATTTGATACCATCTCATACCAGTCAGAATGGTGATTATTAAAAAGTCAAGGAACAATAACTGCTGGTGAGGCTGTGGAGAAATAGGAATGCTTTTACACTGTTGGTGGGAATGTAAATTAGTTCAACCACTGTGGAAAACAGTGTGGCAATTTCTCAAAGACGCAGAACCAGAAATATCATTTGACCAGCAATCCCATTACTGGGTATACATGCAAAGGACTATAAACCATACTATTATAAAGATATGTATACACATATGTTCATTGCAGCTCTATCCACAATAGCAAAGACATGGAATCAACCTAACTGCCCATCAGTGATAGACTGAATAAAGAACATATACACTGTGGAATACTATGCAGCCATGAAAATCCATGCTGGGACATGGATGGAGTTGGAAGCCATTATCTTCAGTAAACTAATGCAGGAACAGGAAACCAAACACCACATGTTCTCACTTACAAGTGGGAGCTAAATGATGGGAACACATGGACACACGGCAGGGGTGAACAACACACACTGGGGCCTGTCAAAGGATGGGGGTGCCGGGGGAGGATGAGTATCAGGAAGAATAGCTAATGGATGCTGGGCTTCATACCTAGGTGATGGAATGATCCATGCAACAAATCACCATGGCACACGTTTACCTATGTAACAAACCTGCACATCCTGCACATGTACCCCTGAACTTAAAATAAAAGTTGAAGAAGAAAAAAGGAAAATAACACTGTAAATATCCATCTTAACATTCCTTAAAAATCTAAATTTAAAGGTGCTAGTGATTTTTATCATTCCTTTTTAATATAAATAAAAATAAATTAACCACCAAATATCTATGGAAAGATCCGCTCTATTACATTGTCTGAGAAGACAAAATTGAGTAAAACAGAGTCACTACTCTCTGGAACTCAGAATGGTTACATCTGTAATTCCACACTGACATTATTGAGATTCATTCTGTCAATGTGTTATGAGTGTCAATTATGTGCCAGGCACTTTGTGAGACATAAGACTTTAACCATCAAGGTTCCTGTTCTTATGGAGCACACTGTTTCTTGGAGCAGAGAGATAAAACTCAAACCAACAAGTGCATGATTTCGATGTGTGACTTCTGTTTCCGAAAATGTTGGACCATGTCTAATAATCCTGAAAATCTCCTCACCAAAAAACACCTAGAAATTCCAGCTAAAGTAATACAAATACTCTTTTAGAAACCTAGCTGACATGAAAGACATTACAGGAAATCCCTAAGGGCCAAAACCAAAGAGGGGACTGAAAATCAGAGCCATGAATATGAGGTTTCTCAGGTATGGGGGCTGTATTCGTCTCAGAAACCAATAGATTTTAATAGCCAGCTAGGGATAGGATAGGATATGAAGCCTCAGGCGCATAGAGATAAAACCCCTGGATAAAGTTAGGATGCCTGTAATAAAAACAAAAAATGAAAATACCAAATTATAGGCACAGAAAAATAAGAAAACATCCATCTTGGCCTGGCTTTGGATGAGGAAAAAAACAGCATATGCTGAGAATTCATTACTACAAACCAGGTTTCAGTGGGTCTGATGAGCGAATATACAACAATCATTTCGAGTCCCCAATCAAAGATGTTAAAATAAGAAGCTCTAGATTGGCAGTCCTCACAGAATACCTAACAGAAGAAAATGTTTACTTACACAGTCAGTACCTGGTGACCAGCTGTGCCTCTTTATGGCTTGTGAAGCCGTGGGCAGCATTGTCATGCTTCACCTTACATTGATTTCCATCCTTCCCTCCTTCTTCATTTCTCTTTTCTGTTAGTTTTGCCATCCTGGAATTACACCTCCCAAATAAAGCTTAGTGCATAATCCTTGTTTCAGCTTCTGCATTACAGGATACCTGAGCTAAGTTAGGGATTCCCATAAGAAGAAAAGGCCTGTTTACAGAGATGCCATCTAAACTGAGACCTGCAGGATAAGAATACCATGCAAACTATAGAGTGGAAGAGGAAGAGTAATCCTGACAGAAGTACAGCACATCGGAAGTCCTTGATGTGGAATAGAACACAGAACCTTCAAGAAATGTAAAGACAATGGCAGAGTATGGGATAGAGAAGTTTGGAAAGCTACATAAGCACCTTGCCATGCAGAAGAGAGGTCTCAGGCCTGGATCTTAGTTAAAGCTATGTATGCGTTTTCTTAATTTAGTTGCCAAAAGTTGAAAAGTAAAAGATATCATATAAAAACATCTGGATTTTGAAAAAATTTAAAATATCTGTCAGCAATGGGCCTGTATTCTCATGGGACAACAATCAGCTGGATCCACTCACTTGAGACAAGACCTGTGACCTCATGTTCACCACTGCATCAACCGTCTTTTCATTCATTTGTTTTGCCTATTTGGCCTCTGTGTGCATTTGAATTTCTAGTTCCTAATTTAGGACCTTGTTGGTTATGGCTTTTTAAAAGTGGAATTTTATTATAAAATAAAGGATAGCCCTTGACATATTTTAAGCAAGGGAATGATGTAATCTGCTTCATCTCTACACCATTCACTGTGCAAATATACATTGGAGAGGACCAAGAATGGAAATAAGGATATGAATGAGGAGAGTGTTGCAGGAATCCAGGTGAAAGATTATCATGGCTTAAAATAGAGTGGTAGCAATGGAAATGAAGAGAAGTAAGCGATTCTAAGTGTATTTTGGAAGCAGAAAATACAATATTTGCTGACAGATTTTATATTGAAAGTTAGAGAAAGAATAAAAATGACTTGTATTCTATTATTAACAACTTGAGCTTTCTGTGGTCAACAGTTGAAGGGATATTTATTGATAATCATTAGTACCCAGCAAATTTAACATGTGTGAGTTAAAAATAAAGGAACACTGATTCCCTAAAGGAGCTTGAATCCTACAAGTAGATTTAAGATTGATGCAAATATATGTACTTACAAGTAGCCAAAAATAAAAAGATATGTAACTGTAATTGTAGAGAACAATAACAGCAACAGCTAATATTCATTGAGGATATATAGGTATCCAGTAAATACATCTCATTTAATTCTTATGATACGTAGAGTTAGGCATTGTTATTCTCATTTTACACATAGAAAAATAAGAAGTTAGGAAAGTTAGGTTAATACAGATCATATAGCTTGTAACTGGCAGAACTGGCATTTGGGACCAAGCAGACCGACTCCATGGCACGTTTTCTTAATCAGTACACTAGACTGCTTTTATAAACATGTAGTAGGTCACAAATTTACCAGCATCCCACAAGTTAGATATTCAAAGAAAAATGAACTCCTTTATTTGACTGAAATTGCTCTGATCTTCACAAACCTCCATCAGATGGTTAGAGAGGAGGAATTAGCTTTCCTCAATCTTGCTTAAAATTTAGACCTATTCAATAATTGAAATAATCCATTGTTATCACATAAGAATACAGGCCCATGTTCTGACACGTCTAAGAAAGAAATAGAAATTTCTCAGCCTCTCACCACATGTATGTGTGCAGTACATATGCAGGTCCACACGTATTTCAGCTCTCCAAGATGGTACCTGAGCATATGGGGGAAGGCTATGGTTTATGTGTGAACTGAGAACCATTAAAGTTCCCCAATCTAAGCTTGATGTTCAGGCCCACTTTGTTGCTGCTTGCTCTGCTGGCATTCATAACAAAACTCCTGTCTGGAATTTTCCTTGATCTGGTTCCTAGCTTGTTAAAAACCTGGTAGCGTTACCAGGTTAATGGAGCCTTAGGTCAGTTCTCAGCAGTGCTGTAGAGCTCCCCTCATCTGTGACATTTCCTACATCCAGCCATCTGCCCCAACAATCCACCTCCTGCCTCTGCTTCAGGATGACCCACACCTAATCAGGGCCACTAGCTAGGCTAAAATATAACTTGTCATTCAAAGTGAGAGTGATAACAAGGTCTACTATAATTGTAATGAAACAATAGGGGTAAATTAGAACAATCTCAAATTAGGACATAGGGCAGGCCCACTTGCTCTCAACTTAGCTGCCTTGCAAGTTCCCCTTCCAGAAGTTTCAAGAACTCTTGAGTTCTTGCTCCAAGGAATGGAGGAGAGGCCCAGGAAAATTAACTTTGCAGACTCCACCTAGTCACATTATATAACCAAAGTTCAGTTTGTTGTGGCTAACTCCCAGGTTGGTCTAGATTAGCCCAAAAATCAATCTCTTTCTGATCCAAAATGGAAATAGCCTCCCACACAACTGTTTAACACACCTCCTCCTCTTCAGGCCAATGCCCAGAAAGGGAAATGGCTCAGTCAGATGCCACAGGGGAAGGGATATCTTCTCTTCACTATGGGAAAACTCTGTGACCCAAGTTTTCCAGATTTTCCCTTTGGTGGGTAAAATCAAAGCTAAAAGAGACTGGAAAAGGAAAAAAAAAAAAAAGAAACACTCTCAATTCCATTAGCCTTGTTTGAACCCTACTGTCTTGTTAAAGTCCGGTACCTATCTTCTTATCCTGGACCTGCAATCCTCAAGGCCCAGCTTTAGAAGGAGAAGATTACAAAGGGAAAATGATTTGATTTAAGGAAAAAGGTAGAAATAAAATGCATTGGTTTAATACTTGCAAATTAAAGTAACTGTAACACATAGAAGGCTATTCATTCTTACTCATGTTGTCTACAGTGAGAAAAGTATTTTCTTTTCAGTCATTCAAAATTAAACTTCTTAACCCAGACTTGATAAGGCAATTAAAGGATGCCCTTTACGAGATATCCTGTCAGAATGATTAGATCTTCAGAGGTCAAGGGTCAGCTGTTTTTAGATCTAAGATCTTGTTCTAAATATTCTATGGTTCTGTGATTTTTATCTTTGAAAGGCCAAAAAGTATTACATATTAAATTTCCACTTAGGGCTTTGCTTACTCAAGTCTCTCAAACCCAAACTGTAAGTCTTAACGTTTTAGAGTGGCATTAAATGGTTTTCCAATATTGAGCAGGGATTATTGAGAGTTCCCCAAAGCTTGCGATGTTTCACAAGGGCATTGTAATGGGTTAGTTGTTCTATTTATACCATTTAGTGTCAGCTAATGGCAACAAAGGTGTTTCAATGTATATTGTTATTTCAGTTGATTTGCAATAATCCTAACCAAAAAAAGTTCTGTTTACTAATGGGCAATTTCCAAATACAAACAGAAACACAAAAATGTTGAGTGATTAGAATCGTGGAAGGACCAAACAAGAAGTAGCTAGATGGAGTTTGTTTGGAAAAGTTTTACAGTGCTTTTATGATTAATAAACCTAGGGAAAACATCTGAAGTTTCTTTGAAATGTTAAGAATGAACTATTGGAGAACAACTGTTCTTCAAAGAGTAGCAAAATATGCAAGGCAGTATCTCATTGGAAGGGTTGGGGAGGAATCCTATACCTCCAATAAATTATTTAGAAAGGAGTAGAACATTGAAGTCTACAAGTTTGGAAGAATTTCTATTAATTCATCAAGTCAGACTACCCCTCCAAACCCTAAATCCCTGAACTTCCAGACAATTTCTTTGGAGTTTGTGTTATAAAACCGACTATTCCAGGAAATGCAGTTTCCTATTGCATATCCAAATTAGATGGGACTTAGCAAAAAGAAACTGTACGGAAATCTGGATAGTTCTCCAAAATACCTCTAGGCACTTCACCTGAATGAAAAGGTGCTTAAGAAACCAAATAAAGAAGAAGACATTTTGCCTTATAAATTATATAATTAGCAATATACATTCATTGAGTACCAACAGTAAACTAAGCTTGTTCTTAGGAATAAAAATAATTATGGCCGGGCGCGGTGGCTCAAGCCTGTAATCCCAGCACTTTGGGAGGCCGAGACGGGCGGATCACGAGGTCAGGAGATCGAGACCATCCTGGCTAATATGGTGAAACCCCATCTCTACTAAAAAATACAAAAAACTAGCTGGGTGAGGTGGCGGGCGCCTGTAGTCCCAGCTACTCGGGAGGCTGAGGCAGGAGAATGGCGTAAACTCGGGAGGCGGAGCTTGCAGTGAGCTGAGATCCAGCCACTGCACTCCAGCCTGGGCGACAGAGCCAGACTCCGTCTCAAAAAAAAAAAAAAAAAAAAAAAGAATTATAAGTTTGTCTGTCCCTTCAACAAATTTCCTCTAGTTAATACAATAGATATAAATACACACAATTATAACTAATAGACCTGTGTATTCTAACAATTAGAATACATACAATTATAATTAAGATAACATAAAATAGAATTAGGAAAAAGAGTAATAAATACTCTTTTCTAATGCAGGAATTTGTGAGGAAGAAATAACCTTTCAAAAGGGTCTAGGTAAATCAGAAATACGGATAGATAAATATTAGCCAAAGAGCACACCACATGCCTAACGAAGAGATTAGCTAATTCTCAAATATTCATGATTACAGGGACAGAAATTATGTAGGTAATTGAAATACATCTACGAGATCCTCAAGTTTCATAGATTCAAATTCCAAAAATCTCATGCTTTGATATATCATGTATCAATTCCCTTAAACCACAGAGACCAAATCAGAGTTTTATAATTCACTTGACTAAAAGTTATTTCAAGCTGTCATAAGGTGGTACTATGTGCAAGCTATTGCTTCTGGGAGAGAAGACCTGTTCTCCATCAGAACGGCAAGTAGAGTACCATACACTGGCCATGTTTGTGGGAACTGCCTGTGCATTTAGAAGCACTTAGAGCAGTTCCCTACATCTCTCTATCCCTGATGGAAGTCACATATGTCCTCGATTAGTATCTCTAGAGAAACAGAATCGATAAGGGGAAGAGAACGATTTATTACACAAATTGGCTCACACAATTATGGAAGCTGAGACATCCCACAATCTGCTGTCTGTGAGGGGGTAGGACCAGGAAAGCAGGTGTTGTAATTCAGTATTGAGTCCAAAGTTCTGAGAACCAGAGGAATGGGGCAGCAAGTCCCAGTCCAAGTCCAAAAGCCCAAGAACCAGGAGTGCCAATGGATAGATGTCCAAAGGCAGAAGAGAGTTGACTTGTCCCAAGAGCCTTGTCTGGTTCTCGGTCCCACTCAAAACTAGCAATTGTTAGAGCCATTTAGTAAATGAGCTGGAGTGACACACCTAAACGAGTAATATATTGCCTCTAAAATCCAAATAGGCCTAGTAAGTATTGTGCCTCTTTCTTGATTGTAGGAGGGGCCAGATGCAATAACTTATCCTTAACTTAAAAGGGGTATCTTGATATACCCCACATCACTGGATCCCTAGAAATTTTACTGAAGTAAAAGTCCCCTGAATTTTAGTCAGACTTATTTCCCACCCTCTAACATGCAAATGTCTTAACAATACATCTACAGTAGTTAGTAACTGTCACTCACTAAGTCCAGTTAGCATACTGTCATCAGTGTAATGAACCAGTGAGATATCTTATGGAAGGTCATCAAGATCCCAAAACACTAAACTATGCCATAGAGATAGAGAGTTGATATACCCTCTTCTGGTGGGTCTTGTAGACAGGTAGGGAGAAAAAGTCATTCACCATATCAATAGCTGCATACCGGGTACCAGGAGATGCATTAATTTGCTTAAACAATAAAACCACATCTGGTACAGCAGATGTAATCAGTCACTGCTTGGTTAAGCTTACAATAGTCCACTGTCATTCTCCAATATCGATCTGTCTTCTGCACAGGCCAAATACAAGTGTTGAATGGGGATGTGGTAGGAATCATCACCCCTGCATCTTTCAAGTCCATGGTGGCACTAACCTCTGCAATTCCTCCAGGAATGCAGTATTGCTTTGATTTACTGTTTTCCTAGGTAGAGGCAGCTCTAATGGCTTTCACATGGTCTTTCCCGTCATAATGGCCCTTACTCCACAGATCAGGGAATGGATGTGGGGATTCTGCCAGAGGCTAAGTATGTCTATTCGAATTACACATTAGGAACTGGGGAAATAACCACAGAAAGAGTTTAAGGACCCACCGTGAGATTGGACCTGAGCTACAATTCCATTGATCATCTGACTTCCAAAAGCTTCTACTCTGACTGGAGGGCCACGGAGATGTTTTTGATCTCCTGTAATCAGTGTCAATTCACAGCCATTGACCAATAGTCCCCAAAATGTCTGATTATTTCCTTTCCGCAATGCACAGTTACTCTGGTAAAAGGTCACAGGTCCCTTTGGGGAAGGCTGAGAGAAACATTAAGGCTATGCATTTTTAGTGGTGTGCCAGGATCCTTTCTTAAGGGATCCAGCCTCCCTTTCATTCAAAAGGTTTTGGATCTGTAAACTGGCTCAAGTCTGTGTAGGAAAGGAAAAATAATTTTCTCCTACCTTTCATGAGTTGTTAGCTGGGACTCCCCATAACAAAAACAAACAAACAAACAAACAAAAAAAGATTAACAAGTGAAAAACAAAACAAAAAGAAGTTTAATAACATGTATACCTTCTGTATACATGGGAGATAACCCAGATGAATGACTAAATCTTTAGAGTAGGTCTCAAAGAAGTAGGTTAAACTTCAGACTTAAATATCATTTGCTAAAACAAAAAAATAAGAGTGTGGGGAAAGGCTGGTTACAACAAGGTTACAACAAGTATAGTAAACAAAGTTAAGATTTGTTATCCAGATTTAAGTCAATGCCTTCTCCATTAAGAGTTTTTATTTAGTAATGCTTCTCCTCCTGGTGCAGAGAAGACACTTTTATAAATGGAGATTCTCTTTGTGGATATAAATTTATCTTAGAAAATGGTAACTTCTACTTTGTTTCCAAGGCTCCTCTTGTATCTGCAGTTTCTCAAAATAAACAGCTTAAAATAGTCCTTATGCCAAAAAGGCACATTTGGGGTGGCATACTCTGATTTCTTACAGCTATATTTTGGGGTAGTGAGTCCTGAACCCCATCATCTGGGAATTGATTAGGGAGCCATGATTCTCTGTTTTTATGATTAGACTTTGTTCACTTGACCTGGAACTTTTCTGCTTATATGGATAAAGTAAGAATTTAGTAAGTTTCCTATCTATTTCACTTCTAGAAACACCGTGATTAACTAGCCGGCACCCTATGTCTAAACAAGTCAGAGGGTTCTGATTGTTGCTTTGACTTTTCTGTTCATTACACTAACTATACCCACCTTGTCTTTGGCAACTGAGTGCCATCACTTGGCCCCTCTCACTCCAGGATCCAATTATGCCAATTGCATTTGGCATTTCCAATTGAGTGACTATGGTTTCCTCTGAAAATCTGGCCTACAGAGAAGAGGCCAGATTTCACTGAGCTCTTCAAGGATGCTGATGGTCCCTTGCCAAATTTATTTTTTCAAAGTATTGGTGAAAAATATGTCTTCTGGACCTCCTAGTGTGGGTGAATAGGTCTCAAATGACAAATCCACTCTAACATTCCAATCTCACTAAGTCTTTGAATCCCTTCCTTTACATTAAACCAAGGGTTGTCAGGCATATCGATTTCCTCACAGTGAGTTACCTTTTGGCCCATGTTTCAGCCAAACAAACAAACTGTTAGAGATCTTTCTGACTCACCAAGCTGCAACATAAATGTAGAATATCGCCCGGCGCGGTGGCTCAAGCCTGTAATCCCAGCACTTTGGGAGGCCGAGACGGGCGGATCACGAGTTCAGGAGATCGAGACCATCCTGGCTAACATGGTGAAACCCCGTCTCTACTAAAAACTACAAAACACTAGCTGGGCAAGGTGGCAGCACCTGTAGTCCCAGCTACTCGGGAGGCTGAGGCAGGAGAATGGCGTAAATCCGGGAGGCGGAGCTTGCAGTGAGCTGAGATCCGGCCACAGCACTCCAGCCTGGGTGACAGAGCGAGACTCCGTCTCAAAAAAAAAAAAAAAAAAAAAAAAAAAAAAATCTACTTAGAGGGCCAATATAAATAAATTTGGCCTGATCCAACTTTATGTTTTTTCCACCATTATTTCACACCTTTAATATCAACTCCCACACATTTTCCCTGGACTTCTGCTTATATAAATTAGAAAAGTCAAGTAGTTTTATTGGAGTGTAGTGTACTTCCTCATGGGTCACACTTTGTACCTCACCTTCAGGGGTCTGCCAGGGCTTGAGTTTAATAAACTCACACAGAAATATCTTATGCAGGTCACTTCACTTCTTGGTAATAGATCTAGAAGCAAAGAATGGTTTGTGGGGGTGGGGAGTGGTACTAAGAGGAATCAACCAATTCAAATTTTGTGTGGCAACTGCTTTAGGGAAGCCATTACCATTTCCTCAGGCAAGGCAGGGTTAATCCTCTCAGATGGCAGTGGAAAGTCTGACACCACTATAGGTAGAGAAGCTACTTCCACTGGGGATGGGGAGACCTCTTCCACTGGCAAAGAAGACTCATCAGAATTTAGGGACTCAATGTCCCCAGCTTCATCAAGATCTTCCCACACATGCCCATCTCCATTTATGGAATCCCATTCTTTCCTAATTAATGCCCTCACTTTAACATTAGACACCCTGTGAAGCTGGGAATTCCACTTGCATTGTAATTCAGCCAATGGAAGGATGAAGTTCTATCACTGATTTTCAGCAATTCCAGTCCTGCAGCTACAGGAAATAAGGCTCTCTTTCAGGGCACACCTAGCTTTTACGTCATTTATGCTGTGCATTAGCTGGGAATTCAAATATCTGAGCTCACCGTTTTCTTTCACCACTTTGTCCAGAGACATTAGGAGCAACCAACTAATGTCATTATATTTTTTAATTTACAAAAAAAAGTTTAAAAGTACTATATAGAGAGTCACTTATCTCCTTGCTTCTTATAATTGGTTGATTAAGAGTAAGCAATGCAGATATTTTGCAAAGCTCTATTAACAGTTCATGCCATGGAACTATAAGTGCTCTCTTTACGACTGGAAATCAAGTATTAGCAACTTTAATCAGGTTAGAAAGCCAACTCTAGAAGTCCTCGTCCTACCCAGAAAACTTATTCTTAAAATTCTTTTCCTCTGGAACCACTTTTGGTACCAAAATCTGTATTAGTCAGAGTTCTCTAAAGAAATGGAACCAATAGGATATACATAAAATAGAAAAGGACTCATGTAATCATGGAGGCCAAGAAGTTCCACAGTATGCCACCTGCAAGGTGAAGAACGAGAAAAGCCAGTGTTATAATTCAGTCTGACTCTGAAGGCCTAAGAATGGGGGCAGAAGGGTACTGTGGAGTGAGAGGGTGGTATTACAAGTCCCAGTTGAAGTCTGAAGGCCCAGGAATCAGGAGTGCAAATGACCAAGAGCAGGAGAAGAGAGATGTTCCAGCTCAAACAGAAAGAGAGTAAATTCATCCTTCCTTGGCCTTATTGTTCTGTTTGGGCTCTCAATGAATTAGATGATGCCCACCCATCATCTAATTGGTGAGGATGATCTTCTTCTATTCAGTCTACCAATTCAAATGCTAATCTTTTCCAGAAACAGTCTCACAGACACACCCAAAAATAATGTTTTACCAGCTATCTGGGCATTCTTTAGCCCAGTCAAGTGACAAAATTAACCATCACAAGTCCACTGTAGCAAACCTAGGCCCTACCTCTGATCCTCTCTTGAGCTCCCCATACCCCCACCAAAAACTATGGGTTAAAAAACCTGCTTTTTCCCATGGTGCCCCTAACACAACTTCCCCTCCCACCCCAACATCATCTCCTTTCTTTATTTCCAAATAAGCTTCAAGCAGATAGTATATGGGGAGCCTTACCATGAGTTGCACGTGCACCAGATAGTGGTATGATAGTTGGATGGCAAAAGACCTCTTCCCTCATTCTTGCTCTGGGAACTTACTGAGACCTGATACTTGATTAAAATAGTACTGACTGCACAACAATCTTCCCAGGTAGCTACAGAAGGGTAACAGACCCCCAGGAATGTGGAACAGGCAACAGAGGCCCCTGGCCCCAGGCATCCTACTTTCGAAAGTCATTAATTACCATCTGCTTTGCTTAAATACAAAAATAAATACATAAATAAATATAGTATTTGCTTAAAATATACTTAGAGATGATATACTATGTCTTACATGTCTGAGAACAGATATCAGCATACCAGCAACTTTCTAACATTTTACTTTCTAAAATCGTTTTCAGGAAGTTATTATGTATGGAAGTGTGAGACTCCCTGCAATGACTTTCATTCATTCCCATTTCACTTCTCTTTTTCCAACCAATGAAGCAACAGAAGTTATGCGGTAAAAAGTAGAATAGACACACACAAGCAATTAGGCAAGGCTCAATCTAAATATTCATTACTGATAAGTCAACATATAAATCAAGATGTTGTATATAAATGTATAAAAATATGAGGGGAGAAGGTATATTTTTCTAGGTAAGTATATGGGTGGGTAAAAAAGAGAGATGAGGTGAAATCCAAGGTATTATCATGAGTATGTAAAAGCTCTGTGACTTCATTTGCATAAAAGATGCCAGAGAGATTGATAGTTCCATATTCTGTCCCCTTGTCTGCAGTTAGTGACGTTCACAAGGAGCCAAAAATACATACTCTACTATAAAGATGTGGTAGAGAGTGCTGGTGTCTACAAAAACGCATCTTCCCTTTTCCTATAATAGTAGAATTATAGTTAGTTACCTGATTACCCAGGTAGTTGGCATTTCCTAAAGTCCCTTGCAATTAGATATGGCCTTGTTGTCCAGGCTGGTCTTGAACTCAAGTGATCCACCTTCCTCGGCCTCCCAAAGTTCTGGGATTAAGTGATCTGCCTTCCTTGGCCTCCCAAAGTGCAGGGATTGCAGGCATGACCCACTGTGCCTGGCCTGGAGAATGGTTTTAAGCTGACATGGTGAAATACAAAGTAGCTGGCTGTCTTAATTTGAGTTTTCCCAGAAGCAGACCACAATGCAAAAATTTGAAGTTAGTAAATTTGGGTATTTCAGAGAATATATTAAAGAAGCAGAAAAACTAATTGAGCAACAGAAGCAACCAATAAAGAGGACATGGGTAAAGCAGCTACCACAAGGGGAAACTGGAGCTTAATTTTGTAAGAAAACTTTGGGAAAATGGTGCAAAGAATACACCTTAGAAATTATTCCACCCAAGGGTTGAAGTAACTGTGATATTTATGCACCAACAAAGGGTTGAGGTCATTAGTTGAGGGCAGCTCCTGGGGATATGAATTACTTAGCACTTGAGTCTACACCCACTCAGAGCTGGAAGAAACACACTGAGGCACACAGACACACATACTGGCAGTTGGGGTTTCACTGGAGCACCATGAAAGGCCCAAAGAAAGTGGAATGGGCACTAAACATGTCTTCTGCAGTAGCACAATGTGTGTGCAGGGTTCAATAAAATATAGCTATTAAAATAAAAAATAAAATTACTTGTTATTAAAAGGTATTGTTATTTCAAGACCAGCCTGGGCAATATGGCAAGACCCCATCTCTACAAAAAATACAAAAATTAGCCAGGTGGAGGCAGAGGTTGCCGTGAGCCAAGATCATACCACGGCACTCCAGCCAGGGTGACAGAGCGAGACTCCCTCTCAAAAAAAAAAAAAAAAAAATTAGCCAGGTATGGTTGTGCACACCTGTGGTCCCAGCTACTCAGGAGGCTGAGGTGGGAGGATTACCTGAGCCCAGGAGGCCAGGGTGGCAGTGAGCCAAGATAATGCCACTGCACTCCGGCCTGGGTAACAGTGAAACCCTGCCTCAAAAAAGCAAACAACAACAACAACAACAAAAAAACAGTATAGCCATTATTATTAGGCAATATTAAGCTCTTTTGATGGATGAGGAAATTGGATTTCTGAGAAAGTAAGTAGCTTAACCAAGGTCAGTGTCAGAATTAGAATGCATACCCAGTACTATCTCGCTCTGAAGTTTCTGCACTTTTGAAAAAAAGTAGCTCCTTTTAACAGAGTTGGAAGTTTTCCATTTTCTACTGTTGGAATTTTCAGTAGATGGTTATGTTGGAAGTTTTCTGATTGGAAGATATATTTCAGGGAAATCAGATAAAATCAGTCAACTCTACATTAGCCTATAATGTTTTATACAAAATAAAATACTTCTGATAACACTTTTTGTTAAGCAGAACATTTTTTATGCCTGAACAGGCATAAAATGTGCAAAAAGAGGCACATTAAGGCCATTTGCTAATACAAATTTGATTAGTATTATTTAGATTAGTTAGTAAAAACCTAACTGGAACTAACTCTGTTGAATAAACCTGCTTTTTTTTTTTTTTTTTTTTTTTTGAGACGGAGTCTGGCTCTGTCGCCCAGGCTGGAGTGCAGTGGCGCGATCTCGGCTCACTGCAAGCTCCGCCTCCCGGGTTCATGCCATTCTCCCGCCTCAGCCTCCGAGTAGCTGGGACTACAGGCACCCGCCACCATGCCCGGCTAATTTTTTGTATTTTTAGTAGAGACGGGGTTTCACCATGTTAGCCAAGATGGTCTCGATCTCCTGACCTCGTGATCCGCCCGCCTCGGCCTCCCAAAGTGCTGGGATTACAGGCTTGAGCCACCGCGCCCGGCCATAAATCTGCTTTTAAAGATGGTCTGTGTGTGTGTGTATGTGTGTGTGTGTATATATATATATAATATATATACATTTTATATTTTTATAGTTTCAGATAAGAACCCAGCTCTACTCACTTCTCTATCAAGACTTGCATGGAGAAAAAAATAGGTGAATACTTATCAAAGTATAAATAATTCATAAGGTTTAAAGTGCTGGGGAATTGCTGAATTTGAACAAAGAATTCAATCTATCTACCTAATAGAAGTTTGTTTTAAGTATTTCGTAAATTAGTTAATAGATAAAATTCAGAGATATTTGATGAGACAAAGTTACTTGTCCTACGCTTTTTAATTCTTTATAAAGAAAAGCAGGCATATAGATAGGATAGTCAAAATCTTTATCCTTATTGGATTAGCAATTTAATCCAATAAGCAATTTTTTCCATGCATTCTTTTATATTTTAAGTTAATAGTCTGGCAGGAAAAATCCTTCAAAGTTGTCACACACAAGCAATACACTGGGTTAAAATAATGATGTTGTAAATAATATGGAAGCATTACAAGGTCTTACAGGAAAAAAGCTGTCTGTTTACTCTTCACTGCCACTAGATATAATCTAAACATTACATTCCTAAAAGGATACGCAATATCACTCACATTCAGGCTAAGCAATTGCATTCCTTTCTTGGTCTTAGCTAAACTTTGTGGCATGATCTTAAACTTTGGCTATTTGAGGTAAATGAACTCTGTGGTCACGCCTGCCTCGGCTGAAGCAATCTGTCAATATGGATGGGCATGGAGGAGAATACTAAAAGCCTAAAAACTGATTATCTTCAGAAAATGTAATGAGTCAGTTCCTATCCTTATTGATGTCAGAGTTTCATAGGGAACACTACATCACATAAAGTCTGAAAAAGAAAGCAAGCCAAAATAAACAGAGCTGCACATCAAAAAGTCTTAAGTCTCACAGCAGGCAGAGTTTAGCTAATGTAGCCATATTCATGATTTTTATTCAGACAACGGCAATAAAATAGAAACATGCACATTAGGGCTATGCACTTATCTAACTTATAAACAGAAGTATGAACACTGGAAATATGCACTTATCTAACAAGACCTCACTTATCTTGAGAAATGTATTTGCTTTTCATTTGTCCAATGATCCACACATGAGATACATAAGGCTTAATTAAATAATGAAATGTAGAATATATATATAATACATTTTATCTTAAAAATCTTTTACTTTTTTTTTTTTGAGACAGAGTCTCACTCTGTTGCCCAGGCTAGAGTGCAGTGGCGTGATCTTGGTTCACTGCAACCTCTGCCTCCCGGGTTCAAGCGATTCTCCTGCCTCTGCCTCCCAAGTAGCTGGGACTGTAGGTGCGCACAACCACGCCTGGCTAATTTTTGTATTTTTAGTAGAGACGAGGTTTCACCATGTTGTCCAGGCTGGTCTCAAACTCCTGACCTCAGGTGCTCCACCCGCCTCAGCCTCCCAAAGTGCCGGGATTACAGGCGTGAACCACCACGCCCAGTCACCTGTTTTTTAAAAACAATATTTATTCAACATTCTACAGCATATTCTTATTTTAAACTCTCAAGACAAATATTGTCTCACTGAGGATGACATACTGCCTGATTGAGCTTTAAAACAAAGTTTCATATCAAGTGCTTGGGTAATGGACTAGCAGTATTGTGATTATGTGGGTTTGCTTTTTGAAGTTCTCATCTATTGGCAATACAAACTTAAATTTCACAGATAAAATGATATGATCTCTTGTTACTTAAAAATATTTCAAATACTTCAGAAAAAATAAGCTTGAAGAGTACAGATGAAACAGTGATGCAGAATGTTGGTAATTACTGAAGTTGAGTGATGAGTCCATGTATATGCAGGGGATTGGCTCCAGGACTGTTGAGTATACCAAAATCCACATATACTCAAGACCCACAGTCAGCCTGTGGACCCTCTGTAAGCAAAAAGTCACCCCACATAGGCACATTTTCCACCCATTGAGATACGTGGTTAATCGAAACAATTCCTGTATAAGTGGACCTGTGCACTTGTCAAAGTATCAACTGTATTATTCTCTTTTCTTTTGCGTATGTTTAGAATTTCACATAATAAAAGCATAAAACTAACATTAAAATAACAATCACATTTTGATTGTATGCTTTCAAATTACCATGTTAGGTATTTTCTGTAATAGTATTAATTCAACATAGCTCTAAGAAGTTTTAATTACATATAGAAACTACACATTTTTCTTTAGTATATTCAAATGCTATATTAAAGTACTTAGAAAAAATTAACTTTAGTAATAAGAATATAATCTTTTTTAAAAAGTGGTATGAATGTTTATCATTTTCCATATTTTTGGAAGGGGTTTGCAAAGTCAGACACCCTCTGGGGTGAAGAGGAGGCCCCTCCAGAGAAATCCCAGGGAGAAGTGCATCTTACAGAGTAGTAACCCTGTATGCAAACTTTTTCCTCTTTGCATGGGAGTTCTGGCCATTTTTCTGACAGAAGATTTTTAGGCACTATTTATTGATATACATTTTCAAGCACCTGATCAATAAGATAATTATGAATTCCTATCTTGTTTTGCAGTGTGCAAGAGAAAACTATGTATTCATAGCAGATAAGCAATAACATTTTATCTTAGTTTCAATAGATTTTAACCACAACGAAGTTTGTGGTTCTATATTAGAATTCATCCATATATGAGAAAAAGTTCTTAAAATTAAGTACTTTTATTTTTTCAGCAAAATTGGTTGCTTCATCATCATACACTAACCTGACTGTATATGCGTGTTCTAACATTGATGAATAGTACTTGAGCGCTACCTGGTGGCTGTCTTTCTCCACACACTATAATTTTAGTCTGATAATCTGACATGAGAATATCCTTGCACCAGCCTGGCACTCCAAATGCCAGATTAAAAGAAGACATTATTTGCCAGACAAATAGATCACCTGCTCAAAGACCGTAGAATCCCAAACCTCGTAACACAAAATATCAATTTTTTGAAATATATAAGTAGCTCTGTTTTATTATGGTCAAATATTCTCTAATAATGCAAAAATTGAAAGATAAAAAAAGTAGTATTGGTTATTTTTAACAACATATCATGTTTTAACATCCTAATTGAGTATCATTAATCACTCTCCCCTCTTGAAAGAAGCATGAGATTTGGAATTAGAAAACCAGGTATTAGATGTTTAATGTCATCTTTGAGCCATTGGAGAAAATGGTCCCATTCTGAGGGAAAGAAAACATTTTTTAAATATTCACTTTCTTTGTTCCCCATAGTTTCTTGTATCCTCCCCCAAATCAGTAAGAAAATTGTTAAGTCAAGAGAACAAGAAAGAAGCAGTCAATATTCAATGTGGTTTTTGTTTAATGACATTTAAAAAAGGTCCCTAGGGGAACAGTACATAAAGTTTACACCATATCAATTCATTGGAAGAATAATAGAAGGCACCAATAAAGTCTTATCTCTGCCCATGAAAGAGAAAATGAGAGTCATCAGGACTATAAGGGAGGTGGCAAGCAAAGTCAGGATCCAGAGGTGACCAGCACTCCAGTGCTCAAAATTACAGTTTGCAGAATTCCTTCGGTTGAATAACAGCCTTTCATCTTTCTCATTTGCAAATCAGAAAATTTAATAGAAAATATAGGACACACCATCTTGTCATATTAATGCTTTCTATTTCTGAAGCTCCAATCTTTCTGCTGACCCATCATCTGACCAAAATTTTCTAAGTACCTACACCACAATTGACCCGAAAGTACATTTCTTCATTTTGCACCACATTCTCTTTCCCATGCATCAGCCACAACTCACTATGTCTTCCCCCTCTCAAAGTCGTATTCATCCTCCAAATGCTAATTTAAACCATGCATGTTCCATGAGTCCAAATATTACTAGCCTGAGAGAATCTTTCCATCTCCTACATACTCACCCAGCCCAGAACCACATGGAGTGAGACAGAGGCAGATTCCCTGAGAAGAAAGGAGTGGGGAAAAAAAGCTTGGCAGACAAAAACAATAAGTAACAATTACAGTTACAATAGGAACAAATTATAAGAGTAAAAATACACACAAACCATTCAGGGAAGTGCACAAAGTCAATTCTGCTGGTGGCTTTAGGGAACAGTGAGAGGAAAGGTACTTGGGGCTATAATGTGGAAGTTAGTGAAGTGAGGAGCTGAAGAAAATGGTACCTAATTAGGCAGAAAGTGAAGAGCCAATGACTTCTTTTAAAAACACAATGGCATAATTTAATCTGAGTTGTAGGAAGATTTATCAGTCATCAGTCATCAATGTGTAACAATGTTTTCAAAGTTTGGTCCTTGGCTGACCAGTATCAGAAATCACCTGGGTACTTTGTTAAAAACTGCAAATTCCTACATCCCACCCAAATTTACCGAATAAGAATATCTGAAGCTGGGCCATGTGTATCCGTATTTTAAACATGCACTGTAGGTGGTATTTCTACATTCTAAAAAGTTGAGAAAAAATAAGGTAGATTTTAACAGGAAAAAAGATTTTAACAATAAACCTACACAATGACCTTAAGTGGAAGGTCATTGAAAACCTTCCACTTAATCCTGATGCATTTTGTCTATCACTAACTAGCTGTGTGGTTGGGTAATAATTTAGCTGCTCTGAGCCACAGTTACTCAGGCTATAAAGTAAAGTTTGAACTAATTAACCTTCCAAGCCTTTTTAAACATTGCAACATCATGATTTTTCAATCCTTCTTGAACTATTTCTACACCAATGTGTAATAAAGAGTTAGTTCAACAGGCTTTGCCTGCTCAAACTGCACAATCCAAAAAAAGGAGTGGCTCTTGACCTGGTCCTGGGAGAGAACTTCTGAGTCCTTGGAATATCCTGCCTGATAAGAATGCTTTTGCATGCCTCATACCTTGAGCCATTCTGTATTGGAGCCATTGTATGCCTCCAGCCTTTAGCAGGCTGGAGATTGAGTAGCTAAGGTCAACCACATGGGCGCTACATACCTATGTGTCTGACCCCCGAAAAATCCTGGATACTAAGCCTCAATGGAACTTCTCTGGTTCACAATACTTTACACATATTGTCACAGATCATTACTGAGCAAATTAAGCACACCTGCCCTGCAATTTCACTGCTAAACAACACCGGGAAGCTTGTGACTGGTTTCTCCTAGGTTTCAGCTATGCACCTTTTCCCATTGCTCATTTTAATCTACAGTCTTTCACTGTAATAAGCTGTAATCATGACTATAACAGCTTTTCTGAGTTCCATGAGTCCTTCTAGAGAATCATCAAGCCTGAGAGTTGTACTGGGAACCCCTGACACAACAGTATTTCAATATGATAATATTTTCTATTTCATTAAGCTTAAAAATTGTAAGTAGAATATTTTGTATTAATTTTTTATTTTGCTGCTCTTTGACCCAATTTCTACCAGAAATTTATTCCACAGAAATTATATAAAATAAGAAAAGCATTACATGAATTTAAATGTTTATTACAGTGTGGCAGAAAATTGAAAACAACTTAAGTTTCAAACTTTACAGGAAATGACTTAATCAATGATGATATGTCCACCTAGTGAAATAGTGTATAGTTACTAAAATGTTTAATTAAAGAACATAACTCTCACCAAATTGTGTGTGTACGTGGACAAAAACTAAAAGACAACATAGAAAACTAAGAGATGACTTATGGTGACATTTGGATATTTTTAAAGTTGTTATTATAATAAAATTGCTTTTATATAAGTATATATTTTAAGCACGAAATTATAAATTTAATTTCCTTGTTTATAGTACTAATTTATTTTTTTAAATTTGAACTTCTGAAAATTATGGACCACTGATACATAGACCATTCATTAACTAAGATAGAAATTCTAGGTTCTATATGGAATCCAGCTCCCTTTGACAAAGGATTAGGAAATATGAGAACGGAGCAATGTGGAGAGACAACATTATGTGATGGAAGGGGATTGGATATTAGAGTCAAACTCATCTAGGTTGAACACCAGCTTTACCCACTATTAACTATGAGGCCTTGAGTAGCTTTCTTTACCTTGGAGAACCTGAGTTTCCTCATATGCGAAATGAGAATAACAACAACAACAACTGTATTGAATGGTTATTCTAACAAGTGAGTACAGCACTCTACAGTGTCTGGCATGGAAGAAAAGGTATATAAATATTCAGTTCCTTCTCTCTTTCTCAATTTCACTCTCCAAGATTCCAGATGTTAATCTACATATATTTTTAAGTGCTTTTCATCGTGTGATATCTAGTTTCAATATCATATCAATTATGAAGAAATGTAGTCTTCACGACATAAATAACGATGGCCCAATAGATCTGAAAAAAATCTTAATTTTTTAGGTGATTGATTTAAGGGTTGATAAACGCACACATTACTGTTGAGCATTTTTCCACTTAGCTAAGTCATAAATACAATTCTGAAAATCAAATAATCTCATTCAAACTTATGTTACTAATTTTCAAATCCAAAATAGAGCAGCAATGCATAATAAATATTTAGCAGAGGTCATTAATGAACCAAAACCAATAACAATAAAAAATCAGAGAAATAATGGGATACAATAATGGATGGAAATTCTTACCACAGCCACTGTCACTGCCTTCCAAAAGCTTCTGGGCATTGTATTTTGCTAAAAAAAATTCAAAGATGGAAAATTTTAGAAATCTTTTCTCTACTTTTAAGTTCACAAAAGAAAATTGTGTTCAAATTGTCTTTCCTTGATTAGTTCAAAAGCAAAATAAAAAATGATAGTGCAAAAATATTTTCCTCCAGTTTGCAATGTTTTATTGACCATCCAGCCTATCTGATATGTTGCTTTAATTATGTTTCTGTGTGGGGAGTATTGTCTCCTACCAAAGCATGCTCTTTATTTAGTCACACAGGAGATTTTGAGAAAAACAAGTAAGACAATTTTAGTTTTCTTACCAGTGGGAGTCAAGTATGCATTGAGGAAATATTTGTCATGCTCACCACATTTTTGTGATATGCTCGTCTGACAGAACCAGTGTACAACTTACATAAAAGAAGAATGGTTGTTGTGTATAACACTGGAGAAATATTCCCTGCCGCCCATCTTCCCTCCTACAGAATTGCCAGGACAATCTTCCTAAAACATAACTTTTCAGTTCTGAATCTTGTTTAAAATTTATTAAGGTCTCGTTTTTATCTCCTGCCTGATATTCAGTCTCTCCAGCCTGCTTCCAATGATCCTCCCTGCAAAATCACCCCAATAACAGGATCAAATTAATCCGACCCTGTACCTTTGCTCATTTTGCTATAGCTGCTTCAAATGACTTTTATTTAAATTCGAATTATCTCTCAAGACCCAGATCAAGCCATCTCTCATTCATGAGACTTTTCTAGTCCTTGTCGCTCACACTAACTCTAAATGCCCATAGCAGATCTTGTATGAACTCTTATCTTGACATGTCATAAAATACTCCTTTGTACTTTTGCCATTTCAAGTAGCCATATCCTTTTTATGATTCACCTTCTACTCCAGTAATTGGAAAACAGTAACTGTGGTATTGTAGAAGCAAAACATGATGATTATATCTGTGATAGATTATATTATTGTTTACAATTATTCATTCCCTCCTTTGTGAATAAGATATATTTCCCCAGCCCACTGATTTGGGGCTTGGACATGTGAATCGCTTTGACCAATGGAATGTTTGATGTATATCATTTCTGAACACAGGCTTTTAAAGAGATTACAAGACTCCAAAAGTACTCTAGTTTCTGTGCCCTCTGCCATAAGAAAGTCATGTTGCACAGGAGGCTCTCGTTTAGTTCATGTCCCAAAATAAGGAGATATACGGAGCAGACTCAGTCTGCTGTCTGCATAGAGTCATAGCATCCAACCAGTAGCTGACAACATGAACCAGAGACAAGAAATAAATATTTATTCTTGTAAACCACTGAGAATTCGAGGTTGTTATACAATGAAAGCTGACATAAATACCCACTATTTTGCTTGCACTATGTCATGTATTCACAATATCTCATTTGACTGACATATAATTCTATGTGCCATTGCTATATCTTCCCCATTTTACATATGTGAAAACAAGGATAAGAAAGGTAAAGTCACTAGTCCAAAACACACAGTACTGTAAGATTTTAGAATCAAACACATCTGGTTTTAAAGTTGGATTCTGCCACTTAGTAAACTTGGTATCATATGCAAGGTACAATCACAATGAAACTCAGTAAAACAGAGATAATATTTAAATTCTTCTCACAAAGCACACTTTTTAGACCTGTTGGGAAGATTAAATAATGTATTTGACTGTCCAAATGATTTAATAAATGTATATCTTAATTTACGTCACCATTAAATTGGACCATGATAAACCCTTAAATGTAGGCAGTTTAGGAAGCATGTGTGAGGAAGAGAGACTGAGAATGAGAAAAGTCAACAAAACGATCAGGTTATAATTTGGGGGAAAGGGCTCAAGCCCACTAAGATACTATATGAGATATGTATCAGATGACCAAGTAAGAATCTATCAGCACCAATCTTTTCAAAAATAAGAATCCATATTTACTTATAATCTCTGCATAAAATAAATAAAGTAAAATAAACAAACAAACAAAAAATGATCCGAAGTCACTGGAAAGTGAACAAAAGCAAGAAGATTCTGTAAGAATTAAAACTTGGAAGAAGAACTAGAAGAGGATGAGTTTCCCATTGTTATAGATTTTAGCCTGAGGGCAGGCTAAAGTCAGCACTACACAGGGTGGCTAAAATTCTAATAGAAAGCAGTCTTTCTGGCCTGAAGAATTAGAGAATGGAATTCAGAGTGACCACAGAACATGGAAAGTGTGGAAGGAATCTGAGAAAAAAGAGAGCCAGAAAGGGAGAGGCCAGAATTCTGTTTATGACCTCTACCCAAGTCCCTGAACTATACATGAATGAGGCAGAGACTCTAAGTACCTCAGCTAAGGACAAGAGGAATGAGTTGAGATTTCAGCTGCTGGCCAAAAGAAAGCATGTACAGTAGGAGTTTGACAAAGTTAATTTTCCACTTGAAATATTAACACTCTTTGGAGAAATATAGTAGAAACTAGAATCTTAAGTACAAAACATTCTACAGAGTCCACAACACAATGCAAAATGGCTCAACATATTAAGAAAAAGGAAAATGTTCATTTTCAAGAGACAAGACAATGAGCCGAGATCAACTTCGGCTGAGCACAATGGCCCATGACTATAATCCTAGAACTTTGAGAGGCCAAGGTGAGAGGATCACTTGAGCCCAGGAATTTGAGACCAGCCTGGGTAACATAGTGGGACCCCATCTCTACAAAAAATGCAAACATTAGCCAGGTATGGTGTGATGTGCTTATTGTTCCAGCTACTTGGGACAATAGGCACACAGGGGATCGCTTGAGCCCAAGAAGTTGAGGCTGCAAGGAGCCATGATCAGACCACAGTACTCCAGTCTGGGTGACACAGTGAGATGCTATCTATCAAGAAAAAAAATAAAAAAAGATCAATTTCAAAGTGATCTAGATGATGAAATTAGCAGACATGAATTTTAAAGCAGATTTTATAACTCTGTTCACTGAAATGAAACAAAATATGCTTATATTAGTGAAAATATAAACAATATCAGCAAAAAATAGAAACTTTAAAAAAGAATTGGCTGGGCGCGGTGGCTCAAGCCTGTAATCCCAGCACTTTGGGAGGCCAAGACGGGCGGATCACGAGGTCACAAGATCAAGACCATCCTGGCTAACATGGTGAAACCCCGTCTCTACTAAAAAATACAAAAAACTAGCTGGGCGAGGTGGCGGGCGCCTGTAGTCCCAGCTACTGGGGAGGCTGAGGCAGGAGAATGGCGTGAACCCGGGAGGTGGAGCTTGCAGTGAGCTGAGATCTGGCCACTGCACTCCAGCCTGGGCGACAGAGCGAGACTCCGTCTCAAAAAAAAAAAAAAAAAAATCAAAATTCTTGAAATAAAAGATGCAATTTTGAAAATTAAAATCTAACTAGATGGACTTAACAGCAAACTGGACATGACAGAAGAAAGAATCTGTAAACTTAGATTAACAGATATCATTCAGTCTGAAGGACAAAGGATTTTATAATTTTTAAAATTATCAGTGTGTCTTGGAGATCTATGGGACAATGACAGAAGATCTAACACATATGTAATCATATTTCCAGAAGGAAAACACAGAGAGAATGGAGCTGGGGGGAGGGGGAAATATTTGAAATTTAATGGCCCAAAATTTTGAAATTGGGTGAAAGACATAATTTACAGTCAAGCTTGCAGTGGCTCATGCTTGTAATCCCAGCATTTTGGCAGGCCAAGGTGGGTGGATCACTTGTGGTCAAGAGTTTTGAAACCAGCCTGGCAAACATGGTGAAACCCCATCTCTACTAAAAATACAAAAATTAGCCGGGCGGTAGTGGCACGCACCTGTAATCCCAGCTACTTCGGAGGTGGAAGCAGAGAACTGCTTGAACCTGGGAGGCGGAGGTTGCAGTGAGGCGAGATCGCACCACTGCATTCCAGTCTGGGTGATGGAGTGAGACCCTGTCTTGGAAAAAAGAAAAAAAAAGGCTGCCCAGAAGGATAAATTTGAAGAAAACCACACTTACACACATCATAGTCAAACTGCCAAAAAGCAACAATAAGGAAAAAATTTTCTTGAAAGTAGTCAAAGAAAAATGGCATATTGCTTATATGGGGACAACTATTCTAATATATACTGATTTCCTCCTCAGAAACTATGGCGATCAGAAGACAGTGAAATATCTCTAAAGTGCTGAAAGAAAAAAAAAATCTGTCAAGAATTCTATATCCAATGAAAATGTCTTTTCAAGTACAAAGGCAAAATAAAGACATTTCCATGCAGTAGAATATTAAAAGGAGAACTGCACTATTAGAAATGTCAAAGAACCTTTTTTTAGACTGAAAGAAAAATGAAACTAAATGGAAACTGAGATCTTCAGAAAGAAATAAAGAATTTTTGAAGTGATTAATATGGGTAAATGTGAGAGACCATTTTTTCTTCTTTAAAAGATAAATATAATTATTTAAAGCAAATATGACATTGTCTTGTGAAGTTTTTAATATATGTAGTTGTAAAATATAACATCTACAGTAGTATCCACTTATTCTCAGGGGATATGTTCTAAGACCTCCAGTGGATGCCTGAAACAAGGTAGTACCAAACCCTATTGCCATCAAGCAAAACACATATCTATGCATTTCTTTCACTCACAAACTTAATGTCTTTTCCCTACTAACCAAGCACTCATCATGCACTGTGGCCATAACTTCTGCAGTATGAGGTGCAGCAGCAAAACTAGCATAAACTTCTTTTTCCTTATTCACGATTTCACAGACAGAAGATTTGTTCTTACCACAGATCTTAGCAACCTCAGCATGTGATTTTTTTCTTTCCTTATTAAGTTGGGAACTTTCAGCTTTACACTTAAAGGAAGCAGTGTATTGCTTCTCTTTGTTATATCCAAATTGTGAGTATCACTACTCTTGCCCTTTGGGGCCATTATTAAGTAAAATAAGGGTTTCCTGAAGCAAGCACTATGATACCCTGACAGTCAACCTGATAACCAAGATGGCTACTAGGTGACTAATAGATAGTGTATTAGTCCGTTTTCACAGTGCTGATAAAGACATACTCCAAACTGGGCAATTTACAAAAGAAAGAGGTTTAATGGACTTACAGTTCCACGTGGCTGGGGAGGCTTCACAATCATGGCAGAAGGTGAAAGACATGTTTCACATGGCAGCAGACAAGAGAAGAGAGCTTATAAAGGGAAACTCCCCTTTATAAAACCATCAGATCTCATGTGACTTATTCACTATCACGAGAACAGCACAGGAAAGACCTGCCCACATGACTCAATTACCTCCCACTAGGTCCCTCCCACAATACGTGAGAATTCAAAATGAAATTTGGGTGGGGACACAGCAAAACCATAACAGGTGGGTAAAGTATACAGCATGGATACACTAAACAAAGGGATGATTCATGTTCTGGGTGGGATGGAGTAGGATGGCACAAGGTTTCATCACACTACTCAGAACAGTGTATAATTTAAGGCTTATGAATTATTTCTGGAATTTTCCATTTAATATTTGTGGATTGCAATTGACTATGGGTAACTGAAACTGCAGCAAGTGAAATAGCATATAATGGGGGAGACTACTGTAGAGCATAAAGGGCCAAAGGGGGTGGTTAATTGATATATAAAGTTGCATGGTTTCTACATTTTACATGAAGCAGCCACCAATAATAATAATAATCATAATCATAATATGAAGTGGTCTAGCTAAACAGTAATAAATAAATAATATGGAATTTTAACAAATATTCAAACAAGAAGAAAGCAGACAAGAAAGAATAAAAACAGAAACAAACAGAAAACAAGTAATAAAATAATAGCTCTAAAACCAACCACATTAGTAACTACATTAAATTTTAATGAACTGGCCGGGCACGGTGGCTCAAGCCTGTAATCCCAGCACTTTGGGAGGCCGAGGTGGGCGGATCACAAGGTCAGGAGATCGAGACCATCCTGGCTAACACGGTGAAACCCCGTCTCTACTAAAAAATACAAAAAACTAGCCGGGCGAGGTGGCGGGCGCCTGTAGTCCCAGCTACTCGGGAGGCTGAGGCAGGAGAATGGCGTGAACCCGGGAGGCGGAGCTTGCAGTGAGCTGAGATCTGGCCACTGCACTCCAGCTTGGGCGACAGAGTGAGACTCCGTCTCAAAAAAAAAAAAAAAAAATTTAATGAACTAAATACTCCAATTGAAAGGCAGAGATTATAAAATTAATAAAAAAGCAAGACGCAACAATATGCTATCTACAAGAGATACACTTTCAATATAAAGGCACAGGTTGAAAGGAAATGGATGGGAAAGATATACCATGCAAATAATATCTATAAGAAGGCTGAAGTGGTTATGTTAGTATCAGATAAAATAAACTTCAAAAATCATTCCACCGCAGTACAAAGAAAATAGAGTTGCCCCTGCCTTTAGTGGAGCAAGTGCCTACAGGGCAGAGAAAGCCCTCAGGCAGCAAAACAGTGACAGACCAAGTGCCAACAACTGTCTGCTGATGTAGGTGAATTTATGGAGCCAGGGGAATATAACGCAGCCATCATTGGCATCTGCTATAGAGTGAGTTAATACATAAATTAATAAAGAGTGGTCCCAGCAAAGTACATAAACAGAAAACTCTTCTGCTATAAGCACTTAAAAACACTAGGCAAATGTAACAAAAATACTTTTTAAATGCATAGGCAATTCCCAATAAAGTTACCAGAAACCAAAGACGCAAATGACAATCAAGTGATCTGATACTACAGCTGCAGGGGAAAGTAGTGATGTTTGCAGATGGACAGGAATAGATTTTATAATTCAGCAGATTCTTGGCTCTCTCATTGATTAACAAATGAGTTCAGGTACCAAAACTGCCCCTCTGCAAGATGGCTTTCTTCTACTAAGAGAGACCATCTAAGCTCTAAGACTTTGTCCAATTAGAAATAGATTATGTGTCTGTCAGGTTTCTTTCTGCTGTAAGCTATAAAAAACTGGCTTGGGGGTAAGGGATGATAAGTTCAAAGAAGGAGGAATTCTTGGCTCATGTAAATGAGACTTAAGCTTTGCTGGATTCAACACTTAGATAGTGTCAATACGACTTGTTCTCCCTCCATTTCTCAACTCTTCTTTCCTCCGTGCTGACTTTCTTCATGGAGATCTAATCCACATGGTAGCAAGATGGCAGTCAGCATCTCCAGGTTTATGTCTTTATTGCTTCTACCCCAGAAAACAATTGTAGACAAACAAGTCTTAGGCCTGACTCTAATCAGTCCAAATAGGGTAGCATGCCCATTTTTAAACCAAACACCCCAGGGAATACACCAGTCTGATTTCCCAGTTAAGTCATATTCCCGCTCCTGAACATGGAATGGACTCAATACCACTTAAGCTACTGTAACAGACTCTTTGGTACCCTGTGTCACTTCCCCTTGTGCCACCTCTGATTTCAGCATCAGCTGTGATAGAATTTTCTGTGCATGCTGAACCCCCTACACTCAAGCACCTGCCCTGGGTTTCTCCACTTTTCTGCTTCAAGGCTTTCCAAAGCAATGGGAATTTTCTCAACCTCTACATGGCCACAGGCCCAAAGTGCAGGGGATTTAATGTCCCTAGTGGCAATATTCAAAGTAGGGATGGAGATAGCAGATAATTCCTCAGCCTCCCAATCTTCAGAGAGGTTATACCTAGGAACATTCTAATGAGTTCCCAAAGGCTCTTTGATAGAATTGAGCCCCACTTGTCACAGTGATAATGAACTTGATTAATCACTCTATTGGCTATTGGCTTTTCCATATTTCATGTGTTTCATACTCTCCCTACTCCCTCACTTCTGCTTCTTGATATCATCTCCCAAATAAATCCCCACACCCAACTTCTAATCTCAGGCTCTGCTTAAAGGAATCCAAACTAATAAACTACATGAGCTGGAAGTGAGATAAAAGATGCTTTATCTGAAAAAAGTTAGGACACTGTTAACAGAATGATGACAGCACAAAACAACAAATGTCTATTACAAACCACCAGTTACCCAAATTTCTCCTATCTATGTAGGGACAGACCAAAACTTCCCATCTACTCTGGAGAGATTCCCAAGAGTCCTATACAGTCTCTAGCTAGACTGTCAAAGGTGACAAAACTTGTGTCCTATTTTAGCTCTTCTTTATCCATTTTTTCCTTTACAAATTCAAATCGATCAACTCTTTATTCTTCTGAAGATCATTTCTGTAAATTATATTAATCTTTTCAGTTACTGTTTCCTTTGGCTATGTGTACACCCTTTGCTGGTTCCCAATATTTCTGTTCTTATCTTGTCTGGAAGAATCAGTTTTGGGAGCAAAGGTTTTGTTCAGTTTACCTTGATTTTATCACATTTTTATTAACATCCCCAACCAGAAGACTCAAAATAATACATGATATTTCCCTTTCCAATCTTTGATCTAGATGTTGTATATTATCCTAAGAATGACCATGAGCACAACCACTATGAGAATTCGTAAATGTTTTCTTAAATAGTAGACCATTTCATCCATTCAGGAACCCACTGCTACTCCCTACCAAAAAAAGTTCTATACTCCTTTTGTTTAGTCAAAACCCCTCTGTAAGGAAACACTTCCCCTTGAAAAATGCTAATCTTCCTCTTTAACCCTTTCCCCATTTAAAAAAAAGCAGGGGGCAGCTTGCTGCCAACACTTATTTAATTTTATATAAACATGCTCTGAGGCTGAAGCAAATCTGTCTGATTTTTACTGTGAAAATAAAATATAAAAACTGATCTTGGAGTTATTTCTAAACAGAACTAACATCAGAATCATCTGAATCATCAGAATTGTCTATTTCGGAAAAATTGAATTCATCAAATGAATCTTTGGTCAACAACTGTTCAAGAATGATGTTAAAATCGTGCAAAGGAATGCTACATTTTCTAGGATTTGACATTTTCGGCAGTCGAGAATTACTATATTTTGTAAATGGGAATACCACTACCAAAAACAATGCTATAAATAAAATGATGTCTTTTGTTTCTAAAGCTGACATACTAGAGCAATGCAAAAATAATAATAAAAGTGAGATGTTTAATGGCAAAGTTATTTTGAGGTAAATACTGCAGCTGCAAGTGCTGCTGGCAAGTATTCGCAGGGCAAAAGGGGAGAGTTAACTAGAAAAATGTAAACAATCTGAAACTGCCTTGGCAAAATTATAGCAGTTAGAAAAACTGACATAACTGATTTCATCTTGTTTCTAACTTCACAAGCTAAGTGCCTTTGCTAATTTCTGTGTATAGACCAAGCTAACTGTGGGAGAAATTTAGTTTATAATTTAACTTTAAAGTGAGGATAATAACAGTCCCTTCCCAGGTTCCAAGATGGACAAACAGGAACAGCTCCAATCTACAGCTCCCAGCATGAGCGACGCAGAAGAAGGGTGATTTCTGCATCTCCAACTGAGCAAACAGCACACCAGGAGATTATATCCCGCGCCTGGGTCAGAGGGTCCCACACCCACGGAGCCTCACTCATTGCCAGCAGAGCAGTCTGAGATCGAACTGCAAGGCAGCAGCGAGGCTGGGGGAGGGGTGCCCACCATTGCTGAGGCTTGAGTAGGTAAACAAAGCAACCAGGGAAGCTGGAACTGGGTGAAGCCCACCACAGCTCAAGGAGGCCTGCCTGCCTCTGTAGGCTCCACCTCTGGGGGCAAGGCATAGCCGAACAAAAGGCAGCAGAAACCTCTGCAGACTTAAATGTCCCTTTCTGACAGCTTTGAAGAGAGTAGTGTTTCTCCCAGCATGGAGTCTGAGATCTGAGAAGAGACAGACTGCCTCCTCAAGTGGGTCCCTGACACCCGACTAGCCTAACTGGGAGGCACCACCGAGTAGGGACAGACTGACACCTCACACAGCCAGGTACCCCTCTGAGATGAAGCTTCCAGAGGAATGATCAGGCAGCAACATTTGCTGTTCAGCAATATTCACTGTTCTGCAGCCTCTGCTGCTGATATCCAGGCAAACAGGGTCTGGAGTGAACCTCCAGCAAACTCCAACAGACATGCAGCAGAGGGTCCTAACTGTTAGAAGGAAAACTAACAAACAGAAAGGACATCCACACCAAAACCCCATCTGTATGTCACCATTGTCAAAGACCAAAGGTAGATAAAACCACAAAGATGGAGAAAAAACAGAGCAGAAAAGCTGAAAATTCTAAAAATCAGAGCATCTCTACCCCTCCAAAGGAATGCAGCTCCTCACCAGCAATGGAACAAAGCTAGACGGAGAATGACTTTGACGAGTTGAGAGAAGAAGGCTTCAGACAATCAAACTTCTCCGAGCTAAAGGAGGAAGTTCGAATCCATTGCAAAGAAGCTAAAAACCTTGAAAAAAGCTAGACGAATGACTAACTAGAATAACAAGTGTAGAGAAGTCCTTAAATGACCTGACGGAGCTGAAAACCATGGCATGAGAACTACATGATGAACACACAAGCTTCAGTGGCCGATTCAATCAACTGGAAGAAAGGGCATCAGTGACTGAAGATCAAATGAATGAAATGAAGCGAGAAGAGAAGTTTAGAGAAAAAAGAGTAGAAAGAAATGAACAAAGCCTCCAAGAAATATGGGACTATGTGAAAAGACCAAATCTACGTCTGATTGGTGTACCTGAAAGTGACGGGGAGAATGGAACCAAGATGGAAAACACTCTGCAGGATATTATCCAGGAGAACTTCCCCAACCTAACCAGACAGGCCAACATTCAAATTCAGGAAATACAGAGAATGCCATAAAGATACTCCTCGAGAAGAGCAACTCCAAGACACATAATTGTCAGATTCACCAAAGTTGAAATGAAGGAAAAAATGTTAAGGGCAGCTAGAGAGAAAGGTCAGGTTACCCACAAAGGGAAACCCATCAGACTAACAGCAGATCTCTTGGCAGAAACTCTACAAGCCAGAAGAGAGTGGGGACCAATATTCAACATTCTTGAAGGAAAGAATTTTCAACCCAGAATTTCATATCCAGCCAAACTAAGCTTCATAAGTGAAGGAGAAATAAAATCCTTTACAGACAAGTAAATGCTGAGAGATTTTGTCACCACCAGGCCTGCCCTACAAGAGCTCCTGAAGGAAGCACTAAACATGGAAAGGAACAACCAGTACCAGCCACTGCAAAAACATGCCAAATTGTAAAGACCAGCGATGCTAGGAAGAAACCTTATCAACTACCGAGCAGAATAACCAGCAAACATCATAATGACAGGATCAACTTCACACATAACAACATTAACCTTAAATGTAAATGGGCTAAATGTTCCAATTAAAATACACAGACTGGCAAATTGGATAAAGAGTCAACACCAATCAGTGTGCTGTATTCAGGAGACCCATCTCACATGCAGAGACACAGATAGGCTCAAAATAAAGGGATGGAGGACGATCTACCAAGCAAATGGAAAACAAAAAAAAGCAGGGGTTGCAATCCTAGTCTCTGATAAAACAGACTTTAAACCAACAAAATCAAAAGAGACAAAGAAGGCCATTACATAATGGTAAAGGGATCAATTCAACAAGAAAAGCCAGCTATCCTAAATATACATGCACCCAATATAGGAGCACCTAGATGCATAAAGCAAGTCTTCAGAGACCTACAAAGAGACTTAGATTCCCATACAATAATAACGGGAGACTTTAACACCCCACTGTCAATATTAGACAGATCAACGAGACAGAAAGGTAACAAGGATATCCAGGAACTGAATTCAGCTCTGGACCAAGCAGACTTAATAGACATCTACAGAACTCTCCACCCCAAATCAACGGAATATACATTCTTCTCAGCACCACATTGCATTTATTCCAAAATTGACCACATAGTTGGAAGTAAAGCACTCCTCAGCAAATGTAAAAGAACAGAAATTATAAAAAAAACTGTCTCTCAGACCACAGGGCAATCAAACTAGAACTCAGGATTAAGAAACTCACTCAAAACCGCTCAACTACATGGAAACTGAACAACCTGCTTCTGAATGACTACTGGGTACATAACGAAATGAAGGCAGAAATAAAGATGTTCTTTGAAACCAATGAGAACAAAGACACAGCATACCAGAATCTCTGGGACACATTTAAAGCAGTGTGTAGAGGGAAATTTATAGCACTAAATGCCCACAAGAGAAAGCAGGAAAGATCTAAAATTAACACCCCAACATCACAATTAAAAGAACTAGAGAAGCAAGAGCAAACACATTCAAAAGCCAGCAGAAGGCAAGAAATAACTAAGATCAGAGCAGAACTGAAGGAGATAGAGTCACAAAAAAAGCCTTCAAAAAATCAATGAATCCAGGAGCTGGATTTTTGAAAAGATCATCAAAATTGATAGACTGCTAGCAAGACTAATAAAGAAGAAAAGAGAGAAGAATCAAATAGATACAATAAAAAATGATAAAGGGGATTTGACCACCAATCTCACAGAAATACAAACTACCATCAGAGAATACTATAAACACCTCTCCGCAAATAAACTAGAAAATCTAGAAGAAATGGATAAAATTCCTGGACTCCTACACTCTCCCAAGACTAAACCAGGAAGAAGTTGAATCCCTGAATACACCAATAACAGGCTCTGAAATTGAGGCAATAATTAATAGCCTAACAACCAAAAAAAGTCCAGGACCAGATGGATTCACAGCCGAATTCTACCAGAAGTACAAGGAGGAGCTGGTACCATTCCTTCTATAACTATTCCAATCAACAGAAAAAGAGGGAATCCTCCCTAACTCATTTTATGAGGCCAGCATCATTCTGATACCAAAGCCTGGCAGAGACACAACAAAAAAAGAATTTTAGATCAATATCCCTGACGAACATCGATGCAAAAATCCTCAATAAAATTCTGGCAAACCAAATTCAGCAGCACATCAAAAACCTTATCCACCATGATCAAGTGGGCTTCATTCCTGAGATGCAAGGCTGGTTCAACATACACAAATCAATAAACGTAATCCAGCATATAAACAGAACCAAAGACAAAAGCCACATGATTATCTCAATAGATGTAGAAAAGGCCTTTGACAAAATTCAACAGCCCTTCATGCTAAAAACTCTCAATAAATTCGGTATTGATGGGACGTATCTCAAAATAATAAGAGCTATTTATGATGAACCCACAGCCAATATCATACTGAATGGGCAAAAACTGGAAGCATTCCCTTTGAAAACTGGCACAAGACAGGGATGCCCTCTCTCACCACTCCTATTCAACATAGTGTTGGAAGTTCTGGCCAGGGCAATCAGGCAGGAGAAAGAAATCAAGGGTATTCAATTAGGAAAAGAGAGAGTCAAATTGTCCCTGTTTGCAGATGACATGATTGTATATTTAGAAAACCCCATTGTCTCAGCACAAAATCTCCTTAAGCTGATAAGCAACTTCAGCAAAGTCTCAGGATACAAAATCAATGTGCAAAAATCACAAGCATTCTTATACACCAATAACAGACAAACAGAGAGCCAAATCATGAGTGTACTCCCATTCACAATTGCTTCAAAGAGAATAAACTACCTAGGAATCCAACCTACAAGGGATGTGAAGGACCTCTTCAAGGAGAACTACAAACCACTGCTCAACGAAATAAAAGAGGACACAAACAAATGGAAGAACATTCCATGCTCATGGATAGGAAGAGTCAATATCGTGAAAATGGCCATACTGCCCATGGTAATTTATAGATTCAATGCCATCCCCATCAAGCTACCAATGATTTTCTTCACAGAATTGGAAAAAACTACTTTAAAGTCCATATGGAACCAGAAAAGAGCCTCATTGCCAAGTCAATCCTAAGCCAAAAGAACAAAGCTGGAGGCATCATGCTACCTGACTTCAAACTATACTACAAGGCTACAGTAACCAAAACAGCATGGTACTGGTACCAAAACAGAGATATAGACCAATGGAACAGAACAGAGCCCTCAGAAATAATACCACACATCTACAACCATCTGATCTTTGACAAACCTGACAAAAAAAAGAAATGGGGAAAGGATTCCCTATTAAATAAATGGTGCTGGGAAAACTGGCGAGCCATATGTAGAAAGCTGAAACTGGATCCCTTCCTTACACCTTATACAAAAATTAATTTAAGATGGATTAAAGACTTAAATGTTAGACCTAAAACCATAAAAACCCTAGAAGAAAACCTAGGCAATACCATTCAGGACATAGGCATAGGCAAGGACTTCATGTCTAAAACACCAAAAGCAATGGCGACAAAAGCCAAAATTGACAAACAGGATCTAATTAAACTAAAGAGCTTCTGCACAGCAAAAGAAACTACCATCAGAGTGAACAGGCAACCTACAGAATGGGAGAAAATTTTTGCAATCTACTCATCTGACAAAAGGCTAATATCCAGAATCTACAAAGAACTCAAACAAATTTACAAGAAAAAAGCAAACAACCCTATCAAAAAGTGGGTGAAGGATATGAGCAGACACTTCTCAAAAGAAGACATTTACACGGCCAACAGACACATGGAAAAATGCTCACCATCACTGGCCATCAGAGAAATGCAAATCAAAACCACAATGAGATACCATCTCACACCATCGTTAGAATGGCGATCATTAAAAAGTCAGGAAACAACAGGTGCTGGAGAGGATGTGGAGAAATAGGAACCCTTTTACACTGTTGGTGGGACTGTAAACTAGTTCAACCATTGTGGAAGACAGTGTGGCGATTCCTCAAGGATCTAGATAGAACTAGAAATACAATTTGACTCAGCCATCCCATTACTGGGTACATACCCAAAGGATTATAAATCATGCTGCTATAAAACACACGCACACATATGTTTATTGCGGCACTATTCACAATAGCAAAGACTTGGAACTAACCCAAATGTCCATCAGTGATAGACTGGATTAAGAAAATGTGGCACATATATACCATGGAATACTATGCAGTCATAAAAAAAGGATGAGCTCATGTCCTTTGTAGGGACATGGATGAAGCTGGAAACCATCATTCCGAGCAAAATATCGCAAGGACAGAAAACCAAACACCGCATGTTCTCACTCATAGGAGGGAACTGAACAATGAGAACACCTGGACACAGGAAGGGAAACAACACACACCAGGGCCTGTCATGGGGTTGGAGGAGAGGGGAGGGATAGCATTAGGAGATATACCTAATGTAAATGACGAGTTAACGGGTGCAGCACACCAACACGGCACATGTATACATATGTAACAAACCTGCATGTTGTGCACATGTACCCTAGAACTTAAAGTATAAAAAAAAAAAAAAAAAAAACTGAGGAAAAATAAATAAATAAATAAAATAACAGTCCCTTCCCAAAACTCACCCCTCTGTTTAGGGTCGGAAACCACATTTATAAAACTATAAAAGCCTACAAAGTTAAGATTACGGTAGGACCCTGAATTCTGTTAAAATATATGCATAAACAGTAACCAATCATTGTCTCTTAGCTCACTTTTTATAATTGCTTACTGCTCAGGAGTCACATAACCAGTGGTTACAATATTGGTAACTTCTCCAATTGCTCCTATAGGTAACACCCCATTGTGAAACCTAAGACTGATCTTTGAGATAATTTTCAGACTTGGCATTCTGGTGGACCAACTGACACCACCCCGACTGGTTACCCTCATCAAGGAACTGACTTAGCACATGAAGACAGTTTTGACACCCCTGTGATTTCATCCCTGACCCAACTAATCAGTAGTACCCATCCCCTAGCCCCTGACCACCAGACAATTCTTTAAAACCCTCATTTCCAAATTTTCAGGGAGGTGGTTTAAGAAATACCACCCATCCTCCTCACCCGGGTGCCTTGTAAGCAGCCTCCTCTTTCATAAATGAAGACTCTTTGTTCTTATTTTTTCTAAATAAGGACATAAAAAGCCGGGTGTGTGTCCTTATGGTGGTGGCTCACACCTGTAATCCCAGCACTTTGGGAGGCTGGGGCAGGCACATCACCTGAGGTCAGGAGTTCAAGAGCAGCCTGGCCAACGTGGTGAAACCCCGTCTCTACTAAAAATACAGAAATTAGCTGGGTGTGGTGTGCACCTATAATCCCAGCTACCTGGGAGGCTGAGGCATGAGAACTGCTTGAACCTGGGAGGCCAAGGTTGCCGTGAGCTGAAATCGCACTATTGTACTCCAGTCTGGGTGACAGAGCAAGACTCCATTTCAAAAAAAAAAAAAAACATATAAGTTAATATAAAACACAGAAAATTACTCTGGTAAAACACAGACACTTTGCTATCCAGAGTACACAGAATTTTTTTTTAATCTCACCTATTGTAGGCAAAGGCATTAATCAGTAAACCAAGAAAGCAAGACCATCAAAACTAGGCAAACTATGACAAAATTTTAGCCCATTGCATATATTCTTTTCAGACTCAGGTATTATAAACCAAAGCAAATTCATTTTCAATGTTTCATATTCTAGAATAAATTGACACTTTAGAATTGCCTTTTTCACTATCTTCTCACCAGTGTACAATGAAGTTTTTTTTATAAGCCATATGATGTGTGATATCACAGATTGAATGCAGGAGATATGAGACTCTGGCTGTGTTCCATTAGCCAGCTCTCAAAGAGATTTGCAAAAATTTAAAACAATGCAAGTCTCCTCACTAATTTTTTAAAACATAATTTGTTTCTATTAAATGTGTTATTTAAGTTAGCATGCAATCAGTTCATCATCTCTGTTTTTCAAAAGGATCAAATACTTTAAAGTTTTCTTAATTTTCATTTCTAATATGGCAAATGCTGATAAATATAACCTACTTAAACAAAAGTTCTTTAGTTGTCCTTAAAAGTTTTAAAAATATGAAGGGATCCTGAGACCAAAGGGTTTGAGAATACCTCCATTAGGACAAAACTACTCTTTTTCCTTGAAAAACAAAGCACATAAATAATTACATTTCTCTATCACCAATGTTCATAGTATAGTCTCAATGTGCCATATTAATTATAATTTTTTTAGACAAGGTCTCACTCTGTCACCTAAGCTGGAGTGCACTAGTGCAATCACAGCTCACTGCAGCTTTGAACTCCTGGGCTCAAGCGATCCTCTCACCTCAGCCTCCAGAGCTGCGAGGACAAACTATAGGCACGTGCCAATAGACTCAGCTAATTTTTTCTTTTTTGTAGAGATGGGGTCTTGTTACGTTGCCCAAGCTGTAGTTATAACTTTTAATCAAAGTAGTTAACCTCTGCTTTACACAGAAAATTGGATGAAGGTAGGTAATTGAAAACTGTTTAATATAAAGGAGTATTTTAGTAGACTAGCAAAGTTCATGAACACACATAACATAACTTTCTACAAACATACACATCCCTTTTACATCATAGGGTGGCAACATGAGCACATTCATTAAACGATCCAAAGATTTAGATTATTTACAGAATATTTAAAAATAAGCAAAAGCATAGAAATAATACGATATTTAATAATCAAAATCTCAGAATTGCGTCTTAGAAATTATTTACATATCTAGTAATTACTCATACATTTGCTTAACTTAATATTAATTCAGATTGTAAGCTATCCAAAGATCTCAAAAATTGTTTAAACTGGAAGACTTTAAAAACTTAATTATTCTTTATATAAAAGTTTGTCAAAATAATTATTCAATTTTATTTCAAACAAATTTATGTTTTTTATAATCTTAAACATTATGGAGGAGAACTGTTAGCTTACTTGACTAGAAAATCTATATGTCCTATATAAGTTTAGAAAAAATAAGCCCCTGTAAAATAAATTGTATAATTGTATTTTATCATTTAATACACTGATAAATCCAGAAAAGATATAGTTGTTATTTTCTCATCAAAATTATACTGATCTGATTTGCTTTAATTATGTGAATGGGGATTCCTAAAATATTCCTAAATTAAGTTTCTATAAGAAGAATTTTTTTAAGTTTAGCACATTTAAAATGTTAGAAGTCAAAGTCCTGGCTGTGCACAGTGGCTCATGCCTGTAATCAGAGCTCTTAGGGAGGTAGAGGCGAGAGGATAGCTTGAGTCCAGGAGTTCGAGACCTGTCTAGGCAATATAGTGAGACCTTGTTCTCCACAAAAAGGGGAGAAAAAAGTCCTTCTGTTAGAGGCATTTTTAGGGACATTTGGTTTATATAAGTACTTATTTAACTCAATAAGCCAATCAGAACAGAGCCGCTTTAATTTAAGAGATTATAATCTAATTTATTAATACTTTCTGGAGCTAAGAAAATATTTTATACTCATAAAATGGGAGGAAAGGGTCTTTCTGAATTATAGACACATAAACTAAACACAAAGACACATAGGCACAGATATATAGAAAACTTATAGCTTCAGTTCTACAACTTCAGCCATAGGTCAAGAGTAAACATAGAAACACAAAAGCTCGATAGCCGGGCACAGTGGCTCACGCCTGTAATCCCAGCACTTTAGGAAGCCAAGGTAGGTGGATCACCTGAGGTCAAAAGTTTGAGATCAGCCTGGCCAACATGGTGAAACCGCATCTCTACTAATAATACAAAAATTAGCCGAGCATTGTGATGGGCACCTGTAATCCCAGCTACTTGGGAGAGTGAGGAGGAGAATTGCTTGAACTTGGGAGGTGGAAGTTGCAGTGAGTCGAGATCGTGCCATTGCACTCCTGGGTGACAGAGAGAGACTCTGTCTCTCTCACACAGACACACGCACACACACATAAACACACACACACACACACACACACAGAGAGAGAGAAGCCCAACAGTGCCAATATCAAAGAACTGTTCTCTTTCCCACTGAACATAACATTTTTAACTGAGTTCAAAATAAACAAACAAAAAAACCCTAGCAAGCCAAATTTCCTGTCATCTCTCACTCAACAGAAAATAAATCTCCATCACCCATTTACAGAAAGCATCAAATATGCCATACCATAAAATCAAATCCCCAGTCACTGCTGCCACCAATAGAGAATATTTATTTGTCATGTGTGAACAAAAGAAAACACAAAATCAAGGGAAAAAAATGGGGAAAAAAACTAGAGAAATAGCCAAGTTAAAGTTCTACTGACACTAGGGATTATTCTGGGATCTAAGAAACAATATGCCTAGGTTTAAGTAACCCACAAAATCCACTTTTCCAGCAAGACAGTTTACCTGGCTTTGTCATCAGGTGTCTCAGTGGATGACCACCAAGACTATTAGGGATAATTTTTAAAGGTAAAATTATGGCTATCATACACATATAAAATTAACATATGCCAACATTGTAACTCATTGATTAATGAGGGAACCAATAAGATGTTACATAGACCATGAGTTTTTTAAAAGAAGAAAAAGAAAAATTTTCTTTGTAATAAATTGTTCGAAGAACAATCTAAAGAACAGATATAGGCTGGGCATGGTGGCTCACGCCTGTAATCCCAGCACTTTAGGAAGCCGAGGCGGGTGATTACTTAAGGCCAGGAGTTCAAGACCAGCCTGGCCAACATGGCGAAACCCTGTCTCTACTAAAAATACAAAAATTAGCTGGGCTTGATGGCATGCGCCTGTAATCCCAGCCACTCAGGAGGCTGAGGCAGGAGAATCACTTGAGCCCAGGACGCAAAGGTTACAGTGAGCTGAGGTTGCACCACTGCACTCCAGCCTGGGCGACAAAGTCAGACTCCTTCTCAAAAAAAATAATAAAATAAAGATAAAAATAACAGAAATACAGGCCATTAGGAATAATGAAATTAATTTGTTAATAGATATAAAATGGACCTCTTGGGGAAAAAGGGAATCAATTGCCTCTCCAGCAGGCAAAATTCACTGACATTACTTTCTGTTTTCTCCACTGTGTTTAAAATACTCCATTAAGTCAGTGGAAGATACAGACTCCTATAGTATTAGGTAACCTAGAAGTGTTCACTAAAAAATACTTAGTATTCCATTGAAAAGACACCCAGTAATCTTTTTTCTTTTCTCTGTTTCTTTTTTCCCCTTTCAAAATCTTTCACAATTTTGCCTGACAATACAATGAAATACTATTCAGACATAAAAAAGGGTGGAGGGATAGAGAATATATGCATTTTGGTATACAGAAGAATAAAATGTCTCTGGAAATATTTTTTAAAGCTATCACTATTGGTCGCCTCTAGCAAGGGTAACAGGGTGACCAGGGATCCACGATAAGGAGAAGCTTCTCAGTATATATATAAAAACTTCTAGGGTTTGGCATGGTGGCTCATACCTGTTATTCCAACATTTTGGTGACACTGAGGTGGGAGGATCATTTGAAGCCAAACGTTCAAGACCAACCTGGCCAAGATGGCAAGATCCCATCTCAAAAAAGGAAAAAAAGAACTTTTATGTCTTTGAGTTTTGAAACTTGAGAATATATTTTTAAGTGAATAAATTAATTTTTTTTTGAGACAGAGTCTTGCTCTGTCACCAGGCTGGAGTGCTGTGGCACAATCTCGGCTCACTGCAACCTCCAACTCTCTGGTTCAAGCAATTCTCCTGCCTCAGCCTCCTGAGTAGCTGGGATTACAGGCATGTGCCACCACGTCCAGTTAATTTTTGTATTTTTAGTAGAGACAGGGTTTCACCATGTTGGCCAGGATGGTCTCAATCTCCTGACCTCGTGATCTGCTCGCCTTGGCCTCCCAAAGTGCTGGGATTACAGGCGTGAGCCACGGTGCCCAGCCAAATTAAAATTTTTAAAAAGAAAAAATAGCATAATATACAGCCTTGATATCTCCAGTTTCAAAGTAATTATGCAAATCTTCCACTTCTGTCTAGTTTTTTTTTTTTTTAAACTGACTCCTTAATTATTCATAGTTGCTTTTAGGTTCATGTTTAATGTGTCTAATTAATCTTTTTTTTTTTTTTTTTGAGACAGGTTCTCACTTGGTCACCCAGGCTGGAGGCACAATCATGGATCACTGCAACCTATATCTCCCAAGCTCAAATGATCCTCCCACCTCAGCCTCCCAAGTAGCTGGGACCACAGGTGTGTGCACTATGCCCGGCTAATTTTTGTACTTTCTGTAGAGATGAGGTCTCACTATGTTGCCCAGGCTGTTCTCAAACTCCTGGACTCAAGCGATCTGTCCACCTCAGCCTCCCAAAGTGCTACAGGAGTAAGCCACTGCGCCTGGCCTAATCATATTTTTATAACCCCATTTTCATTAAAATGTCATTGCAAAACCTTGATACCAATAGGCAAATTCTTTTTTTTTTTTTTTTTTGAGATGTAGTTTTGCTGTAGTTGCCCAGGCTGGAGCGCAATGGCGCAATCTCAGCTCACTACAACCTCTGTCTCCCGGGTTCAAGTAATTTTCCTGCCTCAGCCTTCTGAGGAGCTGGGATTACAGGTGCCTGCCACTGCGCCCAGCTAATTTTTGTATTTTTAATAGAGACGGGGTTTGACCATGCTGGCCAGGCTGGTCTTGAACTCCTGACTTCATGATCCACCCACCTTGGCCTCCCAAAGTGCTGGGATTGCAGGCATGAGCCACCGTGCCAGGGTCCAATAGGCAAATTCTTAATAACACTCTGATGATGAATGAAATGGCAAATTTTATGTTTATGTATGTTTTACCACTTGTTTAAAAGAAAATACCTTGAATATTCCACGCACCAAGACGATTCTTTTTCCTGCAATAGTCTCTCTTTTTATAACAGGTAATTACCTGTTATAAAACTGGTCTGGGCTGAGTGTCTCTTTTTATAACAGGTAATTACCTTTTCATGTTTGTCAAACTCAGGATATGTGAGGAATACTGGAATAGACAGACACCAAAGGTGGGCTGGGAAGAAAAGTTGGCTAATACTATGGGAATAGGGAATCTTCCCAAACCAGAGCCCAGCACGTTACAGAAGATCAATATGTCTTTGTTGAATAAATTAATAAGTGATTTATCTTAATAGTCATTTAGCACTGTTTTTGTATTTGAAATACTTGATCCATTTATCCAGTATTTATCCTGGTTCTCTGATCCATCAATCAGAAATCAGGCTGTCATCCTGTGAGAGGTAAATCCTCCTAGATGTCATTTAGAGGGAGAAGTATTTAGTTGGTTCTTACATAGAGGATTAATCTGAGAGACAGACTCATTCCTATCTTATGCAAACATGAGAAAACATTGTTTGAGCCTCCAAGAATTCTCTCATAAATTCCGTGTGCACTTCTCACAGTGGTAATCTTCCCTTCCAATGTGGCAGCAAATGCAATGTAACCTAAAAATATCAGAGGAAGACTAAAAGAACATTTGCTCTCCTTAGTGATGTCATGTGGAAGGTAGTTATGTACTAAGAAATTCTTTAAAAAAAAAAGTAAATGCTTAAAAGCTCACAGATAATTTCCACAAGATTTCCCAAGTGCACTAATATATTCAAATAGTACAACTCTGACACCAAGTGGTAAAAAAAAAAAGTATAAGCTCTTTGAATAAACAATACTGCAGATGGTATTATTATGGGTAGATCAAAAATTTTACAGCCTTTCAGTCAGTGATATTTTGTTAGCCCATTTTTTGTTGCTTACAACAGAATGCCTGAAACTGGTATTCTAAATACGATATGATTTATAGAGAAGAGGAATTTCTTTCTTACAGTTAAGGAAGCTGAGAAGTCCAAGGTCGAGAGAGCACATCTGGTGTAGAATTTCTTCCTGGTGGGGACTCCCTGCAGAGTCCCAAGGTGTTGCAAGGTATCACATGACATTCCAGCTCAGTTCTCTCTTCCTCTTCTTATAAAGCCACCAATCCCACCTCCATGATAGCCCCATTAATCAATTAACCCATTAATTCATGAATCCCTCATGACTCAATCACCTCTTATTGGCCTGACCTCTCAATCCCGCCCCATTGAAGATAAATTTTAACATGAGTTTTGGAGGGGATAAATATTCATACTATAGCAGATATGTTACTTCTAAGACTCATTGTCAATGCTATTTTTCATCTGATCATTTCTAAAGAAGAACATTAAGATTGCTCCTTGTATAGAGTTGCTGAGAAAATTAAATAAATTAGTAAAAGAAAAAGAAATGTTTAGTGCCTGATACACAATTAAGTGCTAAATAGATGTTAATTATTACTACTTCCTAATTTCACGTCTGCTAGTGATAGGGACACTAAGCAAGCTGTCCCTGTCCTCCAGATGCAAAGAAAAAACCAAATGCAACAAAGTAAGATAGACATATTTAGTAGATACATGGAAGGCACATAAGAGGGAGTGATCAGGTCGGGCGCGGTGGCTCACGCCTGTAATGCCAGCACTTTGGGAGTCTGAGGCAGGCGGATCACTTGAGGTCAGAAGTTTGAGACCAGCCTGGTCAACATGGTGAAACTCCATCTCTACTAAACATACAAAAATTAGCAAAGTATAGTGGCACGTGCCTGTAGTCCCAGCTACTGGGGAGGCTGAGGTGAGAGAATCGTTTGAATCCGGGAGGCAGAGGTTGCAGTGAGCCAAGATCGTGCCACGGCACTCTAGCCTTGGCCACAGAGCGAGACTCTGTCTGGAAAAAAAAAAAAAAGAGGGAATATCAGTTATCTTTGAGTGCTTTCTTCTTCAAATACAGACCTTCAGCAGCTATATTAGTAATATATGACCTCATACACTCCTCATGTGTGATTGACCCGGGGTTGGAAACTCATCTCAGTATGGGTCCATCAAATCCTTTATTCTAGGAATTTAGACTTGAAATTTTGATACATTTATCAGTCTGAGATGTTCACTTGAGCCAAGGATATAAAATGAAGTGCTTTAAGGTTGTCATCTGCAAAAGAACTAGGACAGACCTGTCTACAGAGAAAAATAAAACAGAGGACAGGCAGAGAGAGAGTTCAGATGTCTCCAGAGAGACACAGGATCCAGCTCTCTGTAGTTCTAATGACTTTCCAATACTTGGTTCGAGGCCTGAGAATGTTCTGGACAATATCCTTGCCCTTGAGTTTTGAGAAATATCCCTGCATCCTTATAATAAATTTCCTCTCCTTGCTAAATCTTACCTCCATGAATTTGTTATTTGCCACTAAAGTAATCTTGGCTTAGACACTGAATAAGCTCAAACATTAACTTCCCACCTAATATTTATCCTGAATAATTAAAATTTTATTCTTTTAAATATTTGCGTACCACAGATATGTAATGTAATTTTATACTATAAATTGGATGCTGTTTTTCACCAAGAGAGTAGCTGTTTATTTTGTCAGATGTAAAAGGCTGTCAATCTTGATTCTTCGATTAAGAAGAAAATAGATTTCTCCACAAAGAAAAGGGTACATTTGAATTTAAAATTCTACAAATATTTAACTAGAATATTTTTCCTAGTTTATTAAATTAACATATAGGAATATGCAAATATATGTCTCACACACATAAATATATTAAAGTGAAACCATGACAGAGAAATAAAAACTCATCTAGTGTACAGTAGAGATCAAATAAAGAAGACTATCAAGTTTCTGGAAAGCCAGCACTCCACAGTCTACACATGTGTACATCATAGTCACTGTTTTTAAGAAAAAAAATATGGCTGCATATGGTGGCTCACTCCTGTAATCCCAGCACTTTGGGAGGCCAAGGCAGGCAGATCACCTAAGGTCAGGAGTTCAAGACCAGCCTGGCCAACATGATGAAACCCTGTCTCTACTAAAAATACAAAAATTAGCCAGGGGTGGTGGCATGCACCTGTAATCCCAGCTACTCAGGAGGCTGAGGCAGGAGAATCACTTGGACCCGGGAGGCAGAATTTGCAGTAAGCTGACATCATGCCACTGTACTCCAACCTGGGTAATAGAGCAAGACTCTATCTCAAAAAAAAAAAAATACATATATAATATATATATATATATACACACACACACATATAATTTTGTTAGTAACCTTTAAATTTAGAATACACAGAAATTTTTAAGAAAGAAAATGATCTTTTTAAGAAAGAAACATCATAGTCACTGTTTTTAAGAAAAAAATACATACTAAATCAAATTTTGGAAGTAACCTTTAAATCAAGAATACACAGAAATTTTTAAGAAAGAAATCATCTAGTGCCCCAGTACTGAAAGAAATTTCATTTGTCTATTTTGATGACTGAAAGATGGGAAGGTAGGAGTAGAAAGAGAAAGGTTGTTCAAACCCTGTTCAGCCACCCCAAATACTGTTTTTTAAATGCTCTCATGCTATACAAAAGCTTTTAGAGAAACATGGGACCAATTTTGGTGCTTTTACATATATACAGATATTCCCCTACATCATGCACACATAGGGACACGATGGAGGGACACATTTCTGTGAGTGGTCTGCTGACTAAATAGGAGTAGAAAGGAGGTGAACATATCAAACCATTGTTCTCTTCTAAACTTGGGTTACTTCTATGAGTTCTTCTAACACAGGGGATTTATTTATGATTGTATGCCCCCAAAGGCACCTACCCTAAAGTATACATAAATGGTAAAACAAATGCATATTATCAGTTTAGAAAAAAGTTATTGTCTTCAAGTCTCTCAAACCCTTTACAACTAGATGTGATTAGCTAGAATGGCTATTCCACATTTTCAGAGCTCCTAACCTGTCTCAATCTTTTTGAATATCTCCTACGAGGAGGTTTTTTCATTGGCACTTCTGCTTTGAAGTTTGTTTCTGCATAATCTATTTCTGTTTTACACCAAGAAGTCCCAGGCATGATATTCAGCCTTTCCCTCAATTCAAAATGCATATTCAGAGAGAAAGAGAGAGAATTTGTTAATAAAATTTTTCATACTTCCAGCCTGGTGCAGTGGCTCCCACCTGTAAACCCAGCACTTTGGGAGGCCAAGGCAGGTGGATCACCTGAAGTCAGGAGTTCAAGACCAACCTGGCCAATATGGTGAAACCTCATCTCTACTAAAGATATAAAAATTAGCCAGGTGTGGGGTGAGCACCTGTAATCCCAGCTACTCAGGAGGCTGAGGCAGGAGAATCTCTTAACCCTGGGAGGTGGAGATTGCAGTGAGCCGAGATCATGCCATCGTACTCCAGACTGGACAACAAGAGTGAAATTCCATCTCAAAAAAAAAAAAAAAAATTCATACTTCCAGAAGAATTTACTGAGGATTGAGAGAGGGAATGTGTCTCAGAAAGGATTTTCATACAAATTCAAATAGCATGGTGGATATTATCATACTTAAAATTCCTCTAAATATTGCACTGGTAATTTTCCAGCAATTGTTTTGCTCCTTTGGCCTCAAGTCATCTCCTTTCATCCCCATCCTATTTCTTATTTCTTCCTTTCCAAATTACTCAGTGTTCCAAATTTTCCTCCTTCTTTGTAAAGCACTAATAACAAACCTAACAAGGGGATAAGCAGAATAATGACATGGTCAGTTTAACAAGATCTAAACTTGTGGTTTACAGAACAAAGAATACCATAGGAAATTCCCTCTTCTCCTTGCAGAAAACAATCACTTAAAAACAAGATAATGTGAAAGAAACCAAAATAACATGAAAGAAAAAAATGCGTGGTTCATCTTTGATGAGACTAGAGACAGCTGATATCCAAGCCACAATATATTTGGAAGAGAGGCCAAAACCAGAGAAGAAAAAATAAAGTCAAGAGAAAACAGAGAGAGGAGGTCTGTTGGTAAAAATCTCAGAATTAATCAGCAATGTACATTTCTCCTAGGTAAAAGACACTGTATTAGTCAGGGTTCTCCAGAGAAAGAGAACCAATAGGTGATGTATATATGTGTGTATATATATGAATATATAAAATATGCATAATATCTTATGTTCCTATATATTAATGTGATATATATTTATATAGTATATATTTTAATATTTTATCTATAATCTATTATTTCTGATTATATATACACACACAAACACACATACACACACACAAAGAGGCATATGATAAGGAGGAATTAGCTCATGCAATTATGGAGGCAGACAAGTCCCAAGATCTGCAGGGTGAATTGAGCAAGCTGGAAATTCAGGAGAATTAACGGTTTAGTTCCAGTCTGAGTCCAAAGACTTGAGAACCAGGAGATCTAATAGTGTAGTTCCCATCTAAACACTGGCAACCTCAAAACCTAGGAAGAACTAATGTTTCACTTGAAGTCTAAAGGCAGTCAGGCAGGAAGACTTCTCTCTTACTCAAGAACAATCAGCCCTTTTGTTTTATTAAGGCCTTCAACTGATTTGATGAGGCCCACCCACATTGGGGAGGGCATTCTACTTTATACTTAGTCTACCTATTTAAATGTTAATCTCATCCGAAAACACACTCACAATAATACCCAAAATAATGTTTGATCAAATATCTGAACACATCATGGCCCAGTCAAGTTAACACATAAAATTAACCATCACAGACACACACTGAGGTATGAAACTGAAACCACTTGTCAAAAACAGGAGACATAGCATACATAGACTAGTAACAAAAACATATCTTTTGTTTCAAACAGTAGAGAAGAAAGAGCTAAATGATGAATAATACCGATTTGTAGGAAGCAATGCTAAACATTATATTAGCAAAGAAAACTCAGTAGCACAATTAAGGAATAACACACCATAATCAAATGTGATTTATTCCAGGAACACAAAGATGAATCAGTGATTCAGAAAATCTTTCTAAATATGGCACAAACCCAGAAACCATAAATAAAAGATTTATAAATTCAACCACTTAAAAAAGCTAAAATATCTGCACATTAAAACCATCATAAACAGAAACACTTTGGGAAAAATATTGCAACTCATGGCACTGAAAGATGACTGATATCTCTGTATTTATACCTATCTTTCATAAATTAATAAGAAAAAGCTCAAGAGCCCTTTAGAAAAATAGGCAAATTTTATGAAGAGATGGTTTTTTTGTTGCTGTTTTTGGGTTTTTTGGGTTGTGGTGCTTTTCGGCTTTGGGGTTTTGGTTTTTTGGTTTTTTGGTTTTGAGACAGGGTCTCACTCTGTCATCCAGTCTTGAGTGCAGTAGTGCAATCTGGGCTTACTGGAGCCTCAACTTTTCTGGGCTCAGGTGATCTTCCCCACCTTAGTCTCCTGAGTTGCTGGGACTACAGGTGCGTGACACCATACTCGGCTAATTTTTGTATTTTTTTGTGCAGAGACGGGGTTTTGCCATGTTGGCCTGGCTCGTCTCAAATCCCTGAGCTCAAGCAGTCCACCCACCTCAGCCTTCAAAAGTGCTGGGATTACAGACATGAGCCACCACGCCCGGTTGGTTTATTAAAAAGTAAAAATAGTTCTTATGCTGCTGAAAAAGTATGATCTCTCATAATAAAATAAAAGCAAAACAACTCTGAGATAATTTTTCACCTACCAAATTGGCAAAGATTAAAAAATTGATACACTTTGACAGGCAAGATACATTACTTCTGGGAATGTAGTGGGCACAACCTCTATGAAATGTAATGTAACAGTATCTATCACAATTATAAATATACTTACCTTCTGACCCCACAACTTCACTTTTGGAATTTACCCTCCAGATATACTCATTTATTTGCAAAATGATGGACGACCAAGATTAATCAAGGAAGTATCATTAGTAATATCAAGAGGTTAGAAAAAACCGAAATGTCCACCAATAGGGACTAGTAAATATATTATGGTGCATTCATATGATATAACATTATGCAGCTGAAAAAAAAATATGAGATCTACCACATCACCTAGGACAATACCTTGCATATAGCTACTAAATGAATACATTACTGAGAGGAAGGAAGAAAGAAAGAGGAAGGATTCTGTGTATTGACATAAAGTAACCTCAAAGATATATTGTTAAGTGAAAAAAGTAAGGTACAGAAAAATATGTATAGTATCCATTTAAAGATGAAAATGGCTTATTAATATATTTGCTTTATTGGGTATATAACATCTCAAGAAGGGTATATTCAAAACTAATACCAGTGACTGGGAAACTCAGAGACTGAGGCATAGGAATTGAAGAGATAGTGTTTTCATTTCAAATTCTTAACCATAGAAATGTATATCACCAAAAAGTATAATTAAAACATTTTAAATAATTTTTAAATACAAAAAATAGAATCTATGTTTATTAGAAGGTGATTTTGTTTATAAATATATGTTAGCTGAAAAGAAACTACTAAGCAACTCCCTCCACCTAGACCTAAGTCTAAACCCATACAAAAGCATTATAAATAGGCAGATGAGATACTTATGTCCACTTTATTAGACTGTTCCACTGCAGTCCTGTCTTGGTATCTATCACTGCTGGAAATCTTTTGTTTGGTACTTACCCATTGTCCACCCTTGCTTGTGTTCAGCAGGATATTTGAAGGAAAAAAAGACAGTGAGATCTGGGTACAGATGCTCTCACACTTAGAATGGGGTTATGTCTCCATAAACCCATCATTAAGTTGAACATATTATAAGTCAAAAAATGCACTTACACCTAACCTATCCAACATCATAGCCTACTGTAACTACTCAGAACACTTCCATTAGCCTACAGTTGGGCAAAATCATCTAACTCAAAGCCTATTTTATAATAAAGTGTTGAATATCTCACATAAGTTATAGAACACAGCACACAGTAGAGTACAATATTAGTTGTTAATGGTGGTGGTCAAGTAGCTGACTGAAAGCAGCAGCTTACTGTCACCTCCAACATCATGATAGAGTGAGTATATTGCTAGCTTAGGAAAATATCAAAATTTAACAGTCAAAGTATGATTTCTACTCAAAAATGTGTATTGCTTTTGTGCCATCATGAAGTCAAAAAAATCTTAAGCCGAATCATTGTAAGTTAGGCACCTTCTGTATTTTCCTAAATTCTACCCTTCCAAGACATCCCAGGAAGAGCTGCCTTTGTCCACCATGGATCACAGCTTCTGTCAGCAAGCCCTCCCACACAGCCTGCTGTGTGTCCACATTCCAGTACCAGCTTCTTCGTGTCCCTCTCTCCACCCCCACCACATCATTCAATTGTAGAGATGGTAGCAGTCCCATTATTATGAGAACCAGATTATTGCTGTATTCTTTGTAGGTTATTTGTACCCCAGCCATAGCTTTGTAAATACAGTCAGCCCTCCATATCCAGGTATTCTACATCCACGATTCAACCAAACATGTATCAAAAATATTCCAAAAAGTGGACAGTTGCGTATGTACTGAACATGAACAGACTTCCTTTTCTCGTCCATATTCCCTAGACAATACAGTACAACAACTATTTATGGGGTATTTACCTTGTATTGAGTATTATAAAACTTACTGTAATCTGGAGATGATTTAAAGTACATGGGACAGGCTGGGCCCAGTGACTCATGCCTGTAATCCCAGCATTTTGGGAGGGCAAGGAGGGTGGATTACCTGAGATCAGGAGTTTGAGACGACCCTGGCCAACACAGTGAAACCCCATCTCTACCAAAAATACAAAAATCAGCTGGGCGTGGTGGTGCATATCCATAGTCCCAGCTACTCAGGAGAATTGCTTGAACCCAGGAGGCAGAGGTTGCAGTGAGTTAAGATCATGCCACTGCACTCCAGCCAGGGCAACAGAGAAAGACTCTGTCTCAAAAAATAATAATAATAATAATAAATAAATAAAGTCTATGGGACAATGTGTATAGGCTGTATGCAAATACTATGCCATTTTATATAAGGGACTTGAGCATCTGTGGATTTTGGTATCTGCCAGGGTCCTGGAACCAATCCCTTAAAGATGCCAGGGGATAACTATAGTTCCTTTTAACAACTCATCTCAAATTATACACTTTGAGTATGCCATTTCATTCCAGGCCCTAACTGATAAATCATTTCAACCCTTGTAATTAGTTCTTAAACTAATATTTGCATGTTTTATCTCAACTCTTTGCTCCTCTTTTTCCCAAGTTGCAATTCAAAATTCATTTAACCTCAAACTGATATTCTTTCTTTAAATTTCATAACACTTACTAAAATACATGCAGAATCCTAGCTGTATTCATTTTCATCTGTATCTTTTCAGCATTCAAATTATTTTAAGTTTGGAAGATCATTGTTGAAAGAGATTTTTTTCATCTCCTCCTCATAAATCAGAAAAAAGTTTTTGGCCCCAGGTGGTTTACAGTCTGGCTGAACGAAGTGAGTGACCAGGATGGAAAGTTAGACCTATGGTAGGCAGCAGGGCCAACTTCATAGTCATGTGACCTGGATAGTCAGCAGGACCCACACATAAAAGAGCCCCAGACTTGGTTTAATTCACTGCTATCATCATCTTGAAAATATTAATATTCTTTGAACAAAGAGCTCTGCATTTTTATTTAACATTGAATCCCACAAAATCATGATAGGCAGCTTTTAAGATGCTTTCTAATGGTAAGCTGCCTTTAAGATGAGTGGGGATGGGGAAAACAAAGATGGTCCCTAATGGTCCCCACTTCCTGGTATTCACAGCCTTGTATAATCCTCTGCCCTTGAGTGTGAGCTGGACCTACTGACTCAACTTCTAACAAACAGAGTACCGACAGTGACGAAATGTCACTTCCAGGATTAGATTTCATAGAACTGTGGCTTCTATTTTGTGTTTTTCTTTCTCTCTCTTTCTCTCTCTGTCTGTCACACACATACACACACACACACACACACACACACACATTCTAAGGAAGTTAGCTGCCATGTTGTAAGCTATCCTATGAAAGAGGCCTACATGACAACAAATCATAGTCTTTAGAGAACAACCAGTGAAAAGCTAAGGCCTGCCAACAGCCATGACAGTGAGCTTGGAAGCATATCATCCCCCAGTCAAGGCTTCAGACGAGACTGTAGTCCCACCTAACACCTTGTTTGCAGCCTATGAGAAATTTTGAGACTGAGGCACCCAGATAAGCTGTACCTGGACTCCTGACCCAAAGAAGCTGTGAGATAATAAATGATTTTTGTTTAAGCTGTTAGTAGCTTAAATTTAGATTTTGGGGTAGTGCATTATGCAGAGTAGATAACTAATACAAATCCCCAAGATAAGCTTATTGCCATATGAAGTTCTTAAATAGATTATACAATTTTAAATGCAGACATTACAAAAATATAGCACTTTCATTCATTGTTAAAACTCAGAGAATCTGATCTATACTTGATTTCTAATGCAATCTCAGTTTTTGCTGGATCACAAGTAGTCTATTGCCCTTTGACAAAACCTTAGCAAAGTAACAACAGTATCCTCCCCTAACCTTTCCAACCACATCCATTAATGAAGAAATGTATACCTTAACAAAGTACATTTCATTTCATTAAGTACCAAAGCACACACTTACTTTTGCTTTCCTGGATGGATACAACAGAGTGAAAAGTTTCCTGAACTCTAGGCTAGTGAGTAGAAAAACTACACACTGTTTACCCTCCCCAAGTTTGTTTCAGGTAATTCCTTGTGATTTCTACACCATTAACACTATTTTTTAGTGCTGTATTTTTGTTTCAAATAAATTAGTTTAATTATTTTCCAAAAGATAAACAACATGAAATTCCAAAACTACTAGCAGATGCTAAAACAAGTTTTCCCAGGCTTCCAGGAGAATAAACAGTCTGGTAACCGAAGGTAAGATCTAGATCTGGTTAAAACCATAAACCCCAAATTGTATGTTAATCACATTGCCCCTGTATTTCTTCTGAAATGTAATTATTTCCATGCAGTTTTCTCAGGCTATCTCTAAGTAAATGACCCAATATGCCAAAGCAACTCATCCTCTAAAAAGAATTCAGCTAATTTGAAACATCGACATAGGCTAAAGATAAACCACAAACACAAGTATCATGTCCTAAAATAGACTTTATCAATCTTCTATCAACACTGAACTGTATTTTCAATTTCTTGTTTTTAATCTCTTACAGTGCCTAATCTAGTCCTAAAGAAAATATTTACTAGTAAACAAGTATGGAAAGAAGGAAGATAAATAAGGGAAGGAAGGAGGATTTTATTGGTTTGAAAGATAAGTATTATCTTAACATTTCCTTACAATTTACTAAGTGTTATGGTCTGAATATGTCCTCTAAATTTCATGTATTAGAAACTTAATCCCCAATGCCTTCTGTGGGGGAGGCACTTAGGTCATGAGGGCTCCACCATCATGAATGAACTGATGTTGTTATAAAAGGGCTTGACAGGCCAGGCCATGGTAGCTCACACCTGTACTCCCAGCACTTTCAGAAGCCAAGGCGGGCAGATCACTTGAAACCAGGAATTGGAGACCAGCCTGGCGAACATGGCAAAATCCCATCTCTACTAAAAACATAAAAATTAGCTGGGTGTGGTGATGCACATCTGTAATCCCAGCTACTCTGGAGGTTGAGGTTCAAGAATCGCTTGAACCCGGGAGGCAGAAGTTGCAGTGAGCCAAGATCATGCCACTGCACTCTAGCCTGGGTGACAGAGTGAGACTCCGTCTCAAAAAAAAAAAAAAAAAGTAAAAGACTTTTGAGATAAAATATATTTTATATATATATATATATTCTTCATTTCATTATTTAATTATGCTTAGCACGTTTCTGTGGATAAACTTCAAAGGATCCATGAACTCTTTTTGGCTTTTTTGGTATCAGTAATATTTTTCTTATATTTAAAACATTAACTCATATTTCAGAAATCAATATTATATTTGATTAATGGAAAATCACAAAGTCATTGCTCTGTTGCACAGTTTTTTAAAAACGAAAATAAAAAGACTTCACCACAACGCAGATAAACTAAGGATTGAGACCAGGCTACCACAGAAATATTTAGCCCTAATTATGTGACAATTGTAGACTTAAAATCCTGAACACAGGCATCCAGTTAAACACAGTAGATTAAAAATATAGAATGTATTGCCTCTCTCTCCTAAAACCACACTAAAACGACAGTAAGTGGATTTTTTTTTAACCACAAGGAGAAAGAGAATTTAAAAAAAGATCGTAGCAATCAACATTTTGGCTGAAAAGCAGATGGATGAGTGGTAACTGACTTAAAAAAACACAGAATACTAAAACCTAGCAGTGTAAGGGAAATCCAGAAACAGACAACGGAATCCCAGAAATGCTCAGAAAATTGAAGCATCAGTTACTCTTGAAAGTCAAAGTTAGTACAGATGGATTTTAAAATAGAAAATTGATTTCTTTAAATGCTGTATAGTTTGACAGCTTCCTCTCCCTCAGAAACCTGCCCCAAAACTGAAGCTACTATCCATCCCCAATCCTAGAAGACAACTAAAGATCTGCTCTCTGAAGAAATGGAACTAAAGAGATTTTAATTCAAGGACAAGATACTGAAACAGAATGATCAAGTGATCATTATTCATTACCAAAAAATAAGATCTCTGACCCCCATTCCCTGGGAGAATGGAAGATTTCTCCTAGCTCAAGGAAAATTACTTGAAGAGTCTGGTATCAGACCCTGCCAGATGACACCATAGTAAAGTTTACCTGTGACTAGTTCTGCATACACATCTAGAGCTTCAAATCAACCTCACATTGCCTTACCATCCAATAGAAGCTGAGAGCCAAGGATTGCCTGATACTTGAGAAGTCTCTAATGTGAATCAGTAATGAAAAAAGAAATAGAAAGAATTTGAGATAAAAAATGTGCAGAAGGTGCCAGTGCGGTGGTTCACAGCTGTAATCCCAGCACTTATGGAGGCCGAGGTGGGCGGATCACCTGAGGTCAGCAGTTCAAGATCACTCTGGTCAATATGGTGAAATCCTGTTTCTACTGAAAATACAACAATTAGCTGAGTGTGGTATCGTGTACCTGTAACTCCTGCTACTTGGGAGGCTGAGGCAGAGAATCGCTTGAACAAAGGAGGAGGAGGTTGCAGTGAGTCAAGATCACGCCACTGCACCCCAGCCTGGGTGACAACATGAGACTCCATCTCAGAAAAAAAAAAAAAAAAAAAAATGCAGAGGGAATAAAACATTCAAGAATGTTTTTAAATTCTTAGAAAAAAGGCCAGACATGGTGGCGCATGCTTATAATCTTAGCACTTTGGGAGGCCAAGGTGGGTGGATCACTTGGGCCCAGGAGTTTGAGACCAGCCTTGGCAACTGGTGAAACCATGTCTTTACAAAAAAACACAAAAATTAGTTGGTGTGGTGGCATGCGCCTGTGGTCCCAGCTACTTGGGAGGGTGAGGTGGGAGGATTGCTTGAACCTGGGAGGCTGAGGCTGCAGTGAGCTGAAATTACACCACTGTACTTCAGCCTAGGTGACACAGTGAGACCCTGTCTCAAAAAAAAAAAAAAATTTCTTAGAAAAAAAATTTTTTTTGAGAAAGTATCTCGCTCTGTTGTCCAGGCTGGAGTGCAGTGGTGCAATCATGGCTCACTGCAATCACAACTTCCCAGGCTCAAGCAATCCTCCTACCTCAGCCTCCTGCATAGCTGGGACTATAGGTGCACACCACCATACCTGGCTAATGTTTATTTTAATTTCTTGTGGAGATGGGATTAAAAACATAAAAGCAACTTGCTCTTCTGCCTATGACAGAGTAACTAGTCTCAGACTAGCCCTCTCGGCAGTAAAAAAACAAACTAAACTAAAAAAACTGGGCAAAATATATGAAATAGTTGTTTTCAGGTATTAGACAACTAGAGCATAGGATGGTGATTGCTAAGAAAAGGAAAACACATGAGGTGAGTGAGCTCCACAATTGACTAAATTTTCCCTTGGGAGCACATCCCAGACTGTGACATAGACAGAGAAGGAGACCAAGTTGAATACAGAGGTCTCATTGCCCCTGAGAAAGCAGAGATCAAAGTTGAGAAGTTGGAACCCTGTGGGGTAGGGTGTTAGAGAAGAGAGAGTTGTGTGGAGAATGAGCTCCAGAAATCTGCATTAGAGACCCTTTAGATTTTTGGCCAAATACTAATAAAAGATGAGACCATGTAAGGCCTGGCAGAGACTAGCTACTAGAGAACTGTGAAGAAAGGGGGTTCTGGAGGCCACATGCTTGAGAGATGCTGGAGTTCAAATGCCAGAGTAGGGACATTTCAGTTAGCCTAGGCATTCAATTGAGACCCCAGAAAATCTACACTTTGGAAGAAGGGCTGCTTCAAACCACCATGGCACATGTATATCTATGTAGCAAACCTGCACATTCTGCACATGTACCCCAGAACTTAAAGTATAATTTAAAAAAAGAAAAAGAAACTAGGAGAACAAAAGAATAAGAAGGAGGAGGAGGAGGAGGAGGAGGGCTGCTTAAACTGTAAAGGCTAGACTAGACCTGCCCTAACCACATCTTTTTTAAAGCCTCAAAATTATCAAGCTCATTTGGCGAGTAAATTAATTGCCTGCAAGAACAAAATACAGTCCTCTTCAAAAAAAACAAAATCTGTATTCACAACAATGTATCAGCCAATGTCCAATATGAAAGTTTAAAATTCCTAGATATAGAAAGAAGCATAAAAATACTACCCATAAGCAGGAAAAAAAAAAACAGATTTTACAGACTCAGAAGTATATATATGTGTATATATACACACACATACATACACATATATGTGTATATATATGCATATACATATACACATACACACATATATGTGTGTACATATATGCGTATATATACACACATATGTGTGTGTGTATATATGTGTGTGTGTATACATATGTTTAAAGGGCCTAATGAGTGAACAGATGCAATATATTCTACCAATAGAAAAACTGAAACTTTACAAAAGAACCAATCCTGGAGCTGAAAAATACATCTGACATGAAAATTTTATTGGATAGGTTTAATAGCAGATTAGACACCACAGAAGAGAAGAATCAGTGAACTTGAAAACAAAGCAGAGACAGCAGGAATTACTCAAATTGAAACACACACAGAAAAAATGTTGAATATAATTACGAAATCTTCAGTGACTTATAGGACAAAATCAAATGGCCTAAAATGTTGTAATTGACATACAAAAGAAGACAGAGGGAAGAAACAATGAAGCAAAAAAGAGTTTGAAGAAATAACAGCCAAATTTTTTCTAAATTTGATGAAAACTATCAACCCACAAATTCAAGAGGTTCCCTACACTGAGCAGCATAAACGTAAAGAAAAACACATGAAGTCATAATCAAATTGTCAAAAAACCAAACATTATTAGGGAAAATATTTAAAAGAGCCCAAGGGGGGAAAGCACATTATACACAAGGACAGAGAGATAAAAATTGTCGTTGACTTCTCATAGAACATTGTAATCTGCATACATCTTTCTTTTCTTTTTCTTTCTTTCTTTTTCTTTTCTTTTTTCTTTTTTTGAGATGAAGTTTTGCTCTCATTGCCCAGGTTGGAGCACAATGGCGCAATCTCAGCTCACTCCAACCTCTGCCTCCCAGGTTCAAGCGATTCTCCTGCCTCAGCTTCCCAAGTTGTTGCTGGGATTACAGGCACCCATCATCAAGCCCAGCTAATTTGTTGTATTTTTAGTAGAGACAGGTTTTCGCCATGTTGGCCAGGCTGGTCTCCAACTCCTGACCTCAGGTGATCCACCCACCTCCACCTCCCAAAGTGCTGGGATTACAGGCATGAGCCCCCACGCCCGGCCTGTATACACCTTTCAATAGCAGAGGTCCAATCTTTGGTGTGCTCCCAGAAGGTGGGCATTTCCAAATTTGAGCAATGTTTATAGAATAGATGAATTAGATAGCTGTAACATCTTACCTGTAGCCAGTGAAAAATATTCCCCCTGGAAATGTATCCTGTTCTGATCCACCTAATAATATTCCTCTTTTTTGAAATATTAAGGTGGGTGGGGATAGTAAGTTTCAAAGTTCAGTAGCAGAATTGGATATAAAGTTGAGGAAATCTCTCGGAGCATAGAAGAAAAAAAAAAGAGGGAATATAGGAGAGGAAAAGTTAAAGAAAAGTAAAGAATCAGCATAGAAAATTCAACATACAAATAAGAGTTCCAGAAAGAATAGAGAAAAGGAGTAAAGAGAAATTTCAAAGAAATAATTAAAGAGTTTTCTTTTTTTCCCCAAGATGGTAGATTAACACTTTTAGCATGCCTTAGACACTTCAAAATAGTAAGGTATTGCATAAAGATTAACTTCGTGACCTTTAATTCAAGAAGGAAAATGGGAATTCACCAGAATCATAAAGAACACCTCAGATCCTGGGAAGAAGAATGCAAGCAAATAGACGCTGTGATGACATCCAGCTGTTAAAAGTAAGTGGGTGAAGCTGCGGTATGTGAGCAAGGCATAGGGCCTCGCTTTGTGACTACTTTCCACTGGAGAGCAGGGCAACTCAGGCCAAGGGAGAACATTTTGTTTCTCCCAAGCCCTGGAGCTAACTTGGGGAGAGGCTTGGAGATGCTACAGGCATTTTCCCAGACGTGGAACCAAAAATGGAGTGCCATTTTCAATCTGGGCTCATACAGTCAGCCATTTCTTGGCTGACCTGGCAGCATTCCCACACAAGCATTTTAGTCTCAAGCCAGAGATTGGAGCACCTGCTCTGGAGCAATGTTGACCATAGCTGGCTGTTACACGTAAGTGCCCCATCTACCGGCTTGTAGGTCAAACTGCACAGCGCAATAAAAAAACTGCTAACAAAAGTGCTTATGGCTATAGAAGCAAAGTCAAAAGACTTTACCCAGCATTCTCTATAGTCACATTCTCTGTGTGTGTGGTGGCGGCGGGGTAGGGGGGAGGGGGCAAGTGGGGGGAGGGCGTGGTGGGAGATCAAAGAAGAATATTAAAGGAAAGACAGAAAAATAAACAATATTACCCACATGAAAATTATTAGAGGTGCGAGCATTTCTAAATTAAAAAAAAAAAGGGCAAGAATTCTGACACCATGAAAAACCTGAATGTAATGACACCACCAAAGGATCACCCTAGCTCTCCAGCAATTGTCCCTAACCAAAATGGAAACTCAGAAATGACAGATAAGGAATTCAATGCATGGATTGTAAGAAAACTCAATGATATCCAAGATAAGATTGAAAATAAACTCAAAGAAACTCCTAAAGCAATTCAGAAAATGAAGGAAAAGATGAACATCTTAAAAACAAATCAATCAGAGCTTCTGGAATTGAAAAACTCACTTAAGGAATTTCAAAATACAGTTGAAAGCTTTGTCAATAGACTAGACAAAGAAGAAGAAAAAATTTCAGAGCTCGAAGACTAGTCTTTGAAACTAGCCTAGTCAGACAGAAATAAAGAAAAAAGAATTTTAAAAAATGAACAAAGTCTTCAAGAAATATGGGATTATGTAAAGCAATCAAGCCTACAAATATTGGCATTCCTGAGAAAAAGAGAACAACCTGGAAAACATTTTTTGAGGGACTAGTTTAAGAAAATTTCCCTAATCTTGCTAGAGAAGTAGATATCCAGATATAAGAAATCCAGAGAACACCTACAATATGCTACACAAAATGAACATCACCAAGGCATTAGTCACCAGACCGTCCAAGGTCAACACTAAAGAAAATATCTTAAAGACAGCTAGGGAAAAATGTCAGATAATATACAAAAGGAACCTCATCAAACTAACAGTGCACTTCTCAGCAGAAATCTTACAAGCAAGGAGAGATTGGGGGCCAATTTTTAGCATTCTTAGAGAAAAAAACATTCCAACCAAGAATTTCATATCCTGCCAAACTAGGTTCATGAATGAAGGTGAGATAAGAGAAATTTTCTCAAACTAGTCCCTCAAAAAATGTTTTCCAGGTTGTTCTCTTTTTCTCAGGAATGCCAATATTTGTAGGTTTGATTGCTTTACATAATCCCATATTTCTTGAAGACTTTGTTCATTTTTTAAAATTCTTTTTTCTTTATTTCTGTCTGACTAGGCTAGTTTCAAAGACTAGTCTTCGAGCTCTGAAATTTTTTCTTCTTCTTTGTCTAGTCTATTGACAAAGCTTTCAACTGTATTTTGAAATTCCTTAAGTGAGTTTTTCAATTCCAGAAGCTCTGATTGATTTGTTTTTAAGATGCTCATCTTTTCCTTCATTTTCTGAATTGCTTTAGGAGTTTCTTTGAGTCTATTTTCAATCTTATCTTGGATATCATTGAGCTTTCTTGCAGTCCATGCATTGAATTTTTTTCCAGATAAACAAGTGCTGAAGAAATTTGTTACTACTAGATCAACCTTACAAGAAATCCTTGAGAGTTCTAAACACAGAAACAAAGGAACGATACCTGCCACCACAAAAACACACTTAAGTATAAGCCCCCAGACCCTATAAAGCAAACACATGATAGAAACTACAAAGAAACCAGCTAACAATTCCACAGTAGGTTCAAAACCACACTTATCAATATTAACCTGGAATGTAGATGGTCTAAATACCCCACTTAAAAGGCACAGAGTGGCAAGTTCTATAAAAAAACAAGACCCATCAGTCCATCTTAAGAGAACCATGTCACATGTAAGGACACCAACAGTATCAAAGTAAATGATTGGAGAAGGATCTATCCCACAAATGGAACACAAAAAATGAGTAGGAGTCTCTATTCTTATATCAGATAAAACAGACTTTAAACCAAACCAACAAAAGTTAAAAAAAGACAAAGAAGGGCATTACATAATGATAAAGGGTTCAATTCAACAAGAAGACTTAACTATCCTAAGCATATATGCACCCAGCATTGGAGTACCCAGATTCATAAAGCAAGTACTTCTAGAAATATGAAAATATTTAGACAGCCACACAATAATAATGGGGGACTTCAATACCCCATTGACAGCCTTAGACAGGTCATTGAGGCAGAAAACCAATGAGGAAGTTCTGGACTTAAATTTGACACCTGACCAATTGGACCTAATAGACATGTAATTAAAAAGCCAAAACTATACCAGTCATACTCTTGGACCACAGTGGAATAAAAATAGAAATCACTACCAAGAAGATCTCTCAAAACCACACTACCTGGAAATTAAAGAACTTGCTTCTGAATGACTTTGGATAAACAACAAAATTAAGGCAGAAATCCAAACATTATTTGAAATATATGAAAACAGAGCACAACATACCATATCTCTAGAGTACAACAAAAGCACAGTTGAGGAAAATTTATAGTCCTAACACTTAGAAAGATCTTAAATCAATGACCTAACAACACATCTAGAAGAACTAGAAAAACAAGAACAAACCCCAAAGCTAGAAGAAGAAAGAAAATAACTAAAGTCAAAACAGAACTGAATAAAATTGAGATCCAAAAACCTATGCAAAGAATCAACAAAACCAAAAGTTGGTTCTTTGAAAGTATGAACAAGGTCTATAGACCACTAGCTAGATAAAAAAAGAAAAAGAGAGAATATCCAAACAAAATCAGAAATGACAAAGGTGACATTAAAACAAATACCCCAGAAATACAAAAGATCTCAGAGACTCTTATGAAAACCTCTATGGACACAAACTAGAAAATTTAAAGGAAATAAATAAATTCCTGGAAACATACCACCTCCCAAGACTGACTCAGGAAGAAATTGAAACCTTTAACAGACCAATATGAAGTTCCAAAATTAAGTAAGTAATACAAGACCTACCAACAACAACAACAACAACAAAGCCCAGACCAGCTGGATTCACAACAGAATACTACCATACATACAAAGAGCTGGTACCAATTCTACTGAAACTATTCTAAAAAATTGAGGTGAAGGGGCTCCTCCTAAATCTCGTGTCCTTCTTACATTGCAAAATATAATCAACCCTTCTCAACAATCCCCCAAGTCTTAATTCATTTCAGCATTAACTCAAGAGTCCACAGTTCAAAGTCTCATCTGAGACAAGGCAAGTCCCTTTGCCTATGAGACTGTAAAATCAAAAACAAGTTAGTTACTTCCAAGATACAACGGGGGTACAGACATTGGATAAACATACCCATTCCAAAAGGCAGAAATCAGCCAAAACAAAGGAGCTACAAGCTCCATGCAAGTCTGAAACTCCACAGGGCTGTCATAAGATCTTAGAGCTCCAAAATTATTTCCTTTGAATCCACGTCTCATATCCAGGCCACACTGATGCAATGCGTGGGCTCTCAAGACCTTGGACAGCTCTGCCCCTGTGGCTCTGCAGGGCTCAGCTCCCATGGCTGTTCTCAAGGGCTGGCATTGAGTGCCTATGGCTTTTCCAAGCACATGGTGCAAGTTGTCAGTGTATCTACCATTCTGAGGTCTGGAAGGCAGTAGCTCTCTTCTCCCAGCTCTACTAGGCAGTGCCCCATTGGGGACTCTGTGTCGGGGCTCCAACCCCACATTTCCCCTCCACACATCCCTAGCAGAGGTTCTCGATGAGGGCTCCACCCCACAGCAAACTTCTGCCTGGACTTCCAGGCATTTTCATACATCCTCTAAAATCTAAGTGAAGGCTCCCAAGCATCAACTCTTGCCCTCTGTGCACCTACAGGCTTAACACCACATGGAAGCTACCAAGGCTTACAGCTTGTGCCCTCTGGAGCAGCAATCTGGGACATATCTGGGTCCCTTTAGCCACAGCTGGAGCTGGAGTTTCTAGGACGCAGGAAGCAGTGTCTCCCAAAACAGTTCATTCCAAAACAGATTAGAGAAGAAAGCCTCTCTGCCATCTCAGCCCTGTCTATTGTTCCCCTTGTCTACCTTAACAGTCAAGCCTCAATAAATTAGACTGAAGTCGAAACAAATAGCCAAGATAAACTGTAAGTATGTTCCTTGCCCAAATGTGGCACTCAAATGATAAAATAAAGTTGTATATGTCACCTAATTTTACACAGGTTAAACCAAAAGTGCTGGAGTTTCACTTATTGCTAGAACCTTTGGAGTCTTCAGAAGTCCTGTTTATTTTATACACCTAATTACTCACTCTATTGTTTTCCTAAAAATCAAATGAAGACAAACTCTTCTCTTTGTTTCCCCTCATTTCCCTTCCTATTTCCTTTTCTTCCTATTCACTTTCATTTCTATTCCCTTCCCTTCACTTCCCTTCCCTTTCCTTCCCTTTCTTTTCTTTTTCTTCTTGGTATAGCATGAGGAAGAGGTGAATAGGATGCTTTGCAGAGGTACAACAGCTGACAGTGCTGCAAGGCAGGGAGGAGGAAGCCATTACGAGACTAATCAGCAGTGTGCACATTGGCTCTGAAAGGTAAGAAAGCATTGCACAGAGATGGTATATGAAGGAGACATGAGTTTGGGAAATAGATAGAATGTGAAAAATAAGTAAATTAATTGAGACAGTGAGTAATTAAGTTGAAAGTTACAAGAATCAGATTTCCCACTTGGAGAAGGCATTTACTTACATGGGGAGGGAGAAGATCAAAAAGAAATTGACATGTTGAATTAGAATTGGAGATATCATATGAGGACATGATTTTAAAATTTTCCTTTTTTTTTTTTTTTTAACTTTTTGTGGCGACAAGGGCCTCACTTTGCTGAACTCCTGGCTTCAAGTGATCCTCCTGCCTCAGCCTCCCAAACTGCAAGGATTATAAGCATGAGCCACTGAGATTTGCTTCAATAGAGCTATCCTCAGATGGTTCCTTCCTTAGTGAGCAACAAGCCAGTTGGCATTTATGACCATGCCTATAGATATCCTAGTTGCAGTAGAAGAGGTACTAAAATATGTTTTTCTTCTTTTTTTCTCTTAACGATCACCAAACAACTTAAAAAACTAAAAGAAAGAAAATATCTTAAGTAAAAATTTAATTAAAAAAAAAAAACAGTCAGGACTGACTAGGTGGCTGGCTTGACCCATGGAGAGGAAGGAATAGCAGCGTGGTGTGGCAGCCTATCTGAAAGCCACACATGGCAGGGGAGCACCCACCCCTAGCCAAGGGAAGTGCTGAGTGAGCCTGCTACCTAACCTGGGAAACCATGCTTTTTCCACAGAACTGTGCAATCCATGGATCAGAAGATCCCACTCAGGAACCCATGCCACTGGGGCCTTGAGCCCCAACCACAAAGCCATGTAGATTCTCAACACCACTCAGCTAGAATCGGTGTAAGCCTGCTAAGTTCCCAGCGAGGAGGGGTGGCCATCACCACTCCTGTGGCTGCCTGCAGTTTAAGCCATCTGAACTCCTTGGGGGAGAGGCGGCAGCCAACACTGCGAGTGTAGGGCCTCCCTGCAGGAACTCCAACTCCAGCCATGGGCTCAGGGGCAGAACTCTGATCTCCCTGGGCATGAGCCCTTAGGGGTAGGGGTGGCAGTAGTCTCTGTGGACCAGCAGACTTAGTCTTTCCTCCTGCTAGTTCTGAGAAATCCAGGCAGCCTAGATGAGTAGGTGTCCCCCCAGCTCAGCATACCTCTTCCACCAGGGGATAGCCAAAGTGCCTTGTTACATGGGTCCTGCTTGCCATGCCACCCAACAGGGTGAGACCCCCTGTATTAGTCTGTTGATAAAGACATACCCGAGTCTGGGAAAAAAAGAGGTTGAACTGGACTTACAGTTCCACATGGCTGGGGCGGCCTCAGAATCATGGCAGAAGGCAAAAGGCACTTCTTACTTGGCAGCAGCAAGAGAAAATTAGGAAGAAGTGAAAGCAGAAACCCCTGATAAACCCGTCAGATCTCATGAGACTTGTTCACTATTACGAAAATAGCACGAGAAAGAGCAGCCACCATGATTCAAATTACTTCCCCTGGGTCCCTCCCACAACATGTGGGAATTCTGGGAGATACAATTCAAGTTGAGATTTGGCTGGGGACACAGCCAAATCATATCACCCCCCACCAATAGGGGTTGTCAGACATCCCATACAGGAGTGTTCCTACTGGCATCCGGTTGGTGCCCCTAAAGGTCAGAGATCCCAGAGGAAGGAGCAGGCATCCATCTTTACTGTTCTCCAGCCTCCTCGAGTGACATCTTCAGATGCAGGAGCGAACCACACGAACAGGGCCTGAAGTGAACCCCCAGGAAACCGCAGCAGCCCTCCAGAAGAGGGACCTGACTATTGAAAGAAAAACAAACAAAAAGAAAGCAACAATAACAGCATCAACAACAACAACAAAAGTTTCCACAAAAACCTCATCCGAGAGTCAGCAACCTCAAAGATCAAAAATAGACAAATTCATGAAGATGAGAAAGAATCAAAAAAAAACCGGAAAACCCAAAAGGCCAGAGTGCCTCTTCTCCAAATGATCGCAACACCTCTCCAGCAAGGGTGCAGAACTGGATGGAAGATAAGATGGACGAATTGACAGAAGTAGGCTTCAAAAGGTCGTTAATAACAAACTTTGCTGAGGTAAAAGAGAATGTTCTAACCCAATGCAAAGAAGCTTAGAACATTGATAAATGGTTAGAGGAGCAGCTAACTAGAAGAACCAGTTTAGAGAGGAACATAAATGACCTAATGAAGTTGAAAACTGCAGCACGAGAACTTCGTGAAGCACACACAAGTATCAATAGCCGAATTAGTCAAGTGAGAGTAAGAATATTAGATATGTAATCCCAGCACTTTGGGAGTCTGAGGCAGGTGGATCACCTGAGGTTAGGAGTTCAAGACCAGCCTGGCCAACATGGCAAGACCCCGTCTCTACTAAAAATACAAAAAATTACCTGGGCATGGTGCTTATAATCCCAGCTACTTGGGAGGCTAAGGCAGGAGAATCGCTTGAACGTGGGTGGTGGTAGTTGCAGTGAGCCAAGATCACACCACTTAACTCCAGCCCGAGTCACACAGCAAGACTCTGTCTCAAGAAAAAAAAAAAAAAAAAAAAGAATATTAGAGATGGAAGACTATCTTGCTGAAATAAGGAAGGCAGACAAGATTAGAGAAGAAAGGATGAAAAGGAATGAGCAAAACCTCTGAGAAATGTGGCATTATATAAAAAGACCGAACCTACAACTGATTGGAGTACTTAAAAGCGATGAAGAGAATAGAACCAAGTTGGAAAACACACTTCAGGATGCTATCCAGAAGAACGTCCCCAACTTAGTAAGACAAGGCCAACATTCAAATTCAGGAAATATAGAGAACCACACTAAGACACTCCACAAGAAGATCAACCCCAAGACATATAATCATCAGATTCTCCAAGGTTGACATGAAGGAAAAAAAGTTAAGCGTAGCCAGAGAGAAATGGGCCAGGTCACCTACAAAGGGAAGCTCATCAGACTAACAGTGGATCTCTCTCCAGAAATCCTATAAGCCAGAAGAGAGTGGGGGCCAATATTGAACATTCTTTAAAAAAAAATAAAAGAGAGAGAATTTTCTTTTCTCTTTGAGACAGAGTCTCGCTCTGTCACCCAGGCTGGAGTGCAGTGGCGCCATCTCAGCTCACTGCAAGTTCCGCCTCTCAGGTTTATGCCATTCTCCTGCCTCAGCCTCCCAGTGTAGCTGGAACTACAGGTGCCTGGCACCGCGCCCGGGGAATTTTTTTGTATTTTAGTAGAGACAGGGTTTCACCGTGTTAGCAGGATGGTCTTGATCTCCTGACCTTGTGATCTGCCCGCCTAGGCCTCCCAGAGTGCTGGGATGAAGGCGTGAGCAACTGCACCCAGCCGAAAAAGAGAATTATCAACCCAGAATTTCATATCCAGCCAAACTAAGCTTCACAAATGAAAGAGAAATAAAATCCTTTTCAGACAAGCAAAGGCTGAGGGAATTAGTCACCACAAGGCTTGCCTTGCAAGAGCTCCTGAAGGAAGCACTAAATATGCAAAGGAAAAATTGGTACCAGCCACTACAAAACACACGAAAATATAAAGACCAATGACACTATGAAGAAATGGCATCAACTAGTGTGCAAAATAACTAGCTAGCATCATGATGACAGGATCAAATTCACACATAACAATACTAACCTTAAATGTATGTGGGCTAAATGCTCCAATTAAAAGACACAGACTGGCAAATTGGATAGAGTCAAGACCTATCAGTGTGCTGTATTCAAGAGATCCATCTCACATGCAAAGACACACATAGGCTCAAAGTAAAGGGATGAAGGAAAATTTACAAAGCAAATGGAAAGCGGAAAAGAGCAGGAGTTGCAATCCTAGTCTCTGACAAAACAGACTTTAAACAAAAAGATTTTTTAAAAAGACAAAGAAGGGCATTACATAATAGTAAAGGGATCAATTCAATAAGAAGAGCTAGCTATCCTAAATATATACGCACTCAATACAGGAGCATCCAGATTCATTAAAAAAAAAAAAAGTTCTTAGAGAACAACAAAGAGACTTAGACTCCCACACAATAATAGTGGGAGACTTTAACACTCCACTGTCAATATTAGACAGATCAGTGAGATAGAAAATTAACAAGGATATTCAGGACTTGAATTCAACTCTGGATCAAATGGGCCTAATAGACATCTACAGAACTCTCCACCCCAAAACAACAGAATATACGTTCTTCTCAGTGACACATGGCAATTACTCTAAAATTGACCACATATTTGGAAATAAAACACTCCTCAGCAAATGCAAAATAACTGAAATCATAACAATCTCTCAAGACCACAGTGCAATCAAATTAGAACTCGAGATTAAGAAACTCACTCAAAACCACACAGCTACATAGAAATTGAACAACCCGTTCCTGAATAACTCCTGGGTAAATAATGAAATTAAGGCAGGAATCAAGTTCTTTGAGACCAATGAGAACAAAGAGACAACATACCAGAATCTCTGGGACACAGTTAAAGCAGTGTTAAGAGGGAAATTTATCGAACTAAATGCCCACATTAGAAAGCTAGAAAGATCTCAAGTTGACACCCTAAAATCACAATTAAAAGAACTAGAGAAGCAAAAGCAAACAAATCCAAAAGCTAGCAGAAGACAAAAAAAAAACTAAGATCAGAGCAGAAATGAAGGAGATAGAGACATGAAAAGCCGTTTAAAAAATCAAAGAATCCAGGAGCTAGTTTTTTGAAAAAAATTAATAAAATAGCTAGACTAATAAAGAAGAAAAGAGAGACAAATCAAATACACACAATAAAAAATGATAAAGGGGATATCACCACTGACCCCACAGAAATACAAACTACCATCAGAGAATACTATAAACACCTCTAAGTGAATAAACTAGAAAATCTAGAAGTGGATAAATTCCAAGTCCAAACCAGGAAGAAGTTGAATCCCTGAATAGACCAATAAAAAGTTCTGAAATTGACTCAATAGTAAATAGCATACCAACCAAAAAAAGCCCAGGACCAGACTGATTCAGAGTTGAATTTTACCAGAAGTACAAAGAGGAGTTGATACCATTCCTTCAGAAACTATTCCAAACAACTGAAAAAAAGGGACTCCTCTCCAAATCTTTTTTTTTTTTTTTTTTTGACAGAGTCTCACTGTCACCTAAACTGGAGTGCAATGGCACAATCTTGGCTCACTGCAACCTCCGCCTTCTGGGTTCAAAAGATTCTCCTGCCTCAGCCTCCCAAGTAGTTGGGGTTACAGGCGCACACCGCCACATCCAGCTAATTTCTATATTTTTAGTAGAGATGGAGTTTCACCATGTTGGCCAGGCTGGTCTCAAGCTCCTAACCTCAAGTGATTCACCCGCCTTGGCAGTTGCTGGCATTACAGGCATAAGCCACTGCGCCTGGCCCTTCTCCCTAAATCATTTTGTGAGACCAGCATCATCCTACTATCGAAACCTGGTAAAGACACAACAACAAAAAAAGAAAACTTCAGGCCAGTATCTCTGACGAACATCAATGCAAAAATCCTCAATAAAATACTGGCAGGCCGGATATGGTGACTCACGCCTATAATTCCAGAACTTTGGGAGCCTGAGGCAGGTGGATCACTTGAGACCAGGAGTTTGAGACCAGCCTGGCCAACATTCGAAACCCTGTCTCTACTTAAAAAAAAAAAAGCCAGGTGAGGTGGCGTGTGCCTATAGTCCCAACTACTTGGGAGGCTGAGGCAGGAGAATCGCTTGAAACCAGGAGTGGGAGGTTACAGTGAGCCAAGATCATGCCACTGCGCTCTAGCCTAGGCGACAGAGTAAGACTCCATCTCTATAAATGAATGAATGAATGAATAAATAAATAAATAAATAAATAAAACTGGCAAACTGAATCCAGCAGCACATCAAAAAGCTTATCCACCACAATCAAGTTGACTTCATCCCAGGGATGCAAGGCTGGTTCAACAGCCACAAATCAATAAATATAATTTATCACATAAACCGAACCAATAACAAAAACCACATGATTATCTTAATAGATGCAGAAAAGGCCTTTGATAAAATTCAACATCCCTTCATGCTAAAAACTCTCAATAAACTAGGTATTGATGGAATGTAACTCAAAATAAGAGCTATTTATGACAAACTCACAACCAATATCATACTGAATGGGCAAAAGCTAGATGCATTCCCTTTGAAAACTGGCAAAGACAAGGACGCCCTCTCTCACCACTCACATTCAACATAGTATTGGAAGATCTGGCCAGGGTAGTCAGGCAAGAAAAAAAAAAATAAAGCAAATTTAAATAGGAAAAGAGGAAGCTGATAACCAATTTCAGCAAAGTCTCAGGATACGAAACTAATGTGCAAAAATCACAAGCATTTCTATACACCAATAGAAAAGCAGAAAGCCAAATCATGAATGAACTCCTATTCACAATTGATAAAAGAGAATAAAATACCTAGGAATACAGCTAACAAGGGACATGAAGGACCTCTTCAAGGAGAACTGCAAACCACTGCTCAAGGAAATAAGGGAGGACACAGATGGAAAAACATTCCTTCCTTATGGATAAGAAGAATAGATATTGTGAAAAGGGCCATACTGCCCTAGGTAATTTATAGATTCAACGATATTCCCATCAAACTAACATTGACATTCTTCACAGATCTAGAGAAAACTATTTTAAAATTCATATGGAATCAAAACAATCCTAAGCAAAAAGAACAAAGCTGGAGCCATCAAGTTACTTGACTTCCAACTATGCTACAAGGTTAGCTGGAGCCATCAAGTTACCTGACTTCAAACTATGCTACAAGGCTACAGTAGCCAAAACAGTACGGTACTGGTACCAAAACAGACATATAGACCAATGGAACAGAACAGAGACCTCAGAAATAAGACCACACATCTACAACCGTCTGATCTTCGACAAACCTGACAAAAACAAGCAACAGGGAAAAGATTCCCTATTTAATAACTGCTGCTGGGAAAACTGGCTAGCCATATGCACAAAACTGAAACTGGACCCCTTCCTTATACCTTATACAAAAAGTAAATCAAGATAGATTAAAGACTTAAATGTAAAACCCAAAACCATAAAAACCCTAGAAGAAAACCTAGGCAATACCATTTAGAACATAGACATGGGCAAAGGTTTTATGATAAAATCTCCAAAAACAACTGCCACAAAAGCTAAAATAGACAAATGGGATCTGATTAAACTAAAGAGCTTCTGAACAGCAAAAGAAACTATCATCAGAACAAACAGGTAATTTACAGAATGAGAGAAAATTTTTGCAATCAACCCAACTGACAAAGGTCTAATATCCAGAATTTACAACGAATTTAAACCAATTTACAAGAAAAAAAAAAAAAAAAATCATGACTGGGCAAAGGAGGCCAGGTGCAGTGGCTCACACCTGTAATCCCAACATTTTGGGAGGCTGAGCAGTTGGGTGGAACACATGAAGTCAGGAGTTCAAGATCAGCCTGGCCAACATGATAAAACTCATCTCTACTAAAAATACAAAAAATACAAAAACTCATCTCTACTAAAAATACAAAAATTAGCCAGGTGTGGTAGCACACACCTGTAATCCCAGCTACTCAGGAGGCTGAGGCATGAGAACTGCTTGAACCCAGGACGTAGAGATTGCAGAGAGCCAAGATCATGCCAGTGCACTCCAGCTTGGGCGACAGAGTGAGACTCTGTCTCAAAAAAAAAAAGATGGACAAAGGATATGAACAGACACTTCTCAAAAGAAGACATTTATGCGGCCAACAAATATACAGAAAGAAGCTCAATATCACTGATCATTAGAGAAATGCAAATTAAAACCACAATGCAAATTAAAACTGCTGTCATCTCATGCCAGTCAGAATGGAGATTATTAGAAAGTCAAGAAACAACAGGTGCTGGTGAGGATGTGGAGAAATAGGAACGCTTTTACATTGTTGGTGGGAATGTAGATGAGTTCAACCATTGTGGAAGACAGTGTGGCAATCCCTCAAGGATCTAGAACCAGAAATACCATTTGAGCCAGCAATCCCATTACTGGGTATACACCCAAAGGAATATAAATCATTCTATTATAAAGATCCATGCACAGGTATGTTATTGCAGCACTATTCACAATATCTAAGACATGGAACTAACCCAAATGCCCATCAGCGATAGACTGGATAAAGAAAATGTGGTATACATCCACCATGGAATACTACGCAGCCACAAAAAGGAATGAGATCATGTCCTTTGCAAGGACATGGATGAGGCTGGAAGCCATCATTCTTAGCAAACTAACACAGGAACAGAAAACCAAATATCCCATGTTCTCACTTATAAGTGGGAGTTGATCGGCCGGGCGCGGTGGCTCAAGCCTGTAATCCCAGCACTTTGGGAGGCCGAGACGGGCGGATCACGAGGTCAGGAGATCGAGACCATCCTGGCTAACACAGTGAAACCCCGTCTCTACTAAAAATACAAAAAAAAAACTAGCCGGGCGAGGTGGCGGGCGCCTGTAGTCCCAGCTACTCGGGAGGCTGAGGCAGGAGAATGGCGTAAACCCGGGAGGCGGAGCTTGCAGTGAGCTGAGATCCGGCCACTGCACTCCAGTCCGGGCGACAGAGCGAGACTCCGCCTCAAAAAAAAAAAAAAAAAAAAAATACAAAAAACTAGCCGGGCGACATGGCGGGCGCCTGTAGTCCCAGCTGCTTGGGAGGCTGAGGCAGGAGAATGGCGTAAACCCAGGAGGCGGAGCTTGCAGTGAGCTGAGACCCGGCCACTGCACTCCAGCCTGGGCGGCAGAGCGAGACTCCGTCTCAAAAAAAAAAAAAAAAAAAAAAAAAAAAAAATAAGTGGGAGTTGATCAATGAGGACACATGGACATGAAGAGGGGAAAAACACACACCAGGGCCTATCGGTGGTAGTGGGGTAGGGCAAGGGGAGGGAGAGCATCGGTACAAACAGCTAATGCATGTGGGGCTTAAAACCTAGGTGACGGGTGATAGGTGCAGCAAATCACCATAGTACATGTATACCTGTGTAACAAACCTGCATGTTCTGCACATGTATCCCAGAACTGAAAGTAAAAATAAATAAATAAATAAAAAATAAAAATACTCCAAATGCTACAAGATTATTTACATTAAAATTATCCAAAGAATATAAAAATAAATAGAAATAAAATGTATTTCAGTGTTTATATAATGCATATATAACAATTCCATATATATGCAATATGTGATAAAATACACTTCAGTATATATGTCATGTTGTGGCAAATGCAATAGAGAAAAAGAGCTTGCAAATTGAGTACAAGAAAAAACACCCAGTGGAAGTTGAAAACAACATTCTGGCTGGCAGTAAATTACACAGCTAGTGCCACTTGGGGAGTAAAAAGGAAAAATATATTTAAAGCCTGGTGATTTTTTTGGAAGACTCAAAAAAACACCCTCCAGTTTCTTAAAAATAATTTTTTCTTAACTGTAAACCTCATGCTCTCTGTTTTCCTTATAGGCTTAATAACTCCAGTTGATATTTCAAGGAGATTTTTATTTTAGAACTTGAAAATAATATGATACTAAAAATCATATAGTATGATTAGGTGAGAATAGAAAGCAATGGGCAGGAAAAAGCCCTATCAATAATTCAAATATATTATAAAATGACAAGAATCTTTAAAGTACGGTAGTAACATTGGAATAAAAGACCACTAATGAAATAAAATATAGAGCATAGAAATGCGCCCTGTTTTATGGTTAATATTAGATAAAGGAGGAATCACAAATCCATAAGAAAGAAGAAAGTATTTTTTAAAATATTGGCAATTTATAAATTTTGAAAAAGAAAATGCTCACTTCACCCTATAGTTCCAAATAAAAACTAAATAGATTGAATATTAGAATCTGAAGAAATTAAAACCAAAGGAGAAAAGGTAAGAAAAGTGACCATTTGTCAAATATCCGATGAAACACGCTGAACACATAAGTAACATGATATTGACAATATAATCACGTTACATGTATGTACCTTAAAAAAACTGAAATACAAAAGAAAATAACAAGCTGGATAAAAACATTAGCAGCAAAAACGACCAAAAAATGAGTTATTACTTTACAGAAAGTTTATACAAACCAATAAGAAAACTGCAAATGAGCAAATTATATCAGGCAGCAATTCTCTAATGAAGAAATAAAAGTAGCCAATAAAAAGTTAGAAAATGGCCAGGCGCAGTAGCTCAGGCCTGTAATCCTACCACTATGGGAGGCTGAGGCGGGAGGATCTCTTGAGGTCAGGAGTTCAAGACCAGCCTGGCCAACATGGTGAAACTCAACATGGTGAAAACTGTCTCTACAAAAATTACAAAAATTAGCCAGACATGGTGGCATATGACTGTAATCCCAGCTACTTGGGAGTATGAGGCGGGAGAATCGCTTGAACTAAGGAGGTGGAAGCTGCAGTGAGCCAAGATCGCACCACTGCACTCCAGCCTGGTGACAGAGTGAGACTCTCTCTGAAAGGAGAGAGAGAAGAAAGAGAGAGAGGGAGAGATGAGTTTTTCAAAACAGAAGCATGACTATAATTTTACACCTGTAATCCCAGCACTTTGGGAGGCCCAGGCAGGCAGATCACTTGAGGTCAGGAGTTCAAGACCAGCCTGGCCAACATGGTGAAACCCCATCTCTACTAATAATAGAAAAATGAGCGAGGCATGGCAGAGGGTGCCTGTAATCCCAGCTAGTCAGGAGACTGAAGCAGGAGAATCACTTGAACCTGGGAGGCGGAGGTTGCAGTGACCTGAAATCAGGCCACTGCACTCCAGCCTGGGCAACAGAGCGAGACTCCCTCTCAAAAAAAAAAAAAAGTAATAATAATAATTACGGTGAACTGACAACTGAAATAAACACCCAAGGATGTTACACTCAGTAACATCGTTGTCACATATGCAGTGCCTCACTTTAGAAAAAGTGAGAACTATGGAAGTGTCCAGAGAGCTTTTTAAAGACTATTACAGCACCAATTTAAAATTATTCTTGCCAGTCGTGGTGACGCGAGTCTGTAGTCTCAGTTACTTGGAAGACTGAGACAGGAGGATTTCTCGTGCCCTGGAGTCCAGCCTGGGCAACATAGTGAGATCCTATCTCTAAAATTAAAAAAATTAAAAATTAATATATAAAGGTATCTTTATTAGGTAATACGCATACATAAGGTACAAAAATTTTAAAGTAGAGAAAGATGTACAGTAAAAAGTAAATTTCCCTTCCACTTTAGTTACCCTCTCAAAAGAAAAGAACTGCTGCCAGTTTCTCAGAGCTAAAACTATCTTACGTAACCTTTCTTCCCCAAAACTTTTTGTATTTCCATTTCAGTTTTCTACAACCTTAATCCACACACAGACTCTACATAGTGTAGTCATAAAGAGGACTGTACCACAGCACAAAGTTAACCCTCTGAAACAGGCTAATATAATGACTAGGAAACCCTCTGAAACAGGCAATATAATGACTAGGAAACAGATAAAGCCAGCCAACTGTCAAGATGATATTAATGGGCTTTGGATACCATTCTTCAACGTGAAAGAGAACTCACTTTTATCAAGGTGTATTTTAGGATTAGATTGGTTTATTTGAAACAATCACTATACCAAGGGGAGTGGGGTTAGCCTGAGTTAGACAATTCAGGCATGTCCCTTAGAGCTGGGGTCAGCCCTAAGCCATAATGACAATATATCAGAACAAGGTGGAAATTGACCTTATTGGTCAGCCTCAGTGTCCAATACACCAAAAATCTCTCTGTGACATTGACACAAACATGAAGAAGTCACAACTATTTGATTCTTAATTTAGAAAAACAATCAAAGTACACGACCTGCCTTAGACTGTGTGGAGAAAATAAGTATATTTACCTACACAGGGTTAGACAAAGTTATTCTATGAACTTAACAGAAAAAAATATTTAATTGTTATAAAATTTCCATAGTCTCCCCTTATCTGTGGAAGACACATTCCAAGACCCCCATTCCAAGATGCCTGAAACATGGATAGTACTAAACCTGATTGCCATTGATAACCTACAGGTCACATTTGACAGTTTTCTTTAAAAGTAAATAGGTGAACGGGCACAGGGGCTCATGCCTCTAAGCTCAGCACTTTGGGAGGCAGAGGCGGGGGGATCACTTGAGGTCAGGAGTTCGAGACCAGCCGGGCCAACATGGTGAAACCCCATCCCTAATAAAAATACAAAAATTAGCCTGGCAGATGCCTGTAATTAGGTGGCAGATACCTGTAATCCCAGATACTTGAGAGACTGAGGCAGGAGAATCACTTGAACTTGGGAGGCAGAGGTTGCAGTGAGCTGAGATCATGACATTGCACTCCTGCCTGGGCAATACAGCAAGACTCTGTCTCAAAAATAAATAAATAAGTAAACAGGGTCCCAGATTAACGGCCTAAGGAAGGTTTTATAATCATGGCAACCCCTGTCCCTGAGTAAAGAATCTGATCATAAGTTCCTCAAATTGTTGATGTGCTGATTAATGCATAACCTACTGACACTGAAAGGACACTGATTTATTTCTGAATCTTAAAGTTTTACTGACTGTCTTGCACGTAGATATTAATATTTTAGCCCATATGTTGCAACTGTATCCAAAATTGCAACCTCTTTATGGTATCCTCCAATAAAAAAAGCACAACTATGGTAAAAGGTATCCCCCTTCCTTCTCCTAAACTTTCCTACAAAAGCCCTCCAACTTGTGAGACTCCAGAATGCTCCCAATTTTGTTGTGTGTTTTCCCAGGTCAATCCTCATATTTGGCTTCCAACAAAGCTTTATCAAATGATTTCTACCTCAAAAGTTTTAGTTTTGGTTAACACCATCAATTGGACCGTGTTTCTATTCCTATCTACTACCCACAAATGTAAGGCCTTTTCCTTTTAATTAAGCACTTATCATCATCTGTACCTATAACTTTTGCAGTTTGAGATACAACAGCAAAACTAGCATGAAATTATTTTTCCTTCTTCACAGTTTCACAGATATATTTGTTCTTACCATAGATCTTAGCAACCTTGACACACAATTTTTTCTTTCCTTTTTTAGAACTTTCACCTTTTCACTCAAAGGAAGTACTTCATGGTTTCTCTTTGGCATATCTGAATTACCAACATCATTACTCCTGCACTTTGAGACCATCATTAAATAAAAGGGTTACTTGAACACATGCATTGCAATACCACAACAGTCAATCTAATAACTGAGAAGACTACTATATGACTAATGAGTAGGTACCATATGCAGTGTGAAAATACTAGACAAAGAGATGATTCATCTCCCAAATGAAAAGTCATGAGATTTCATCATGCTATTCAGAGTGTCCTGTATTTTAAAACTTAGGAATTGTTTATTTCTGAATTTTCCATTTTATATTTTTGGACTACGGTTGAGCACAGGTAACTGAAACCATGGAAAGTGATATCTCTAATAAGGGGGGAACTTCTGTATTCCATATTACAATCTATCATCTAAAACTATTAAAGACACCAAAGACAGCCTAATTTATCCACATGATTTAACAAAAACAGATCAGATACTTACATTTTTTTTCTTTTTCTTTTCTTTTTTTTTTTTTTCTTGTCATCCAGGCTAGAGTGCAATGGTGTGATCTTGCACACAGCAACCTCCACGTCCCAGGTTCAAGCTATTCTCCCGCCTCAGCTGCCCGAGTAGCTGGGATTACAGGCACCTGTCACCATGCCTGGCTAATTTTTAGAGACAATGTTTCACCATGTTGGCCAGGCTGGTCTTGAACTCCTGACTTCAGGTGATCCGCCCACCTTGGCCTCCCCGTGCTGGGATTACAGGTGTAAGCCACCGTGCTCTGCTCTCTAAATTTTTTTTCAAATAGGCCAATTTACTGTTAACAATAGATAAGAAGCAAATAGCACCAAATTCCTATTCCCCTATTCTTTCATGCCTCACCTCAGAGTGTGTTGTTCTTCTGAGAAGAAGAACAAAAAATACAAAAAGTTCTCGGGAAGAAAGGTTACATAAGATAGTTTCAGCTCTGAGAAACTGGCAGCAGTTCTTTTCTTCCAAATAGTCTCTCCCCTTCAAGGCACATATGACTGGCTACTGACACAGCGTTAATGGCTCCCTCAGGACCATTGCTTGTCCATAGGCTCTCCATAAAGCCTTTTCTGGAAAGGGAGCTGGAGAGCTAAAGTAGGGTCTATAGCTACAATTCAAATTTTACATAATGCATGCTAGTATGCTTCTCTCTATCCAAAACAGGCACTTGTCCCACTCATCCAAGTTTCCTACTTAAGAAGCAATAGCCTTTACATAATAAAGACCCATTTATGGAACCAAATACCTAACTGTTTTATCTTGCTTAAGATGACAATGTTCGGCAATATTTAGAAAATAGATTACTTTCATGAGCATAAAGTCCTGATGAGTACAAAATGCTGTCTAGCTCACTATATAATACATTCCCAAAACATTACAAACTAAATTGTAACTTTTGCTTGTCCTTTTCCCAAGAGGAGATAATCATAAATAATTCTGCCTAAGGAACTCCCATTAAAGGCCTGACACATCTTCCCTTTCCTCTCTCCAAATGAGATGATAGAAACTTACATCTTCAATTTGTCATACTACAAATAATTGTTGGTATCTATTCTTAACATTATAGTCTCTGCTTTTCTTTTTTCAGTTACAAATTTTATTACATAGTGCTAATATATTTGCTGCATCATTTTAGCAGAGATTTAAAAGAAAATGATTTATGTTTCATTGATACAGAGTATAATCAATCCTTTAAAAATATTTTTAATTTCTTTCTTTTGGTGTTTTTTTTTTTTTTTTTTGCTTGTTTGTTTGTTTGAGATGGAGTCTCGGTCTTGTGGCCCAGGCTAGTCTGTAAAAGGGCAATCTTGGCTCAGGGCAACCTCCACCTTCCAGGTTCAAGCAATTCTCCTGCCTCAGCCTCCCAATAAGCTGGGACTACAGGCACGTGCCACCACACCTGGCTAATTTTTTTGTATTTTTAGTGGAGACAGGGTTTCATCATGTTGTCCAGGCTGGTCTGGAACTCCTGGCCTCAGGTGATCTGCCCACCTCGGCCTCCCAAAGTGCTGGGATTACAGGCAAGAGCTACCACTCCAGGCCAATTTTTTTTTCAGTCGTTTTGGGGGAACAGGTGATATTTTGTTACATGGATAAGTTCTTCAGTGGTAATCTCTGAGATTTTGGTGCACCTGTCACCCAAGCAGTGTACACTCTACCCAACGTGTAGTTTTTTATCCCTCACCCACTTTGTTCCCTTCCTCTCAAGTCCTCAAAGTCCATTATATCATTCCTATGCCTTTGTGTCCTTGTAACTTAGCTTCCACTACAAATGAGAACACAGGATACTTGGTTTTCCATTCCTGAGTTACTTCACTCAGAATAATGTTCTCCAACTCCATCCAGGTTGCTGCAAGTGCCATTATTCCATTACTTTTTATGGCTGAGTGGTATTCAGTGGTGTATATTCTTTATCCAATTGTTGGTCAATGGGCATTTATACTGGTTCTGTATTTTTTTCAGTTGCAAATTGTGCTACTATAAACATGAGTGTGCAAGTGTTTTTTTCATATAATGACTTATTTTCCTCTGGGCAGATACCCAGTAGTGGGAGTGCTAAATCAAATGGTAGTTCTACTTTTAGTTCTTTAAGGAGTCTCCACACGGTTTTCCACAGTGGTTGTACTAGTTTACATTCCCACCAGCAGTGTAAAAGTGTTCCCTCTTCACAACATCCAAACCAATATCTATTATTTTTTTGATTTTTTAATTACAGCCATTCTTGAAGGAGTAAGGTGGTATCTCATTGTGTTCCCTGATAATTAGTGATGTTGAGCATTTTTCTTACATTTATTGGCCATTTGTATATCTTTTCTTTTCTTTTCTTTTCTTTTTTCTTTTTGGCGGGGGGACAGAGTCTTGTTCTGTCTGCCAGGCTGGAGTGCAGTGGCATGATCTCGGCTTACTGCAACCTCCACCTCCCGGGTTCAAGGGATTCTCCTGCCTCAGCCTCCTGAGTAGCTGGGATTACAGGCGCTTATCACCACGCCCAGCTAATTTTTGTATTTTTAGTAGAGATGGGGTTTCACCATGTTGGCCAGGCTGGTCTCAAACTCCTGACCTCAGGAAATCCATCCACCTCGACCTCCCAAAGTGCTGGGATTACAGACGTGAGCCACCGCACCCAGCCTGTGTATCTTCTTCTGAGAATTATCTACTCATGTCCTTTGCCCACTTTTATGTGGGATTATTTGTTTTTTCTTGATTTGTTTGAGTTCCTTGTAGATTCTGGATATTACTCCTTTGTCAGGTGCATAGTCTGTGAATATTTTCTCTGATTCTGTGGGTTGTCTGTTTGCTTATTATTCCTTTTGCTATGTAGAAGCTTTTTATTTTAATTAGGTCCCATCTATTTATCTTTTTGTTGCATTTGCTTTTGGGTTCTCGGTCATGAACTTTTTGTCTAAGCCAACATCTAAAAGAGTTTTACCAATTTTATCTTCTAGAATTTTTACGGTTTCAGGTCTTAGATTTAAGTATTTGACCCACCTTGAATTGATTTTTGTATAAGATGAGAACAAGGATTTTTCATTCTTCTACATGTGGCTTGCTAATTATCCCATCACCATTTGTTGAATAGAATGCCCTTTCCTCACTTTATGTTTTTGTTTGCTTTGTTGGAGATCAGTTGGCTGTAAGCATTTGGCTTTATTTCTGGGTTTTCTACTCTGTTTCATTGGTCTATGTCAATATTCCTGATGAACACAGGTGCAAAAATCCTCAACAAAATAGTAGCTAACCAAATCCAACAGCATATCAAAAAGATAATACACCATGATCAAGTAAGTTTCATACCAGGGATGCAGGGATAATTCAGCATACACAAGTCAATAAATACATCACATACGCAGAGTTAAAAACAGAAATCATATGATGATCTCAAGAGATAAAGAAAAAGCATTTGGCAAAATCCAGCACCACTTTATGATTAAAACCCTCAGCAAAATTAGCACAGAAGTGACATATCTCAAGGTAATAAAAGCCATCTATGACAATCCCACAGCCAACATTATACTGAATGGGAAAAAGTTGAAAGCATTTCCCCTGACAACTGGAACAAGGCAAGGATGCTCACTTTTGCTACTTTTACTCGACATCGTACTGAAGTCCTAGCCAGAGCAATCAGACAAGAGAAAAATAAAGGACATCCAAATTGGTAAAGAGGAAGTCAAACTGTCGCTGTTTACCAATGATATGATCATATACCCAGAAAATGCTGAAGACGCATCCAAAAAGCTCCTAGATCTGATAAATGAATTCAGTAAAATTTCAGGATACAAAATCAACGTACACAAATCAGTATCATGGCTATGCACCAACAAGGACAAGGTTGAGAAACAATCAATAACTCAATCCTTTTTACAGCAACTGCAGAAAATAAAAATAAAATAAAATACTTAGGACCATACCTAACCAAATAAGTGAAATATCTCTACAAGGAAAACTACAAAACAATGCTGAAAGACATCATCAACCACACAAACAAATGGAAACACATCCCATGCTCCTAGATGGGTAGAATCAATATTGGGAAAAATGACCATACTGCCAAAAGCAATCTACAGATTCAATGCAATTCCCACAAAACTAGAAAAAAATCCTAAAAGTCATGTGAAACCAAAAAAGACCCCACATAGCCAAAGCAAGACTAAGCAAAAAGAACAAATCTGGAGGCATCACATTACCCAACTTCGAACTATACTACAAAGCTATAGTTACCAAAACAGCATGGTACTGGTATGTACTATCTGCTTTTCTAATACATTGAAACCAGTGTTGTAGTATATCCATTTATTATAGATTTAATAGTTACCATGTAAGTTCAATGCCTTTAGTAAACCAAACTTTCCAGTATAGTTTTTATGTGCATATAACATAATATTAAGACAAATCTAAATTTTTCATAATTATTTGCTAGATAAATGTGGAGTCCTAACTGGGAGGAGGTGGGGGCACAGAGTCAAGCTGGTGGGACCAGGGTAAAGCAAAAAGAAGCAGCAAATGGCCTATAATACAAGTCTGCCTTTCTTCATGGTCCAGGACACATAACTGTCCTGTGCAAACAACTCACAACCTTCCTGTGACTAGTTATCACCAGACCCTCAGATGATAGAAAAATTGTAAGTTAGCTCAATGCAACCTTGACATTAATACTGCACAAAGCCCTCTTCAACACACAGCACAAGCTCCATTCTATAAAATCCTATAAAATTTCCAGCACCTCTGTCTCTTTGTAGTTAGCTCCTCTCTTGCTAACTTGCCTGTTGCTTTCTTGCAATGTATTCTCATGCTTTCTCTAACAAATCTGTCTTTATTTATCTACAACTGTCTTGGTAAATTTTTCTTACCCCCACACTTCTAGCCCCAGATAGTCACTGTTCATCCACCACAGTAAAGATATCATACAACTTGCCCAGGCACGGTGGCTCATGCCTGTAATCCCAACACTTTGGGAGGCTGAGGCGGGTGGATCACTTGAGGGCAGGAGTTCAAGACCAGCCTGGCCAATGTGGTGAAACCCTGTCTCTACTAAAAATACAAAAATTAGCCGAGCATGGTGGCATGCACCTGTAATCCAAGCTACTCAGGAGGCTGAGGCAGGAGAATCACTTGGACCGGAGGCGGAGGTTGTAGTGAGCAGAGATGGCAAGACTCTGTCTCGAAAACACACACACACACACACACACACACACACACACAGAGTACTTAATTCAAACAGCTATTGATTACTAGATAGAGTCATATGAAAGTACCAACATTTGATCATTTTGACCTACAAAAACAGCCACGTCCAGGTATGGTGGCTCACACCTATAATCCCAGCACTTTGGGAGGCTGAGGCAGGAGTATTGCTTGAGCCCAAGAGTTCAAGGCTGCAGTGAGCTACGACTGCATCACTGCACTCCAGCCTAGGTGACAGAGCAAGACCCTGTCTCTAAAATTAATTAATTAAAAATAGCAATTCATTTGATTCCATCTTATTCCATAGTGATTTTAAGATAGTATACACAAACTGAATAATAATAAAAGAGAATGGAGGAGGCAGTCACCACAGCAACATCAGCAGTGCATCTAGCTCACAGAGCTCCAGTCAAAGCAGAAGTGGGGTAAGAAGGTACCATAGCTCATACAAAGCAAACTGCCTGCAAATCGACCAGTGGTAATGCATCCAGAAAGCAAATGGCTAAAAAAGCCACTCGAGAGAGGGCACCCTCTACTTAAGGGGTGAAGAAACCTCATCATTATAGACCTGGTACTGTGGCACTCCTTGAAATGAGACATTAACAGAAGTCCCTTGAACTTACAATTTGCCAAATTCCCTTCCAGCATCTAGCGTGAGAAATAGCTCAGAACTTTAAAACAGATCTGCACTTCCAGAGCATAGCTATTGGTGTTTTGCAGGAGGTAAGTGAAGCCCATCTGGTTGGCCTTTTTGAAGACACCAAACTGTGTGCTATCCACGTGTAATAAATTATGCCAAAAGACATCCAGGTAGCATGTTGCATATGTGGGAAAAAGTGCTTAAGAATCCACTATGATGGGAAACATTCACTCTAAAAAAAAATTCTCTTCTTCCTGTTATTGGTAGTTCTGAACATTATATTTTTTTCTTGGGGTCAAAAGGTACTTAAACATATGATTGTGAGTGGATAAACAGGGGACAGGAAACAGGTATTGGCAGTTTTTCCATTTTCATTTGCGTGTGAATTTTTAGTATAAATGCCAGGGATGTAAAGTATTAATGCAAGTCAAAATGTTTCAGTGAACAAGTTCCAGTGTTTCAACTTTATAATGGTTATAAATAACCCTGTTAAAATTTTCTGGACAGTGCCAGCATTTTTAAAACAAGTAAATGCTTATTGATGGCAACTAAAGGGTGTTTGTTGCAAGTTTATCATACAGTAGATTCCATCCATTCACTTTTCTAACTGAATTGTCCCACATGCAAGTACATATTTTTAATGTTGTCTGTCTTCTGTGCTATCCCTGCAAGTTTGCTATCAAAATACATTAAACTACAAAAAAGAAAGAGAGAAGAGATGAACCAACTGTTGTTATCTAGAATTCAATTTTGACTGTGTTTTTCCTACTTTCAAGATTATGGAACATGTATGGTCTTCACATCTAGAATTTTAAAACCTTAATGATGGGCAAGGCCTGAAAAATGAGGAAATTTACAAAAAAAATGAAAAAGTCCACAATGACCACATTGGCTTTTCTTTTCTTTTCTTTCCTTTCCTTTTCTTTTCTTTCTTTTTTTTTTTTTTTTTTTTTTTTTGAGACAGAGTTTCCCTCTGTCACCAGACTGGAGTTCATTGGTGCTAGGAGGTTCACTTCAACCTCTGCCTTCTGGGCTCATGTAGCTGGGATTACAGGCATGTGCCACCACGCCTGGCTAATTTTTGTATTTTTAGTAGAGATCAGGTTTCACCATGTTGGCCAGGCTGATCTCAAACTTCTGCCTCGGCCTCCCAAAGTGCTGAGATTACAGGCATGAGGCACTGCACCTGGCCAATGATCATATTTTCATTAGAAAAGGTGTACTTTTTTTAAAGAAAGGTAAGATAATACTGTCAAACTTTGGAGTTTCAGAGAAAACATCTAAACTGTTCTTTATTTGTTAGCTTAACATTATTTGAAAATACTGAAAAATACTAGAAAGAAAGTAACTTCTTCCAAACTAAAATTCTATAAAAAAGAAGACAAGCTGGGCATGGTGGCTCATGCCTATAATCCCAGCTCTTTGTGAGGTCATGCCAGACAGATCACTTGAAGTCAGGAGTTCCAGACCAGCCTGGCCAACATGTTGAAACCCTGCCTCTACTACAAATAGAAAAATTAGTTGGGTACATGGTGGCGTGCGCCTGTAATCCTTGCTACTGGGGAGGCTGAGACATGAGAATCGCCTGAACCTAGGAAGTGGAAGTTGCAGTGAGCCGAGATTGCACCATTGCACTCCAGCCTAGGCAAAAGAGTGAGACTCTGTATCAAAAAATAAAAATAAATTTTAAAAAAAGACAAAGTCATTCACACCAACCCTCTAATTCCTTTCTTCTGACATAGTTATGCCACACAGATTAGCTATATATACTTATAAGTTATGTTTATACAAATGATATAAAATTGGCCTGTATCCAGTGTAATGGCTCTGATGAAAGAAAAGATGGCCTATGGCTTGCTTTTTCTTTTTCTATTAATTTTTCTATTAATTTTTTTTTAGAGATGGGGGGGTCTCACTATGTTGCCTAGCCTGGGCTTGAACTCCTGGCCTCAAGCAATCCTCCTACCTCAGCCTCCTGAGTAGTTGGGACTACAGACGTGTGCCACCACACCTTTGTTTTTTCTTCTTAATTAATCATGGATGCTTTCCTGATCAGTACCGTCAACCTTTTATAAAAGATGCTATAAAAGATATTTATTTTGGGGCTAGAGCATTGCAATGAGAATATGTGTGCCATAGTAAATTATGTGCATATTCAGGGAGATAAAGGAAGGCAAGGGTTTTTAAGGGAAAAAATGAGGAGGATCACAGAATTGTTTTGACATCATTATCCTTGGCTATAAAGATCTATAACAAATATGACGCCAGTGCAGGGTTGGAAAGGCAGTTGTTGGGCAGATGTCCCTGTGGAAGTATTTCTTGTGTAAGGTTGCAATGGATTTTATGAAAGATTGTGGTTTTTACAGTCTTTGTGATAGTTTTTATTATCAGGCATATAAGCATGAGAGCCTTTTCTTTATGACGTTCACCAGCTCTATTTGTCAGTGGGCTTTGTATTTTTTTTTTTTGACATCAGTAACTTCATTTTGATTCTGACAACATCCACATTTTCCTCATTTCATCAAGATCTTCCTCCAAGAGCATCACTGATTAATCACCCTGTAGTTAGGTTTTGATGTCCCTCAGTACAGAATGGACCTGTCTTTGTTATTGGTCTTCTCTCATATTATAGGGAGTAATTGGCAACTAGGAGTCAGTGTCAAAACTCTTTTAGCCGTGTTTGAGCAACAAGGGAGGTTTAAAGGGAGTAGTTGTAAGGCTCAGTCTACCTGAAGTCCATTAATAAGTTCTGTTCTGTGGTCTTTTGTTTTCATCTCAAAGTATTGGGTCAGCATTATTTTGTTAGGAGTTGTACTTCCGCAAAAATTTTACAGTTAACATACACAAAGTTTAAAAAGGGAAAAGACGAAGTAAAATTAATAGTAATATGACTATTCTAATTTGTATAATTATTTTGAGCCATTAATCTAGGCTTAAAGATAACCAATTGAATAAATCAAATGACCATAGGGAATTAGGTGAGACCTATTGTAACCAGGTGAACTACTTTCTTATTTTGTATATATGGGTCTCAACTTTTCCAGAGGAATTTATCCAGGTATAGCACATGGTATTGCCAATAGCACAGACATTTTCTTATTTAACCAACGGACCCTAACCAATTTTGTTGTTTTGTTTTGAGACAGGGTCTCTCTCTGTCACCCAGACTGGAGTGCAGTGGCACGATCTTGGCACTGCAACCTCACCTTCCAAGTTCAAGTGATTCTCCCGCCTCAGCCTCCCAAGTAGCTGGGACTACAAGTGTGTGCCACCATGCCCGACTAATTTTTGTGTTTTTAGTGGAGACAGAGTTTCACCATGTTGGCCAGGCTGGTGTTGAACTCCTGACCTCAGGTGATCCGCTCACCTAGGCCTTCCAAAGTGCTGGGATTACAGGCATGAGCCACTGCGCCCGGCCTACTAAACAATTTCTTAGGTTAGGCTCTCTTAAGTTACCAGCAGAATATACTGATGGTGAAATTTCAATTACATCATTAGCTTACCAAGTGTAAAAGGTAGCTTTAAGAGGGGTAAGAGTCTACTCGGGAGGCTGAGGGAAGAGAATGGCGTAAACCCGGGAGGCGGAGCTTGTAGTGAGCTGAGATCCGGCCACTGCACTCCAGCCTGGGCAACAAAGCGAAACTCCGTCTCAAAAAAAAAAAAAAAAAAAGAGTCTAATTATGATATGGAGTCTTGCTTCAATGTCTTGAGAAAAGCTATCTACATCGTGAAAACATCACCTGCTGCTCCTGGTTTGTAATCTGAAAGTCTCTGGTCATGACACCAAGTGGCTTGGTAAACCTTTTGTGCGGCCCATACATCAGGCATGAAGTTTGTTTCTTAAATTTCATCTAGTTTTGACTTATAGGGATTTAGGAACAAAGAAGCTTACTGCCAATTATTGAAGGAAATTAGGAGAATTCAAGGTCTGATGTAGTTTACAGGCAGATAACAAGAACTTGAAAAAAAATGCACAGAGCTACTATCTAATAACAGCTGTATTAAATTTCTTTAGAAATATAACTTTTTCTCGCTACAATGATCATTAGGAATCTCAGGCTTAAAAACTTCTTGAGCATGGGAAGCCAAACCAAGGCAGACTTTAGACTTTATTTCAGTCTTAAGGTTCTTGGATCTGCCAAGAAGCGACAATTTTTATTCACTCACTGTAAGGCTAGAAACTCCTAAAGCCAGACATTTTATGCAAACTCTTAAATACAATATTTTATTCAAAGCCTTGGTAAATGACTAGGGGCACTGACTCACACCTGTAATCCCAGAAACTTGGGAGGCCAAGGCAAGAGGATCCTGGATAACTTGAGGTCAGGAATTTGAGACCAACCTGGGCAATATAGTGAGACCCCACCTCTACCAAAAAAAAAAATTTGTTTTTAATTAGCCAAGCATGGTGGTACAACACCTGTAGTCCTAGCCACTTAGGAGGCTGAGGGAGGAGTTTCACTTGAGCCTAGGAGCTTGAGAGCACAGTGAGCTTTGATCATGCCGCTGCACTCCAGCCTAGATTACAGAGTGAGACTCTGTCTCTGAAGAAACAAATAAACAAAAACACAAACACACACAAAAAAAGGCTTGGTGAAAAAAAAAACAAACAAATTCAGTGTTTCCAATTACATCCTGTTTATGAAGAGAGCAAATTTTTATTGAACTTACATAAATAAAGAATACTCATAAATATTTGCCAATTTTTGGAAGAATCAAGTAGGGGAAAAAAGCAAAGATGTTTCCATCTTTATTAAAAGTATACTTTACCAAATTCTTGTAAACTATAAATAGCTTATGAGAAAAAAATTTCTTAAATCTGAAAAACAAAACATTTAAATAAAGAACCAACAATGGTTTAAATAAGTCATAAAAACATTACCAATTACTTAATTTCATGTAACTAATTTATTGTTTTGCTTGATCTTGATTAGCAGTTTTATGAACCTATAAGTTTCCTTATTAGAGTTCTGAAGATTTTTATTTCATTCATTGTTCTTAAAGTTATCAGAAATTTGTGTTCAAGACTACTTGTTAGAGTCTTTTCCATGAAAAGTCATTTTGGACTAGAGCTGATTACAAATGCTTTTAGAGAAGATTTCAAAGCAATAACTGTCGATGACAGAAACTTAGAATAGTCATGGTTAAAAATCTGATGAAAGTTCCTGGCCAGGCACAGTGGTTCACGCCTGTAATCCCAGCACTTTAGGAAGCTGAGGTGGGCAGATTGCTTGAGCCCAGGAGTTTGAGACCAGCCTGGACAATAAGGTGAAACCCCATCTCTACAAAAAATACAAGAATTAGCTGGGTGTGGTGGTGCACAACTATAGTCCCAGTTACTCAGGAGGCTGAGGTAGGAGGATTGCTTGCTTGAGCCCAAGAAGCAGAGGTTGCGGTGAGCCAAGATCACACCACTGCACTCCAGCCTGGGCAACAGAGTGAGACCTTGTCTCAAAAAAATAAAAAATAAATAATTTCCCAATTGACAAGGAAATGTAGTTATTTCCATTACATGCAGTATTCTAAGATGACAATCAGGCCGGGCGCAGTGGCTCACGCCTGTAATCCCAGCCCTTTGGGAGGCCGAGGTTGGCAGATCATGAGGTCAGGAGATGGAGACCATCCTGGCTAATATGGTGAAACCCCATCTCTACTAAAAGTACAAAAAATTATCCAGGCATGGTGGCAGGCACCTGTAGTCCCAGCAACTTGGGAGGCTGAGGCAGGAGAATCACTTGAACCCAGGAGGTGGAGGTTGCAGTGAGTCAAGATCACACATGGCCGGGCGCGGTGGCTCAAGCCTGTAATCCTAGCACTTTGGGAGGCCGAGACGGGCGGATCGCGAGGTCAGGAGATCGAGACCATCCTGGCTAACACGGTGAAACCCCGTCTCTACTAAAAACTACAAAAAACTAGCCGGGCGAGGTGGCGGCGCCTGTAGTCCCAGCTACCTGGGAGGCTGAGGCAGGAGAATGGCATGAACCCCGGAGGCGGAGCTTGCAGTGAGCTGAGATCCGGCCACTGCACTCCAGCCTGGGCAACAGAGCGAGACTCCATCTCAACAACAAGAAAAAAAAAAGAATCAGAATCATGACTGACAATGTCATATCAGAAGAATCAAACTTTTATAAATTTTATACAACTGTTAGAATACTCACATTAATACATATCCATATAAATATAAGTTTAGGAAAGCTTTAACATAGCCACCAAAATTATGACTGTAACATATTATATTTTTATGAATTGATGTAACTTTTAGAACATTTATATCAATAGCACACACATAAATGTAACTGAGGGAATATCTAGTATCACTTATCATTTTACAACGCTTCTCATACAATTTACCAAATAAGCCTAATTATTTAATATCTCTAAAAGATGAGAGACACAACTTTGAGGCTCTCCAGGGGCCCAACTGGAAAATCCCAATATTAATTTTAAGTCAAAAAGATTTAGTTTCAGATTTTGATGATGTGGTTGCAGGGAGGACCTGCCAAAGATGTTAAAAAGTTCAAAACACTTAATCAAAACAAAATCACAGGTTACTGTAAAATAATAGCCATTAATTTAACCATAGTGACAAAAGACTTCAAAAGCAATACAGAAAGTTATATGGATGTAAAAACCTAATCCTTTTAAAACTCAGTTTTCTATGTAATCCAAAACCTAATAAAGACAAGATAGGAAATTATCTCGATAAAACGTAAAATCTTTGTTTTTTTCAGGCCAGTTACTAGAACACGCTACAAGAAAAATCGCTTGTAGCGTGATTGCTTCTCCTTATGGGAAGCCCATTTAGATAATCTGGAAGTCAATCCTGATGAAAAGGGTACTTGAATTTAATCAGGCACAGGAAGAATGTGTCTAGGGTTAAGAATATACATTACATTATACAGCAATGTAAACAAGAAAACTAATACCTTGAGTGGGGGAATACATGGCTCTCACTAACAACATAGGAAGTGTCCTGATTACACGGAACAATTTAGGCACATCAGTAAAAGCCAAGAGTACAGAATTGGGTATACTGGAGGAATACACTGTGTTTCTAAGCCTTTAAGATAAATATTTCAGTGCTTGCTTTGACAGCACATATACTAAAGTTGGAATGATACAGAGAAGATTAGCATGGCCACAAGCTGTTAAAAAATAATAATTTTTTAAAAATTTGAGCATCAACTGTAATAGTAGAGTTGGAAGAAAAAAAGTTATAGAAATTGATGAAAAGATTGAAGGAGAAAGTTATTACCTCAGCCAAGAAAAAAGATACACCTCTTCAAAGGAAGAAAGAACAAAGGGCAATGATGTATGACCTGCAAATCACATGCAACAAGGTACAGCAAAAGTTGAACTTTTTTTTTCTTAACATTGAACTTCTAGGCTGGACATGTGGCTCATACCTGTAATCCCAGCACTTTGAGAGGCCAAGGCAGGTGGATCACGGAGCCCAGGAATTCGAAACCAGCCTGGAGAGTATGAGATCCTATCTTTACAAAAATTAGCTGGATATAGTGGCACACACCTGTAGTCCTAGCTACTCAGGAGGCTGAGGTGGAAGAATTGCTTGAGCACGCAAGGTCAAGGCTGCAGTGAGCAGTCACTCCAGCTTGGGTAGCAGAGTGAGAACTTGTCTCAAAAAAAAAAAAAAAAAAAAAAGGCCAGGCATGGTGGTTTACACCTGTAATCCCAGCACTTTGGGAGGCCAAGGTGGGCCGATCACTCGAGGCCGGGAGTTTGAGACCAGCCTGGACAACATGGCAAAACCCTGTTTCTACTAAAAATACAAAATAACCATGTGTGGTGGCACGCACCTGTAGTCCCAGCCACTCAGGAGGCTGTGGCAGGAAAACTGCTTGAACCTGGGAGGCAGAGGTTGCAGTGAGCCAAGATCCCACCATTGCACTCCAGCCTGGGTGACAAAGTGAGACTCCAACTGGAAAAAAAAAAAAAAGTTGATTGAACTTCTAAAATATAAATCTGAGAAGTTACAAAAAGGAAAAATTTTACCTTGAGAAATAAAATTATTAGTCATAATGAAAAAGATAGGATCACGCCAGGCGCGGTGGCTCACGCCTGTAATTCCAGCACCTTGGGAGGCCAAGGCGGGTGGATCACTTGAGGACAGGAGTTCAAGACCAGCCTGGCCAACGTGGTAAAACCCTGTCTCTACAAGAATATAAAAAATTTGCTGGGCGTGGTGGAGGATGTCTGCAATCCCAGATACTCCAGAGGCTGAGGCAGGGGAATCGCTTGAACCTGGGAGGCGGAGGTTGCAGTGAGCCGAGATTGTGTCATTCCAGCCTGGGTGACAGAGCAAGCCTCTGTCTCAAAAAAAGAAAAGAAAAGAAAAGAAAAAACAAAAACAAAAACAAAGACAGCATCTCCAACCTGAAACTTGGGAAACTAAATAGATCTCAGGAAGAAATGTGGCAGAAATACAAACTGTTAGCAGTTTAGAAGACGACTGTTAAAGAAACAGATTCCAGAATCAAAACCTCTGGTAATTTTATTAAGGGCAAATGAATACTTTTTAAAAATCCTGTTGTTCTAACATAGGGGACCAAATTTATTTAGTTTTGTATTAGTGTATTTTTAATATTAAAGCTCAATTTTAGAAAGACTCTTAAATAATTGCCTTCTAATTATAGCCAACTTGATCACAAACAAAATTCCTCTCATAAAGTTCGCTTTCACAAACCTTATCACAACTTATTCAGACCACTGATGACATGCTTGAATTTTCTGCTTTGTCTTATACTTCTCTTTATTAACCATTTTACATTAGGACAAAAATTTACCATATAAGATTCTTTCTTGTACAAAATTATTCTTCTCTTTTTAACCTTCTTTACCAAAAATATATCCTTATATCCATAACTTTTTCAGTACTAATGGATCTACTTCACTGGCTTAAATAGCTGCAAAGCATTCTGCCAAAAAGATGTTCCATGATGTATTTGATAATTTCTCTATCCTGGTAATATATCTTTCCATACTTGGCTGGGCATGGTGGCTCAGGCCTGTAATCCCAGCATTTTGGGAGGCTGAGGTGGGTTGATCACTTGAGGTCAGGAGTTGGAGACCAGCCTCGCCAACCTGGCAAAATCCCATCTCTACTAAAAATATATATATATATATGTATATATATATTTTTCCTATACTTAACATTTGTGTGATTGCTGAAAACATTGTGGCCCCTTTACACTGGGGTGGTGAACAACGGTTTGGCAAACTTTGAGGTCATCAAAGCATCTTCTTGAAAAATATGACTTTAGAAAATAGCCAACATTTGTATTAGACTATGTTCTTCAGAAATAAAAGAATCAGAGAAAGAAAAGCAGTAAGAAATTTACAAATATGTACACATACAATAGGGAGAAAGATAAAGTAATTATCTCACACATATGTATTTATAATAAAATTATATTTAGAAGAATAGATAAGGAAGCTAGTTATAAAATGGGTCTTTTAATCTCCTAAGGCAAAGGCGTTTAAAGTCCAAAGCTCAGAGTGCTATTTAATCCTTTTTTGTGTGTGTTCTGAAGACTAAAGTTTGTCAACCTGCAGAAGTAATGAGGCAGTTCAGTTTGCAAAGTGAAGTTAATGAAAAATACAAAATCCTAATCAGATTTAGTTTGGAGTCAGCTTTAAAGAATAGCACTTTCGGGCTGGGCGCAGTGGCTCAGGCCTGTAATCCCAGCACTTTGGGAGGCCGAGGCGGGCAGATCACCTGAGGTCAGGAGATCAAGACCAGCCTGTCTCTACTAAAAATACAAAAATTAGCCAGGTGTAATGTGTGCACCTGTAGTCGCAGCTACTCGGGAGGCTGAGGCAGAAGAATTGCTTGAACCCAGGAGGTAGAGGTTGCCGTGAGCCAAGATTGTGCCACCGAACTCCAGCCTGGGCCACACAGTGAGACTCCGTCTCAAAAAAAAAAAAAGAATAGAAGAGCACTTTCAGAAAACTGTGTTACATGCCATTACTGCATTCCTTTTGCTGTTATTAACTGGAGTTAGGAAGTGTAGAATAAATACCAAGAAAGAAAGCAGCCTTCAACAGACTCAAATAAATAAGGACAATACAATAATGATGATCTATGAAAGTACCACTTTTATGCATTATTTCATGTTTAAATGTTTGCTTCTAGGTCCACGGATTATATTCTACCTGTCATTACCACATTATAATGATAATAAGAGACCATGAACCTTGGAGTCTAAATGGACTTCAACTCAAATCCTAGGTCTACAGTTTTCTAGCTGAGTCACCTTGGCAAGGTCATTTGAACTTTGAGTCTATTTTCACTTATAAAATAAGAATGGCCAGGTGCGGTGGCTCACGCCTGTAATCCCAGCACTTTGGGAGGCCAAGGCGGGCAGATCATGAGGTCAGGAGTTCAAGACTATCTTGAACCCCATCTCTACTAAAAATAAAAAAATAAAAAATAAAAAATTGCCAGGTGTGGTGGTGGGCACCTGCAGTCCCAGCTACTTCGAAGGCTGCGGCAGGAGAATGGCAAGAACCCGGGAGGCGGAGCTTGCACTGAGCCAAAATCGTGCCAATGCTCTCCAGCCTGGGTGACAGACTGAGACTCCGTCTCAAAAAAAAAAAAAGAAGAAGAATGACAGTAGATGTTCGGTAAATATTGGTTAGGAGATCTGGATAGTATACCTACCAAATCATATTGAGAGTACTGCCTTTACATAAACAGCTATATTATCCTGAAAGTGTGGTTCTCAGATCAGCACCACCTTCGAGCTTATTAGAAATGCAAATTCATGGATCCTACCCAGACCTATGTAATCAGATGGTCTGGGATAGGGCCCAGGAAACTGCTTTATAAGCTCTTTAGTTGATTTTTAATGCATGTTAAAGTTTGAGAACTACTGCCTTGGAGATCGGCTAGAAATGATTTCCCCGTGATCAATTCCATTAATGAACATGAAGGGATCTAGTAGTCATCTGCAGGACCAATTTATCTGCTAGGCACAAGAGGCACAGTGCCAAGGGCCCATGACACTTTAAAGGTTTTAGGAAAATGTTTTAATTTTTTTTTAATCAAAAGAAAAAAATGAACATAATGATAATAAGTATATAACAACAAATCCAATCTGGATTATATTTTATCTTTATACCAAAGTAGTTGTAAAATTACCTGATTTAAAAATTTTAAGTGTAGTTTTATATATAGCATTTAAACTCTTGCTAAAAAATGTTTGATATATTTCCTATGGAGGAAGGGCCTCATGAAGTCATAGTGCTTAGGGCCCAGGAAAGTCATAATGCAGCCCTAGTCACCTGAAAGCTTCCCTGTTCACTTATAAATGTTGACACTGAAGGTGCCTGGTAGGAACTGACCATGTGTAAGAAACGTGTGCTATTTTGAGGATACATTCACTTACAATTTTTAAAAGATTAGTGTTGAGATTCATTTAATCAAAAGTTTAAAATTGTAAGCATTAAAATGGCTGATAAACAACCTGCTAAAACCCTAGGAAAAAATCTGCAACATGGAACAGGGACAGAAATCATTGACTAAAGAGAAGAACTGGAAATTAAAAATGAGCATGAAATATGGTAAGATTAAAAAAACAATAAGATAATCAGCAAGTTGAAAGTGAAATAGGATAATGTAGAAATTATGTTAGAACAGAAACTTATATCCTTATAACAGAAATGAATATACTATTTTCATATAACGCTCATCATTTCATCTGGCACAAATACATTTAGCCCTTGAAAAACCATCAACCAGTCACTAATTGCAGAACCTGCTATTGTCTCCTGAAACTTGTACTTAGTTGTGGATTAACTATATACTGCATGTCTCAGTGTGGTGTTTAGAAGAATGGGATTTGATAACTATGTTTTCAAAGAAATACTAAAATATTAAATTAAATTAAAATATTAAAAGTTACTATTTTATTAATCATTATCAAGCTCTACCAGTATAGACTATGGGTCAGTTTATCCAAGTAGTTTTATATACAGTACTTTAAATTTGGCTAAAATAGAGGAAATATCAGCTATGATACAAAAGAATTTGCAGCCTTAGGGATAACATACACAGAGAAAACTTTGTTATGTGTCTATAACCAACTCAAATCTTACTTTTGTCAATTCCCAGATCCCTCAGAGCAACTTAGGTTATTTCAACATTATAATCTTCAAATCCAAACCCTAGGTTCACACCCCGATTGCTGATCCCTTTTAGAGTATCTTTCCTTGATTTCTACCATAATGTTATTTGGGGCATAGACATTTTCTGAACCTCTGAGAAGATTGTATTACATAGTCTTTAAGGAGTCTGGGTTCTAAGATTCTATCATCCTAAATTTTCCTTGGGAAAAAATTATTTTTGATATGTTGTATTATTTACTCATTAAGCAGATATGTATTAATATCTATTGGTGCAGGATTCTATTCAGACAAAAAGTGCATTGCAGATGGAGGGTAAAACATGTCCAAAGGCTCTGATGTAGAAAAGAGAAACTGAAAAATTGAAAATGGCTGGAGCTTAATGAAGAAGATGAGAATGCTGCAAGAGGAGGCTACTGAGGTAGGTAGGGAAGGGCCTGGGATTTAGGACTTTATCCTAAGAGCAAAGGTAAATCTTTGAGTGGTTTTAAACGGTAAAGTGCTTTGATCTGATTTACATTAAAAAAAAAAAAAAAAAAAAGAGGCTAGGCGCGGTGGCTCACACCTGTAATCCCAGCACCTTGGAAGGTCAAGAGGGGGGGTTCACTTGAACTCATGAGTTCAAGACCAGCCTGGGTGACACGGTAAAACCCTGTTTCTACAAAAAATACAAAAAAAATTAGCTAGGCATGATGGTGCACACCTGTAGTCACAGCTACTTGGGAGACTGAGGTAGGAGGATCACCTGAGCCTGGGAGGCAGAAGTTACAGTGAACCGAGATTGCACCACTGCACTCCAGCTTGAGTCAGGGAGCCAGACCTTGTCTCAACAATAATAATTTTAAATAAGATTATTGTGGCTTTTGTGTGAGAAATGGATTAGAGGAGGGGTAGAGAGAATAAGGAATAACCTGTTTGAAGCTATTATTATAGTACAGCTGAAAGATTATAGTGGCTAAGATTGGTGGGGAGACACTGGAACTGGAAAAAATATGAATAGATTCAAGAGATAATCAGGAAGGAGATTTGATTTAAAAGAGAGGGGAAGAGGAGAGAGAGGAAGCGAGAAAGGGAGATGAGTGATTCCTAGTTTTTTGGCTTGTGAAACCAGAAATTCGTGAATGACATGAGTGAATGACAATGCTATTCACTAGGCTAAGACAACCAGGAAAGGGGCAGGTGCGGTCGCCCACGCCTATAATCCCAGCACTTTGGGAGGCCGAGGCAGGTGGATCACCTGAGGTCAGCAGTTCGAGACCAGCCTGGCCAACGTTGTGAAACCCGGTCTCTATTGAAAATACAAAAATTAGCTGGGCGTGGATTAGCCGGGTGTGGTGGCGGGCGCCTGTAATCCCAGCTACTCGGGAGGCTGAAGCAGGAGACTCGGTTGAACCTGGGAGGTGGAGGTTGCTGTGGGCCGAGATCACGCCATTGCACTCCAGCCTGGGCGACAAGAGTAAAACTCCATCTTGGGAAAAAAAAAAAAAATTTTCTACACACTTAACCTTGTTTCCCATTGCATGTGTTGCTGTAACACATGGTAATTACCATTAATTTAGCAATTTAACACAAACCTTTTCTGATAGTTCTGTAGGGTCAGAAGTCCAATACCTTTCTGATTGAGCTAAAGTCAAAGTGTCAGTTTTCCTTTCTGGAGACTCCTGAGGAGAACTGATTTTCTTGCCTTTTCCAGCTTCCAGAGGCCGCACACATTCTTTGACTCCTGGCACCTTCCTCCATTTTCAAAGCCAGCATATATGCATTTTAAAAGCAAAGATTTATTTTTAATTAAAAAAACAATTTCTCCAAATGGAATCAAGCTGCTGAAAGATTTTTTTTTTTTTTTTTTGAGGGAGTCTAGCTCTGTTGCCCAGGCTGGAGTGCAATGGTAAGATCTCGGCTCACTGCAATCTCCGCCTCCCGGGTTCAAGCAGTTCTCCTGCCTCAGCCTCCCGAGTAGCTGGGGTTACAGGCATGCGCCACAACGTCCAGCTAATTTTGTACTTTTAGTAGAGAGGGGGTTTCTCCATGTTGGTCAGGCTGGTCTCTAATCCCCCGTACCTCAGGTGATTCACCCGCCTCGGCCTTCCAAAGTGCTGCGATTACAAGCGTGAGCCACCGCGCCCGGCCTGAAAGATTTTTTTTTTTAAAACTACATGTTGAAGTCTGCACAAATGGCCAGTTACCCACATTTGCCTATTACCTACACATCTCAGTATTATACTGTCATTAGCACAGACGATGTCATAGAACATCACAACAGGATCATGCAATAACCTCAGGCAACAAAAATAAATTATATTCATTACACTACTTTTGCCAATCAGGAAAGATTATTGGTTCGCATTACGAAAAAGATTTTAAAGGACGTTTAAAACAATAAGCCTTTCTGCATAGGCCTTCGTTAATAGGACAACTGAATTAGAACAGTCCATTCCCCCAAAGACTGCACTTAATCATACCGGTTTTCTGCGTCATTTTAATTGCTGTTGACTTTTCATTGACATTTAGCATAGATTTTTCCTCATTTTTGTTTTTTTAAAGAACGATACTGAAAGACAAGAAAAATGCTATCAGAGGACTACAAACCTAGAGGAGTTGAGTTTCAGTCGTGAAAACAGTATAATCGTTTTCTGTGCTTTCCATATTTCCTTGAATGAGAATGTAGTTTTTTAATATGAAAAAATTTTTAAAGGAAAAGAAGTTAAAAAAAAAAAAAAGCCTCACTTGTAAGGTAGGGTATGGTTTTTTCAAGTCTCAGGCACGTAAATGACAAGCGACTTCTTTAAAAAAAAAAAAAAAACTGCCATTTAAAGCTGACTGGTACGATCTTCCCTAAGTTATTTTGAAAACTTCTTGAAAAATAAATGTAGACCACGAATCATTTACCAAACATGTGATTCCAGTACCTCACTACCTTTTCTCTTCAGGTAGCTGTAGTTTAAATTCTAAGGCCTCCTCAAGAAATGACATTTTCACATTTCTTAGGCATCTGTGGTGCCAGAGGAAAAAACCCATCACCGGCCTGGCGCAGAAGCGCACACGCCAGGTCTGCCATGGGGCCCCGGGCTGTGGGGATTTTGGATGTAACGTGTCTAGGCCGAACCCGCGCCGTGAAAGGCCGACCCTGCCGAAAGCCCGGGCGGCGGGCGCCCACTAGTCAGGGCTCGGTGCGGCGCGACAGCCAGCTCTGCCGGCGAGCCGAGTCCGCGCTGCTGAGGGGGAGCCGCGCTGGGGGCGGCGGCGTCGGGGCGGGGGCGGGAGCCAGGCGGCAGCTCCAGCGCCCGTGGGGGAGGAGCGGCAGCGGCGGCGACTGGAGCTGCTGTGGCGACCGACGCGAGGCGGTGGCAGAGGAGACCCACCCCTGTCCACATGGACAGTCGCAAAGGCCTCCGCTGATGCATTCACGCCTGGGCGGGGTGGGCGGACGACCGTAGCGGCGGCGGCTGCAGAACGAGTTGGGGGCCTGGAGGCGCCTGACGGTCGCGGAGACCTCGCCGCTCCGGCGCGGCGGTGCGGCCATTTTACGGCCTGGGACGAAGGGAGGCGTGTTTGTGTGCTCGCCTTCATTCTCCTTTCTTGGGAACCCACGGCTGGGGGAAGTTTCTCAGGCAGCCTGGGTGGGCGGTGGATGGGGAGTCGTGGGCCGAGAGGAACCGGGCCCGGGAAGCGCCGTCGTCGTCGTCGCCGCTCGCGTTCCCCCGGAGGGGCCTGAGAAGCTCGGGCCGCGGGCCTCGCTGCCCGCCAGCCCGCGGACAGGCCCGGGCGCGCCTGGCCTGCTTTTGTGTAGGCCCATCTGAACGTGGGAGCGCCGCCCGCCTGACGGCTGAGCCCGAGGCCCGCAACCCTGCGGCGTCTACCCTCCTCCGGCGCGGCCCCTCATCCCGGCGAGCACGGCGGCGGTGTGGGCCATGGATTAAGAAGGAGGCGGCGTGGGAGGAGGAAGATGGCGGCCGGCAAGAGCGGCAGCAGCGCCGGGGAGATTACTTTTCTGGAAGGTACGTCTATTTCTGCCCTTGACGGGGAGAAAAGAGGATATACTGGAAAACGTGGCCCCCAGAACCCCGGATATTCAGTTATCTGCGCTGGGTGGGTTTGGGGGGGCGGTGAAGTACGAGGGATGAGCGGTGACGGAGAGGGAGTGTGCTGCGAGCGTGCTTGGTTCAAGTCCGCCCAGGCGAGGGGCTCGGCTGCGAGCCGGTTCGGCCCAGGGGGCGCGGGTGGATTGAGCCGCGAGCCAGAGTTGGTGGGCGTCCTTTGAGAGTGCGTGCTGAAGTCTTTGACATTAAAAAAAATTTTGGCGTGGTGGCCTAAGGATGAGAGCAGCCAGTATTCACATCTTGTTTGGTGTTCATGAAAAGTTTCAAATTGCTAAGGTTAGGTGCAATTGGGGACCAATCTAAGTAGGGAGGGGACAGTTAGTTTCATTGAGGTGTGTTTTATACCCTCTCGTCTGTTTCTGAGTTTCAGGCTTGCTTTTGCAGCCAGCCTTCCGATTAGGCCTGGCCTTGTCTGATATTCTTTCGGAATGTGTTTTTATAAAAACATTCTATAAAATAATTTATCTGGAAAAAGAGTAAGGTTTACAGTGTCAATTTTGGGGCCGTAACTAAAGCTCATTGACACAATTTGAGTGTTTTATTCACTCGTGAGGGAAAGTTAAACGTTTGCTGTGAGTAGACTAAGCCAGTCTCAAGAAAAGCTGTACCTTTTTGTTGGGGAAGGTGGTAATGGGGAACAATATTGATTTTTTGGCCTGTGAATATATAAGGACCCCCAAAATAGAGCTAAATGTTATTGTAATTGTAGACCAAGAAGTGTCTATATTACTTAATTTGACTATGGGTTCAGTGTTTACACTGGTGATTGAGTTTATAAATATGTTTATCAAAATGAGTGCTGCTCACAGACTCGTTTTGTTAAAAAGAATTAACTACTCTTTGGATAATTTTGCAAAGATGATTTTTATTGCAATATGTCATAAGCTTTACTTCAAAAATAACTTTTTTTAGTATGTTTCGGAAACATTACTGAATCAAGAAAGTACGATTTAACTTAAAATTAAGAAAACCCCTAAATAGGTTCTATAGGAGATTGTTGACGAATGGGAATGCCTTGGTACTGTTTTGTTAACAGCACCTCGAACAGTGCCTGGAACACCATAGGTACTCAATATTAGTCTAGTGAAAGAATAGTGAATAATAGAGGTAATTTTTCTTAATTCATCTTACTTGAGTATAGTGAAGTGAAAAAAAAAAATTACCGTACAAGCTAGGCTTTATCTGAAAGTGATGAGAACTTTATAGGAGATTTCCTAGTAAGAGTAAGAAAAGCTTCTGAGTTTTTCTGAGTTCATTTGGTATTACCTCCACTCCAGTTTGCAGAATGGGTACCTGTCAAGAGGCTGAGAAGGTGCAGCTTGTGTTACAGGTAGTGTTATGTGTGTTGTTTTTGTTTTGAAATTGGAAACAAAAGATGGCTTACTTGTGCTTATTATCTTCAGTATGCAGATGATTATACTTTTGTGCTATCCTAGATTTCCAGCTTCTGTAGGCCCGATTGAGTTAAAATTCTAATTGGATGAACATAGGGAGGATTAAAAAAGTACAAATAAAGCCACAGATGTAGAGTTAATGTGAGTTTCAAACTACTGCTTTTAGTTTAATCTAAAGGTCTTTGAGTGTACAGGTGTGATAAATTCGAGTTTCACCATGTCTTAAGCATTTTCATAAAGCAAGCAAATGGTAACTTCCGTAGAGCATAAGCATAAGGGTTCTGAGCGCGGTGGCGCACGCCTTTAATCACACACGGCACTTTGGGAGGCCGAGGCAGGCGGATCACTTGAGGCCAGGAATTGGTGACCAGCCTGGCCAACATGCGAAACCCCTCTCTACTGAAAATACAAAAGTTAGCCGTGCGTGGTTGGCGTGCGCCTGTAGTCCCAGCTACTGTGGAGGCTGAGGCAGGAGAATTGTTTGAAAACGGGAGGCAGAGGTTTCAGTAATCGCGCCACTGCACTCCAGCCAGGGCAACAGAGCGAGATTCTGTCTCCAAAAAAAAAAAAGGGTAAGGGAAAGGAGCAATTTTAGTTCCTCATAACACATTTTCATATACTATATTGAATCTTTCCAAATAAACGAATTGTATTTAATACTACTTATGTTTTCTGCTTAATTTCCCATGATTCTTTTGGTGTCTTACACTTTTAATAATAATAAAATATTTTAGCCAGGCGTGGTGGCTCACACCTCTAATCCCAACACTTTGGGAGGCCGAGGTGGACGTATCACCTGAGGTCAGGAGTTTGATACCAGCCTTGCCAACATGGTGAAACCCCGTCTCTACTAAAAAACCAGAAATTAGCCTGGCGTGGTGGCGCCCGCCTGTAATCCTAGCTACTCAGAAGACTGAGGCAGGAGAATCGCCTGAACCCGAGAGCTGGAGGTTGCAGTGAGCCAAGATCTCACCATTGGCACTCCAGCCTGGGCAACAAGTGAAAGGAAACTACATCTCAAATAATAGTAATAATAATAATAATAAAATATTCCACCATAATTTGCCATATATTCTGCATTATCAGGTTTATAAATGTTCAAAATATTTCCCCATACATAGGCTCCTAGGATTTAATATTAAGACATATTATACTTTCTTTACTTTCCAGTCGACTCCTTGAAAAACTAAACTAGGTTTTCATTCACTCATCACATTTACAGCATCCTACTCTACCAGGCAGTGTACCACGGTGAATACAACAGTGCATACGAGAGTCAAGGACTCTGCCTTTATTTAGTCTTCTATCTTAGGTTCTGTGAAAGCATATCTCTGTAATAAACTGTGAAAAAGTAATGACTTTATATTTTCATCATCATATTTCTTGCACCTGAAACATATTTGTTGTTAATGAAATAAACCAGATGATAAACAGTGTGATGAACACTGGAAGACATAAACAGCAGTGATGGGGAAGCCATTTTACGTAGCACTGAAGTCAGGAAAGGCATCCCTGATGAGGTTACACTTAAGTAAACACCTTAACTAAGAGACACTTCAGAATATGGCAGAGGGGATACATGTAAAGATTCAGAGGTAATATATGGTACCATTTGATAAGCAAAAAGGCTGAAATGTAGAAAGCAAAGGAGAGAGGGATATGAGAGGCAGGCGATGTTTCATGCAGGATCATGAATAATTTTTATATCTTTCTCAGTAGCGGGAAGCCATTGAAGAGTTTGGGGCGATGGGGTGTAATGATATGGTTTATCTTTTTTAAAAAATCACTTTGGCTGCTCTCTGGAATGAATTTAAAAGGGACAAGATTAAAAGCAAGGCAATAAATTAGCATAATATTGTAGTAGTCAAGATAGAAGTGGTCAGGTCTTCAATTAGCATGATGTCAATGGAGATTGGGAAAGAGAAGTTGATAGGTTGAGGATATCTTTGGATGTAGAGCTTCAGGACTTGATGAATTGTACATGGAGTATCAGAATAAGAGGAATCAAAAGGTTTTGTTTAGCTTGAGATATTGGTGGTGCTGCCGTTTACTGAGATGGAGTAGACTGATAGAAGAATGAGAAGGAAATTAACAACACTGGTCATATTAAATTTGAGATGCCTATGTGACATTTTTGCTCTAAAGTATGTTTTATATCTTTATAACTACTGAGATTCTAATTCCATTTCTTTTTATAGCTTCTCTAGGGAAAAGGAGACGCACTGGCTGCATTCTTTATTTTATTCATGCAAAAACACACTAAAATTGTATGGATTTCATTAAGTCACATGTTAAATTTTTTTATTCTCCTCTCCCCTCTTTGACTTGTTTCTTTCACTTCTCTTCACTAACTGTTGATCATACCCCTTTTCCACTTATGATAGACAGTTTTGGCAGGTTGCTCCCCTGTATTCATTTATTCAGTCAACAGATATTTATTGAACACCTGCTGTGTTGTAGACAATGGCACTGCACTGAGAGGCATAACAGTGAGAGAGAAGAAACCATGTTTTTTTCATAGAGTGTTCAGTCTAGTGTGGAAAGTAAAAAATAATAAAATAATAATGCTCTTAAATGTAAAATTACAACTGACAAGTACAGCAATGGTGGGTTGTTTATACAAGTTGGACATCCCAAATTTAGAAATCCGAAATGCTCCAGAATTTGAAACTTTTTGAATGCCAACATGACCCTCCTAAGAAATGCTCATTGAATCAATTCAGATTTTTGGATTTGGGATGCTCAGTTGGGATAATATAATTTGCAAATATTCCAAAATCTGGAAAAAAAATTCTGAAATCTGAAACATTTCTTCTAGTTTCAAGCATTTCGGATAAGGGACACTTAACCTGAAATCATGAGAATTGGATCTAATCAGGGTGGTTTGAAGTGGGTATTAGAAAACAGAAGGTGGGGAGGCAGTGCTTTCTAGGCAGAGGGAATAAAATAGGGGAGCATGGCATGTTTGGGGAACTTAAGGGAGGACAATATGGTGTCAGGAGAGCGGTGCAAGATGATACTGGAGATGACATCATTTGTTTCAAACAAGGTCAACAGCCGGGCATGGTGGCTCATGCCTATAATCCCAGCATTTTGGGAGGCCGAGGTGAGAGGATTGCTTGAGCCCAGGAGTTTGAGACCAGCCTGAGCAACATTAGTGAGTCCATGTCTGTACAAAAAAATTAAAAAATGATGTGGGAGGATTCTTGAACCCAGGAGGGTGGGGCTGCAGTGAGCCATGATCGTACCCCTGCATTCCCACCTGGGAAACAGAGCGAGACCCTGCCGCCCCCCCAAAAAAAGTCATTAGCTGCTACATGGAGAATGCTTCAGAGAGGGGTAAAAGATTACCCTGTTAGGAGATGATTGGAACATAGGACAAAGGTGATTGATGGTAGCTAGCTTGTCTTATAAACTTTCTTTTGATATTCTACCTCCTCTTTTTTTCACTCTGGGGGCTCTAACAAGTCTACTTACTCTCTCATTTCTTCATTTTTGTATTGCACTTGTTCATATCTGGTTTTCTTTTCCTTTTTTTTTTTTTTTTAACCAAGTGAATTCCTTCTCCTATATTTTCTCCTCTTTTTCCTGAAATAACTTTTTTCTGCCTTTCCCTTCTAATGTACATATATTACTACTTTAGTTTGTTTTCCTTTTCATTTCAGCCTGTCTTCCTTTATGGACCTTCTCTACTAGATTGAAAAGAGTGATGCTAAACTATTGCGTGCAATGTTGTTTTCTACAGATACCAACAAAAATGTTTCTGTCTCCAAATGAAAAGTGTTTTCCATTTCCCTTTAGCCAGTCTTTTCTGTTATACATAAACTCAGTGCAGAACCCAGTCAGTTTGCCAGTTTTACTGGAGACCTAAAGACCTCACACTGTCTGTTAAACTAGAGCACAGTTTCTCCCAAATGATTGGCATTCTATGGAATATGAACAGGGTTTTTAGTTTCTGCCTGCTTAGGGGAATACACCTCTTTTTATTTTGATTGCATTACTTTTGGAAACTACATCATGGTGTCATTCCTTATTTACTCCTTACTTAAGTATGTTTATTTCCTGATTTCATCCCAGTTAAAGTGATAAATAGTTTATCATGTGAGTTCATGTACTTGAAATAGTAAAGTAGAACCTCACTTGGAATGAAAGTGATTTTCAGGCAAAGTGCAGTGGGTCATACCTGTTATCCTGAGATAACACTTTGGGAGGCCAAGACAGGAGGATTGCTGGAGCCCAGGAGTTCAAGACCAGCCTGGGCAACATAGCGAGGCCCCACCTCTACAAAAAATACAAAAGTTAGCCAGATGTCACAGCATGCACCCGAAGTCCCAGCAATTTAGGAGGCTGAGTGGGAATATTGCTTGTTGCTCGAGCCCAGGAGGTTGAGGCCTGCAGTTCATGACACTACACTTCAGGCTGGGTTACAGAGCTGAGAAGAAAGAAAGAAAAAAAGAGAGGGAGGGAGGAAGAAAGAAGAGGAAAGGAGGGGGGAAAGAGAGGAAGGAGAAAAGAAAGTGATTTTTCAGTAGAAATGCATTGAGAATATGAATTCAAAAGTCAGAATGCTGAGGTTCAACATCTGGCTCTACTACTTGTTAGCTGTGTGGTCTTGGATAGATTACTTAACTTTTCTGTGTTTTCTCAGCTGTAAAACAAAGATAATAATTGTCATTAAAAAATAATAATTGTAGTTACCTTAAGATTGCCATAAGGAATGAGGTAATACATATTACTTACAGCAATTCCAGGCATATAATAAGCACTCCGTGTAACTTGATATTATTTATTTTATTAGCAGATAGAGAAAAGAAAAACAGCTTCCTTTCCTTGCTTGTCTTCTCTTCTACTTGAATTTTAGTTTGCATTGTTTTTCTTTCACTGACTACCTTTTTCTAGATAGTAACTGATTTTGACCAGTGTTGTAATGAGAGAGGAAAGAGAATGAAATTACATACTTTGTATGGCTAGACTTTCATAAGTTGAGTATTCCTGTTGCTATTAGAAAAGTATGTTGAATATTTGAGGAACTTGAGGTATAGAAGGGTTGTGTGGCACAGCTTAAGTTATTGGGAAGTCAGACTGTAGCCTGGGACCGACTTAATAGCTTCAGCTTTCTTCAGCATTTCCTTCCTCTCTCTCCTCTTCCTCATCACTTTGCTTCCCTGTTCTTACTCTTATCTCTTTTTCCTGTACCTCCCCCTAAAGGAAGGGGCAACCGAACAAGAGAAGGAAAAACAATAAGTTATTATGGAGAAGTATTATTTATTGATGAAGCAGCACTTTTAAGAAGGCAAAAACGGAAAGCCACAAGTCTCTTGCGGCCCAGCCTCGGAAATTTACAGTGTTACTTCTTCCATATTGTATTGGCCAAAAGAACACAGAGCCGGCCCTGATTGAAGGAGAGAGGGAGTAGATTCCACCCTTCAGTGAGAAGAATGGCAAATTATTTGCAGCTATCTTCATCTATACAGCTGTCTTTTGTCTCCCATACCTACCTGGTATTTTTTCCCCATTCTTTCAACAGTCATAGTATTTTTCAGCAGTCATATAGTATTTTAAATGACAATTCTTAAGAAACCGAAAATCCAACTTTTGGACAGTTTGGGAAGCTAAAGAAAGACAAAACAAAATTGGCAACTTAATTAGTAATTTATTTCAAAGATATAAATAGCAACAGAAACTTTCATTAGTTTAGTGTTTTGTTTTGTTTTGTTTTTTGAGACGGAGTGTTGGCTCCGTTGCCCAGGCTGGAGTGTGGTGGCACCATCTCAGCTCACTGCAACCTCCGCCTTCCTTCCAGATTCAAGCGATTCTCCTTCCTCAGCCTCCCTGGTAACTGGGATTACAGGCACGCACCACCACGCCTGACTAATTTTTCTATTTTTTGTAGAGATGGGGTTTCTCCATGTTGTCCAGGCTGGTCTCAAACTTCTGACCTCAACTGATCCACCCACTTCAGCCTCCCAAAGTGCTGGGATTAGAAGTGTGAGCCACCTGGCCTTAGTTTAATTTTTGGTTGATTGGGAATGGATTCAGGAATTTCTGAAACTAGGCAAGCATAAGTATGGACAAAAGAGGAAGAATGTTAGAAACTTTTCTTTCCTTTTGTTTTTTCTTTCATTTAGTCATACTGTCATTTTCATTACTTAAGCTCTTAGAAATGGTCATACTATTCACCATATTAAAATATTAAAAATAAAACAGTATCTTGATACAAAGTGCCAGTTAATCCACTAAGTCACAGACTGTTAATGCTCACAGTTACAGTACACTTAAATTGCATACCTAAGTCATATTACTTAGGATGATGCAACAATGGATAATCCATTATTGTGAACTGCAAATGATGGTTGCCATCATCAGGTAATAAAACAATGGCTACAATTACAGAAAGTGATAGATAATCTGTGCCATATCCGTTTGACACTAAAAACTGGGTTGCTTTTGGCCCCTAATTTTTTTGTCTACCTTTGGATTTTGTGCTTCCCAGAATCTTCTGCATCCATTGGCAAAACTTAGGACCTATCATCTTCAGAGTATATGGGGCTTTCAGTGCTAAAATTGGGATAGTACCAGGCACACTGGGATATTTGGACACTCTGCCTTGTCCTAGTTTAACAACAGCTACTTTGAAGCCATCTGAAACTAGCCTGGAGTAGTATGACAACAGCTATGTTCTGATCTTGCCTTTGGAGGTTGTTTTTGTTTGTTTTGTTTGGGGGTGGGGTGAGAGAGGACTTGCTATTTCAAACACATTTTATACCTTTTGAAGATGTGTTTTTTTCCCCTCCCAAATTCACTGCATTGCAGTCGTTGAAACAGAATGGGAGAAAAAAATTACAAAGTGCTGGCATCCAAAAGATGGTAAATTCACTTTTCATTTTTGATAAAGAGTGGACAATGAGGAACTAGAAATTCTCCTAGGCTTGGAGAATTTAAACTGTTTAGTAACCGTGTTGTTTCGTATATTCAAAAATCTACAAACTTTGTACCCTCATAACCTCCTACTTATGAATCTAGCACTAAATTCTGGAGACAAGATGAAGGTACTACTTCTTAACTGCCATGACCCCTGCTCACTCTACTTCTGTGGAAACCAATAACTTCTCTTTCTTCATAACCCCAGCGGTCACTATTTGAATGAAGTGGGATTCCAAACATTTTGGCATTTGATCTTCTGCTTTCAGCCCAAGTTGGTTTTCATTTTTTAACCACAGGAGATATCAAAGAATGATTTAGTAAATCATAATAGCAAATAAGTCTGAGGCTGTTTATCAGCTTCTCCTTCACAAGTTTGGATATCAGCTCCTCAGTCTCCTTTGCTTTCACCATTTACAGACTTCACTTGTTTCTTGAGTCTCTGTTAATGTAAGCTTTTTATGAAACTGTCCATCTTCTTGAATTATGTGTTTTAACTTTGAGAGTTAAAGTGTTCCTCAAATTTCGTTGGTCTGTCTCACAGAATCCTGAATTCCCTGACACTTTGATGATCCTCTCACTTTAGAGCATAAGAAACATTTGGAACTACTTATCTCATACAGTCATTTCTCAGTCTAATTTCTGGCTTCTAAGTTTGTATGCTTCAGCTTGAGATAAGTGTATTTTTAAGAGATTGTGTATTCTGTGTAAAGGTAGCACCAACTGCACCACTTTGGAATAGGTATCATCGCTAGACTTTTTCATTGCATAGAAAGCTAAGGAGTTTCTGGCAACACCTGTAGCACTAAACTACTGCCTGACTAATGAACTGAACTGACTATGCTAGCATCCTGCTGAAAGGTACATAGAAATAGATAGCCTAGTGAAGCTGGGGTCCTAAAGGAAAGAATATTTTGGTTTTGGTAGCTCACAGAGGGGTCTAATTTAATATGACATCCAGAAATAATATTTTAAGACTTTATCTTGAAGACAGTAGTCATCTATTGGTTTGTCTTCTGTACCAAAAGATACAGGTTTTGAAGATCAGGGACTTGAGAAAGGCTTAACTAGGTGATTTTTCTTCTTCATGTAGCATCTGCAGGGATGATTTGGTGGTGGCTTGTGTGGTTTGGTTGGGAAGTTCCATGTCTGCAGTCTAAAGACCTCTTTAGATGGCCTCTGCAGCAGAGTACTCAGACTTGTAACATGGTGACTCAAGGCTTTGAAAAATCTTGATAGTTCTTGAGAACGACTTGGGCTGTAGCCTACAAAACCACATAAAATTGCTTTCCTAACTTTCACATTTATATTTATATTTATATTTCCTTTTGCTGCATTTATATTTCTAAGTTACATTTTTCTTATGAGTTTTTCTCATATTCATAATTGTGGTACACTTATGGCTCACTGCAGTCTCAAACTCCTGGGCTCAAGGGATCCTCCTGCCTCAGCCTCTTGAGTAGCTGGCACTACAGGCATGTGCCACCACAGCCAGCTGATTTTTTTATTTTTGTAGAGACAGAGTGTCACTGTGCTGCTCAAGCTGGTCTCAACTTTTGGCCTCAAGCAATCCTCTTACCTTAGCCACCCAAAACGCTAGGATTATAGGTGTAAGCTGTCTGATAACCCTATGAGACTATCAGAAATTAAAACATCACTACAGTGGGAGATGATGCATAGAAACAGGAAAACTTAAAAACGGCTACTGAAACCACTTTGGAGATCAATTTGGCAATACCTATTGAACTTGAAATTGCACATCCCTGAGGACCAAATCATTCCATTGCTAAGGGATACCCTAGGTCAGGTATCAGAAAACTATGCCCCAGGCCGGGCATGGTGGCTCACGTCTGTAATCCTAGCACTTTGGGAAGCCAAAGTGGGCAGATCACTTGAGGCCAGGAGTTCAAAACCAGCCTGGGCAACATGGTGAGACCCCCCTCGCTACTAAAAATACAAAGATCAGCTGAGCATCATGGCACATGCCTGTAATCCCAGCTACTTGGGAGACCGAGGCACGAGAGTCACTTGAACCCAGGACGTAGAGGTTGCAGTGAGCCAAGATTGTGCCCTGCACTCCAGTCTGGGTGACAGAGTGAGATTCTATCTTAAAAAAAAAAAAAAAGAAAAGAAAACTGTGACCCAGCCAAATTTGGCCAGCATTCTGTTTTTAAGAGGCTCATGAGTTCAGAATGGCTTTTATATTTTTAATGACTGGAGGGAAAAAGTCAAAAGAAGAATGTTTCATGACACATGCAAATTACATGAAATTCAAATGTCATTGCCCTTAAATAAAGTTTTATTGCAACATAGCAATACCTATTTGCATTATCCCAGCCTTCTCATTGAAATGGCAAGGCTGAGTAACTGACAGAGACTGTATGGACTACACAGTGTAAGATATTTACTATCTGGCCCTTTACAGAAAAAGACTTGGTGACCTCTGCCCTGGAGAAACACACATGCACAAGGAAACAAACTTAAAAAAAAAAAGTTCTTAATAGCAATATGAGACATACTAAAATGTTCATAGTAGCAATGTATGTAACAGTAAGAAGGTGAATGTAACCTAAATTTCCACAAATGGGGGATATATACATAAGCGATTATATTTATACTGTGTAACACTAAATGATAATGAAAATGAAAGCACTAGAGTTTTGTTTTTTTAACCCTTTGAAAGTAAATTTCAGACATGCTGCTCATTTAACCCTAATTACTTTATTGTGTAACTTACGCCTACTTTTGTTTAGGAAATATACATTCTCTTAAGTTACTACCGTGTAGTTATAAAACTCAGAAAATTAACATTGATACAATACTATAATCTACAAACATTTTTCCACTTTCATTAGTTGACCTAAAAATGTTCCTTAATAGCAAAAGAGAAAAAATTCTGGGTTCAGGATCTGATACAGAATGATGTTTGCATTGATTTGTCATATCCCTTTTGTCTTCTTTAATCTGGAAATAGCTTTTCAGACTTTGTCTTTCTTGACCTTAGCATTGTTTAAGAAAACAGGATGGTTATTTTGTAGTTTAATCCCAATTTGTGTTTATCTGAGATTTCCTTATGATTCAAGTCAGGTTATGCATTTTTTTTAAAATATAAGGAATGCCATAAAAATGATTGTTTTTCTCAGTGTGTCATTTCGAGAGGACCATGATGTCAGTTTGTCTTGTTGTTGGGGAAATTGACCAATTGATCACTTAGTTAAGGTGGTGTTCGCCAGATTTTTCTGCTGAAAGTTACTATCTTTTTTTTTTTTTTTTTTTTCGAGATGCAGTCTGGCTCTGTCGCCCAGGCTGGCTCACTGCAACCTCTGCCTCCCGGGTTCAAGCCATTCTCCTGTCTCAGCCTCCCGAGTAGCTGGGGTTACAGGTGTGCACCACCACCCCAGGCTAATTTTTTCGTAGTTTTAGTAGAGTCGGGGTATAACCATATCAGCCAGGCTGGTCTCGAACTCCTGACCTTGGATCCACCTGCCTTGGCTCCCAAAGTCCTGGAGTTACAGGTGCGAGCCACTGCACCCAGCCACTATCTTTCTCTTTGAAATTAATAAATATTGTGTGGGGAGATACTTTGAAACCTTGTAAGTAACTTGTTTCTTACCACATTTCACCCACTGATTTAGCATCCATTGATGATTCATGCCTGAATCCCCCAGTTATTAATGTAATGGTTCCCTAGTGATTTTTCTCCCTTTACTGCACCAACAATAGAAAAGTAAAGAAAACTATGACCCCGCCAAATATGGCCTTCACTGTGTACTTCAGTAGACTTGTTGATAGTTTATTGCTGGGGAAGAGTTAGATGTTTGCTGAAGGTCTGGGGAGTTATTCCTATTTCAGATTACGGAAGTGCCTTCCTATTCCTGGTTTGCCAGTTTTCTGTTGTTGTTGTTGTTTTGAGACAGAGTCTCACACACTTCGTTACCTGGGCTAGAGTTCAGTAGTGGCCTGATCTCAGCTCACTGCAACTTCCACCTCCCGGGTTCAAGCAATTCTTCTGCCTCAGCCTCCCAATTAGCTGGGATTATAAGCATGCACCACCAAAACCATCTCATTTTTGTATTTTTAGTAGAAACAGGGTTTCACCATGTTGGCCAAGCTGGTCTTGAACTCCTGATCTCAAGTGATTCACCCACCTTGGCCTTCCAAAGTGCTAGGATTATCTCGCCTATCCTGCCAAGAGGATTTTTTTGTTTTGTTTCATTTTTTTTGAGACAGAGTCTTGCTGTGTCGCCCAGACTGAAGTGCAGTGGCACGATCTCAGCTCACTCAACCTCTGCCTTCTGGGTTCAAGCGATTCTCCTGCCTCAGCCTCCCGAGTAGCTGGGATTACAGGTGCCACCTGGCTAATTTTTGTATTTTTAGTAGAGACGGAGTTTTGCAACATTGGCCAGGCTGGTCTGAAACTCCTGACCTCAAGTGATCCACCCACCTCAGCCTCCCAAAGTGCTGGGATCACAGGCATGAGTCACCATGCCCTGCCTGCTAAGAGTTTTTGTTTGTTGTGAGTGGATATTGTAAATTACATTCATGATTTTCAAACATTTACTTTTGCTTTTTAGAATAGACCCTACCTAATTGTAATGTGTTATATATCACTGAGTTTGATTTGCTAATATTTTATTTAAGGTTTATATCTGTCTTTATGTGAGATTCCTCGGTAATTTTCCTTCCTTGAATGTCATTGTCAAGTTTGGGATCAAGTATTCTGACTTCATAAAATGAGCTGCAAAGTGTTCCTTTTTTATTTTCTGCAAAAGTTCAGATAAGATTGGTGCTATTTTTTAAAAGTTTGAAAGGAATTAGTGGCTAAGCCCTCTGAGCCTGAGTTCTTTTTTGGGAAGATTTATAATAATAAATTCAATTTATTTTATTGATATAGCAGTATTAAAAATCTTCTTTTGCTTCTTGTGTTCACTTGTGCCCTCATAGACATTTAGGTTTTTGCTTTCTTAGGTCAACTATACTGGTTCTATTTCTCCACCAAATGTTTATCTTTTTTCACTTTCGTTAATCTCTCTTCTATTATCTCCTCTCTGGTTCTTTTTGTTCTTATGGGTTGCTACTTTTCCTCCTCTTTCCATTATTGTCATTTTAGTGGAGGATATGGAGAAAACTTTATGTGTTTAATTTGTGATATTTAACTGGGATCTCTCCTTAATCTTTTTCTTTCCATCTCCTTAATTTTCTAACTAGAATATAGTGGACATAATGTCCATAATTATAACTACTGTCATAATTACTAATGTCAGCTATAACAGGCTATTGAAATGTAGTGATACTCTCGAGGACTTCTGAAGATTTTTAATTTTTGTCCCCACTCCAAGTTGCCCCCAAACTTAAAAAAATCTCTTTTCTTTTTATAATCTCTTTTATTTTTTTCTCTCATTGGAAATTATTACTTCCACAGAGGTTCTAATCTAATATCAATTAGAGTATGTTTGAGTTTGCTAGAATTGTGTGTAAACAGCCAGGCGCAGTGGCACACACCTGTAATCCCAATGCTTTGGGAGGCCGAGGCGGGTGGATCACAAGGTCAGGAGTTCGAGATTGACCAACATGGTGAACCCCCATCTGTATTAAAAATACAAAACTAGCCGGGCGTGGTAGCGTGTGCCTGTAATCCCAACTACTCAGGAGGCTGAGGCAGGAGAATTGCTTGAACCCGGGAGGCAGAGGTTGCAGTGAGCTGAGATTGCAACACTGCACTACAGCCCAGGAAACAGAGTAAGACTCCGTCTCAAAAAAAAAAAAAAAATCTGTGTAAAGAACCCTAGTTCCTTTAGTGCGTAAATATTATAACATCTCTTTTGACTTTTGAAACATAGGTTCATTTTACATTGTGTTTTTTAATTTTTATTTATGTATTTTTGAGACTGTCCCGCTGTGTCACCCAGGCTGGATTGCAGTGGTGTGATCATGGCTCACTGCGGCCTCAACCTCACAGGCTCAATTGATCTTCCGTCCAATCCTCCTATCCCAGTCTCCTCAGTAGCTGGTACTACAGGCAAGCACCGCCATGCCAGGCTAGTTTTTTTGTGTTTTTTTGTAGAGACAGGATTTTGTCATGTTGCCCAGGCTGGTCTCAAACTCCTGGGCTAAAGTGATCTGCCCGCTTCAGCCTTGCAAAATGCTGAGAGTACAGGCATGAGCCACCACACCCAGCCTTTGGTGTTTTAAAACCTTTTATTTTGGAATACATTTAATAGAAGTTTTAAAGCTGGTTTAGATAATTTCTTCCCTTTTTTTTTTTTGAGATGGAGCTTCGCTCTTGTTGCCCAGGCTGGAATGCAGTGGTGTGATCTTGGCTCACTACAACCTCCATCTCCTGGGTTCAAGCGATTCTCTTGCCTCAGCCTCCTGAGTAGCTGGGGTTACAGGCATGCACCACCACGCCCGGCTAATTTTGTATTTTTAATAGAGATGGGGTTTCTCCATGTTGATCAGGCTGGTCTAAACTCCCGACCTCAGGTGATCCGCCCGCCTCCGCCTCCGCCTCCCAAAGTGCTGGGATTACAGGCGTGAGCCACTGCGCCTGGCCAGTTTAGAGAATTTCTATGTAACTTTTACTCAACCTCCACTAATGTTGCCACCAAATATAGCCAGTGTATGTTTGTCACAACTATGAAATTTAACATTTGTATGATAGTAGTATTACTATTACCTGAACTACAAACTTTATTTTGTATTTCACCAGTAATTCCATTAACGCCTTTTTCGTATTCGAGAGTCCAGTCCAAGACTTCGGATTTGATTTGTCTTATCTCCTTAGTATACTGTGTTCTTTCACAGTTTCTTAATCTTTCCTTGTTTTTCATAACCTTGGCAGTTGTACAAAGTACCATATACAGGTATTTTATACAACGTCCCTCAAGTTGGGTTTGTCTGATGTTTTCTTATGATTAAACTGGGATTATGAGTTTTAGGGAAAAGATCACAGTGCTGAAGTGCTATTTTCATCATACCATATTGAAGCGTGCATGCCATGAATAAGACATGTCACTATGAATGTTAACTATGATCACTTGGCTGAGGTAGTCTCCACTGTCTCCATTGTCAGTTTGTTTTTCCCCCCTTTTAGGTCTGTGTTTTTGAAGTAAGTTACCAAGGTGAGCCCGTACTCAAGGAAAATTCATTTTTACCTTTGGAGAAGGGAGTATATGCTTATATTATTTGGAATTCTTCTATAAGGAACATGTGTCCCTTCTTTCCATTTATTTATTTATTCAATCATCTGTTTTTATCAGTATAGATTTTGGAATATTTATTTTATTTAGGAGTTATAACCCAATGCCAATGTTACTTATTTTTGCTAAAATTGTTCCAACTTTGGCCATTGGGAATTCTTTCAAGTTGGCTTCCATAAGCTTTTGATACTCCCCCATCTTTAAAAAAAAAAATGACTTTCTTGCATTCTGACCCTGTAAGTGACACCAGCTTCATGTTGGCGTTTTTTTCTGCCTCTGGCCTAGAATCAGTCATTTCTTCTAGGAGCCCTGGCTCCTTTTATTAGAGAGAATGGTATATAGAAACCAAGATCTAGTTGTAGGTGTGTTTGTTGCTACTGGGGTGTCACTGCTTCTAGACCCTCTAAGAAAGCAGTCCTAACTCTCTATACTAACCCATGTTACAACATACCTGTTCATCTGTATATGTATTAAATAAATGTGAGTTCATGCTGTTATGTCTGACTGTAACCTAGTACCACAGGGTTCATTCTTTCTTCTCTTGTTTATTTGTAACTTCTTTATCTGACAGGGAGAAACCTTGTTTCTATTATCTACTATTTATTATGTTTTCTTTTTTTTTTTTGTGGGGTGACAGAGTCTTGTTCTGTCACCCAGGCTGGAGTGCAGTGACACACGGTCTCTGCTCACTGCAAGCTCCGCCTCCCGGGTTCACGCCATTCTTCTGCCTCAGCCTCCCAAGTAGCTGGGACTACAGGCGCCCGCCACCATGCCCAGCTAATGTTTTGTATTTTTTTTTAGTAGAGATGGGGTTTCACCATGTTAGCCAGGATGGTTTCGATCTCCTGACCTCGTGATCCACCTGCCTCGGCCTCCCAGAGTGCTGGGATTACAGGCGTGAGCCACCGCACCCGGCCTATTTACTTATGTTTTCAATCCCAGTATACATGTTAAGAAGTTTAATGTATACTGGTAGTTTGCTCATTAAGACTTATTTCCTCCTGTTCGTGATATTTCTGAAACTTTTTTTTCGGGCTTGCATTGAAGTTTTATATTTTTTAGAGAGGATTTGTGTTTGCTTGTGTTAGTCACTTTCAGGCTGTTTTTTTTTCCCCCTTTTAAAAGCAGTTTTTTATTGTGGTATAATATACATAACATAAAAGTTACTGTTTAACAGTTTTTAAGTGTACATTTATACAGTTCCTTGGTATTAAGTACATTTATAATGTTGTGCAGCCACCACCGATATTTATTTTTGGATCTTTTAAATCATCATTAACAAGAACTGTGTACCTATTAAACAGTAATTCTCCATTTCTCTACTTCCTTTAGCCTCTGGTAACCTTCATTCTACTTTCTGTCTCTATGAATTTACCTATTCTGGGTACCTCATATATGTGGAATCATACAATATTTGTCCTTTTGCATCTGGCTTATTTCACTTAGTGACTGTTTTTAGGGTTCTTCCATCTTATATCCTGTATCCAATTTGTATCCCTTTAAGGCTGAATAACATTCCATTGTGTCTATGTGTGTGTGTGTGTGTGTACATATGTACACACATACTATATTTTGTTTATTAATCTGTTGATAGAAATTTGTGTTGTTTCCGCCATTTAGCTTACTGTGAATAATGCTACTATGAACATTGGCATACAAGTGTCTGTTTGAATACATGCTTTTGTTATTTTAGATGTCTACTTAGAAGTGAAATTGCTAGCTCATATGGTAATTCTATGTTTAACTTTTTGAGGAACTGCCAAATTCTTTTCTACAGTGCCTGAACTGTTTTTCATTCCCGCTAGCAATGCACAAGAGTTCCAATTTCTCCTATGTCCTAGCCAATACTTGTTACTCTCCATTTTTAAAAGTAAATAATAGCAACCGGGCAGGGTGGCTTACACCTGTATTCCCAGCACTTTGAGTGGCTGAGGCAGGGAGGATGGATTGAGGCCAGGAGTTCGAGACCAACCTGGGCAAAATGGCAAGACCTCACCTCTACAAAAAAATGTAAAAATTGCCCAAGCATGGTGGCATGTGTCTGTGATCCCAGCTACTCCATAGGCTGAGGCAGGAAGATCACTTGGGCTCAAGAGGTCAAGGCTGCAATGAGCTATGATGGCGCCACTGCACTCCAGCTTGGGCTACCTTACCTCAAAAAAAAAGAGAAAAAAAAGGTGTCCTAATGGGTGAGAAGTAGTATCTCATTATGGGTTTGATTTGCATTTTCTAATGGTTAGTGATGCTGAGCATCTTTTCGTGGGAGGGTATTTTAATTATGGGTTTTTCATGGCCTTGTACGTTGTGAAAATTCTGACTACATACCCTAGTTAATTGTGGTATCTTATGGTTAGGGATTTCCTAACTGTCTTGGTTCATTTGGGCTGCTCTGTTGAAGTTCATAGACTGAGAAGCTTTTAAATCTCACATTTCTCAGAATTCTGTAAGCTGAGAAGTTAGATCAAGATGTCCAGATTCAGTATCTGGTAAAGTCCCACTTTTCCACAAATGGTACCTTCTGGCTGTCTTGCCACGGAATGGAAGGGGCAAACAATCTCCCTTGGGCCTCTTTGATAAGGGCACCAATCCCATTCATGAGAGGTGTGCTCTCGTGGTCTAATCAGCTCCCACAGGCCCCACCTCTTAATACCATCTGTATCTTGGGGTTAGGATTTCACCATATAAATTTGGGAACATTCAGACCATAGCACTGACCATGGGGTGGATATACTTTGTCTTTAGTTCAACTCAAAAAGCCAGAACCAAGTGTAAGACATCAGAATTACCCACCCCGCTGCGTCTTCAGTAAGTTTGTTTTTTGTTTTGTTTTGTTTTTCCCTAGTTCACCCAGTCAGAGTGTTGCCCTTCAGCTTGTCTGGTTTTCAGTCTGACTTCTCATTTTGCTGGGGCCTTGAGGTTAACCTAATAAAGCCTGGGTTCTAGGACATCGGGTTTTTAGTCATACAGTACCGAAAAAGAAATGCCATCTTTGGAATTTCATTTAGCTCTCTGGGTTCCCACTTTCTAGTTGTTAATGGCTTCAAGGGGTTTCAGCCATGCACTTATAAAATTTTTTAAAATTCATAATGAGCACATTTAGTGTTCTGATCTAGAGTTTTTCAAGTTGTCAAGTTTTAACTACATTGCCAAAGCAGGAAACCTTGTTTTGTTTTTCTTCTGTTAAAAGGCAGGTATCAGTGAGTTTAAGGCAGAGTCTAGCAGTCTGCATATAGTTCTCGTGAAGAAGGCAAGCAAACTATTTATAGGTATTTATTTCTAGAATCAGTGATCAAAGATGAGTTTTAGGGCTGATTTTATATATTAATACATATTCATGTGCCCTCTATTTTTATTATAGCTTTCTAATCTGAGCTTCTTTGTGTAGCAAACACATGTATGGATGACTATGAATTAGTAAAAACAGATTTTAATGCCTTTTTCTCTTTGGAGGAAATCAGATGTTTACAAAAAATAGACAAAGACAAGCCAATTAAAACAAAATCTAGAATAATCAAAGAGCTTGGGAAATGCTCACATTTGTTTATATTGAATAGCTCTATTAATGAATACTTATTGCAGTTTGTTTTTATTTCAGCTTTGGCTAGATCAGAGTCTAAGAGAGATGGAGGTTTTAAAAATAATTGGAGCTTTGATCATGAAGAAGAAAGTGAAGGAGATACAGATAAAGAGTAAGGATTTTTTTTTTTCCCTCAGATATTTTGTAAGAATAAAACTTCTCGTTAGAAAAACAATTTCTATTCCATGGAAATATTTTTAGGAATATGGTATTCTTAAGAAAACATTTAACTCTTTCACAGTTGCTTTAAGGAAAGAAAAAGCAGTTCTTTATTGATAAATTATTTTACTGTTATTTTCTCCATCTTTTGAAATGTATAAATATATGCTTGTAATACATGTAACCTTATAATTAAAAATTGACTGTACAATGGAAGGCTTCAAAATAAGGACATTGTTTTTTGTTTTTTAAAAAGGCATTCTGTTCAGGCAGCAATTTGAAAAGCCACCATTTATCATGAGTAAGTGAACCCAGATTAAGACCCTTGCATTTTGTATGAAAGTTGAAATACTGTAGTATCTTTCTTCCCCAGTTGTGACCACACCCCTACCACATCCATCTTAGGTCAGATTCTCACCAGAGAAAGCAGAACCATTATAAATGATAAACACAGGTGTTTATCCAGACAGAAGTTAAGCAAAGTGTTCATTACACTTTGTTAATCTGCTTGGAATGACTGTTGTGTAAAAATTTTAAATGATAGTTTTAATAGAACTTTTTGTATGTCGTGAGATTTGTTTTTAAAATTCAACATTCAGTTTTTGGCTGGGCACAGTGGCTCATGCCTGTAATCCTAACACTTTGGAAGGCCAAGGCAGGTGGATCATTTGAGGTCAGGAGTTCAAGATCAGCCTGGCCAACATGGTGAAACCTCATCTCTACTAAAAATACAAAAAATTAGCTGGGTGTGGTGGCGCACACCTGTAATCCCAGCTACTCAGGAGGCTGAGGCAGGAGAATCACTTGAACCCAGGAGGTAGAGGTTGCAGTGAACCCAGATCATGCCATTGCACTCCAGCCTGGGCAACAGAATAAGACTCCGTCTCAAAAAAACAAAAACAAACAAGAAAACATTGTTTTTAGGTTTTTGATTTATTGATCTCGTTTTCTGCTGGCCAAAATAAACAACAAATTCAGAGATACACAAATGTACACACGAAGTTCTACCAAAACTATAAATATGTTAGAGAAATTTTTATACAAGAAGTCATTCAGAATATATTGGCTAAATATTGTAGGTGCTTCACTTCTGTCTGGGCAACAGCTCCGTTCATCATTACCACTTTATGTGCCTTCACCGATGAGATGTTGATTTGAAGTTTTATTTGAAGGAGAGCTTTGAACTGGTAAGTCTCTCATTTAAAATCAGTATTTTATAGTTTTCTTTCTTTCATTTCTTTTATACTTTTTCTGATTACTTTAAAATATTAAACAATTATTGTTATATTCAGTATGCATATAGTTTTGAAAAATTAGAGTTAAATCTGATATTAAGCTGCATAGAAAATATACCACCTCTTAAACATGTTTGTAAAAATGTTTACGAGATAATTTTTATCATTAAAACAATTTGGGATGTATATAAACATTGCAATAAAACATTTTACATTTTTGTGTAAGTATCTAGAACTTTACAATAAATACTTTAGCTGAGTTGTCTTCGAAAAGGTTGTATTTGACTTTGGTGGCAGATTTACTATAGTTACACATTTTTTAAAAGCTGTCTTTAAGGTGCTACCTGTTCTGTACATTTCGTTTATGAATTGTACTTTTTAGTTCATCATGAGTCTCAGGGACATCAGCTTTTTGAACATGTGCCTATTAACAGGTTCATGTTATCTATTAACATGATAACATGATAATTTAATCTTTTAGAATTTTAGGCCAGTGATTTATCAGTGAAGTATACTATTTTACTGTAATAACACTGGAATTACTTCCTTTTCATTAGCTAAGACTTTCTTTCCTTTCAGTTCATTTCTTCTCCATTATTTTGTTTCTCTTGTCTTTCTATCCTTAATTTTCAATCTAAGACAGAAAGGAAAAATAAGTGAGAATAAATAAAATCCGTAGCTAAATAAACAGAATTATGTGTTCATTTATTGTAGGGTTCAGCAAACTATGATCCATGGGCTAATCTTGTGTGCCATCTAATTAGTAATTTTTGTTGGAACATAGCTACATGTATTATTTATGGCTGTTTTCATACAACATATGAGTAGCTGCTACAGAGACCCTATGACCTGCAAAGCCTATGGTCTGGCCCTTTACAGAAAAAGTTTGCTGATTCCCTGAATTAGGTGAACATAGAGGATAAAACCTCAGAATGTAATATAAGGATTATAATTGCTACTTAAGGTTTTTTTCCCCTTATTTTCTGTGTAGTGGGACAAATCTGCTCAGTGTGGATGAAGATGAGGATTCTGAAACCTCAAAAGGAAAAAAGGCAAGTGTTGCTTAAAATATTTTTTTCTTTTACGTTATATACAAAAAAAATTGTTACCTCAAAAGAAGACCTAATATTTTTAATTTATAAACCCCAGTTACCCACTTTCTCCACCCCAGAGGCAAATGGTGTTCCCAGTTTGTTATTTATCACTTTGGGAATGTTTTATGCATTATAAAGAAGAGAAATATTTCCACCTCCCATGTTACACAACTGGTAAGATACTGTGCATGATCTTCCTTTAACTTATCTTGGAGACCATCTGTAAGAGTTCATAAAAACACCTCATTCTTTTCAGTGAGTGCATAGTATTCCATTGTATTATATACCATTAACCAATTGCACCTATTGATAAATATTTAGTGTTGTCAACTTTTTAATTCTTTTCTAAAATAATGTGTAAATTAGCCTTCTATATGGGTTATTTTGCAGACATACAAGCGTATCTGTAGAGTGAATTCCTAAAAGTTGCACTGCTTTATCAGGACAGGTCCATTTCTAATTTTGGCATACCACATTTACACTTGTTCCATCAATATCTGAACGTTATCTGTTTCCCCACATATCTGTCATAATGTCATCAACCTTTGATCTTTGCCAATGAAAACTAGTATCTCAGTATAGTTTTAATTTCCATTTTATTTTTTGTGAGGTTGAGTATCATTTCATATGTATAGTCTAATTCTTTTCTAAAATAATTGTCAGTTAATATCCTTTGCCCGTTTCTCTATCTGGTCTTTAGAATATTATTCATAGGAATTCTTTTTATATTTAGTCTAAGATACACTTTTTTTTTTCACATTTTGACATCTTTGAAATCTAGATGCATCTTATAAGATAGCGTTATATGCTTTAATTATTTTTAAAAACTGTTTTTGGCCAGGCGTAGTGGCTCATGCCTGTAATCCTAGCACTCTAGGAAATTGAGGTGGGAGAATTGCTTTAGGTCAGGAGTTTGAGACTACCTGGGCAACATAGTGAGACTCCATCTCTAAAAAATAAAAATTTTTGCACAGTACATATAATAGTGGTATATTATGTAATAGTTTTATAGGTTTGATGAAATAAGGTATTTTGGAGAAATTGGCCCTTTGCTGTGATACTAGTTGTTAATATATATACGTGTGTGTGTACTTTTTTTTTTTTTTTTTTGAGACAGAGTCTGGTTCTGTTGCCCAGGATAGAGTACAGTGGTGCAGTCTCAGCTTACTGTAACCTCCGTCTCCTGGGTTCAGACAATTCTCATGCCTCAGCCACACGGGTAGCTGGGATTACAGGCATACGCCACCATGCCTGGCTAGTTTTTGTATTTTTAGTAGAGAACGGGTTTCACCGTGTTGGCTAGACTGGTCATGAACTCCTGGCCTCAAGTGATTGTCCTGTCTCTGCCTCCGAAAGTGTTGGGATTACAGACCTGAGCCACTGCGCCTGGCCATTACTAAAATTTTAACTCAGTTTTTTCACTAGTCTTTTGTCTTTGCTTATGATGGCTATTGCCATGGGGAAAATATATTTCTTTATGTCATCAAAAGTATCACTTTTTCTTTTAAAGGCTTTTGGGTCTACTGTCTTTGTTCTTAATGATGTTAATTTAATAACTTATTTGGGGCTGGGCACGGTGGCTCATGCAAGTAATCCCAACACTTTGGGAGGCCAAAACAGGCAGATTACTTGAGGTCAGTAGTTCGAGACTAACCTGGCCAACATGTTGAAACCTCGTCTCTACTAAAAATAGAAAAAATTAGCCAGGCGTGGTAGTGGGTGCCTGTAGTCCCAGCTACTTGGGAGGCTGAGGAAGGAGAATTGCTTGAGCTCAGGAGGCGGAGGTTGCAGTGAGCTGAGATTGCGCCACTGCACTCCAGCCTGGGTGACAGAGTGAGACTCAGTCTCCAAACAAAAAATAAAAAAACCCACTTTTATATGCTTTGTCTTATTAGATATATAAAATAGTTTCACAACAGTAATACCAACATAATTACCAATAAAATGATTTTCAAATTATTTTGTTTCCTTGTTTTTGATGACACATATACCAGGTATGTGTGTCCCACTAGGAATGTGTATTTAAATTAGTATATTTTTAAGTCATTTGGAGTTGTTTATTTCTGTTTGGTATTCTACCAACTGAATAGAGAGTTAGGTTTGTTGTTGTTGTTGTTTTTAATTTTGTTTTTTGTAGTGAGGAATTGCATTTTATTTTCATTTTAATTTTTATTATGTAAATTTTTTGTATGGTTTCAGCATCACATCTCAAAAGAAGTAATTTTCAGAGAAATCTAATTTTGTCTTGATTCCCTTTATTCTGTTTTCCCATAAGTGACTTGTTTTAAAAATTAGGTGGCTTAACTTTTTTTTAATATATAGGTAAGCATATACTACTATTCTTGGAAAAACTATCCACACTGTTTGCTGACACCTTGATTTTCTTATTTAACAGTATGTTATATAGATCACTCTACAGCAAAGTATTTACAGATCTTTGTCATCCTTTTTATTATATAGTACTCCATTGGATGGATATACTGTAGATATTTAATTTATCCCTACTGATGAATAGAGATTTTTTCCCCCAGTCTTTTGCTAGTACATATAAGACTTTACTAAAACCTTGTGCATATTTTTTTTTTCGTATCTGTCTAGTATATTTGTGGGATAGATTCCTAGAATTGAAGTTGCTATTTCAGAGGTGAAATTCACATGTGATTTTGCTAGATACTGCCAAATTCCCTATCTATAAGTGTTAACATTAGCCATTCCCACTAGCAGTGTATGACTCTATTTCCCTATAATCTTGCAAAATATGTAGTCACACTTGAATTTTTGCTGATCTGAACATAGCACCTTCTTCACATATTTCCTGTATTTACACTGTAAGAATTTGAAGAACTTTTACATTTCCTTTTTTCCCCTGTCTTTCTGTTTTTTTTTTTTCCCCCTCTGCAACAGCTCTATTTTGTCATAATTTGAGGAAATTTATTTTATTTATTTATCTATTGAGACTGAGTCTCTCACTGTTTCCCAGGTTGGAGTGCGGTGGTGCAGTATTGGCTCGCTGCAACTTCTGCCTCCTGGGTTCAAGCAATTCAAGCAATTCTCCTGCCTCAGCCTCCTGAGTAGGTGCGATTACAGGCGGACGCCACCAAACCAGCTAATTTTTATATTTTAGTAGAAGTGGGGTTTCACCATGTTGGTCAGGCTGGTCTTGAACTCCTGACCTCAAATGATCTGCCCACCTTGGCCTCCCAAAGTGCTGGGATTACAGGCGTGAACCACTGTGCCCGGCCTGAGGAAATTATTGAATTGGATGTTTTTCTGTTAATACTATTAAGTTTTTCTTTATGAAGTTATTCATACTGAAAAACTCTTAAGGTTTTTCCCACTGCAGGTTTTCCTGTTTTTTATTTTAACATCTGGATTTCCTGAAGTGCTGCTTTTTAGGTGTTCTTTACATAGACAAGAAAAAAAATAGAAAAAAAGGAGTGAACTGGGTAGATGAAAATAAGATGTGGGCAGGCATGGTGTCTTTTGCCTGTAATCCCAGCACCTTGGTAGGATGAAGCAGGATGATCGTTTGAAGCCAGGAGTTTGAGATCAGCCTGGGCAACAAAATGAGACTCTACCAGAAATAAAAAATAAAAGATGTTTTCTATCACTAACTTATATAGGGCATTGGTCTTAATGTACATATATAGAGCTTTCAGATTTCTTTTTTTTTTTTTTGAGATGGAGGCTTGCTCTGTCGCCTAGGCCGGAGGGCAGTGGTACAATCTCAGCTCATTGCAACCTCTACCTCCCGGGTTCAAGGAATTCTCCTGCCTCTG